>NC_091952.1:240849172-241492922 GCF_031021105.1 Erythrolamprus reginae | reverse complement strand
TGACTGGCCCAAAGTTACCCAGTTGGCTTTGTGCCTAGGGCAGAACTAAAACTCGCAGTCCCCGGGCTTCCAATCCAATTAATCACTGCGCCTAGCTTATGCCCTGTTCCCCAAAATAAGACGTCCCTTGATAATTCCGAATACCTCCAGAACTGTCTTCTGCTGCACGAATCCCAGCATCTGATAAGGTCTCACAAAATTGGCCTTCTCTGGGTCCCGTCGACTAAGCGATGTCGTCTGGCAGGCCCCAGGGGAAGAGCCTTCTCTGTGGCGGCCCCGGTCCTCTGGAATCAACTCCCTCCAGAGATCAGAACTGCCCCCACCTGCCTTGTCTTTCGCAAATTACTTAAGACTCACCTGTATCGCCAGGCATGGGGGAATTGAGACATCTCCCCCAGGCTTTTATAGTTTTATGTATGGTATGCGTGGGTTGCATAGTTTTTTAAATGATGGGTTTTTTAGATGTTTTTTAATATTAGATTTGTTTACATTGTAACACTTTTATTATTGTTGTTGTGAGCCACCCCGAGTCTTCGGAGAGGGGCAGCATATAAATCTAATAAATTATTGTTATTATTATTATAATAAGCCCAATCAGAGTTGTAAAACCATATTAAGACAAGGTTTTATCTTTGGGGAAACACGGTAGTATATTTTAATGATAGAAATTAATGCAGTAGGCCAAAATGTTTCCAAATTATTAGAAGGGTAGAGACAGGAATTGTAGGAAATGGATTGGACGAAAGACTGCTTTCAGACGACAATGATCTATTTACAAAAAAGGTAGCAAAAAAAAAAAATCTTTGCAGTGTAAGTATACAAAAAGTCATCAAGAAACGGAGAAAGCAACAAATTACAGGGAAAGTATATACAAGGACCTCATTGTTTCTTCTTTTTAGAAAAATCCCCCAGGTGGGACTTTTGTCACGTGAAACTTCTCCAAAAAAGCCAGAAATGATCTCTTCTTCTTCCACCTTGACCGTGTGATTCTGGAGTCCAAACGTGACTACTGTATATCCTACTTCCAACGACCTTCTGTGATCCCAGGGTTAGCCACCGTGTGCTCTCTCACGAGAGTGAAAAGATAAGGACTAGAATGCTGAATGAAATGCCTATAAAAATGAGAAAAAGCAAATCTTAGCTGGAAGTTACAGCAAGCCGGAAAGTTGTGAATTTTAATGTTAATATAAAAACAAACATTTTTTTTATTATTCCAGGATAAAATGAAATGGAACGGACCCACTGTATGTAGCTCGGTTAGGAGACATGGAAACATAGAATCCTGACGGCAGAAAAAGACATCATGGTCCATCTAGTCTGCCCTTATACTATTTTCTGTATTTTATCTTAGGATGGATATATGTTTATCCCAGGCATGTTTAAATTCAGTTACTGTGGATTTATCTACCACGTCTGCTGGAAGTTTGTTCCAAGGATCTACTACTCTTTCAGTAAAATAATATTTTCTCACGTTGCTTTTGATCTTTCCCCCAACTAACTTCAGATTGTGTCCCCTTGTTCTTGTGTTCACTTTCCTATTAAAAACACTTCCCTCCTGAACCTTATTTAACCCTTTAACATATTTAAATGTTTCGATCATGTCCCCCCTTTTCCTTCTGTCCTCCAGACTATACAGATTGAGTTCATTAAGTCTTTCCTGATACGTTTTATGCTTAAGACCTTCCACCATTCTTGTAGCCCGTCTTTGGACCCGTTCAATTTTGTCAATATCTTTTTGTAGGTGAGGTCTCCAGAACTGAACACAGTATTCCAAATGTGGTCTCACCAGCGCTCTATATAAGGGGATCACAATCTCCCTCTTCCTGCTTGTTATACCTCTAGCTATGCAGCCAAGCATCCTACTTGCTTTTCCTACTGCCCGACCGCACTGCTCACCCATTTTGAGACTGTCAGAAATCACGACCCCTAAATCCTTCTCTTCTGAAGTTTTTGCTAACACAGAACTGCCAATGCAATACTCAGATTGAGGATTCCTTTTCCCCAAGTGCATTATTTTACATTTGGAAACATTAAACTGCAGTTTCCATTGCTTTGACCATTTATCTAGTAAAACTAAATCAGTTACCATATTACAGACCCCTCCAGGAATATCAACCCTATTGCACACTTTAGAGTCGTCGGCAAATAGGCAAACCTTCCATACCAAACCTTCCCCTATGTCACTCACAAACATATTAAAAAGAATAGGACCCAGAACAGACCCTTGTGGCACACCGCTTGTAACCTGTCTCTGCTCAGGAGACATAGCACGTTCTTTGATATTGGAATCCAACCCTTACTTGGCATGCAAATTGGCTAAATTCCATGCATGCAAACAATTAACACACTTCTTATTGCATTATTATTATTATTATTATTATTATTTATTAGATTTGTATGCCGCCCCCCTCCACAGACTCAGGGTGGCTCTGCAGACTCGGGGTGTCTTCACGTTGCTAGGAAGTGACTTCTCATGACAATTAGTATTTTGGCCATGTAATGGGATGTGCACAAAAAAAATGAGTAGAAATTGGGTATTTAGGAAAATTATCGAATGTGCAGAGTTAGATATGATGACGAGGCGGTTGAATAACCAGGAAGAATCAGAATTTTATAAAATTTGGCAGATGGTCTATATCTGGTGGAATAAAAAAATGCTTAATGATGTTAAAATAAATAGTTAAATAGTTAAATTTATTAGATTGGAATATGCTATGATAGAGTTTTGTTATAGATGTGTTTATTTGTCTGAACTGATCTAATCTATAATAGTTTTTCCTTTTTTGTATTAAGAAGACTTCTATTTTGAGTGGAGCAATTGTAGCTCCTTTTCATGTTTTGTGTTTTGTATGGTCTTGTTATGTTTGTAATGTTTTGTTTTTTTAATTTGAAAATAATAAAAATATTTTAAAAAATGAGTAGAAATTGCAAGTTAAAAAATTCGTCGATGTGAAGAAGAGAATCTGGAAGCTGCATCGGGTACAGAATAACACATTATACCTCCATTCTGCATTGGATGCCAGTCTGTTTCCAGAGCCAATTCAAGGTTCTAGTTTTGATTTTTAAAGCCCTACATACAGTGATGGGATGTCAAAATTTTTACTGCCATGCTGTAGGTGTCGTTTGATGGCCATGTGACCGGGTAGGTGTGGCTTGATGGCCAAGTGACCAGGTGGGAGTGGCTTGACAGTCATGTGACTGAGGGGTTGGCTTAAAGGTCATGTGACTGGGTGGGAGTGGCTTACCGACCAAGACAACTTTAAGACTTGTGGACTTCAACTCCCAGAGCTGGCTGAGGACTTCTGGGAGTTGATGTCCACAAGTTGAAGTCCACAACTTGGAATACTGTGTTCAGTTCTGGGAACCTCACCTACAAAAAGATATTGACAAAATTGAACGGGTCCAAAGACGGGCTACAAGAATGCTGGAAGATCTTAAGCATAAAACTTATCAGACTTAATGAACTCAATCTGTATAGTCTGGAGGACAGAAGGAAAAGGGGGGACATGATCGAAACATTTAAATATGTTAAAGGGTTAAATAAGGTTCAGGAGGGAAGTGTTTTTAATAGGAAAGTGAACACAAGAACAAGGGGACACAATCTGAAGTTAGTTGGGGGAAAGATCAAAAGCAACATGAGAAAATATTATTTTACTGAAAGAGTAGTAGATGCTTGGAACAAACTTCCAGAAGATGTGGTAGATAAATCCACAGTAACTGAATTTAAACATGCCTGGGATAAACATATCCATCCTAAGATAAAATACAAAAAATAATATAAGGGCAGACTAGATGGACCATGAGGTCTTTTTCTGCCGTCAGACTTCTATGTTTCTATGTTTCTAACTTTAAGACTTGTGGATTTCAACTCCCAGAGCTGACTGAGGACTTCTGGGAGTTGATGTCCACAAGTTGAAGTCCACAACTTTAAGACTTGTTAAGGGAGTTGAAGTCCACAACTTTAACACTTGTGGACTTCAACTCCCAGAAGTCCTCAGCCAGCTCTGGGAGTTGAAGTCCACAAGTCTTAAAGTTATTAATGTTGGAGACCCCTGAACTAGGGAGCTACACATGGCGGATCCTAAGTAGTGGTTCCTTTTGTCTCTCTGGATGTCCGTCAAGGCCTACTTGTGCCATTAGGCCTGGGGACTCAGGAGAACTGCTGAAATATTGAGATGTCTCCCCTATTATTAATACTGTACCTGCTTTCAACCCAAAATGGGTTTTTTTCCTTTTACTTTTTTTAAAAAAATAATCTTAAACTTTTAATAATGTTATTCACAATTATTGTGTATGTATGGTTTGTTTTTCGTCTGGGTGTATGCTGCCTACCTGTTTGTGAGGAGGGTAACTTATAAATCTGGTGAAAAACGAATATAAAAAAAGAAATATACACACCTACAAATGAGATAGGAAAAAAGGAATGTGATGAAATGTAGTTCACACCATTCAATAAGCCACTCAAAACCTTTTTATTCTTGCCAATCATCCTTGCTTCAACCAAATCCAGATAAGGTTTCCTACGCTATCTTGATTCATTAAACTCCCCATCTCTTTCATTCTAAGCAAAAAAATCATCCAATCCTGATCATGTCATCCACAATCATGACTTTCAATTTTATCCAATCACAGAAACAGAAACATCGAAGATTGACAGCAGAAAAAGACCATCTAAATCTGCCCTTATACTATTTCATGTATTTTATCTTAGGATGGATATGTGTTTATCCCAGGCATGTTTAAATTCAGTTACTATAAATTTACCAACCACGTCTGCTGGAAGTTTGTTTCAAGCATCTACTAATCTTTCAGTAAAATAATAGAGAAGGCTTTGTCCCCAGGTCCCGCCAAACGACATTGTCTAGTTGACGGAACCTGAAGAAGGCCGACTCTGCAGGACTTAACCGGTCACTGGATACATGTGGCAGTAGGCGGTCCCGCCAAGTACAGTGATCCCTCGTTTTTCGCGGGGATGCTTTCCAAGACAACCCGTGAAAAATGAATTTCCGTGAAGTAGAGGAAATACATTTTTTAATGTATTTAATGAGTATGTGGACTTTTAAAACCTACCCTTTGCATTAAACAGTCATTCTATAATGTTTCTCAGCTGGGACTACATGTATCCTACCAGTTTCTTTAATAGAGTACAGTAGTACTGTAGAAGAATTTTATGAATTTTTAATGGATTTAAAATTTCCAATGGATTTAATGGATTCAATCCCCCTTTGAAAACCCATGAAGTAGCAAATCCGCAAAAGATGAACCGCGAAGTAGCGAGGGATTGCTGTATACAGATATTAGCATTATATTAGCCTTAAAGTCACAATATCTATATTATATTAATTATACACCAGACTATAATTTGTCTCAAGTATATAAATCCGGTCCAAAGCCATGTAGGGGATATGCTATATGTTTGCCACCTTGAGTTATTTGTAGTAATAATAAAGACAGGATACAAATAAAATCTCCAAGCGTGGCATGATACAATATCATGGATAATCATGACAATAATAATAAAAATAACAATTAAGTACAGAACACAACTTTACACGTCTGGAACAAAAGCAGGATATACATTTAACCATTTTGTGTGACAGCCATGTACCTTACAGAGCCAAGGTGGCGCAGTGGGTAGAGTGCTGTACTGCAGGCCACTAAAGCTGACCACTAGATCTGCAGGTTAGCGGTTCAAATTTTACCACCGGCTCAAGGTTGACTCAGCCTTCCATCCTTTCGAGATGGGTAAAATGAGGACCCGGATTGTGGGGGCAATAGGCTGGCTCTATTGCTAACATATTGTAAGCCGTCCTGAGTCTAAGGAGAAGGGCGGCATAAAAATAAAATCAATCAATCAATCAATCAATCAATCAATCAATCGATTCTACTGAGCTAGCTACGGTAGCTAGTCTTTTGTGGACAAACAACATTGTTGTGGCACTTGAACGCTAAGCCCACTTGTTGCAGGAACAAAATGAAAAATGCTTTTAAAAAAAAATGAAATCACAGTCTCTGCAAATATGTTGCAGGGAACATCTCTGAATTTAATATGCACAGGAAATACATTCCTTGTGGTGTGACCAGAACAATCTAGAACTGAACACACTCAAAACTGTAGAAATGGTGGTAGACTTTAGGAGAAACCCTTCCACCTCTCACAATACTAGACAACACAGTATCAACAGTAGAGACCTTCAAATTCCTAGGTTCTATCATATCTCAAGACCTAAAATGGTCACCTAACATCAAAAACATCATCAAAAAAGCACAACAAAGAATGTTATTTCTGCGCCAACTCAGGAAGCTCAAACTGCCCAAGGAGCTGCTGATACAGTTCTACAGAGGAATCACTGAGTCTGTCATCTGCACCTCCATAACTGTCTGGTTTGATGCTGCAACCCAACAGGACTGACACAGACTTCAGAGGAGAATCAGAACTGCAGAAAAAACAATTGCTGCCAATCTGCCTTCCATTGAGGACCTGTATACTGCAGGATACTGCAGGAGTCAAAAAGAGGGTGGGGGAAATATTTACTGACCCCTCGCATCCTGGACATAAACTGTTTCAACTTCTACCCTCAAAACGTCGCTATAGAGCACTGCACACCAAGACAACTAGACACAAGAACAGTTTTTTCCCGAACGCCATCACTCTACTAAACAAATAATTCCCCCAACACTGTCAGACGTTTTACTAAATCTGCACTTCTATTCTACTAGTTTTTCTCATCATTCCCATCATCCTGTTTCTCCCACTTAGGACTGTATGACTGTAACTTGTTGCTTGTATCCTAATATTTTTATTAATATCAATTGTTTCTTCATTGCTTATTTGACCCCTATGACAATCATTAAGTGTTGTACCACATGATTCTTGACAAATGTATCTTTTTCTTTTATGTACGCTGAGAGCATCTGCACCAAGACAAATTCGTTGTGTGTCCAATCACACTTGGCCAATAAAATTCTATTCTATTAGCCGTTCCAGGGGAACGAGGGACCGTTGCTTAATAACGATCCCTTGTTCTGGCTCCGTGAGCCCAATCTTGGGTACTGGTGATGAGTGTAACTCTGGCCCTGGACTCAGGTTGCTGCTGCTTAATGCCAGGTCGGTGGTAAAAAAAGCTCTCCTCATCCGGGATCTGATCCTGGATGAGGAGGCCGACCTGGCATGTATTACTGAAACCTGGCTGGGCCCAGAGGGAGGTGTTCCTCTCTCTGAAATTTGCCCAGCTGGGTTAAATATGTTAAATTTGCCCAGCTGGGGGGGAGGAGTGGCTATTATAGCCAGGGAGAGCCTTTGCCTACGTGGACTCATTGCTCCGGAAATTGCGGGTTGCGAGTCACTCTTGATGAAGTTGGACCTAGGGGTTCAGGTGGGCTTATTTCTCACGTACCTGCCTCCCAGCTGCGTGTCAAAAGCCCTGCCTGTGCTACTCGAGGAGGTAGCCGGGTTGGCGGTGGAGTTCCCCAGACTTATTGTCTTGGGGGACTTCAACCTGCCGTCACTCGGCGAAACCTCTGGGTTGGCACAGGAGTTCATGGCCACCATGACAGCCATGGACCTGACTCAAGTAGTACGGGGTCCGACTCATGAGGGGGGGCACGCACCCGACATGGTATTCCTTTCCGAGCAACTGAGTAATGGTCTGAGACTAAGGGGCTTAGAAGCAGTGCCTTTGTCATGGTCAGACCATTTTCTACTACGGCTTGACTTCCTGGCTCCAATCCTTCCCCGCAGGGAGGCGGAACCAATTAAGATGTTCCGACCCAGACGCCTGATGGACCCAGAGGGCTTTCAGACGGCGCTTGGGGTTATACCAGAGGCACTTGTCCACAGTTCGGCAGAGTCTCTTGCGAAAGCCTGGAACGAGGCTGCAGCGGAGGCTCTTGACCGGATTGCGCCTTTGCGACCTCTCCGTGGCGCTAGACCCCGTAGAGCTCCATGGTTCAACGAGGAGCTCCGGGAGTTGAAACGCCAGAAGAGACGTCTAGAGAAGCGATGGAGGAAGAGTAGGTCTGAATCTGATCGAACACTTGTAAGAGCTTTTATTAAGACTTACAAAGTGGCGCTCAAGGCGGCAAGATGCGCGTACCATGCCGCCTTGATTGCATCAGCGGAATCCCACCCGGCCGCTCTGTTTAGGGTGACCCGCTCCCTTCTTAATCAGGGGGGAGTTGGGGAGCCCTTGCAGAGTAGTGCCGAGGACTTTAACTCGTTTTTCGCTGATAAAGTCGCTCGGATTCGGGCCGACCTCGACTCCAATTGTATAGCAGAGTCGACTGACAACGAGTCAGTCGAGGTGACTGGGGCACGTACTTGTCCACCTGTCTGGGAAGAGTTTGATCTGGTGACACCTGATGAAGTGGACAAGGCCATTGGAGCTGTGAGTTCCGCCACCTGTTTACTGGATCCGTGTCCCTCCTGGTTGGTCTCGGCCAGCAGGGAGGTGACACGGAGCTGGGCCCAGGAGATTACCAACGCTTCCTTGGGGAGGGGAGTTTTTCCATCACTCTATAAAGAAGCGCTTGTGCGCCCCCTCCTCAAGAAGCCCTCCCTGGACCCAGCTGTGCTTAATAACTACCGTCCAGTCTCCAACCTTCCCTTTATGGGGAAGGTTGTTGAGAAGGTGGTGGCACTCCAGCTCCAGCGGTCCTTGGAAGAAGCCGATTATCTAGGTCCCCAGCAGTCGGGTTTCAGGCCCGGTTACAGCACGGAAACCGCTTTGGTCGCGTTGATGGATGATCTCTGGCGGGCCCGGGACAGAGGTTTATCCTCTGTCCTGGTGCTCCTTGACCTCTCAGCGGCTTTCGATACCATCGACCATGGTATCCTTCTGCGCCGGCTGGAGAGGTTGGGAGTGGGAGGCACTGTTCTTCAGTGGTTCTCCTCCTACCTCTCTGGCCGGTTGCAGTCGGTGTTAGTGGGGGGACAGAGGTCGACTCCTAGGTCTCTCCCTTGTGGGGTGCCTCAGGGGTCGGTCCTCTCCCCCCTGCTATTTAACATCTACATGAAACCGCTGGGTGAGATCATCCAAGGACATGGGGTGAGGTATCATCAATATGCCGATGATACCCAGCTTTACATCTCCACCCCATGCCCAGTCAACGAAGCGGTGGAAGTGATGTGCCGGTGCCTGGAGGCTGTTGGGGCCTGGATGGGTGTCAACAGACTCAAACTCAACCCGGATAAGACGGAGTGGCTGTGGGTTTTGCCTCCCAAGGACAACTCCATCTGTCCGTCCATTACCCTGGGGGGGGAATTATTGACCCCCTCAGAGAGGGTCCACAACTTGGGCGTCCTCCTCGATCCACAGCTCACATTAGAACAACATCTCGCAGCTGTGGCGAGGGGGACGTTTGCCCAGGTTCGCCTGGTGCACCAGTTGCGGCCCTATCTGGACCGGGACTCACTGCTCACAGTCACTCATGCCCTCATCACCTCGAGGTTCGACTACTGTAATGCTCTCTACATGGGGCTACCTTTGAAAAGTGTTCGGAAACTCCAGATCGTGCAGAATGCAGCTGCGAGAGCAGTCATGGGCTTACCCAGGTATGCCCATGTTTCACCATCACTCCGCAGTCTGCACTGGCTGCCGATCAGTTTCCGGTCACAATTCAAAGTGTTGGTTATGACCTTTAAAGCCCTTCATGGCACTGGACCAGAATATCTCCGAGACCGCCTCCTGCCGCACGAATCCCAGCGACCAATTAGGTCCCACAGAGTGGGCCTTCTCCGGGTCCCGTCAACTAAGCAATGTCGGTTGGCGGGCCCCAGGGGAAGAGCCTTCTCTGTGGCGGCACCGGCCCTCTGGAACCAACTCCCCCCGGAGATTAGAACTGCCCCTACTCTTCCTGCCTTCCGCAAACTTCTTAAAACCCACCTTTGCCGTCAGGCATGGGGGAATTGAAACATCCCCCCCCCCTGGGCACGTTGAATTTATATATGGTATGCTTGTGTGTGAGTCTGTTAGTTTGTGGGGTTTTTTAAATCTTTAAAATTTTAAATTGTTGATTACTTACGATTTGTCTTTTTACATGTTGTGAGCCGCCCCGAGTCTTCGGAGAGGGGCGGCATACAAATCCAAGTAATAAATAAATAAATAAAATAAATTCTATAACCAACCTGTAATTATCTTCTGTGTCCAGGAACAACTGTTTTTCCAATAAAGACGGTTTTAATATCTCTTTTAACGAAGTATAATCTGCACTACACAACGGGAAGCTTTGTATTTATTTAAATAGGTTTACAACACATTTCCCCTCTGAACACTCAGGAAGTCTTCGGAGAGGGGCGGCATACAAATCTAATAAATAATAATAAAGATTGACAGGAGGGTGTCTCCTCAATTTATCTCCCACAAACCCCCTGTGAGGTAAGTTCTCTGTCGGGAGAAAACAACTCACCCAAAGCCACCTTCTGAACCTCAAGGACATGCAGAGCTTTGAACTTAGGATTCACTCCCCACACGTACACACACCGGCCGCACACATACACATTCATATTCTATACTCTGCTTCCTTGTAACAATAACCACAAACACCAGATGGAGAGGTGGGATCCAGGAATGAAGACTAGGAGGTGAAGGAAGAAGGATGAAGGTCAAGACTCTGGAGAAAGAGACCAAGGGGACGGGGTTGTGTACAATGTACACAATAGGTGTGCAACATAGGGCAAGCTATAGAGTGAATGGTAATACAGTGGGTTTTTGGGTCTTGGCTCCAAACTCTTTAAGAACCTGGACTTTTTACCTTTTTTAATATACACTACTGAAAAAAATAAAAAATAAAACTTTTTACCTTTTTCAATATACACTGCTCAAAAAACACATCCTAGATGTGAATGAATGAAATATTCTCATTGAATACTTGACAACAAAATGAAATTGTCAATCAGTGTTGCTTCCTAAGTGGACAGTTTGATTTCACAGAAGTTTGATTTATTTGGAGTTATACTGTGTTGCTTAAGTGTTCCCTTCATTTTTTTGTGCAGTATATTAGCAGCTCAGTGAAGCATTCAGGGTCTGAATATAAAATTCTGTAACACACATACCTGAAAACCTTGTCAAGAATTCAGCAGTGCCACGGGATTGATCTAGAGGTCCATGTTAGATAGGGCATAAGAAGAAACCAATTTTTGAGAAGCCTTGTTGACAAATTGGATTAGTTTGCAGGATTACCATGTGTAACCATCTCTCTCCCCCTTCTTACCCAAAGGGCATTGGAGGACTTCAATATCTTGACGGGCTACCTTATCTTAGAGTCTCTGTTTTCCTCATTATGTAATACAGTGTTTCCTCGATTTCCGCGGGTTCGAACTTCGCGAAAAGTCTATACCACGGTTTTTCAAAAATATTAATTAAAAAATACTTTGCGGGTTTTTTCCCTATACCACGCCAAACTTTCATCTGCTTTTAATAAATATTTTTTTAAATAAACTTTAATAAATAAACATGGTGAGTAATAATCTAAATGGTTGCTAAGGGAATGGAAAATTGCAATTTTGGGGTTTAAAGTGTTATGGGAAGGCTTGTGATACTGTTCATAGCCAAAAATAGTGTATTTACTTTCGCATCTCTACTTCGCGAAAATTCGACTTTCGCGGGCAGTCTTGGAACGCATCCCCCGCGAAAAGCGAGGGAACACTATATATAAATAAACAATAATAATTCTACCCACTCCGCAGTGGCAGGGTCAATTTTTTTTTGAGCCGAGTAAGCAAAATCAATCTTCGAAGTATTACCAACTCTTATCATCTCTCCTACTTTTTGCTTTTCGGTCAATGCATTACTGTATAACTGCATTTATACCACAAGCTGCAATTTAAGAATCAAGGGTCCTTTTTTAGGTGTTGAAAATTGTTTCTCAGCAAGGAAGATCAAAACAAAACCAAACCTTCCCCAGGCTGTATTTGCACCAATTATTAACACTGTTTGTTCAAAGGCTAAAAAACAACTGCAAAACAGAAAGAGTCTTTTTAAAAAAAATAAAAGAGGCAGAAAAATAACTTCTGATTTTGCTGTATACCGTATTTTTCAGAGTATATAACATACCTTTTAACTCCCTAAAAGAGGCTGAAAATTTAGATGCGTCCTATACTATGAATGTAGCTTTTTTCGAAGCTGTTTTTTCCAGCCCTAACTTGGAGCTAACGATCTTCCCAGTTCTTACCTTGCAGGTTCTTTCACTGTTACTCTTTGTGAAGAATGTTTTCCAAGCCCTAAGTCTTTGCAGGGATTTTTTTCATTGTTCTAACTTGCTTCAAATGTTTGTTCTCAGCTCCAACCGGGTGCTAATGATGTTCCCAGCTCTTACCCGCTTGCAAGCTCTTTCATTGTTACTCTCTGTCAAGAATGTTTTCCAAGCCCTAAGTCTTTGCAGGTTTTTTAAAAAAAATTTCTAACTTGCTCCAAATGTTTCTTTCCAGCCCTAACCAGGTGCTAACGATGTTCCCAGCATTTACCCACTTGCACGCTCTTTCATTATTAATCTCTGCAAAGAATACTTTCCAAGCCCTAAATCTTTGCAGGTTTTTTTCATTGCTCTAACTTGCTCCAAATGTTTCTTTCCAGCCCTAACCAGGTGCTAACTATGTTCCCAACTCTTACAGGCTTGCAAGCTCTTTCATTGTTACTCTTTGCGAAGAATGTTTTCCAAGCCCTAAGACTTTGCAGGGTTTTTTCCCCCATTGCTCTAACTTGCTCCACATGTTTCTTCCCAGCCCTAATAATTTTCCCAGGTCTTACTGGCTTGCAAGCTCTTTCATTGCTACTCTCTCTGAATAAGGTTTTTTTAAAGCCCTAACCAGGAGATAAAATAATGTGCTATTTTCCTTCCCCAAAACTAGGTTGCGTCTTATACTCTGGCGAGTCTTAAACTCTGAAAAATATGGTAACTCTGTTTCCACAAGGGCTTTAGTAAGCTTTCTTTTAAAAATGAAAACTGAGGATTTTGGCAATTATTGATTCTCTTGGAAGGCAAATTTATAACAAATTATTCTGCCAGATGAAACAGGCAACCGACCCAACTTAGAATGAAATGTCGGGAGAGCTTCTATGTTCCAAATTCATTTCTTCTAGAGCAAGGGTCTCCAAACTTGGCAACTTTTCAGATCTGTGGATTTCCACTCCCAGAATTCCTTACCCAGCCACTGGAAATTCTGGGGGTCCACAAATCTTAAAATTACCAAGTTTGGCAAGTCCTGTTTCTAGAGTTTCACTCTGCACATCCAAAAAAACCTCTACTCAAATACAGTGATACCTCATCTTACAAACCCCTCATCATACAAACTTTTAAAGATACAAACCCGGGGTTTAAGATTTTTTTGCCTCTTCTTCCAAACTATTTTCACCTTACAAACCCAAGCTGCTGCCACTGGGATGCCCTGCCTCCGGACTTCTGTTGCCAGTGAAGCACCTGTTTATGCGCTGCTGGGATTCCCCTGAGGCTCCCCTCGCTGGGAAACCCCACCTCCGGACTTCCGTGTTTTTGCAATGCTGCAGGGGAATCCCAGTAGTGCAAAAACGGGCACTTTGCTGGCAATGGAAGTCCGGAGGTGGGGTTTCCAAGCAAGGGGAGCCTCAGCGAAATCGCAGCATCACAAAAACACGGAAGTCTGGAGGTGGGGTTTCGAGGACTTCCGTGTTTTTGCGATGCTGCAATTTCACTGAGGCTCCCCTCACTGGGAAACCCCACCTCTAGACTTCTGTTGCCAGTGAAGCACCTGTTTTTGCACTGCTGGGATTCCCCTGCAGCATCACAAAAACATGGAAGTCCGGAGGTGGGGTTTCCCATGGAGGGAGCCTCCGGGGAATCCCAGCAGTGCAAAATCTGGCGCTTCGGCTGGCAAAAGGGGTGAGTTTTGGGCTTGCACACATTAATCACTTTTCCATTGATTCCTATGGGAAACATTGTTTCATCTTACAAACTTTTCACCTTACAAACCTCGTCCTGGAACCAATTAAGTTTGTAAGATGAGGTATCACTGTACCATGGCAGTGAGAAAATATAAATCAAGAGGAAGGAAGAGACAGGGCTAAAAGTTAGATTGACAAAAGCATCCGTGATATTACCTGTCTAGGTGTCAGCGTTATCACCAGATATACTTTCAGAATCCAAATCTGTTTTGCTTTTAGGTCCCGTTTCGTTCCAGCTCTCTACGCAGACTGAAGCAGCTTCGTCATCTATACTGAGCTGCACCCAATTTACATTGTCAGCCTTTGGTTTTTCTTCACCATCCTGACTATTTTGGCTACTCTGAACATCAGAGTGTTCTGGGCTTTCTGCCCCGAGCTTCCCAACTTTCTGGTTCTCCTTGTTGGGTAGCTGAGCGTCATCATGATTATTCTTTGGCCCAGGTGGCTTTGGACCCTTAGTTTCTGCACATTCATCAGTGGCCTTCTGCTGTTGATACTGGTCTAGCCACTTCAAGGTCCCCATTCTTAGCGAGCTTCTGTTCTCTTTGAACCAACGGACTATTTCCGTCCTGGTGAGTCCTGTCTGAGCTGCCAATTCATCGTACTCCTGTGGGGAAGGCCACTCAGTTCTAACAAACATGTTCTTCAGTAAGCGGATCTGCTCTTGGTTGCTGGGAGCAAAGGCCGTGGAGCCTTTTAGTGAAGACGTTGGAGGTTGGGAGCTGCTGACTGTCTCTGTTTGATTGGTGGCACCGTTGGAAGCAACTGGGTCCTTCTTCTTTACGCTTGATCCCATCGAGTCTAAGATGGCTTGTTCCATACTATCCCTAAGTTTCCTCCGCTCGGCAAACCAGCATTCCACCTCTCTCCTGGTCATCCTGGCATCGGTCCTAAGTCTCTCCAACTCGATATGTGTCGGGAAAGCGTTTTTAAGGAAGCTTTCCTCAAGGATGGCCATTTGTTTTTGAGTTTTCCCTTTGAAGTGCTGGGAAATGAAAGCTGGATAGGGATGGTGGGGTTGGTCCTGTCGGGCGCTACTTAGAGTAAGATGTTCCTTGGCGACAGATTCGCTTGTGATGTGGCTGATTCCCCGCTGATTCCGGTAACGATAGTCGCTGAACCACTTCTTGATTTCACTCCTGGAGAGCCCAGTGACTTCAATGAGTCTGTAAACCTCCGCATCGTCGGGAAACTGGGTGACAATGAAGCTGGACCTCAGAGCAGCGATCTGTTCCTTGGTTTTTTTGCGGTCGCTGCTTGGCGATGGCAATACGGTTGAGTGTGGCACTGTCGATGTGCTTACTGGGGCAGGAGACACGTTTTGCTTGGCCAAGACCTCGATTGGGTTGACATGCTGACGTTTGGCTTCTGGGGCAGCCAGCTGGTTCTGCGCACCCCGTTTCTGACCCTGGTTGGCAGCCACAGTGAGGGTAATTGGGGAAACATTGGATCTGTTGGAGACTTGGGTCAATACTAGGCCAGTCTGACTGAGTATCTGGCAAGGCATGGCTGTCTGAATCAGCGGCTGGGGCATCTTGGCCGTGGCAACGTGGGCTGGGAGAACAGCAATGGTCTGGTGGGTTGGCTGGATGGTGCCATTAAACATCTTCTTCCTTGCCTCTTCCACCTCTTCTGGAGACCAGCTGATGCCGTGCTTCAAACGCTGAGTGGCAAACCAGATCCGAATCTGCTCTTCGGGGTGCTTGGAGGCGGCCGTCAGCCATGACAATTCTGCTTGCGTAGGATACGGAAACTTGTTGAAGGAACTGATCATGGTAGAGTTAGTGTCTAGCGCGGAATTGTATTTGGTACTATTCAGGGGAACGGGGACTTTGGGAACTAGGTTGATATTTGGCGGGAGCTGTACAGAGGGCATCACGTGGGCCAGAATATCTTGAAGGACTTCTGCTCCATTAATACAAGTAATTGGCTCAGTGGTATCTGAAAAAAGTTGAGGAACCCTATCAACATGGTTGTCAATGGAGGCTTCCTTGGCCTCACCTTTAGGCTTTCCTAGGTTAACGATCTGGGCTGCTTTGTTGGTATCGCCTACCCCTTCAGAGTCAGCGGTTTCAATTACACCTGGATTGCCTGTCACCTCAATGGATTGTTCTAAGACGGTCTGATTGTTGAGCTTGATTAGCTTTAGCTTGAAATTGTTTTCTTCTGGATGGAGTTTTGCGTTGTGCTCGGATAAGGAATCGTACTTTTTGGTTGTAAAGTTACATTCGGAGCACACGTATAGGGGGTTGAGAATCACATTGGGATGTTGGGTGTCTATGTGCTCTGTGAATTCGTTCAAGTTCTGGGTGGAGAACGGGCAGTACTTACATTCGTAACCACCGAGGGTTTTCTTCACCGGGTTGGCTGGAGAAGACTTCCCTTCGATCACTTCACAGTCATTCTCATAAACATCCTTGCTGGCTGCCAAATTATTTCCTAAATCCTGCTCGGGAGCACCAGGTGATTTTCCTGCACTGCAGTCCATGGGGTCACTGGACTCTGGTGCTTCAGATGCTCGCACCATACATGGAGTTGTTGACTTCCTTTTGCTTGCCATGACCGCTGTAGATGTGCCCTTGGAAGCAAACAGTCCCAAAGGGGTCCTCTTAAATGCTTTTAGCACTTCCAGGAATAATCCCAGGGTGGACTCTAAAGGAGACTAGCGCCATCTGTAGCTGTCAGCCGTGACCCACCATACAAACTGATCGGCATTACACCTGCATTATAAAACAAGATACACACCGTTAAAATGTGCACATCTTCCTTCTCCCAGAAGGAAAAAGGAGCAATCATGGCCTGCCTTTTTAACCCTACCTTTGGAAAGGCCGAGAGTTGCAAATTATAGGTAGCCTTAGACTTATGGCCACACAGGTTTGCCTAGTGCACCAGTTGCGGCCCTATTTGGATCAGGAGTCTCTGCTCACAGTCCCTCATGCCCTTATCACTTCACGGCTCAATTACAGTAATACGTTCTACATGGGGCTACCCTTGAAAAGTGTTTGGAGACTACAACTGGTTCAGAATGCAGCCGCACAAGCTGTTGTGGGTGTGCCTAGGTACATCTACATCACACCAACACTCCGCCAGCAGCACTAGTTCCAAATCCGTCTCCGGATGCAATTTAAGGTGTTGGCTATCCGTATAAAGCCCTATGTGGCTTAGGGCCAGACCATTTATGGGACCTCCTATTGCCACAAACCTCCCACTGACCGATTAGGGCCCACAGGATTGGCCTTCTCCGGATCCCGTCGACTAGACAGTGTTGGTTGGCAAGGCCGCGTGGGAGGGCCTTCTTTGGCGGCTCTCTGGAACCGGCTCCCCCTCAGAGGTCCACACTGCCCCCACACTATTGGCCTTCCAGAAGGCTGTGAAAACCTGGCTTTGCTGCCAGTTGGCACCATTGAGCAATGAATTAACATCTGCATCCAGCCAAAAATATGAATGTCTTTGATTTCTTTATATATATATATAAAATCCCAGTAAGAGTATGGCTAGCTGATGAGGCCAGAAAAAGGCCAAAATAGTGCTATCCTAGTCTCCCTTAATTTTAAAAATTCAGCAAAAACATCTGATACCTACATACCTACATACCCATATATGACGGTCTTGGCATATTCGGGTTTCTTCCCGTGTAGGATTTGGAAGAAACCCGAATATGCCAAGACCATCATACCTGTACCTGTGAAAATCTACAAAAACAAATCTATCTATCTATCTATACAGATCTATCCTAGTCTCCCTTAATTTTCAAATTCAGCAAAAAAACATGTGACATATGTATGAATGTATGTATGTATGTATGTCACATGTTTTTTGCTGAACAAATATATATATAAATAAATAAAATAATTGTATATATAAATAAATAAAAGTGAAACAGACATATAAAAACACACAAATACTCAGAAAAATACACATGTCCAGGATTATTTACATCCCAATTCTCATCAGAAGCACACATGGAGTTGTATATGTTTTTACATCAAACTGAAAACATTTTAGTCTATGTTCACCGTAAATACTGTACATTTTTATGTAAGAGAAAATAAAGAAGAAACATTTTAGAGAAGAACTTGAAAGAGAATAGGAAAAAAAAGACTTCTAAAAAACAAGAAAATCTAGTTTCCAATTTTGAAAAAAAGAGATGAACATATTAATTATTAATCTTTTAAACCTTGCATTCTGTTTCACTTATTTGATTGTTTCTTTGTTTAAACCAACTGCAAAATTTATCCCAAATTCTATAATAATCCGTTTCTTCTTTCCCATCTAGTTTTTTGGCTAGCATGTTTTTGATTTCTATGGGTTTTAATTGCTTTATATTGTTTTCAATTGTTGCACACCGCCCAGAGTCGAGAAGGAGTTGGGCGGCTTATAAAATAAAATAATAAAATAAATAAATGCCCCTAAACTTTGTGTTGCTAAATGAATCTGGGTTTCCCCATTGTCTTTGCTTGTCAGAAAGAGGATGACGTGACCCTAGAACAGCGTTTCCCAACCTTGGCAACTTGAAGATATCTGGACTTCAACTCCCAGAATTCCCCAGCCAGCATTTGTTGGCTGGGGAATTCTGGGAGTTGAAGTCCAAATATCTTCAAGTTGCCAAGGTTGGGAAACACTGCCCTAGAACACTGCAAACATCATAAATGCATGCCAAAGGTCTGGATTTTGATCACGTGACCACGGGGATGCTTGCAATGGTAGTGTGTGTTTGTGAGCTGGATCAGAACAGTGTAGGATAAAATCAAGAAATATGCTGGGGAAAAACGCTTTTTTTATTAGGCTGACAAGAAAATACATGGAGGTCTCCCATGTATCTCATCTGGTCTCATGAATGACCCAACAATGACTCGGCTTCTTAAAAAGAAATCTATAACAATCACGTCTCATGAAAATTCATACCTTGGAATATTTTGCATTTGCTTTGTAACAAGCATCCTAAAAGACTTTAACCCAAATGCATGGAATGTATCTGCCACATGAGCTCCAATTCTCCAACCCTCTGCCTCCCAGCTGCTTTTATTTATTTCCAATGAAAAGGAGCGTGTTAAGATTTGTTCTACCTCCTCGCAACACGGCTGGAGACCACTTAACTATTAATAAATCAATAAAGAAACAGGACTGCCAGAGGATGTTTTAACATGTTTTCCTTAATGTGCTTTCAATGAGACAGAAGTGCTGCATAAGGCAGAAACATTTGCAGGAGGATTCACTTGGATTTCTAAGAAACCACCATAGTTTTCAGAATATAAAACGTGCCGGAGTATAAGACTAGAATTAGTGATTTGGTTCATTAATTATAATTCAAAACTTATCCTTCCATTGAGTGGTGTGAAAGATGAGCTGGAAGCTACATGTGATTAGAAGGCTGTTGGACAGGTAGGAGAATCCTGGGCTCAAAATCACATTCATCCATGAAACTTCCCCTTTATAATGAAGTGGAATCCCCTTTATAATGAAGTGGAATCCATTAGTCAAGAAACATCATGGTTCTTCAACTCAGAAATTTATAGGATGAGAATTTTCTTATGCATGGCTTTTAAACCAAGGAAGAGTTGCCAAAATGTTTACTAACACACCGTGAGCGTAGCTTATCTTGTGGGTATTTATTTTGTTTCTACAGTATTTGTATTTATTAGATTTGTATGCCGCCCCTCTCCAAAGACTCGGGGCAGCTAACAACAATAAAAAAGACAATGTAAACAAATCTAATATTAAAAATAATCTAAAAAACCCCAATTTAAAGAACCAATCATACATACAAGCATACCATGTATAAATTCTATAAGCCTAGGGGGAAGGGAAATTTCAATTCCCCCATGCCTGACGACAGAGGTGGGTTTTAAGGAGCTTGCGAAAGGCAAGGAGGGTGGGGGCAACTCTGATATCTGGGGGGAGCTGGCTCCAGAGGGTCGGGGCCGCCACAGAGAAGGCTCTTCTCCTGGGTCCCGCCAAACGACATTGTTTAGTCGATGGGACCCGGAGAAGGTCGCGGGGATTCGTGCGGGTGTGGTTTGCCAGCCCTTGGCATCAATACACATCATTTCCATAATACCTTATTTGCAAAAATGACTTAAATTGATGCAAACAATGTATTTTTAATTACCTCCCTAATTACATGATGTTAATTACTGCATTTATACTTAATGGCAATTTGGGAATAACAGTCTCCCTAAATAGCCCATTAAATCAAACCTTTATTTGAATGCTTTTATAATTTGCATTAGTGACTGTAATTCATGCTCCCAAATAAAACTCTGGATTCTAGTCCGGAAATAAGTTTCTCTTTGTAATTATGTAGCGTGTGCAAAGCACCTTTCCTGAAACTGATCTCAACTACCTCCATCTGGATACTGTATATCAAAATGGTTGCGCAGGACTAATGGAGTATGGGTTTCTAAAACAGCCTTACAAACCTGAAAAAACATGGGGCTACCTTTGAAAAGTGTTCGGAAACTTCAGATCATGCAGAATGCGGCCGCGAGAGCAGTTTCCGGTCACAATTCAAAGCGTTGGTTATGACCTATAAAGCCCTATATGGCATCGGACCAGAATACCTCCGGGACCGTTTTCTGCCGCACGAATCCCAGCGGCCGATTAGGTCCCACAGAGTTGGCCTTCTCTGGGTCCTGTCGACTAATAATGTCGTCTGGTGGGGCCCAGGGAAAGAGCCTAGTTGTTGAAAACTCACCTTTGCCACCAGGCATGGGGGAATTGACACCTCCCTTAACTACTGCTTTATATATGGTTTGATTGGGTTGTGTGATTATTTTATTAGTAAGGGTTTTTAAATTGTGTTTTTAAATATTGGATTTGTACATTGTTATTATTGTTGTGAGCCGCCCCAAGTTCTTGGAAAGGGGCGGCATACAAATCTAATAAATTATTATTATTATTATTATTATTATTATTATTATTAATGGCAAACACGAAAGATGTTTCGTGAGCTGATAAAATCACAGCTGCTAGTAAGCAGTACTCCAGGTAAGCATTGTTCGTTTATAGGGTCACCACTGATAGGTCTTCATTTTTCCACAAATACGTTTTTAGACAAGCATAACCACGAAGTAAATTCTCAGAAAAAAGCCCACAGGGCGTGGGCATCCACAACAATGGGAAAAGGTGTGAAAGATCTGATGACTTCATCAGTCAAACTCATCATTTGTGCGGTGATGTCACCATACAAATGATATACATGAGCAACATGTGTAACAGCAGATCTACCAGAAAGGACATCGTAATGTGTCCGAGAATAACAGACACTCTTCCCCCACAGTAAATGTGACCTCATTTTATTCAATTTAGTCAGTATTTCCAAGTGTTTCAACTGAAATTCTATGATACCTGGTCTACGGAGAGGAGCGGCATACAAATCTAATAAATAATAATAATAATAATAATAATAATAATAATAATAATGATAATAATAATAATAAATAATTACATAAGAATGTAGAAATCATTGGAGCAAGATGGGACTCTAGAATCATGCGATCTCAATACAGTGTTCCCTCGATTTCCACGGGGGATGCGTTCCGAGACCGCCCACGAAAGTCGAATTTTCGCGAAGTAGAAATGCGGAAGTAAATACACCATTTTTGGCTATGGACAGTATCACTACTCACCACTGAATAAGGCACTTAGTGATCCTGATATTTATAAACATAATTATTTATTAACAATAATTATTTTTTCTGTTATTTATTTGCAAAAATTCTTAGTTTGGCGATGACGTATGACGTCATCGGATGGGAAAAACCGTGGTATAGGGAAAAACCTGCGAAGTATTTTTTAATTAATATTTTTTGGAAAACCGTGGTATAGGGTATACGCGAAGTTTGAACCGGCAAAAATCGAGGGAACACTGTAATCCAATCCCACGCATTCACTTGTTTTAAAACTTCCAGATCGACTGTAATTTCCTCATTCGTTGTCATGTGAAAGTTCTTAAATTATCCAACTTCAGGCTGTGGTGAAAAGAGAAAAAGTGATCTATTTCAGGGTGTCCGGGCGGGGGGGGGGAAGCATTTTGAAATTCCCTGACCTTTCCCTGTAACTTGCAATCTAGTTAAGGCACGGTCGTACACGATATCATACCAAATGGCTAAGCCGTGGAGAAACATTGGTAGCTGAGAAAGCAAGTTGTTGCAACAGTTATGCTCATTTTTGCTTGACTCTGGTATGCAGAGCAATCCTTTTTAAAAAAAACAAAACATGATTTTCCCCTGGCTTTTAAACATTTTAATGCCCTCATCACTTCGAGGTTCGACTACTGTAACGCTCTCTACATGGGGCTACCTTTCAAAAGTGTTCGGAAACTTCAGATCGTGCAGAATGCAGCTGTGAGAGCGGTCATGGGCTTACCTAGGTATGCCCATGTTTCGCCATCACTCCGCAGTCTGCATTAGCTGCCGATCAATTTCCGGTCACAATTCAAAGTTTTGGTTATGACCTTTAAAGCCCTTCATGGCATTGGACCAGAATATCTCCGAGACTGCCTTCTGCCGCACGAATCCCAGCGACCGATTAGGTCCCACAGAGTGGGCCTTCTCCGGGTCCCGTCAACTAAACAATGTCGGTTGGCGGGCCCCAGGGGAAGAGTCTTCTCTGTGGTGGCCCCGACTCTCTGGAACCAACTCCCCCCAGAGATTAGAACTGCCCCTACTCTCCCTGCCTTCCGTAAACTCCTTAAAACCCACCTTTGCCCGTCAGGCATGAGGGAACTGAAACACCTCCCCCGGGCATGTACAATTTATGCATGGTATGTTTGTGTGTGTGCTTGTTAGTAAATGGGGTTCTTTTTTTAAACTTTTAAAAAATATTTTAAATTTATTTGGATTTGTTACGATTGTTATATTTTGCTGTGAGCCTCCCCGAGTCCGCGGAGAGGGGCGGCATACAAATCTAAATAATAAATAAATAAATAAATAAATAAATAAATAAATAAATTCCCTCAACACTGTCAGACTTTTTACTAAATCTGCACTTCTATTTCTACTAGTTTTTCTCATCATTCCTATCATCCTTTTCCTCCCACTTAGGACTGTATGACTGTAACTTGTTGCTTGTATCCTAAGATTTTTATTAATATTGATTGTTTCTTCATTGTTTATTTGACCCCTAGGGCAATCATTAAAGTGTTGTACCACATGATCCTTGACAAATGTATCTTTTTCTTTTATGTACCCTGAGAGCATCTGCACAAAGACAAATTTGTTGTGTGTCCAATCACACTTGGCCAATAAAATTCTATTCTAGTCTATTCTATTCTATTCTATCCTAATTTCCTGATATTTCCTGAACCGCCGATTATGGTACTTTTTGCAACCCACATGGGACTAAAACACATTCTTGGAAATGAAAATCGCATTAGCTATCAGCGTTTCTGTTTGCAGCCATCAAAAGCCAGAGCGATACCTAAAATATCCATGGGCTCCAAAATTCAGGGAGAAAGATCTCTGTGCTAGACTCCTTATCTCCATTCCCATGACCACAAAGGAAATGGAATAAAATATGATTTCCGATCCACCATCTGGAACATAACATTGGAAGCTTTCTGTCTGGTACAAAAGATTAGAGGTGTTGCATAAACGCTTGATTAAAATATGAAAGCTCTTAAATTATTCAGGCTCCCTGAAAAAAAAAAAAAAAATCAGGAAGCCTTTTTAAAAACGGTCTTATAGCTTTTCTGTCTCTTTGGTCTCCTATATAATTAAATTATTTTATTTATTTTTATTTATTTATTTGTCAAACAATTATAGGGAGATAATTTGTCCATTTATTTATTTATTATTTTATTTATTATTTAGATTTGTATTTACATACATGAAATTACATATAAAACATTAGATAAGTAATGATAAAAAGTAGACAATAGGACAGGGACGGTAGGCACAATGGTGCGCTTATGCACGCCCCTTAATTAATTAATTAATTAAATTATTGGTGGATTTATGATAAAGAGTTCACCACCATGCCTTCCAAATCCCCCTGATCTTCCTTTCAAACTCAACCCTTTCATAAAACAGCAAATAGAAGCTACAACAAACTCAATTAAGAATTAAAAAATGAAGGAAATATGATTTTAGCCATACCTCATTGGCCAAGTCAGAGCAACCGCCTCAAGAATTCAAAAGAGAATTTTTACCAGAAAGTATGTTATTAGGAATACGGAAAAAAAAATACCCTAAAACAATTAACTATCTAATGATGCATCTAACGACAGCAGCTAGAATATCTTATGCCCAACTCTGGAAAAATAAATGGATACCAACAGAAAACAATATAATTGATAAAATTTATAAATGCGCTGAAATGGATAAAATGACCATGGAAATTAAGGGAATAAACGATTCAGAATATTATAATACTTGGAATCTGTTCTGCCGGGCACTCTGGTATGAGCCTCCCAAAAATTCAAGGGTACAAATTTCAAACACACACACGTTTGAAAATTCAAAACAATGTTCTTTATCCCAAAATTCAAAATAAACTGAGCACTCTTTTTGTATTGCAAAGAGCACTCATCCCAAAACAACCTGGTAGTCTGTACAATTCCCTTAATCAGTCCTTAAGTACTTAGCTTGCAGCTGTGAAGAAACATCACAGCCCTCCTTCTTCCACGAAGTGAAACACACACACACACTTTGCTCTGCTTTGGTTTCAAAGTCGTGAAAAATCAACAAAGTCCGGAAAGAGCAAGGCAGTCCTGAAGAACAACAATCAGATAATCTTCCACAACGGCCAAACCCACACGCTGCTATTTATATCAGCAGCACTAATTACTGGAGCCCCACCCAAACACAGGTGGCCTCTCTTATCTCCTGTAATATGTCCTCAATTGGTCTCTTCTACGCATACCTCTGCGCCTGTGTGGGTCCAAGACTTACGCATCCGAATCGACTGAAGATAATGGAGATTGACTTCCTGGGCTGTGTGTCAAGTCCCCCTCTTTCAAGTCACTCCCACCTTCTTCTTCGTCCGAGGAAACTGAACTACCTGACTCTGTCGGCAATAAAACAGGCCTATGACATGTTGAAATTTCCCCTGCATCCACCTCCATATTCCCTGGGGCAGGAGCTGGGCCAGAGCCAACCACAACAGAATCTATGGTACAATTGGTTGGAGAATAGAAACATGGAAAAATGATACAATCTGTAAAGGCATACAAAGACAGATAAATACATACAATGGAATGAATAACTTGCAAAGGTAAATACTAACTGATTGATCTAGAATTGTAAACACATAAATGTAAATATATAAAATGTTAAAAGTGGAAATATAAGGAAATGATGAAATGGGTGAGATCTGTAAAAAAAAAAGAAAAGAAAGATACAGTGGTACCTCTACTTAAGAACCTAATTTGTTCCGTGACCAGGTTCTTAAGTAGAAAAGTTTGTAAGTAGAAGCAATTTTTCCCATAGGAATCAATGTAAAAACAAATAATGCGTGCAAAACCATTAGGAGAGAAATAAAAGCTCAGAATTTGGGTGGGAGGAAGAGGAGGGCAGTCACTGCCCAGAGCAAAGGGAGCGTTTCTTTTCTCTGGGCGCTGGCAGAGGTTTATTCCCTCTCCAAGCGCCTAGAGAAAGGAAAATGCTTTGTTTGCTCTGGACTGCCAAAGCCTCCTTAAGCGCCATTGAAAGACTTCTCTGGCAGCCCAGAAAAGATGGCAGGAAACTGGCCGGGCCTTCGTGCTGCTCTCTAATTTGCTGGGAAATTTTTCCGGGCACGGGTTCTTAAGTAGAAAATGGTTCTTAAGAAGAGGCAAAAAAATCTTGTACACCTGGTTCTTATCTAGAAAAGTTCTTAAGTAGAGGCGTTCTTAAGTAGAGGTACCACTGTATTGTGGCGTATACACCCTCTTTTAATTATATTTTGTAAAAATGAATAAAGAAAACTTTAAAAAAATAGAATTCAACAGAGAAAAGGAAAAAGAAAAAGGGAAGGAAGGAAGGATTGGGGTTTCTGCTGTTTGGTTTTTATTTTCTCTGTGAATTTGCACAGTACTTGCTTTCCGGCTCTGGAACAAGGACATTTTCACATAACTAAGGAACTGCAGAGATTTGTCAAGGGAGCCAACAGTTCAATGCAAAAAAACTTGGCTTCAGATTCTTCTTCCAGCCCTTTGTAGTAGCTGTTTAAGATTTATACGCAGCCTTGTCAGAGGAGGGGTTCCCATTAAATATTAAAAAGAGTATTTTTTAAAAAAAAAAAACAATTGCCATAGCAACCGAGCAAAGCTAAAATAGGCCAGATGGTATTGCTGACTCATGGCATGTTAAAACTACCAGTAAATGTATATGGTGGGGTGAGGGTTCAACTTATCGGCTGCTACTGGCTATGCCCTTCAGGATCGTTACAGATACACGCGTGCTCAGTGGCCGGGCGCATGCCTGTTGGCATGAGATTTCACTTCTGCGCATGCGCAACAAGCAAAATCCCGCACAAGGATGCTTGCCCGCGTGAGATTTCGCCAATTTTCGGCGATTTCCGCATGTGCAGAAGCAAAAAAACCACCCAAAATTGGTGAAATCTCTCATGCAAGTATCTGTGCACAAGATTTCCCTTGCTGCGCATGTGCAGAAGTGAAATATCACACGTTTATGCGCATGCACGTGTTGGGGTGCGGAGATGAATGCGCGTCTCCATTTCCGCCACCAGGACGCCGATCCCAGGCCTACTGGCTGAAACTCACATACTGTATATGATTCTTCTCTCCCTACAGCAGGGATGGTGAACCTTTTCCCCCTCGGGTGCCAAAAGAGCGTCCGTGCGCCCTACCACGCATGCGTGAATGCTATATCTATAATTCAATGCCTGGGGAGGGCAAAAAAAAGCTTCCCCTGCATCCTGGAGGCCCTCTGGAGGCCGGAAATGGCCTGTTTCCCAACTTCTGGTGAGCCCAGTAGAAACATAGAAACATAAAAGACTGACGGCAGAAAAAGACCTCATGATCCATCTAGTCTGCCCTTATACTATTTCCTGTATTTTATCTTAGGATGGATATATGTTTATCCCAGGCATGTTTAAATTCAGTTACTGTGGATTGACCAACCACGTCTGCTGGAAGTTTGTTCCAAGCATCTACTACTCTTTCACTAAAATAATATTTTCTCATGTTGCTCTTGATCTTTCCCCCAACTAACTTCAGATTGTGTCCCCTTGTTCTTGTGTTCACTTTCCTGTTAAAAACAGTAGGCTCGTGTTTCTCCCTCCCAGGTTACAAAGGCTTCCCTGGAGCTGGGGGAGGCTAAAAACACCTTCCCCACCCCCCTGGAGGCTCTTAAAGCCAAAAGACACCCTCCCAGAGCCTCTGTGCAAGCCAAAAATCAGCTGGCCGGCACAAACGTGCATACTGAAGCTGAGCTAGTGAAACGGCTTGCGTGCCAGCAGATATGGCTTCGCTTGCCACCTGTGGCACCCATTTATTAATTTATTTATTACATTTGTATGCCGCACCTCTCCGCAGACTCGGGGCGGCTCACAGCATACGATGAAACAATTCATAACAAACCTAATAAATTTAAAAAACTTTAAAAACCCCATTATTAAAACAGACATACACACAACATACCATACATAAATTCAACTCCAACACTCTGGACATTTTTAAGAGAAGATTGAACTGCCACTATAGGGTTCCTGCTTGGGCAGGGGGTTGAACTCGATGGCCTTCATGGTCCCTTTCAACTCTAACAATAAATAAAAATAAATAAATAAATAAAATAAAAGTAAAATTGTATAGGCCCGGGGGGTGTGTGTGCCTCAATTCCCCCATGCCTGACGGCAGAGGTGGGTTTTAAGGAGTTTACAAAAGGCAAGGAGGGTGGGGGCAGTTCTAATCTCCGGAGGGAGCTGGTTCCGCCACAGAGAAGGCTCTTCCCCTGGGACCCACCAGACGACATTGTTTAGTCGACGGGACCCGGAGAAGGCCAACTCTGTGGGACCTAATCGGTTTGCCATCACTGCCCTACAGCTTTGTATTGTTAGTATAGGTATTATGATTGTGGCAGGTGCTGAGTAAATAATAACAAGAAGTACATCTCAGTGTTTAGCTACGCCCACAGTGTGGTAGTAAACAGTGTTTATCTATCACGTTTTCCTGAAAATAAGACCCTGACTTTTATTTTTTGGGGACTCTGAAATAAATGCTTGGCCTTATTGCCATGCACTCAAAAGCTGGACTGGGCTTATTATCAGGGCATGTCTTGTTTTGGGGAAAACAGGGTAGAACAGCGCTTCTCAATCTTAGCGATTTAAACCCCAATATTCCCCAGCCAAGATGATTGCTTTCCTCAGAATTCTCAGTTGAGAGGTTTAGACCCAATTTGCAAGTTTTGATATATCTATCCCATCAGCAGTCATGATTGTATTTTGGGTACTCGGCAACAAGCGGTTTGCAGCAACCTATGGTCAGGTGTCTGCAAGTTATGACATTTTTGCCAGAAACTGGGGTTTAACTTTGTTGGTTTCCAGCAAAAAACTGCCTCATTTCCAGCAAAAACTAGTTCAAACTGGCAGGAATAGGCAACACTCCAGAAGATAGATGCAAAATATAGAAGGATCTTCACAAACCTGAACAATGGGCACTATCTAACAAAATGAAATTCAATGGTGAAAAAAGTAAGGTTCTACATTTAGGCAAGAAAAACAAAAGGCACAGGTACAGTATATGTGGTACATTGCTCAACAGTAGTAACTGAAAGAGGGATCTTGGAATCCTAGTAGACAACCATTTAAATAGGAGCCAGCTGTGTGGAGCAGCTGCCAAAAAAGCCAACAGAATTCTAGGCTGCATTAACAGGGATAGAATCAAGATCACCTGAAGTGTTAATACCATTTTATAACGCCTTGGAAAGGCCACACTTGGAATACTGCATTCACTTTAAGGTTGCCATGATGCAAAAAGGACATTGAGACTCTAGAAAGAGAGCAGAGAAGAGCAACAAAGATGATTAGGGGACTGGAGGCTAAAACATATGAAGAACAGTTGCAGGAACTGAGTATGGCTAGTTTCATGAAAAGAAGGAACAGGGGAGACATGATAGCAGTGTTCCAATATCTCAGGGGTTGCCACAAAGAAGGAGTCAACCTATTCTCCAAAGCACCTGAATTTAGAACAAGAAGCAATGGGAGGAAACTAAACAAGGAGAGAAGTAACTTAGAACTAAGGAAAAATTTCCTGACAGTTAGAACAATTAACCAGTGGAACAGCTTGCCTCTGGAAGTTATGAATACTCCAACACAACGGTTAGAGGAAGAGAGAGATTGTGATCCCGCTATATAGAGTGCTGGTGAGACCACATTTGGACTACTGTGTTCAGTTCTGGAGACCTCACCTACAAAAAGATATTGACAAAATTGAACGGGTCCAAAGACGGGCTACAAGAATGGTGGAAGGTCTTAAGCATAAAACTTCATGAACTCAATCTGTATAGTCTGGAGGACAGAAGGAAAAGGGGGGACACGATCGAAACATTTAAATATGTCAAAGGGTTAAATAAGGTTCAGGAGGGAAGTGTTTTTAATAGGAAAGTGAACACAAGAACAAGGGGACACAATCTGAAGTTAGTTGGGGGAAAGATCAAAGGCAACATGAGAAAATATTATTTTACTGAAAGAGTAGTAGATCCTTGGAACAAACTTCCAGCAGATGTGGTTGGTAAATCCACAGTAACTGAATTTAAAGATGCCTGGGATAAACATAGATCCATCCTAAGATAAAATACAAAAAATAGTATAAGGGCAGACTAGATGGATCATGACGTCTTTTTCTGCCGTCAGTCTTCTGTTTCTATGTTTTTATGTAACACTGTAAGGTTTTAAGAAGATGTTGTATAACCCTTTTTTTCTGAAGTAGTGTAGGGTTTCCTGCCTAAGGAGGGTATTGGACTAGAAGACCTCCAAGGTCCCTTGCTACTCTGTTGTTATGAACAACAACAATAATAATGGGTCTGCTTAATGATCTCTGCAAGAAAGATTGAAAAACTGGTTCCAATTCATGGTGACTCACTTTACAGGGGCTCAATTATGGTCATAACTCAAGGACTACCTGTAGAACCATTCAGAAATCATTAACATCCTCTATATCTTTCTTCTGAATTGGTTTTAAGTTTGCAGAAGACACACACTGCCCCATATAAAAACAATGAAGTATAAATTTGGAAATCTATTCTAAAATCTAAGAATGCTGGCTATAAGTATTATAATAGATAACACTCCTTTTGTGGTAGTTTTACATTTTGGGAAAACAATGAAGCTGTATTATTAAAATGCGCCAGGCAGCTAGCCCAGTTTCGGAGTTAATTTTCATAATAATCCATAATCAGTTATGCATTTCTTGTTGCTTTGTTTGGGCGTTTAAACTTGTGTGTCTATGACAACCACTAGGAACGCCTGTGCTGATGCAATGGACTGACATCTTCTTCAGTGAAAGAAAATCTCAAGTAGATCACTTCTTTTTTTAAAAAAAAGGAAACCTTTTTTTCAGTTAAAGTTAAAACAATAATCAAAAGGGTGTTGAAAAAGCTAGCTGTCAGAATTGAGAGGAAATGCTACAAAATTAAAATTAAGTCAGATAAAGAAGCTAATGTGTGCACGGTTGAGGTTATGTGGAGACACTGCCGAGGTTATAAGTTCAATCATCGGTGAAGAAGCTGAGAAGCAAAACATCTTTAAAGAAAAACCAGAAAGTCCAGTTGCCTCCTGAAAAAACGATGACCTGGATGACTGAGAATCTCTACAGACTAATTTGTTTTTTATAACTAACTAACTAACTAACTAACTAACTAACTAACTAACTAACTAACTAACTAACTAACGACCGCCTTCTGCCACACGAATCCCAGCGACCGATTAAGTCCCACAGAGTTGGCCTTCTTCAGGTCCCGTCGACGAAACAATGTCATCTGGCGCGACCCAGGGGAAGAGCCTTCTCTGTGGCGGCCTCAACCCTCTGAAATCAACTCCCCCCAGAGATTAGGACTGCCCCCACCCTCCTTGCCTTTCGCAAACTTTTGAAAACTCATCTATGTCGCCAGGCATGGAGGAACTGATATATCCTTAGCTGCCTTTGATTTTATGGATGGTGTGTTTGGGCTGTATGACTGTTTTTAATAGGGGTTTTTTAAAGACTGTTTTAACATTGGATTTGTATATGATGTTTTATTGTTGTGAGCCGCTCCGAGTCCTCGGAGAGGGGCAGCATACAAATCTAATAAATTATTATTATTATTATTATTATTATTATTATTATTATTATTATTAATTAGATTTAGATTTAATTGAATTTGTATGCTGTGCAACTCCGAGGACTCGGGGCGACTCACAGCATATACAAAAAACAGAAAACAGTAATAAACAATCCAATTAATAATACTGTACATTTAAAACAATCTATAAAATTCTATATTTTTTAAAAAAGCTATCATTACCATTCATTCGACAATCATACTAAAAACATTCAATGGTCAGGGGGAAGATCTAATAACCCTAGACCCGGCGGCAAAGATGAGTTTTTAAACTCTTCCGGAAGGAGAGGAGGGTGGGGGCAGTGCGAATCTCCGGGGAGAGCTGATTCCAGAGGGCTACGCCCCCCACAGAGAAGGCTTTTCCCCTAGGTCCCGCCAGCCGGCATTGTTTGGTCAATGGGACCCTAAGGAGACCAACTCTGTGGGACCTCATTGGATACTGGGATTACTAACTTATCAACTGCAGTGATTCACTTAACAACCGAGGCAAGAAAGGTCGAAAAATGGGGCAAACCCCCTGTAATAAATGTCTCACTCAGCAACATAAATTTTGGGCTTGACTGGAGTCGTACATTGAAGACTGCCTGTAATGCAATGTATTCTGAGCAGAGACAGGTTACAAGCGATGTGCCACAAGGGTCTGTTCTGGGTCCTATTCTTTTTAATATGTTTGTGAGCGACATAGGGGAAGGTTTGGTAGGGAAGGTTTGCCTATTTGCCGATGACTCTAAAGTGTGCAATAGGGTTGATATTCCTGGAGGGGTCTGTAATATGGTAACTGATTTAGCTTTACTAGATAAATTGGTCAAAGCAATGGAAACTGCAGTTTAATGTTTCCAAATGTAAAATAATGCACTTGGGGAAAAGGAATCCTCAATCTGAGTATTGCATTGGCAGTTCTGTGTTAGCAAAAACTTCAGAAGAGAAGGATTTAGGGGTAGTGATTTCTGACAGTCTCAAAATGGGTGAGCAGTGTGGTCGGGCAGTAGGAAAAGCAAGTAGGATGCTTGGCTGCATAGCTAGAGGTATAACAAGCAGGAAGAGGGAGATTGTGATCCCCTTATATAGAGCGCTGGTGAGACCACATTTGGAATACTGTGTTCAGTTCTGGAGACCTCACCTACAAAAAGATATTGACTAAATTGAACGGGTCCAAAGACGGGCTACAAGAATGGTGGAAGGTCTTAAGCATAAAACGTATCAGGAAAGACTTAATGAACGCAATCTGTATAGTCTGGAGGACAGAAGGGAAAGGGGGGGACATGATCGAAACATTTCAATATGTCAAAGGGTTAAATAAGGTTCAGGAGGGAAGTGTTTTTAATAGGAAAGTGAACACAAGAACAAGGGGACACAATCTGAAGTTAGTTGGGGGAAAGATCAAAAGCAACATGAGAAAATATTATTTTACTGAAAGAGTAGTAGATCCTTGGAACAAACTTCCAGCAGACGTGGTTGGTAAATCCACAGCAACTGAATTTAAACATGCCTGGGATAAACATATATCCATTGTAAGATAAAATACAGGAAATACTATAAGGGCAGACTAGATGGACCATGAGGTCTTCTTCTGCCGTCAGTCTTCTATCTTTCTATTTAATAGCATTCTAATGAATTCCAATGTCTTCACTGATTGAAGGCCTCTCTTTGCAAGGAAAGAGTTGCAGTGCCAAAGTGGCTGCGAATAATTGATAAAGGTATTGACAAGACAAACACTAAATCCGGCAACAAATAATGAAGATTAAAAAGCGGAAGCAGGTAGGACTTCATTCTAGCGATGGCTTTGAAGGCCTGTAACTTTTGTATGTACTAAAGTAATAATAATAGCAGCAATATAAGGATGTTCCACAAGGAAAGCAATTGCATAAGAACGAAAGGAAATGGTCTATTTATGAACTCTGTACTTACCTTAAAAAAATAAAACCGCAAACTGAATATTATATTGTTTATTTATAAAAGATAACAAGGAAAGAAAGAGAGAGCCAGGTATCTCTCCCATTTTTAAAAAATGTGTATATATTTGTATTTGCTTTTTTGGATTGTGTATTCTTTAATATATTTTTTTAAAAAAAAATAATACACTGCTAATTTTGTAAAGTGTAAATTTAACACCATAAAAACAAACCATCAAAAATATTAAAATTGCTTCAGAACAGTGGTTCTCAACCTGGGGGTCGGGACCCTTTTGGGGGTCGAACTACTGTTTCACAGGGGTCTCCTAAGACTTTGTGAAAAGACAAATTTCCTATGGTGTTAGGAACTAAAGCTTCTATTCTGGTGTCTTGAAACATATTTTTACAATCTGACCAGGCATTTACAGTGGGTCTGTCCCTCTGACCTTCCTGCCAATCAGCTTAAAGCTCTGTTGGGAGAATTGGGGTTAGACTTATGGCTGGGGATCACCACAACATGAGGAACTGTATTTCTTTATTTATTTCTTTATTTATGTATGTATATATGTATGTATGTATGTATGTATGTATGTATGTATGTATGTATGTATTTATTTATTTATTTATTATTTAGATTTGTATGCCGCCCCTCTCCGCAGACTCGGGGCGGCTCACAAGACACAACAAATCGTAACAAATCCAAATAAATTTAAATATTTAAAAATTTAAAAAGAACCCCAATATACTAACACACACACACACAAACATACCATGGATAAATTGTACACGCCCGGGGGAGGTGTTTTAGTTCTCCCATGCGTGACGGCAAAGGTGGGTTTTAAGGAGTTTACGGAAGGCAGGGAGAGTAGGGGCAATTTTAATCTCCGGGGGGAGTTGGTTCCAGAGAGTTGGGGCCGCCACAGAGAAGGCTCTTCCCCTGGGGCCCGCCAACTGACATTGTTTAGTTGACGGGACCCGGAGAAGGCCCACTCTGTGAGACCTAATCGGTCGCTGGGATTCGTGCGGCAGAAGGCGGTCTCGGAGATATTCTGGTCCAGTGCCATGAAGGGCTTTAAAGGTCATAACCAACACTTTGAATTGTGACCGGAAATTGATCGGCAGCCAATGCAGACTGCGGAGTGATGGTGAAACATGGGCATACCTAGGTAAGCCCATGACCGCTCTCGCAGCTGCATTCTGCACGATCTGAAGTTTCCGAACACTTTTCAAAGGTAGCCCCATGTAGAGAGCATTACAGTAGTCGAACCTCGAGGTAATGAGGGCATGAGTGACTGTGAGCAATGAGTCCCGGTCCAGATAGGGCCGCAACTGGTGCACCAGGCGAACCTGGGCAAACGCCCCCCTCGCCACAGCTGAAAGATGGTTCTCTAATGTGAGCTGTGGATCAAGGAGGACGCCCAAGTTACGGACCCTCTCCGAGGGGGTCAATGATTCCCACCCCCAGGGTAATGGACGGACAGATGGAATTGTCCTTGGGAGGCAAAACCCACAGCCACTCCGTCTTATCCCCGGGTTGAGCTTGAGTCTGTTGACACCCATCCAGGCCCCAACAGCCTCCAGACACCGGCACATCACTTCCACTGCTTCGTTGACTGGACATGGGGTGGAGATGTAAAGCTGGGTATCATCAGCGTATTGACGATACCTCACCCCGTGCCCTTGGATGATCTCACCCAGCGGTTTCATGTAGATATTAAATAGCAGGGGGGAGAGGATCGACCCCTGAGGCAGCCCACAAGGGAGGTATTAAGGGGTCGCAGCATTAGAAAGATTGAGAACCACTGCTGTAGAATAATGTAAACCGGTGATGGCGAACCTTTTCCCCCTCAGGTGCCGAAAGCACGTGCGCACACACTATCACACCTGCGTGAGTGCCCAGACCTATTATTCAATGCCTGGGGAGATCAAAAATTCTCTCCCCTTCCTCCTCCCAAGCCTTCTGTAGGCCAAAAACAGCCCATTCCCCAAATTTTGGTGGGCTCAGTAGGCCCTCCCCAGCAGTGATGGGCTCCCACGGGAACGGTCAGGTACGCAGAACTGGTAGAAAATTTTTGGTCAGGTACGTAGAATGCAAAAGAAATGTTCTTTATCAACAGAAGAGAAGAAAAAACTCCCTTTTAACCTTCAAAGGGATTTCTTGTACAAACGATGCACAGTTTAAATGCAAACCAGTTTCTAAGCCAGTAACTGGGAAATTGAGTCCACTAATGTTCTCCAAACAGTGATAAACACTCACAATGAAGTATAATCCAGAGTCCAGGAATTTCCACACGCAGTCTTGAAGACAAACAGGAAACAACAATCCATGGTCTTGACGAAACTACGATCAGATAATCCTCCACAATGGCCAAACTAGCACGTTGCTCTTTTATCAGCAGCTCTAATTACTGGAGCCCCACCCAAACACAGGTGGCCTCTCTTATCTCCTGTAATATTTCTTAAGTTGTTCTCTACGCATGCGTGAGTCAGTCACACATCCCTCCTCTGAATCCAAAGAAGATAAGGAAGATCTCCTCCTGGGCTGTCAGCCAAGCCCCCCTCTTCCATGTCACCCACACTTCCTTCAGCAGAGGATACTTCGGTGGCACACTCTGTCGGGAGCAAAACAGGCCTGTGGCATGTGGATGTTTCCCCCACATCCACCTCCACATTCCTTGGGGCAGGAGCTAGCCACAACACTACGGAGGTGAGGAAAACAGTCCTTCCTGTGCAACAGTGTGCAACCTACTTGTTTGATCTATTTTTTCCAGGCTCGCTAACAAAAATTGCTGAGATTGCCACCTTTGGAAACCTCGCTTGATCTGTTCAAACTACAGGGAAAAAGGAAACTTTTTTTGGAAATTAATTTTCAGCTCTCTTAAGTGGGTCAGCCTTTCTACTGTGCCAGGGGCGAAGAAACGCTCTTTTCAAGCCGGAGCGGAGCCTGTAGGCACATCCGTTAAACTGCTTTCTACTGCTTAGTTATTATTCACGAGTCCTGATTTAACCACTCGTCTCCTGCTGTGTTTCCAATTCGGAACATCTTGTTTCGTAACTGCACTTTGCATTGCGTTTCAGGCAGATGGAAGGGCCTCTGCAACGCTTGGGAACTGCTGGTAACTGAGCCTGGGGCTTGCTGCAAAAGTGAGGAATCTGTTGCTCAAAGTAGGGGTAGCTAATTTGGAACTACAGTGGTACCTCTACTTACGAACTTAATTCGTTCCGTGACCAGGTTCTTAAGTAGGAAAGTTTGTAAGAAGAAGCAATTTTTCCCATAGGAATCAATGTAAAAGCAAATAATACATGCGATTGGGGAAACTACAGGGAGGGTGGAGGCCCTGTTTCCTTCCAGGAGATTCCTAGAGAGGCTGCACAGAGGTTTCTCCCCACCTTTTCCGGCCCCGTTTCCTTCCAGGAGATTCCTAGAGAGGCCCCATGGAGGCCTCTCCCTGCCATTTCCAGCCCGGTTTCCTCCCAGGAGATTCCTAGAGATGCTGCACAGAGGTTTCTCCCCACCTTTTCCAGCCCCGTTTCTTTCCAGGAGATTCCTAGAGAGGTCCAATGGAGGCTTCTCCCCACCTTTTCCAGCCGTTTCCTCCCAACAGATTCCTAGAGAGGCCCCACGAAGGCTTCTCCCTGCCTTTTCCAGTTACAGTTTCGGAGGCTCCAGTTTTTAGGTGGAAAATGGTTCTTGAGAAGAGGCAAAAAAAATCTTGAACACCCAGTTCTTACCTAGAAAAGTTCATAAGTAGAGACGTTCTTAGGTAGAGGTACCACTGTATTTGCCGCTTCTGAATTACCTACAGCAGTGATGTCGAACCTTTTTTGGTTCGCATGCCAAAAGGGTGTGTGTGAGTGTGCTAGCATGTGTGCATGTGCCCACACCCTTTTCCTCCTCCCCATGCATGCACAAACACACAACGCTGCCCCCTCCCCCAAGGCCTTTCTAAAGCCTGGTACGTGAAAAAAATTCCCAAACGGGCAAACCGGAAGTGCGTGAAACCACACTTCCGGTTTCCAGTTGTGCTGTTTTTTGCAATCCAGAGGGTTCAGGGAAGCTTCCTGAAGCCCCGGAGTGCTAAAAACAGCACAATGGGCAAACCAGAAGTCTGTTTTCTTGAACTTCCTGTTTATCCGTTGGGCGATATTTTTTGCCTCTGGAGCTTCAGGGAAGCTTCCCTAAAGAGTCCAGAGGGTGAAACGGCCTTTCACAAGGCCAAAAATCAGCTAGCCAGCACACATCCCCACTGGAGCTGAGACAGGGCAAAGTCTTTGGTGTCCTCCGATATGGCTCCGTGTGCTACCTGTGGCATAAGTAAATAGGTTCACCATCATGGACCTATAGTAATGAAACATGGAGGCAAAAAAGTTGATTTCATATCTTATTCGATCACTTTGTGGCCTGCTGGGTCATTGTTTCAGAGATATTTACTTATCTAAACAAAGAAACAGAATGCACAGGCAAAACCCCCCAAAACCCAACAGTGAGAATAGGAGAAACCTCTGGCTTCCTGCTGGCTTTCTCATTGAGTTTACTTGTGGGGACCTGGCAGGGAGCATTAGAAATTTTCCTTCCTTCCTTCCTCCCACTGCAACAAAGTTGCAACAAAGTTGAGGACTACTGATAGGGTCATCCTTTGTCAGTGGACCAGGTGAAATTGAAGCCTTATTTGAAAAGAAACCAACACAAAAACAACAGGGCAGCATACAAATCTAATTAATAATAAATAATAAACAATAAATGATTTTAAAACACCGTGCTTTTTCTAATGAACTAAAAATGAAGACGACTGAAGGTGAGATAACAGAGAGCGATAGAAAAAAATGTGCTCTTTCTAATGAAGATAATTGACGGTGATGAAACAGAGCTCTCTGTTTTCTCACCTTCAGTCGTCTTCATTTTTAGTTCATTAGAAAGATCCCTTTTTTCCCTATCTTATATGTTGTTTTTGTGATGGTTTCTTTTCATATAAGGCTGCAAAAAACAGTCACGTGGACCCCTGGTCCACTTGACAAAGAATAATTCTATACCCGTAATTGAGGACCTACTATTCCCATGATGGTGAACCTACGGTGTGCATGCCTTAGGTGGCACGCAGAGCTCTCTTTGCGGGCATCTGAGACATCACCCCAACTCAGCTCCATCGCGCATGCCAGCTGGTCCCAGAGTCCTCAGAGAGGGGCGGCATACAAATTTAATTAATAATAATAACAACAACAACAACAACAATAATATTTTGGGTCTCTAACACACATACGCAGGGTGCACGCAGAAGACGTGTGTCAATGCATGGGGGCGGCAGGGGGCATGTGGGGGCGTCATGCACGGTTGCGTATGGTGTAGGCAAAGTTGGCTCTTCTATGACATGTGGACTTCAACTCCCAGAATTCCAGAGCTAGCATGATTGGTTCAAGAATTCTGGGAGTTGAAATCCACAAGTCATAGAAGAGCCAACTTTGCCTAGCCCTGTCCTAAATGATCGGGAAGAATGGCAATTTAGACTTGAGGATTCCGACTAGGCTACTGTCAGAGCAAAATTGCCCTCTCTATTCCTCCCCACCTCCCCGCCCAGTGCTAATTAAATCACCAACATCCTTGAAAACAAACAAGAAGTGTGAACATTCATGCCCTATATATCACTGCTTGTAGGCTGTGTTAATATTCCAAGGTGTCATAGACCTAGTTAAATAGCAATAGGCATCTTATGAGCATGAAAAATTTGTTAGCCATCTCTGATAAGCACACAAGAACCTCTTAGATCAGAGGTAGGCAAAGTTGGCTCTTTGATGGCTTGTGGACTTCAACTCCCAGAATTCCTGAGCCAATCATGTTAGCTCAGGAATTCTGGGGGTTGAAGTCCACATGTCATAGAAGAGCCAACTTTGCCTACCCCTGTTTTAGGCAGATGATTGATTGTAGTCCTTCTCAAACATTGCTATGATGGTATCTTTCTATCTGTTTATTCCATCCATCCATCCATCCATCCATCCATCCATCCATCTATCCATCTATCCAATTTATGAACTTAATTTGTTCCGTGACCAGGTTCTTAAGTAGAAAAGTTTGTAAGAAGAATAATTTTTTCCCATAGGAATCAATGTAAAAACAAATAATGTGTTTGATTGGGGAAACCACAGGGAGGGTGGAGGCCCTGTTTCCTCCCAGGAGATTCCTAGAGAGGCCCCACGGAGGCTTCTCCCCACCTTTTCCGGCCCTGTTTCCTCCAAGGCGATTCCTAAAGAGGCCCCACAGAGGCTTCTCCCTGCCTTTTCTGGCCCTGTTTCCTCCAAGGAGATTCCTAGTGAGGCCCCACGGAGGCTTCCCTCGCCTTTTCCATCCCTGTTTCCTCCAAGGAGATTCCTAGTGAGGCCCCACGGAGGCTTCTTCCTGCCTTTTCCGGTTACAGTTTTGGAGGCTCGGGTTTGTAAGTGGAAAATGGTTCTTGAGAAGAGGCAAAAAAACTTGAACACTTGGTTCTTATCTACAAAAGTTCATAAGTAGAGGTGTTTGTAGGTAGAGGTACCACTGTATATAGATTCCCATAGCTACCCAGGTTGAACTTAAAACAACAGGTTAAAACAATCAATCCATACTTAAAGTCACCATCATGATTAACAATTAAAATATTAAAAAAATATTAAAAACACTAAAACGGAGTTGAAAAAGCAGGATATTAACAATAGTGAACAATCTCACTAGCTCACTTTCACAGAGGAATCATTGAGTCTGTCATCTGCACCTATATTACTGTCTGGTTTGGTGCTGCAACCTAACAAGACCGACACAGACAATCAGAACTGCAGAAAAAGCAATGGCTGCCAACCTGACTTCCATTGAGGACCTGTATACTGCATGAGTCAAAAAGAGGGCGGGGAAAATATTTACTGACCCCTCACATCGTGGACACAAACTGTTTCAACTCTTACCCTCAAAGCGACACTATAGAGCACTGCATACCAAGACAACTGGACCCCAAAAGAGTTTGCCCCCCAAATGCCATCATTCTGCTAAACAAATAATTTCCTCACCACCATCAAACTATTCACTAAGGCTGTGTTACTATTACTATTAGTCTTCTCATCCTTCCTATCACCCACCTCCTTCCTTATGACTGTATGACTGTAACTTGTTACTTGTATCCTTACGATTTATCTTAATATTGTTTCTTCATTGCTTATTTGACCCCTATCACAATCATTAAGTGTTGCACCTCATGATTCCTGACAACTGTATCTTTTTATTTTATGTACGCTGAGAGCATATGCACCAAAGACAAATTCCTTCTGTATGCAATAATACTTGGCCAATAAAAAATTATATTCTATTTTACATCACTGGGTTGCAAATGTGTACGTTACACGCCCTGCCCTTAAGGAAGACCTTTCTTTTTAGTTAAAACAAGACCTGAAACCATATTTGACTATATGAAGGGCCATTCTGTCTCCTTCTCCTTCCTTACCAACAGTAGTAAGTTGCTACGGGTACGGTAGAGCAGTGTTTCCCAACCTTGGCAACTTGAAGAAATTTGGACTTCAACTCCCAGAATTCCCCAGCCAGCATTTGCTGGCTGGGGAATTCTGGGAGTTGAAGTCAAAATTTCTTCAAGTTGCCACGGTTGGGAAACACTATGGTAGAGGATGGCACAGTGGTAGCGCATGGTGCGCTGCGTGTGCAGCTTCGGGTCTATTACGTGTACACACACCAGAATATTTTTGATACGTGTGTATGCAGAGAAGCAAAATATGGCGAGGGGATTTGCCAGCAATGGGTAGCCAAAATTTTTACTCCCACACTGTGGGTGTGGCTTATTTTGTGGATGTGGTTTAATTAGAAGTAACGATGAGGTAATGTAATAAGGAAAGATTAGAAGTAATGTGAGAAAATATTATTTTACTGAAAGAGTAGTAGATCCTTGGAACAAACTTCCAGCAGAAGTGGTCAGTAAATCCACATTACCTGAATTTAAGCATGCCTGGGATAAACATAGATCCATGCTAAGATAAAATACAAGAAATAGTATAAGGGCAGACTAGATGGACCGTGAGGTCTTTTTCTGCTGTCAATCTTCTATGTTTCTATGTTTCTAATGGTCATGTGACTGAGTAGGAGTGGCTTGCCGGCCATGTGACCAGGTGGGAGTGGCTTGAACGATCATCATTCAAATAAACTGTTAAGTTCTCGACTTACAACCTTACCAGTGTCGCTCACTAGGGAGACAATTTGCTTCACGTTTACCGCGCTCTCCTTCCTGGGTCGCCCCCGCCTCCGGCTGGCTAGCTAGGTGAACGGGTGCTGCCAGAAGCATAAATGCTGCCAGCGCCACTTCCACCCACGCCTTCTGCTTGCACCTCAGGCAGGAGGTGGCAGCGTGAGGCTGGATGGGGGCCGGGCAGGAGAGAGGGAAGCTTGTCCAAGGCCAGGAAGGAGGAAAGAGGAAAAAAGCAAGGAGCACAGATGCAGCAGGGAAAAAAAGAGGATCCAAGTCGAGACTGGTAATCCAGGAAGTGACTGCCGCCAATCAACTGGAGCTTCGCACGAGCTTTCATTTTCGCTGGTGGAATTGTGTTCCACCCCGTCCTGCCTGCTGCCCATCCCTGGGGTCTGCATGCATGCAAGAATCCCAGTGACCAATAAAGTCCCACAGAGTTGGCCTTCTCTGGGTCCCATCGACTAAACCAGTGTTTCCCAACCTTGGCAACTTGAAGATATTTGGACTTCAACTCCCAGAATTCCCCAGCCAGCGAATACTGGGAGTTGAAGTCCAGATATCTTCAAGTTGCCAAGGTTGGGAAACACTGGACTAAACAATGTCGTTTGGCGGGCCCCAGGGGAAGAGCCTTCCCTGTGGCGGCCCTGACCCTCTGGAATCAACTCCCCCAGAGATTAGAACTGCCCCCACCCTCCTTGGCTTTCTTAAGTTACTTAAGACCCACTTTTGTCGCCAGGCATGGGGGAACTGAGATATCCCCCAGGCTTATACAGTTTACGGTATGGTTGTGTTGTATGGTTCCAATGTTGGGTTTTAGAATGTTTTTAATATTAGATTGGTTTCACTGTTACTATTTTGTTGTGAGCCGCCCCGAGTCTACGGAGAGGGGCGGCATACAAATCTAATAAATAATAATAAATAATAATAATAATTTTGGCAATTTTTTGCTTCTGCGCATGTGCGGATGGGTCCTCAGCTTACCTTGTTCCACTCCCTGAAGAAGCGACCGCCGGGATCTCAAAACCACACCAGCTGGCCCATGCGTATGCGCACTCTGGAAACAAGATCATCTTCTTGGAGTGTGCGCATGCAATGGGCAACTGCTCTTCTGGTTTTCTGCACCCACAGGTGAATGAAAACCCGCTGGCCATTGCACCAGAACCCGGAAGAGCAATGGGCCATGATTCCGCGTGCCGGGAGAAATGGTTATGGGTGCCACTTCCGGCATATGTGCCATAGGTTCGCCATCAGGGCCCTAGGTTGTTTTTGAAGAGGCTAAATAAAACCTTGACCATGTAGCAGAACGGTCAAACAAGTGGCAACCTCAAATCTCAACCAACAGATGCTCTCTTACACATTGGCAAAAAGAATCAGAATACTAAACACAAACTTGGAGGAAACAAACTTGTAGTTGACCCCCACTCTGTCAAAGACCTGGGAGTACTCATATCCAATGACCTAAGTGCTAGAACCCAGTGTAATAACATTGCCAAAAAAGCACTAAGAGTTGTTAATCTAATCTTACGTAGCTTCTTCTCTGGCGATATTGCACTGCTGACCAGAGCTTACAAAACATTTACTAGACCAATTTTGGAATACAGCCCACCTGTCTGGAACCTGAATTGCATGTCAGACATTAATACAATCAATCGAGAGTCCGGAAATATTTCACAAGAAGAGTCCTTCACTCCTCCTCTCGCAACAAAATATCTTATTCCACCAGACTTGATATACTGCAATTAGACCATTTACAGCTACGTCGCCTCCGATCTGATCTAAATGTAGTTCACAAAATCATACACCAAAATGTCCTTCCTGTTAATAACTACGTTACCTTCATCCGCAGCAATACACGAGCACGTAATAGATTCAAACTAAATGTAAACTTCTCTAAACTTGACTGCAGAAAATACAACTTCAGCAATAGAGTGATCAACACCTGGAATGCATTACCTAATTCTATGGTTTCTTCCCCCAAAACTTTAACCTTAGATTGTCTACAGTCGACCTCTCCCCATTTCTAAGAAGTCTGTAAAGGGTGTGAGTAATAGCACCCTTGTGCCTACCATCCCTGTCGTAGTGTCTTATTGTCCTCTTTCATTGTTACTTTTTACTTATGTTATGTTTATACAAACTGCTACTATCCTATACATGTTTGACGAATAAATAAAAATAAATAAATGTTGCTTTTTGTGAGCTAGACATTAAACCAACTTTCCTCCACCTAGAGCTGTGAAGCTAGCCCTAGCTAGCATATCTGGAAGGTACGTTTTGTGTGGGAGGAGAACACAACCCAATAATTAACGCGAGCTGTTTAAGATGCTATCTTAAAAGGACTAGATTTGCACACGAGTTTCAGAAAGTGCTCGGCTGCCTTTGCACGCGGATTCGGTAACCAGCAGAAGAACAGGTGAACCAGGCCCTTGGAAATCTGAAAGGGGGAAGGAAAAAGGGGCTCCGTGCCTTTAAAAAAACCCCACAACCACCCACCCAGCTGTGCAGCTTTCTACACCAAGGGAACAAAGGGAGATCCGGAAGTAGTGGAGGGCACAAAAAAACCCTCCTATGGCTTTAAGGTAACAAAAAAACCCTTGATCAGGTGGAAAGTCTCAGCAAATAGCAAATTCACTTCCTTGAAAATAGGTCTCTCCCCACTCTGACATGGGATGTGTGTGTGTGTGTGTGAATCTTGGCTATTTACATTCTCTCCATAGGAAATAGGACAAATCTATGCAGGATCCTCAGGGAGAGAAACACGTATTAATATGGGGGTGGTGGTGGAGGGGAGAGAGAATTATAAAAACCAGACACGTCGTCGTAACCTGGAAGTCTTTCCAAAGGGGATGGCATGACCCCGAACACATTGAATAAGATTCTCCCTTCCCCTTTCCCCTGATCAGGGGAGACCTTTGGAACAGGAACAAAACAGAAATGAAACCAAACCACCCTTAGGGATTGGTTTTCTTTTGTTTTGAACAGGGCTGTTTGGAAGGCATCCTCAGGTATTTGGCAAAGAGTATTTGAACGGAAAATGTGTCAGTGGGGAGGATGGGGTGTGAGAGATAAGATAGATAGATAGATGGATGGATGGATGGATGGATGGATAGATAGATAGATCGGTAGGCAGATAGAGATAGAGATGGCATATATATATAGTCTCCCTTAATTTTAAAAAATTTCAGCAAAAAACATGTGTGTGTATATATATATACAGTATATACACACACACACACACACACACACACACACACACACACACACACACACACTGTATGATGGTGAATGTGATTTCACCGAAACGTCGCATAGACATGCAAAATATTACACAGGGCAAAACCCGAACTCAGAACAATCTACACACACACACACACACACACACACACACATATATATATAGAGAGAGATGGCAGATAGAAAGAGATGGCAGATAGAGAGAGATATAGATGGCAGATAGATAGAAAGATAGATATACAGTACAGTATATAGAGATGGCAGATAGAGATAGAGAGAGATGGCAGATAGAGAGATATATATGGTAGATAGAAAGATATATATATAGAGAGAGATGACAGATAGGGAGAGATAGAGAGAGAGATGGCAGATAGATATAGAGATAGACAGATAGATAGATAGAGAGAGAGAGAGAGAGATAGATAGATAGATAGATGGCAGATAGAGAGATACAGAGAGATACAGAGAGATACAGAGATGGAGATGGCAGATAGAAATAGATAGACAGACAGAGACAAAGATAGAGAGAGGTGGCAGATAGAGATAGACAGAGGGATATTAAAGGTATGTGTGTGTGTCTGGGGGAAGATACATTTGGGAAAAAAAAATAGCGGAGGCCGGATGTTTCGATTTTAAATATCGCTCATTAAACCCAATATTAAATTCAAGACCGCCTGGGCTCCGGCCAGCCTTTAAAACGGTACAAAACGCAACGTGTCTCCTCCTGCCATTTCTCGCGCGCTCTGCAGGCGGGGGGGGGGGGCGGGGGGGGCGGGTACAGGGGGAAAAAAATTGGTGTGTGTGTGTGTGTGTGTGTGTGTGTAGGAAAGACACGCTAATGCAAGCTAGCATATCGCGAATCACTCGGGCTGTGTGTGTGTGTTGGGGGGGGGTTGGGTGAGAATGACCCCCACGTGCAAATCCCTGCCTGGGAAACGCGACCCCCCCACTTTGCTTTTCTGCTGAGCCTCGCTCTATTCTTCCAGGACGCCACCGGTTTGCATTTTTCCCCCCAGCCGCCGGTCGCGGTTGGGTTGCAGGCGGTGGCGGAAGGGAAAAGGGTTTTTTTTTCCAAACTCGCCCCCCCAAGCCTCGATTCCCCCTCTTCCCAACCCCTCGCCTTTCTCTACGTAACGCCCTCTCCAAAGCGGACGCCATATTTTGTGTTGCTGATGTCGACAAGAGTGAAACGTAGACACACATATATATATATATTTTAAAAGAAAAGAAAAGAAAAGGAGAGAAGATACCTCGGCGTTTTCCCTTTCTTTCTCAATCCCCCTTTTAAAAACAAACAGGAGGCGAGAAAGTGAAAGCGTTTCCCCCACTCTTCCTCCTCCTCCTCCTCTTCCTCCCATCCCTGCCTTTGCTTTTATTTATTTTTTGGGTCCCAATTCGACTGGTTTATTTATTCTCTCTCGCTTTCGCCCCTCCTCTTCCCAACTGGAGTCTTTTAACCCAACCACCAATAAATAAATAAATAATAAATAAATAAATAAAAACGGGGAGGGGGTGGGGGAAAAAAGTTAGGTCGAAGTGCATTGCTTTGCACAGGACCAAGGAGTCAGCCCACTACCACCACCACCACCATCAGAAGCCCATGTGGCCAAACAGGACTTTATCCAACAATCTGGCTTGGCGAATCCTCCCCAACGTTTCCCTATTTACCCCCCCCCCACCCCTATAATAAAAGGGGGTGCTGGAGTGTTTGTGCCACACCAGCGTGTCCAGTTGTTGTGGTGGTGTTGTTGTTTCAATGGACGGCGTGCCTTTTTTTTTCCTCCCCCCCCCCCATAAAAGGAGGGCGGGCGAGAGGGAAGGGAAAGGGAAGGGCGAAGTTTTTTTTTTCCTTCCTTACCTGCGACCGAGGAAAAGGTCTTTGCAAACGCCGAGGCGCAGAACTTTCTCTCTTCTCTCCGCCGCCCCCCCCCCCTCGCGAATGGAACTCTCGGCTGCGCGGCGTTCTAGAACGTTGAGTCCCGGACTTTCACTTATTGCAAATCGCCCCCTTTTCTCTAGGGAGGGCGGTTAAGGGGAAAAAAAAGGCATACGGGATTATTTTTTGGAGGGGGGGGGTGTTAAAAAAATTAAATTAAAAAAAAAATCCTCTCCGATCGACGGTGGCGATCTACACCGAAACCCACATGATCTCTTACGTCAGCTTGCGTTATTTTGCATACGATACAATCCACAGCTCCTCTATCGGGGTCCCTGGGTTTTGGCTGGAAAGTTTTTTTTTTCTTTTTTTGGACGCGGGAAAAAAAAATTATTTTTTTTCCGGGGGAGGCGAAGTGGGGGTGTGGAGAGATCAAAAAGCGGCGTCCTCTTTTCCCGGCGGATTTATATTCTTCCCTTCTTTCTTTCTTTTTTTAATCCGCTTTTTGTGAACCTCCTAAATGCGAAGGTGGGTTAAAACTTTTTAAATCGAGCGTAACGAGGGTTATTAACTTCGCCGCGGAGTGTAAGGCATCTCCAAGCTAGACGCCGGTGCTACCTGTATCTCGGATGCCGCCCGTCCCCTTGCGTTGCTTTGCTGTTTGAATTAAGCTCTACTTTTAAGTCCAAATTCTAGTGGAGTCCTTGTTAAGTCTTTGCTAAGTAAAGGTTTGTCTCCGGACGCGCTTTTCCCCTCCAAAGCACGCTGGGCTTTAAGGCTGGGCGGAGTTTTACTTCTTTGCCTCTATACTTTCTCTCTCTTTACCTCTTTTTAGCTTTACTTCTTTACTTTACCTCTCTTTGACCTTACTTTACTTTTCCTCTCTTTCCTTTTTTTCTTTATCTCTCTTTACTTACTTTACCTCTCTTTGACTTTACTTCTTTACTTTACCTCTCTTTAGCTTTACTTATCTCTCTTTACTTACTTTACCTTATCTCTCTTTACTTACTTTACCTCTTTTTACCGCTTTACTTTACCTCTCTTTACCTCTCTTTAGCTTTACTTATCTCTCTTTACTTACTTTACCTCTTTTTACCGCTTTACTTTACCTCTTTTTAGCTTTACTTTGCTTCTTTACCCCTCTTTAGCTTTACTTTACTTCTTTACCTCTTTACTTTACCTCCCTTTACTTCTCTACTTTACCTCTCTAGCTTTACTTCTTTACTTTACCTCTCTTTAGCTTTACTTCTTTACTTTACCTCTCTTTACTTCTTTACTTTACCTCTCTTTAGCTTTACTTCTTTACTTTACCTCTCTTTACTTCTTTACTTTACCTCTCTTTAGCTTTTCTTCTCTACCTCTCTATAGCTTTACTATTTACTTTACCTCTCTTTACTTCTTTACTTTACCTCTCTTTAGTTTACTTCTTTACTTTACCTCTTTAGCTTTACTTATTTACTTTACCTCTCTTTACTTCTTTAGTTTACCTCTCTTTAGCTTTACTTATTTACTTTACCTCTCTTTAGCTTTACTTATTTACTTTACCTCCCTTTACTTCTCTACTTTACCTCTTTAGCTTTACTTCTTTACTTTACCTCTCTTTACTTCACCTCTCTTTAGCTTTACTTTGCTTCTTTACCCCTCTTTAGCTTTACTTTACTTCTTTACCTCTTTACTTTACCTCCCTTTACTTCTCTACTTTACCTCTCTAGCTTTACTTCTTTACTTTACCTCTCTTTAGCTTTACTTCTTTACCTCTCTTTACTTCTTTACTTTACCTCTCTTTAGTTTACTTCTTTACTTTACCTCTTTAGCTTTACTTATTTACTTTACCTCTCTTTACTTCTTTAGTTTACCTCTCTTTAGCTTTACTTATTTACTTTACCTCTCTTTAGTTTACTTCTCTACTTTACCTCTCTAGCTTTACTTCTTTACTTTACCTCTCTTTAGCTTTACTTCTTTACCTCTCTTTACTTCTTTACTTTACCTCTCTTTAGTTTACTTCTTTACTTTACCTCTTTAGCTTTACTTATTTACTTTACCTCTCTTTACTTCTTTAGTTTACCTCTCTTTAGCTTTACTTATTTACTTTACCTCTCTTTAGTTTACTTCTTTACTTTACCTCTCTTTAGCTTTACTTATTTACTTTACCTCTCTTTACTTCTTTAGTTTACCTCTCTTTAGCTTTTCTTCTCTACTTTACCTCTCTTTAGCTTTACTTTATTCTTGACTTTACCTCTCACTAAATCCAGTAAGGGCTAGTTACTCCGAAATTAAGTTAGCGGGGGACCCTTGAATCCCGAAGCCAGACGCTGAGCACATTGGCCCGAAAGAGCAATCAGACGGAAGGTTGGTGCAAAAAAAAATATTTTTTAAAAAATAAAAAGCTCGTGTTTTCTTAACTCTCGCTCGGTTCTGGAGGCAGCGCGCCGATGCGTTTCCACCCCCGCTCCTTTGAGTAAAGCTTGAGAAGCTTGGAAAGTGTACTATTTAAAAAAAACTTCGGTTTCAGTTCCAAGTCTTATGATTTACAAGCATAGCGCAATTAAGCGATTAATTATTCCGAGAGGCACCCTTTAATTACCAATTTACTCATTTTAAACCTCTTACTTTAAACCTAAAGTAAAGAGGTAGGGCACACGGATCCCGACCGCTTCTAAAAAAAAAAAATCCCCGCCCTCATTTCCAAAAAAACTAGCTAGAGTTGGGGGGTGTTGGGCGCGCGCACCTGCGCGTCCACGTGCTCCCTAAATCCTCACTTGGGAGATTGGGATCCTTTTTCTGAATGAAAATAGTTCATTTCGCGGAGTGAAGCTGGCTAACCGGGAGGGTGAAAGGGGTGTGTGAAATCGGCGTTGCAAATCAGCCCTCCCCTCCCTCGGGACTAGAAGGCGGAGTCGCGCAACTCTAGCGCCCGATGAGTTTCATGGAGATCAAGCGCGCATCCTAATGTATTTCATGTTTGCAGGAGGTTTTTTTTCCAGAACGCCCTTTTCGGGGTGTCTCTCCCGGTCTCGATTTTACCAGCCAAGCATCTTATCTTTATATACTTTACTAGAAGAGCCCTCCACTCCTCCTCCTCCACTCGCAAGAGAATTCCCTCCGCAACTGGACTTACAATCCTAGGTTTAGAGAGCTTAAAACCACGTCGCCTTAAACACGACTTAAGCATAGCCCATAAAGTCATCTGCTACAATGTCCTTCCTGTCAACGACTACTTCAGCTTCAACCGCAACAACACACGAGCACACAACAGATACAAACTTAAAGTAAACCTCTCTAAATTCTTTAAAGTATGGCATTCTTTCACGACGGGAGTGGATCCCTTTGAATCTTCCCACTTTCACTACCACTGACTGTTTTGGGATCTCGTGAATAAAACTTAGGGGATTACCCCCCCCCCATGTCCCCTAACCCCCAACATTTTACCCTTAGACTATCCACGGTTGACCTCTCCAGATTCCTAAGAGGTCAGTAAGGGGCGTACATAAGCGCACTAGAGTGCCTTCCGTCCCCTTTCCTATAGTCTCTCCTATATCTCGTATTTCTTCTCTACTATATTCTGTATAACCTTCATTGTGTATTATTGTGTATTGGACAAAATAAATAAATAAAAATAAAATAAATAATTGGGAAACTTGGCAACTTTAAGACTTGTGGACTTCAACTCCCAGCATTCTCCAGCCAGCATATGATCTTGTGGGCAAAAGTCTTAAAGTTGCCAAGTTTGAGGACCTCTGCTTTAAAGTAAGTTTCTAGGGATGGTTTGGAATCTGGTGTAAATGTTAATAGAATGTAATATTTCATAAAATCAATGTAATAAAAGTCTCAATGAGTGTTATGATTATGAAAACCCAAGAAAACAGCAGGAATCTGTTTACAGGCAAGCATGCAAGAATCGGAAATGATTGAATGCGGGGAGGAGGGAATAACTATTAGGGATATCGTACATTGATTTTTAAGTTAACTAGGAAAATTGGGCCCTGAGTAAAATGATTTTTCTTTTGCTTGCTTCAAGTGGGCTAGTGTGAGTCATTTGTCACACTGAGCCACGGCCTAATAATGGCTTATGATGAATAAACTGACATTGACTGGGTTCTCCCTGCTCATTGAGATAAAAGATAATTTCTGAAGCATGAATAGAATAGAATAGAATTCTTTATTGGCCGAGTGTGATTGGACACACAAGGAATTTGTCTTGGTGCATATGCTCTCAGTGTTCTCAAATGTTCTCAACATGCACATTAAACCAAACTGCTTAATGTTACTGTTTGTGTGGAGTTTTAATAATAACAACAACAACAAGTCCAAGCCCCTACTCAAACAGGAAACCTTATACGGTTGCAGGCCAATGGTTGTCCAATCTTTTTTTTAAAAAACCAATGATGGAGCACCCGCAATTTCAGAAAGCAAGCCATTCCACTGGTTAATTGTTCTCAGTGTTGGGAAATTTCTCCTTAGTTCTAGGTTGCTTCTCTCTTTGATTAGTTTCCACCCATTGCTTCTTGTTCTGCCTTCAAGTGCTTTGGAAAATAGGTTGACCCCCCTCTTCTTTATGGCATCTGTTAGTACTATGTACATATCTGGTTGGGTTTGGCAATATATAAACAAACTCTCAATGTATGTTTACACTATAGCTTTCAGAGTTAGTTTTATTTATTTATTTATTTTTTATTTATTTATTTATTTTGTCCATTACACATTGGACAACCCAGTGAGAGTTTTAGTGGGTATGTAACCCTTCCCTGGTGCAGAGCTGAAGGGATTGGATACTGTAGCCTAGAGGATAATTCTCTGCCTTACATGGCAAAGGTTCCAGGTTCAAGTCCCAGTGGGTATGGCTAGCTGATGAGGCCAAAATAAGGCCGAAATAGATCTATCCTAGTCTCCCTTAATTTTCAAATTCAGCAAAAACAAAAAACAAAAAACATGTGACATATATATATACATACACAGTATAGACATATAGTAAAATACATGATGAAGGTTATAGAAGAGATACTCATAGTAAAATATATCTAAGAAAGAAGATAAGATATAGGAATAGAACATAGCAATGAAAGAATAGAAGAAGAGATATAGGAATAGAAGAAAGGTATAGGAGATATAGGAGAGCAATAGGACAGTGGATGGAAGGCACTCTAGTGCACTTGTACTCGCCCCTTACTGATCTCTTAGGAATCTGGATAGGTCAATCGTGGATAATCTAATGGTAAAGTATTGGGGGTTTGGGGATGACACTATGGAGTCCAGTAATAAGTTCCATGCTTCGACAACTCGGTTACTGAAGTCATATTTTTACACAGTCAAGTTTGGAGAGGTTAAGATTAAGCTTGACTATGTGGTGCGCTCCTGTGTTGTTATGGTTGAAGCTGAAGTAGTCGCCGACGTTGCAGCATAGTCTACGGAGTCTACGAGTCTACGGAGAGGGGCGGCATACAAATCTAATAAATAAAATAATAAATAAATAAATATGATCTTGTGGGCAATACTTAGATCTTGTTTAAGGCGTCTTAGCTCTAGGCTTTCTAGGCCCAGGATTGAAAGTCTAGTCTCGTAGGGTATTGATTCGAGTGGATCTTGATTCTATCCCTCTGTCCTTCTTCACACTAATTAAGTGAACTCAATTGTCTCCTGCAAACACCACTTCCTTTTCGCTCCTATTTGTTGTCCAGTATATATGCAGGAGGATTAGATAAAATACCAGAATATAATGTGGCAATAAAGGAACCAGATAAATGAGGAAGACACATTTGTAGAAAACAATAGTGTTTACTCTACTGTTGAGCAATGTACCACATATACTACACCTTTCCTTTTTTTTGTTGCCTAAATATAGAACCTTACTTTTTACATTTAAAATTAGCACAGCGATACATGTAAATTTACTTCTATCACTTTGCTAGCACGCACTGAACATGTGTGGGAATAGATAGGTAGGGCTTTTTCTAAGCAGGTAACCTTCACAGAGTCATTGTTCTCATTCATTCATGGGTCTCCATAAGGCCCAATCATTTTTTCTATACAGGTGGTCACTGCTTAATAAAGGTCTGATGAGTCTAACTCTCCAAAGGTACTTATGACCCAATTGCGAAGTTAACAATGGGCGTCAGTTGTTCCGGAAAAAATTGTGAAGGACATCAAGAAATTTTACAAAGCAGAACTGTGTTATTTTGTAATTTCCTCATCGGGATATCGGAATTCGTCCCATGACCAGGTTCTTAAGTAGAAAAGTTTGTAAGAAGAAGCAATTTTTTCCATAGGAATCAATGTAAAAGCAAACAATGCGTGCAATTGGGGAATCCACAGGGAGGGTGGAGGCCCTGTTTCCTCCTGGGAGATTCCTAGAGAGGCCCCAAGGAGGCTTCTCCCAGCCTTTTCTGGCCCTGTTTCCTCCCAGGAGATTCTTAGAGAGGCCCCACGGAGGCTTCTCCCCGCCTTTTCCAGCCATGTTTCCTCCCAGGAGATTCCTAGAGAGGCCCCAAGGAGGCTTCTCTCTGCCTTTTCCAGCCCTGTTTCCTCCCAGGAGATTCCTAGAGAGGCCCCAAGGAGGCTTCTCTCTGCCTTTTCCAGCCCTGTTTCCTCCCAGGAGATTCCTACAGAGGCCCCAAGGAGGCTTCTCTCTGCCTTTTCCAGTTACAGTTTCAGAGGCTCAGGTTTGTAAGTAGAAAATGGTTCTTGAGAAGAGGCAAAAAAATCTTGAACACCCGGTTCTTATCTAGAAAAGTTCGTAAGTAGAGGCGTTTGTAGGTAGAGGTACCACTATAATAATAGTTTGCCTTCCACTTCATCACAATACATTTCTATTTCCCCCCCTAGAAAGCAACATGTCTGTGTTCTTAAAATCACCAGGAGTCAAGCTGAATGCAATGGAGTCAGTGTATCCTTAGTATACATAAATATTAATATTAGTCTTTTGACACAGATCCGAATAAATGTTACTTCCAAGTATATGTAGTTAGACTTCCATGGCAAACTGCCTTCATCTTTCATTGGTGGTGAATGAACTTGGCAACAATTATTCTTACCTCTAAGTCCCAGTTCCTCAATAATGCTTTAATTGTTCTTCAATTGTGCTGTGAGCCAGGCATTTACCGTTTTAAATTGCTACCATGATTTGATGCCCTTTTGACTTTTACAGTATAACAGTTCTTTTCAGCGGAGGCTGTTTTACGCTTGTTTATATTCACTGAGCTTTAAAATTATCCCCCCCCCTTTTTCGTGTTTGATTTTCTAATATCGGGCTGCAGGCTGTGAGAAACACAGCCATGGTTTAAATGGGTAAAAATAATTAAAGGGTGCCTCTCGGAATAATTAATAGCTTAGCTGCACCGTGCTTGTAAATCGTAAAAGACTGGGGATTGAGACAGAAGTTTTTAAATGGTACACTTTTCAAGCTTCTCAAATTGGTTTGTGACCTCTTATTAGGGTCACTCTGCTTTTCCATTTTCTGTCATCTGCAAACAACACATTTTTTTTTTTCAGATTCCCTCTCTTTTAGACCAAATTAGGGGCATTTCAATCCAAATTGTAATTGTAAACTGCATTGGCTGCCGATTGGTTTCCGGATGGAATTCAAACTGTTGGTTATGACCTATAAAACCCTACACGCATCGGACCAGATTATTTGTGGGACTGCCTCTTGCCGCACAAATCCAAGTGACCGGTTAGGTCCCACAGAGTCGGCCTTCTCCAGGTCCCGTCAACTAGACAATGTCGCTTGGCGGGGCCTAGGGGAAGAGCCTTCTCTGTGGAAGCCCCGCCACTCTGGAATCAGCTCCCCCCAGATATTTGTACTGCCCCCATCCTCCTCGTCTTCCATAAGAACTTGAAAACCCATCTATGCCGCCAGGTCTGGGGTCATTAGACCCTAATTTCTGGCCGACGAGTGTGACGTATGTTTGTTGTTGAAAGTGAATCAATGATTTTAATGTGCCAGTGTTTTTTGAATAATTAATTATATTAATTGGATTTTAGACTTGATATTATATACAGTGGTCCCTCTACTTACGAACTTAATTCATTCCGTGACCAGGTTCTTAAGTAGAAAAGTTTGTAAGAAGCAGCAATTTTCCCCATAGGAATCAATGTAAAAGCAAATAATGCGGGCGATTGGGGAAACCATAGGGAGGGTGGAGGCCCTGTTTCCTCCCAGGAGATTCCTAGAGAGGCCGCACAGAGGCTTCTCCCCACCTTTTCCAGCCCTGTTTCCTCACAGGAGATTCCTAGAGAGGCCGCACAGAGGCTTCTCCCCACCTTTTCCAGCCCTGCTTCCTCCCAGGAGATTCTTAGAGAGGCCCCACGGAGGCTTCCCCCTGCCTTTTCCAGCCCTGTTTCCTCACAGGAGATTCCTAGAGAGGCCGCACAGAGGCTTCTCCCCACCTTTTCCAGCCCTGTTTCCTCACAGGAGATTCCTAGAGAGGCCGCACAGAGGCTTCTCCCCACCTTTTCCAGCCCTGCTTCCTCCCAGGAGATTCCTAGAGAGGCCCCTCGGAGGCTTCCCCCTGCCTTTTCCAGTTACAGTTTCAGAGGCTCAGGTTTGCAAGTGGAAAATGGTTCTTGAGAAGAGGCAAAAAAATCTTGAACACCCGGTTCTTATCTAGGAAACTTTGTTATTCCCTCTCCAGGATATAAATTCCCTCCGGCATTGTCATCTCTGTCCTGGGCTCCCATCCCCCATGCTGGAAACTTCCATCTGTACCTCCATACTGTTGAATTCTGGCTGGATCCTCCAGGTTCTTGGTTAACCCTCTCTCTTCCATTGTCTTGAGTTACTCTCTGCCCATGGCTGGAGCCGACGGATGGGAGCTCACGTTTTCGAAGAAAAAGAGGAGTGTTGGAATTTGCTGTCAGTGAACCAAATAGCACCTGAGAAATAAATCACATCCCACTCTTGTGCTCTCACACAAGATTCGATTTATTAGCTTCGCCATGTTGGATTCGATGCCCCATCATTCCCACACTGAATTATCTTCAGTTCCCCATCCAGGTTAAGGTTCATCTCACATCCCCTACACCCACAAGTGCAAACACGTGGACCAATCGGGCGCAGGGATTCACTGGCTTCTTCATTTGTACAGTTGACCTTGGACTCTGTGTAAGGAATGTGTGGTGGTATCAATCTCTCTCTCTCTCACCCCTCCTGTTTCCCCATCGCTGCTAAATGTAGCAGGCCCAAAGCCTCTAACTTTAGAACAGAATAGAATTTTATTGGCCAAGTGTGATTGGACACACAAGGAATTTGTCTTGGTGCATATGCTCTCAGCGTACATAAAAGAAAATATACATTTGTCAAGAATCAGGTGGTATGACACTTAATGATTGTCATAGGGGTCAAATAAGCAATGAAGAAGCAATATTAATAAAAATCTTAGGATATAAGCAACAAGTTACAGTCATACAGTCAACATGGGAGGAAATGGGTGATAGGAATGATGAGAAAAACTAGTAGAATAGAAGTGCAGATTTAGTAGGAAGTCTGACAGTGTTGAGGGAATTATTTGCTTAATAGAGTGATGGCGTTCGGAAAAAAACTGTTCTTGTGTCTAGTTGTCTTGGTGTGCAGTGCTCTGTAGCGACGTTTTGAGGGTAGGAGTTGAAACAGTTTGTGTCCAGGATGTGAGGGGTCAGTAAATATTTTCCCAGCCCTCTTTTTGACTCGTGCAGTATACAGGTCCTCAATGGAAGGCAGGTTGGCAGCAACTGCTTTTTCTGCAGTTCTGATTGTCCTCTGAAGTCTGTGTCGGTCCTGTTGGGTTGCAGCACCAAACCAGACAGTTATAGAGGTGCAGATGACAGACTCAATGATTCCTCTGTATCAGCAGCTCCTTGGGCAGTTTGAGCTTCCTGAGCTGGCGCAGAAAGAACATTCTTTGTTGTGCTTTTTTGATGAGGTTTTTGATGTTAGGTGACCATTTTAGGTCATGAGATATGATAGAACCTAGAAATTTACATAATGGCTTTGGGCCTGACACTTCCAGTGTTGGAGTCTTCACAACCTTTGGAGGCAAGCAGTTCCACTGATTAATAGTTCTAACTGTCAGGGTTTTTTCCCCTTAGTTCTAAGTTACTTCTCTCCTTATTTAGTTTCCACCCATTTCTTCTTGTTCTACCCTCAGGTGCTTTGGAGAATAGGTTGACTCCCTCTTCTTTGTGACAGCCCCTGAGATATTGGGACCCTGTTATTAATCCAGGTTTCTAGTAGATACTAAACTAATCCAGTTTTCTTCACTACTATGCTACTCAATATTTAACTCATGCTCAAACTGCTCCAGCCAGCCAACTAACAACCATCACCATCAAACAGGAGACAGAAAAAACTGATGTTGGTTTGCATCTTATAATGCTCTGGCCCAATCAAATTGCAGTTCACACCCTATGACTCAGCATTAACATGCTTACATTCTACTTTTTATCTTATATGGTAACACAATGAAATATCACCCAAGATTGCTTATCCTGACATTTGTTTCCTATGGGAGTGGTCATTCAGTATCCCCATGTGTTTTTATTCCCAAATCAACCTCTGTTCTTTAATTGTTCACTTCTTCTGATAGCTCTGCGCTCCAGCTGTTCTTCAGCCCCGCTTATCTCTGCCTCCAAAGGTAGCTGATAACTGTCAGAAGGCCCTGGCCCCATTTCTGCCTCAGATGCAGAGCACTCCTCAGAGCTTTCCCCAGACTCCAGGACTGGCCCATGTTCATCCCGAACATCCTCACTGTTCGAGTCTACCACCAGCTCCACTGGCCACTTGAGGGCCACAACAGTTTGCATCTATGATCAATTTCACTGATAATGAACTCACTAGAGATCAGCTCTAACTGTTGATCTTTGAGGGCCTCGTTCTTCATTTTCCAATGCTCTTTTGCATTTAACCTGCTGGCACAAAAAAACTGTATAAGTAAACATCAACATTTGACTTCCAGGAAGGAGTAATAGCATCACATATTAAACTGTAAACTTGTAAAGTAATGTTCTCATTTGCAGAATTTGTCAGATTGTGTTTTTAAAAATATGTTCTCACCCCAGCTTCTGTTAATTTTAATTGATGGATAGCTTTAGCTGATAAATTTCCTTCCTTTAGGAAATTAATTTAGATCAGTGTTTTTCAAACTTGGCAACTTTTAAGATGTGTAGGCTTCAGTTCTCAGAATTTCCTAACTAGCATGCTAGGAGTCCACATATTTTAAAATTGCCGAGCTTAAAAAAGTGGTTTATTTGTATCAGTTTGGGATCAGTGCAGAAATCTAGCCGGTTCTGACAGGTTCTGGAGAATCAGTTGTGGAAATTTTAAGTAGTTTGGAGAACCAGCAAATCTCACCTGTGCCTGGTCCCAGAGTGGGGTGGGAATGGGGATTTTGCAGGATCCTTCCCCTGCCACGTTTACCAAGTCATGTCCACAGAACTGGTAGTAAAAAAAAATTGGATTTCACCCTTGAATCAGTTTCAGCTTTTTGGATTATGGGTGTCTTCTATAAAACCTTGACTCAGATTCTAGCAATGCATCCTTATTCCTGTTCTGTCTGGGTTCCCCCAGACCTCAACACCAACTGGAAAAAACAGCCAGACACTCTGGTAAAAGCCAAAAGTAGTTTATAACTGGAAAAAATAAGCACAGAGGAAAACCTGTTCTTCCCAACAGACAGGATATAATACGGTACAGCAGGGTCCTGATGTCCAGACAATACAGCAAGCTTCTTGCTGGCACCCCCCCCCCCCAAGGTTTCAATAGTCAAAGGCACAAACCAGGATTCCAAGACGCCAAAGTTCACAGTCAGGTCCCACGACTCTCAAAGATAAAACTCCACAAGCCACGAAGGGTGGGTCTGCCTTTTAGCCTTTCCCAAGAGCACCACACCCAAACCCAGCTGCTGCCACTTTAATGCTGAAAGTATTTAGCCAATTGACTCCGTCTCTGAGTAGCTCTTCGTTGTCGCAGATCAATTATGGCTTGTGCACTTTCCTCTAAGGAATCCAGGCTGCTTGCTGGGGAGAGCTCCCCCTGGTGGGACTCTGGCTGTCCTCCCTCTTCTTCAGCCTGGGATTCCTCCTCGTCTGTCTGCACCTCCTGTTCCTCAGCCTCTCCCTCTGAGCTGGAGACCGACAGAAGGTCAGCCGTTCCCGGAGGGGCCTCAGATGGAACCACAACAATTCCAAAGCTGTTTTTATGGATTCATCTAGTCCAGGGGTAGGCAAAGTTGGCTCTTCTATGACTTGTGGACTACAACTCCCAGAATTCATGAGCCAGCATGATTGGCTGAGGAATTCTGGGAGTTGAAGTCCACAAGTGCCAACTTTGCCTACCCTTGATCTAGTATAAATAAATAAATACTTTATTGTCGTTGTCAATACAACGAAATTGTCATTGACAACGAAAGTTATGTGATTCCCAGAGACCAGTCCCAACACATATAACAATTTTTTAAAAGTATCTATATATACTCATGCCCTTATCACCTCGAGGTTTGACTTCTGCAATGCTCTCTACATGGGGCTACCTTTGAAGAGTGTTTTGAAACTAAACATTGTGCAGAATGCAGCCGCGCGAGCTGTCCTGGGACTACCCGGACATATCCACATTTCTCCAACACTCCATGGTCTGCACTGGCTGCCAATTGGTTTCCGGACTCAATTCAAAGTGTTGGTTATAACATATAAAGCCCTACATGGCCACTCCGAGTTTTCGGAGAAGGGTGGCATACAAATCTAATTAATAATAATAATAATAACAACAACAACAACAACAACAACAACAATAATAATATTAATAATAAACTGGTGGGATCATAAGCCCGAAAAAGTGGTCGAAAATGAGCAAGCAAAACTACTGTGGGACTTCCGACTTCAGACTGACCGAATTCTGAAGCATAACACACCAGACATCGTGGAGAAAAAGAAAGTATGGATCATCGACATCGCAATCCCAGGGGAAAGCAGAATTGAGGAGAAGCAACTAGAGAAATTAGTGAAATACGAAGATCTAAAAATCGAGCTGCAATGACTCTGGCATAAGCCAGTGAAAGTGGCCCCAGTGGTACTTGGCATGCTGGGCGCAGTACCAAGGGATCTCAGCGGACATTTGAAGACCATCGGAATTGACAAAATCTCCATCTGTCAATTGCAAAAGGCCGCTTTACTGGGATCGGCGAACATAATTCGCCGCTACATCACTCAGTCTTAGGTGCTTGGGAAGCGCCTGACTGGTGATGAAATACGAAATCCAGCATAGTGATCTTGTTTGCTGTGTTGTATTGACGTAATAGTAATAGTAATAGTAATAGTAATAGTAATAGTAATAGTAATAGTAATAGTAATAGTAATAGTAATAGTAATAGTAATAGTAATAATAATAGTAATAATAATAATAATAATAATAATAATAATAATAATAATGGAAGCAGATTACTTATGGGACTGCCTTCTGCCGCATAAATCCCAGCAATTGGTTAGGTCCCACAGAGCCGGCCTTCTCCAGGTCCCGTCAACTAGACAATGTCACCTGGCGCGACCTAGGGGAAGAGCCTTCTCTATGGGGGCCCCGGCCCTCTGGAATCAGCTCCCCCCAGATATTCGTACTGCCCCCAACCTCCTCACCTTTCGCAAGAGTCTAAAGACTTGCCTATGCTGCCAAGTTGGGGGTCATTAGATTATGTCCCCTGGCTGCTGAATGTAAAGTGGATTTGTTGAGTGAATGGATATGTGCGTATTTTAATTGGTGTTTTAGTTTTTAGATGTAACTTTTAATTAATTAATTGGATTTTGATGCACATTGTCTTTTTTATATGTTGTAAGCCGCCCCGAGTCCTCAGAGAGGGGCAGCATAAAAATCCAATAAAAATTAAACTTAAATTTCTTGTGTCTGTTCAATTGCTTGTAACCTCCAACTGGGTGAAATGATGCATCACAGTACAATAGTTTTTGAATTGACCTACCCTAGACGGGCCAATTTACAGAATGTGTCCAAACTCCAAAGCCCCATAGCTCCCGTGGGGTTGAAATTTGGCAAGTTGTGATAGCTTCAGTACTGCCATGCTGCCACATCAGATGTGGCCATGTGATTTATTCTTTCCAATGTGCTCTGCCAGCGTCCTACAACGAAACTCAAGGGAGAAGCCAGCAGGAAACCGTCAGTCACCCCTAATTCCCACTGCTTTTTTTGCCCAGATGTTTTCATTCCGTTTCTCTGTTGAGGTAAAAAAAGTATTTCTGAAACATGACTCAATGGGTCACACAAGTTTTAGAATATAGAATACAGTGTTCCCTCGATTTCCGCGGGGGATGTGTTCCGAGACTACCCGGAAAGTCGAATTTCCGCGAAGTAGAGATGCGGAAGTAAATATACCATTTTTGGCTATGGACAGTATCACAAGCCTTCCCTTAACACTTTAAACCCCTAAATTACCATTTCCCATTCCCTTAACAACCATTTACTCACCATTATTACTGGTACTCACCATTGAATAAGACACTTAGTGATCCTGATATTTATAAACATAATTATTTATTAACAATAATTATCTTTTTTATTATTTATTTGCAAAAATTATTAGTTTGGCAATGACATATGACATCATTGGGTGGGAAAAACCGTGGTATAGGAAAAACCCCGCGAAGTATTTTTTAATTAATATTTTTTGAAAAACCGTGGTATAGGCTATTCGCGAAGTTCGAACCCGCGAAAATTGAGGGAACACTGTACAGCAATCCCTCGCTACTTCATGGTTCATCTTTTGCAGATTTGCTACTTCACGGGTTTTCAAAGGGGGCTTAAATCCATTAAAATTTTTTAAATCCATTAAAAATTCATAAAATTTTTCTACAGTACTACTGCACTCTATTAAAGAAACTGGTAGGATATCACATGTAGTTCCAGCTGAGAAACATTATAGAATGACTGTTTAATGCAAAGGGTGGGTTTTAAAAGTCCAAATACTTGTTAAATACATTAAAAAAATATATTTCCTCTACTTCACGGAAATTCGTTTTTCACGGGTGGTCTTGGAACGCATCCCCCGCGAAAAACGAGGGATCACTGTATTCTAAAAATGGAGATGTCTGCTCTGTAAACTGAATCAGAAACTAGCTACTCTGTTGTAGCCTTTTAAAAAGGATAAGTAATTGGTGTTCAGTAAAAAAAAAAAAAACTAAAAATAGATTCCCTGACTGGAAAAAACAACAATTCATATATGAACTGAATAAACAAACTCTCTCAGCCAACCCACACTCAGTAAAAGACCTTGGAATACTAATATCAAATGACCTAAGTGCAACAATATTGCCAAAAAGGCTTCTAGAGTTGTTAACCTGATCCTACATAGCTTCTGCTCCGGCAATCTCACACTACTCACAAGAGCCTACAAAACTTTTGCCAGACCCATCCTTGACTACTACTGGAATCCATACCACATCTCAGACATCAACACCTTTGAAAACGTCCAAAGATATTTCACCAGAAGAGCCCTTCACTCCTCCACTCGAAACAGAATATCCTACGAAAATAGATTAACAATCCTGGGTCTAGAAAGCCTAGAACTACGGCACCTAAAACACGATTTAAGTATTGCCCACAAGATCATATGCTGCAATGTCCTACCGGTCAATGACTACTTCAGCTTCAACCACAACAACACAAGAGCATGCAACAGATTCAAACTTAATATGAACCGCTCCAAACTTGACAGTAAAAAATATGACTTTAACAATCGAGTTGTCGAAGCGTGGAACTCATTACCGGACTCAATAGTGTCAACCCCTAATCCCCAACATTTCCCCCTTAGACTATCCACGATTGACCTCTCCAGGTTCCTAAGAGGTCAGTAAGGGGCGTACATAAGTGCACTAGTGTGCCTTTCGTCCCCTGTCCAATTGTCTTTCCTTTATCTCATATATCATATATATTTTCTTCCTTTCATATATCTTCTCCTTTATTTTCACATTTATCTTTATATATATTACCTCATGTCTATTCTCTTCCTATGTATTTGTGTATTGGACAAATGAATGAATAAATAAATAAATAAATAAGCAAGCAAACAAACAAACAAACAAACAAACAAATAAAACTAAACTTTACAGGAACATGTGATTACAGCAGGGTACTATTAATTACAGCCTCAATGCTGTTGTGAGTGGTCTTTCTCCACCTCAGGTCATGTCAGATTCTGAGGAGAATGAACTAGGCCCCTCTGGATACTCTGGGCCAGGGGAATTGCCAGTTGAGTCAGAGAGTGAGAATGAGGGAGAAAGTGACTTGAGTGAACCTGAGGAGCCACTAGAGGGGGCTGCTATGACAATGGGGGAGTGGTCCCAGTCAGAGGATGAGGAAGACATTAGAGCGGAAAGTCAGTGGATAGAACCTCACTATAGGAGATTATTGAGAAGGTGAAAGGCGTTACATAGTAAAAGGTATTAGCTTACAGCCTGAGCCTCTTTGGGGTGTGATGTCGCTTCCAGGCAGTATAAAGCCCTTCATGGCACCGGACCAGAATATCTCTGGGACCGCCTTCTGCCGCACGAATCCCAGCGACCAGTTAGGTCCCACAGAGTTGGCCTTCTCCGGGTCCTGTCAACTAAACGATGTCGTTTGGTGGGACCCAGGGGAAGAGCCTTCTCTGTGGCGGCCCCAACCCTTTGGAACCAACTCCCCCCAGATATCAGAGTTGCCCCCACCCTCCTAGCCTTTTGTAAGCTCCTTAAAACCCACCTCTGTCGTCAGGCATGGGGGAATTGACATTTTCCCTCCCCCTAGGCTTATAAAATTTATGCATGGTATGCTAGTATGTATGATTGGTTTCTAAATTGGGGTTTTTAAAATTAACTTAAATATTAGATTTGTTTACATTGTATTATTATTGCTGTGAGCTGCCCCGAGTCTGCGGAGAGGGGCGGCATACAAATCTGATAAATAAATAAATAAATAAATAAATAAATAAAGTCAAAGGATTGTGGGAAATGGGGTGTGGGGACTCAACATCGTTCAATGGAAGAGATGTAACACTGGATGTGTGTGAGAACAGAACAGGCTGCGTGGCTGGAGCTTGGGGCCGCCCAGCCTCCTCCCCATGCCACATGTGCCGAAACTGAATCCCATGCTGTGCGCACGCACGCATACATGCGCTCCTGGCCCCATTCTGGTGGCGCTGGGAATGGTGGGCCGACACTGGGTGTATCCCAACCTTGGAAAAGAGGATTGAAGACTGATGGTTGCTAGGAGGAGCAATGTTCTACTAAAAAGAACTGTGCACTAGTTGGCTGCCCTTATTGGTTATACAAATGAAATTTTTTTTTTATTTCCTTTGCTGCTTTGGATGATGATTGAATCCTGTCCTCGGATGGCTTTCTCTCTTCCCAGCCTGCTGTGATATCTGAATGTCATCTAGGAAGCCTTTCCATAACAACACAGGAGTGTGTGATAAACACAAAATGATAATTATGCGGCGGGTCCAGACAATCAAAATAAGGAAGAAAATAAAGAGTTTCATTTTCTTTCTTAACTTTCCTTTCAACCCGATTCTTCCGTGCTGTAGATTTCGTTTCTAAACGGCAATATATTATATTTTTCGGGGTATAAGACACACTTTCCCCACCCTAAAACACGGTGAAAATTTATTTGTTTATTTGTTTGTTTGTTTGTCCAGACAATCAAAATAAGGAAGAAAATAGAGTTTCATTTTCTTTCTTAACTTTCTTTTTAACCCGATTCTTCTGTGCTGTAGATTTCGTTTCTAAAAGGCAATATATTATATTTTGGGGGGTATAAGACACACTTTCTCCACCCTAAAACACGGTGAAAATGTATTTATTTGTTTGTTTGAGTTGAAAGGGACCTTGCAGGTGATCAAGTCCAACCCCCTGCTTAAGCAGGAAGTCCTACAGCACCCTAGCCAAATGACAATCCAATCTCCTCTTGAAAATGTCCAAAGTTGGGGAATTCACAACCTCCGCTGGCAGGCCATTCCACTGGTTGATCGCTCTGACCGTCAGGACATTCTTCCTTATTTCTAGGTTGAATCTCTCCTTGGTCAGCTTCCAACCATTGTTCCTCTTTCGGCCCTCTGGTACCCTGGAAAACAGTGTGACCCCCTCCTCTCTGTGACAGCCCCTCAAGTACTTGTAGACTGCTATCATGCCCCCCCCGGCTCTTCTTTTCTCTAGGCTATCCATGCCCAGTTCCAGCAATCTCTCTTCATAAGTCTTGGTTTCTAGTCCCCTGATCATTTTGGTTGCTCTTTTCTGCACCTTCTCCAGAGTTTCTCTGTCTCTTTTGAAGTGTGGTGACCAGAACTGGATGCAGTATTCCAGATGTGGTCTGACCAGGGCGTTATAGAGTGGTATTAATACCTCTCTGATCTTGGAGTGTATCCCCCTGTTGATACAGCTTAGGATTGTGTTGGCCTTTTTAGCCGCTGCTGCACATTTCTGGCTCATGTTTAGTTCATTATCCACCAAGACTCTGAGATCCCTTTCACAGTCACTACTGCTAAGTAGGCTTCCTCCCAGACTGTATGCGTGTCTGTTGTGGTTAGCTCTGGCCCAGCTCCTGCTCCAAGGACTGTGGATGTGGGGGAGACATCCACATGCTGCAGGCCTGTTTTGCCCCTGGTGAATCTGCTGCTGATGGTTCCTCTGACCAAGAAGACATGAGTGACAGGGAGGAGGAGAGTGTGGCAGACAGCTCAGAAGGAGATCAATTATCTAGCTCCTCCTTGGATTCAGAACAAGAGTTAATGATACAGCCACGCATGCGGTGCATAGACTACAACAACTGAGAGATTATTATCAAAGAAAATGAGGCCACCTGTGGTTGGGTGGGGCTGTGGTAATTAGTGAGGCTGCTATAAAGAGCAGCCTGTGAGCTTGGCCATTGTGGAGGATTATCTGATCATTGTGTTTCGTGACTGCTTTACTGACTTTGATCTTTTGTGTGCTGATTTTTCCCCGCTTTGAAACTAAACCAAGTGTGTGTCACTTTGTGAAAGAAGAAGGACTGTGAATTGCCTCACGGCTGCAAGCTAAGTATCACAGAACTGATAAGGGACTTGTACACATTACCAGTTTGTTTGGAGACCAGTGCTCTTTGCTATACCAAAAGAGGGCTTAGTTTAAGTGAATTTTCATTATGAAGAACATTGTTTTGAATTTTCAAACGTGTGTGTGTCTGAAATTTGTACCTGTGAATTTTTGGGAGGAGTCTACTAGAGAGCCCGACAGAACAGTGTCTAGGGTTTTTTTTTTTACCTAGGTGAAGGACTTTACTCTTCTTGACATTGAACATCATTTGGTTACTTTGGGCCCACAGCATTAATCTATCTAGGTCTTTTTATATTTTGAGCCTATCCTCTAGGGTGTTGGCTATCCCTGCCAGCTTGGTGTCGTCTGCGAATTTGATTAGATCCCAAATTTGATTTGGGTGAGTCTTATCCACAGAAGGTAGCCAAAAACACGAGGCACAGAGGTGACAATGGTCTGTGGCAATCCCTGCAGCCTGGAACAGCTGGTTGGAGGTATTCGGAGAGAATGATCCACCTGCCAATCAGCTGTTTGTGCTGAATCAGGCTGTAATAATGTGCTGAAGTTGATTTGCCTATTTCGCTATTTGCTACAAGGACTCAGAACTTGCAGCAGCAATCACATTCAGAAAGCACACACAAGTAACCGATACAGCAGGATTCAATAATTTCTCTTTATATATACGGTATTCCCTCTCCCCTTCGCGGTTCATCTTTGACGTTGTGACTTTAATGGTTGCTAAATGAATGGTTGTAAGTCGAGGACTGCTGTACAACAGCATTTTCTCAACCTCACTTGCAAGTTGCTAGTCTGGAACGGGGAAGTTTTTAAATAGCTTTAAGTATAGACCTGATGGGATTGTTGGAATTGCAAATCAAGCACTTGTACTGTCGACTGTTCTTTCCCCTTCCACCACTAGATGGCACTACATTCATTTATAAAATGAAATCTCCTCTCCCGCCCACTCCTCTCTCTCTCTCTCTCTCAGCTGCAAAAAAGCATCTTTAAGTGTTGTTACTTAGGTTATTTTCCTGTTTGTGATTTACAACACCTTGCGTTGCTCTGCACTGTTGAGATGATGTAAAACTCCATTACAGTTTTATCAGCCCAATCTATTAGTGCCCTTGTTATAGGGACTGATAGCTTAATCAGCAGCCTGAGATCAGATAGACGTTTATTCTGAGGGACATCACCTCCTCTATGTTTTCTTGAGATTTATGGGGGATAATAAGAGTTGGAGTTGCTTTTGGTCCAGAAACGTCCTGGAAATTTATTGCCCCTGGATGGAGCAGCGCTCTTACTAATGGAATAGGCCATGGCTTGGATGTCCTCTTCAGGGGAGGATTCCCATTCCCACAGCTTCCAGTGCATGTCTGTCTGTCTGTTTGGTTATCTGCCTGCCTGCCTGCCTGCCTACCTACCCACCCACTCACTTTTATTGTTAAAAAAAGATAATTCATATAATTGTTATTACAGATCCAATACAGTTTCATTTTGCATATTAAGATTACAAATCATATCTCTGTGTCTTAAGCAAACTATATACATTTCCATGAGTTAATAAAACCTATGATGTTAGCATATTTAACTTTCTTAAATGTACACTTATACTTTATATTGATATACAGTGATCCCCCGCTCTTTGCGAGGGTTCCGTTCCAGGACCCCCCGCAACGAGCGGGTTTTCGCGAAGTAGCGCTGCGGAAGTAAAAACACCATCTGCGCATGTGCAGATGGTGTTTTTACTCCCACAGCGCTAGCGAGGAGCCGAAGATTGGGGGCGGCGCGGGTGTTTTAAAACGTCCCCGCCGACATGGGGGGCTCGCTAGCACCCCCCTAACCCGGGTTGGGGGTTCGGGGGTGTGCTAGCGAGCCCCCCATGTCGGCAGGGATGTTTTAAAACACCCGCGCGACTTTCCAATGAGTCCCGAAGACAACGCGTTTGTCTTCGGGACTCATTGGAAAGTCGCGCGGGTGTTTTAAAACATCCCCGCCGACATGGGAGGCTCGCTAGCACACCCCCGAACCCCCAACCCGGGTTTGGGGGTGTGCTAGCGAGCCCCTCATGTCGGCGGGGATGTTTTAAAACACCCGCGCGACTTTCCAATGAGTCCCGAAGACAACGCGTTTGTCTTCGGGACTCATTGGAAAGTCGCGCGGGTGTTTTAAAACGTCCCCGCCGGCATGGGGGGCTTCCTAGCACACCCCCGAACCCCCAACCCGGGTTTGGGGGTGTGCTAGCGAGCCCCTCATGTCGGCGGGGATGTTTTAAAACACCCGCGCGACTTTCCAATGAGTCCCGAAGACAACGCGTTTGTCTTCGGGACTCATTGGAAAGTCGCGCGGGTGTTTTAAAACATCCCCGCCGACATGGGAGGCTCGCTAGCACACCCCCGAACCCCCAACCCGGGTTTGGGGGTGTGCTAGCGAGCCCCTCATGTCGGCGGGGATGTTTTAAAACACCCGCGCGACTTTCCAATGAGTCCCGAAGACAACGCGTTTGTCTTCGGGACTCATTGGAAAGTCGCGCGGGTGTTTTAAAACGTCCCCGCCGGCATGGGGGGCTTCCTAGCACACCCCCGAACCCCCAACCCGGGTTTGGGGGTGTGCTAGCGAGCCCCTCATGTCGGCGGGGATGTTTTAAAACACCCGCGCGACTTTCCAATGAGTCCCGAAGACAACGCGTTTGTCTTCGGGACTCATTGGAAAGTCGCGCGGGTGTTTTAAAACATCCCCGCCGACATGGGAGGCTCGCTAGCACACCCCCGAACCCCCAACCCGGGTTTGGGGGTGTGCTAGCGAGCCCCTCATGTCGGCGGGGATGTTTTAAAACACCCGCGCGACTTTCCAATGAGTCCCGAAGACAACGCGTTTGTCTTCGGGACTCATTGGAAAGTCGCGCGGGTGTTTTAAAACGTCCCCGCCGGCATGGGGGGCTTCCTAGCAGCCCCCCAAACCCGGGTTGGGGGTCCGGGGGGTGCTGGTAAGTCCCCCATGCCGGTGGCGACGTCGCGCCGCCCCCAATCTTCGGCTCCTCGCTAGCGGGCAGGCAGGCGGCTCCTCGCTAGCGGGCAGGCAGGCGAGAGCTAGCGCCAGCGAACAGCTTGTCCGCGCTCGCTCTGGCCGCGAGAATGAACGGTGTGGGCGGGTGAAGGGCGGGCGGCAGCGAGGAGTTTGCGTGGGCGGTGGGGAAACTCCTTGCTGATGCCCGCTGCTCGCCCTCTCGCCAGCAAGAGGGGGAAGACCCAGGGAAGCCGCCCAGCAGCTGATCTGCCGGGCACCATCTACGCATGCGTGCCCATAGAAAAAAGGGCACGCATGGGCAGATGGTGTTTTGACTTCCGGGTTGAAAAATCGCGAATTACCCTGTTCGCAATGGTCGGGGACGCAATAACCGGGGGATCACTGTATTCAATTTTTATTGCGGATCCATCTGTGCCATTTTTTCCATATCTCTTTGGTTTCTTTGATTCTTACTCCTTGGATTGCATTTGTCATTTTATCCGTTTTATCCGCATTTATACACTTTCTCAATAATTAGGTTTTCGGACGGGATTTGTTCCTTTTTCCACATTTGGGCTATTGAAATTCTAACTGCGGTAATTATATGCGTCATAATATAAAGTTTTTGCTTGGGGGGTAATTTCCCTAAAAGCATGCTTTCGGGTGAATATTCGCTCTTATCAATTTATTCTTAAATGAATAAATTTAAGCATGCAATAAAGGACACAAACTGTATTTGATTTTATTTCTCAAGCACAACTGCAGTCAATCTCAAACTGTAGAAACCACACTGGTGCTGTAACGACATTACAACATCATTGAGCAAGTGACACAATGTGATTTGCAGAAAACAAATAGAGAATTTGAAACGGTGGGGTATTTGGTGAACCCGTGAGAAGGTTCAATATAGAGTGAATTTCATGAACCATCAAGATTTGTACAATCAAACTGATGTAATATGCACACAGCTGCCACAAAAATGGCAAACACATATTTCGTTTCGCCCCCCCTGGCACAATTGGATGCATTTCCAAATTTCTCAAAAGATCATTTATTTATGTGTGGCCTCGTTCCATATGAATGCATGACAATGTACAACAAAAACCCAAACTGATCCAATCAGAAAAAAGAGCCCAAAATACTACAGAAATAATAATCTCTAAACTGTCAAGACCTGTCACAGGCAATTACTACATAGTTAGAAGTAGTCCAAATATTAGACATCCTGATGGCAGATCACGTAGGATAAGTGATTATGGACAAATAAATTAATACCATATTTAATTCTGGATTAGAACAACATTTCAAACACATCCAAACCATATATTTTGTTTTGATACTGCATATATGTTCATTGGTTGCCGATGATAAACATTATTGCTTGCCTGGGGACAAACAATACCCATAAGAAAATAATATAATTGGTTGGGTGTAGATTGAACATAAATAAGACTTGATTGAATGTTGAGGCTGTGTTGACAAGTCCTTCAGGAAAGATACCATCTTCTGGAATGGTTTCCGATGAGAACTTCCTCTGTGAGAATTGATCGGAGATATGGTGAAGTGGATGGATCAAGTGTCTTCGCTGCCTATTCCCAGAACTTCTTCTTACCTATCAGCTGGATAAGAGAAAACGGACCTCTAAATCTGGATAAGTGTTTTCCAGAAAGTGGCCAACTATCAAATGGAATTCCAAGGTTCAGGAAATGCAGCACACAAACATATGGAATCCCTGCATCTAAGAGTTGGGAAGGGGAATAATAACTTCCTTAATCTGCAAGAAATAACAAACCTGATTTCCTTTTTAAAACCTCTCAAGCACTCAGAAATGTAGGGGGAAAAGCTTCCAGATTTTTATGGGACAGTAAAAGGTGTCCAGAGGTATTTCACGAGAAGAGTACACCACTCCTCTGCTTACAGCATTTCTCCAGACCAATTTCGCCAGACCAATCCTTGAATACAGCTCATCTGTTTGGAACCCACACCGCATTTCGGACATAAACACTTTAGAAAATGTCCAGAGATACTTTACTAGAAGAGGCTTCCACTCGCAACAGAATACCCTACGCAACTGGACTTACAATCCTAGGTTTAGAAAGCTTAGAACTACGTCACCTTAAACATGACCTAAGCATAGCCCATAAAATCATCTGCTGCAACGTCCTTCCTGACAATGACTAATTCAGCTCCAACCACAACAACACAGGAGCACACAGCAGATACAAACTTAAAGTAAACCACTCTAAATTCAACTGCATGAAATATGACTTTAGTAACTGAGTAGTTGATGCATGGAACTCACTACCAGACTCTGTAGTATCATCACCCAACCCCCAAAACTTTACCCTTAGACTATTCACTGTTGACCTCTCCCGATTCCTAAGAGGTCAGAAAGGGGCGTGCATAAGTGCACCAGAGCCTTCCATCCCCTGTCCTAATGTTTCTCTTTTATTAGTATAATGTATATAAATCTTGTTATATCTTTGTATACCACCAATACGTACGTGGCAAAACAAACAAAAATAAATAAAATAACAACAGAATATCTTATGCCACCAGGCTTAAACTTTTGGGCTTGGACAAGCTAGAATTATGACGCCTATGGTCCAACCTATGTATAGTACACAAAATTGTCTACTACAACGTCCTACTTGTCAATGACTACTTCAGATTCAACTGCAATAATACACGGGCAAACAATAGATACACATTTAAAGTTAACTGCTCCAAACTTGATTGCAGAGAATACGACTTCAGCAACAGAGTTGTTGATTAATTCTTCTAACTGTCAGGAAATTTCTCCTTAGTTCTAAGTTACTTCTCTCCTTGTTCAACTTCCACCCACTGCTTCTTGTTCTATCCTCAAGTGCTTTGGAGAATAGGTTGACTCCTTCTTCTTTCTGACAACCCCTGAGATATTGGAACACTGCTATCATGTCTCCCCTAGTCCTTCTTTTCATTAAGAAACATAGAAACATAGAAGTCTGACGGCAGAAAAAGACCTCATGGTCCATCTAGTCTGCCCTTATACTATTTTCTGTATTTTATCTTAGGATGGATATATGTTTATCCCAGGCATGTTTAAATTCAGTTACTGTGGATTTATCTACCACGTCCGCTGGAAGTTTGTTCCAAGGATCTACTACTCTTTCAGTAAAATATTATTTTCTCATGTTGCTTTTGATCTTTCCCCCGACTAACTTCAGATTGCGTCCCCTTGTTCTTGTGTTCACTTTCCTATTAAAAACACTTCCCTCCTGGACCTTATTTAACCCTTTAACATATTTAAATGTTTCAATCATGTCCCCCCTTTTCCTTCTGTCCTCCACACTATACAGATTGAGTTCATTAAGTCTTTCCTGATACGTTTTATGCTTAAGACCTTCAAAAGGTCTTAAACTAGCCATGCCCAGTTCTTGAGACTGTTCTTCATATGTTTTAGCTTCTAATACCCTAATCTTCTTTGTCGCTCTTCTCTGCACTCTTTCTAGAGTCTCAACATCCTTTTTGCATCGTGGCGACCAAAACTGAATGCAGTATTCCTAGTGTGGCCTTACCAAGGCTTTAGTTCAGAAAGGCTCTTCTACAGCTAAAATGGAAACCATGGCAAGTGTTGGATTTTCAAAACCCAGTTTTCTCAGACTTTTCTTACCAGAAACTTCCAGAGTTTCCTGCCACTAGGACACTGCTGGGAATCTGGAGGGCATTAGTTGGGAAAGATGAGAAGTGTGGGATCTAATTAAGCTACACAGGACTTTTAACTAGTCTTAGATTAATTCTGTTTTTTTTAATTAAAAGGTTTTTATTTACAAGTATACAATAAATACATAAAAAACATTAATGACAATTGACAATTGAGACCTAGCACATTACATCATGTGTTTATACGATAGGCCAAAATAAAAAAATACAACAATCAATAAACATATACACTTACAAAGAAAGAAAAGAAAGAAGGTAAGAAAGAAACAAAGGAGAAAAAGAAAAGAAAGGAAGGAAGAAAAAGGTGGGCGAGTGTGCGGTGGAGCTGTGTTAAGAATATGAACTAGTTTTAAATTCAGTAGCTCATTTCCTTACATCAAAATTGGTAGTATGAATAGGTAAAGGCAAATGTTGAATAGATCACAGTATAGAGATTTTGAAGATAAAAGGTACATTCCATTTTTAAATATCTAATATCTCTTACAACTATTGGAAAAAAAGGGAAAAGTTTTATACCAGATTTGTATCTGTTCAAATATATACAATTCATTTCATTTGTTAAGCGAATTGTTCTCTTTTTTTTAACCATCAGTAGAAGGGATCCCAGCAATTATTAAATGAAGACTTGGTTTCATTTCCAACTGCCATAGTTAACTTGGTCATCTCTGCAGAGTATTTAATTTTCTTTATTATTGCATCTTCTGGGGGTATATCTTCATTTTTCCACCACTGTGCGAAAGTTAATCTAGCTGCAGTGGTTATATGGATGATTAAATGAATTTGAGTTTTAGGTAAATTTTGTCTTAGATTAATTCTGTTGTTGCTGAATTTTGAGCTTCGGCTGAGGAGGATTTATAAAAATCCACGCCTGCAGTATAATTAGGTTTTGTTGTGTCATTAAATTCTAGTTTGCATAAATCAGGATTTGATTGAAGTGCGTAAATAAAAATGCATAAATAAAAATGTAAAAAACATCAATCAGATGACATGGTAACCTCAAAGCTTTACTTAAATGGAGTCTGTGGTTTGCATATTCTCCTTAACTTTTTTTTTTTTTTGCCTTAGTGCCTTGTTAGAACAAAACTGTTATCCAATATATGGAAATTAGGTATTGTGGTTGAAAATAAATTCTAAGCTAATGCTAAAATAACCAGTTATAAATCCTGGATTATTTACTTGACTTCTTTAATAAATGACAATTTATTTTAAACTCCTGTATGTGATTTCCATATGATATGTAATTTAAATGAATCAAATCAGCTCAAGCACAATGGAATTCAGATTTATTCTTTGTTTAGGAGAAGTAATAACAGAGCCTCTATGAGAGCCAAAAATCAGCTGGCCGGCACACACTTGCAGGTTGGAGCTGAGCTAGGGCAAATGCTCGCGTGCCTGCAGATATGGCTCCATGTGCCACCTGTGGCACCCGTGTCATAGGTTCGCCATCACTGCCCTATGCCATTTCAGACAAATGTTCAATCTCTTCTTAAAAGACTCCAGTGCTAGAGCATCTATAACAGACCTGGGCAAGGGGCGGCCCATAGGCTGCATCCGGCCTGCCTGCTGTCTGTGACCGGCCGGCCTACTATCTGTGACCAGTCCGTGGAGGTTGGGGTCCGCTCCAGTGCAAGGATGAAAGAGCTCACCACGTCTTCCGGGACTCCTCTGAGCAGATGCTCATTGAAGAAAAAGAAGGAGAAAAGTATGTAGGAATAATGGAGAGTGGGGTGGGGAGAACGGAGGGCAGATGCTCATTGAAAAAAAGAGAGGAGAATAGTGTGCAGGAATGACAGAGAGTGGGGTGGAGGGGAACGGAGGGCAGAGGCTCATCTTTATTATTATTATTATTATTATTATTATTATTATTATTACTACTACTACTATTACTATTACTATTACTATTACTATTACTATTACTATTACTATATAAGCTCCATTTTTGCTACCCCTACTGCGTCCGTCCCTCCTTCATGTGAGCAGCCGCCCATGACTGGCTGGAGCGAACGTAAGGTAGCGCTTCGCATGCCCTCGGATATGTCTCCATGTGCCACCACTGTGACTTCGCCATCCCTGTCCTACGGAGAATTCTAAGCTCTACGAGACCTTGAAGTCAATTCAAATTCTGCAGCAGACAAATCCTCTTGCATTGTGATACATAAAGCAGCAAGGAAGAACATAGCAGGTAATTTATCTCTTAGGGAACCTTAGCTTACTTGACAGATCTTCCCATTGGGAATTCAAAGAGTTCCCCTGAAACACAATTGGGAAACCACCGCTATATACCCAGCACTTAACTTGGCTGTTATTTAAAGGAGAACCAAATATAATATTTCATTTAAACCCTTCCCCCTCCTGCTGAGCGGCAGAATTATGCCTCCAGACTGGGGGTGGGGGGAGAAATGTAAAAACACACTGAGAAAGCTGAGAAAACCCCATGTAATATTTTGCTTGGCTTTTGGCCTGACGTTTGTAGTGAGAACGAGGGGCTCCGTGGATGTGTTTCCCATTAACTTTTTTCTTTTTTCTTTTTCTTTTAGCTGAATTTAACTTCATTCATCCAAGATTCCCCAAAGAGAGAACTCAACGGTTTTATCAGTTTGAGACTGAACATCATTCAATTTCTTGGCTCAATTTGCACCCCGATTACCATTTCAGGGAGTGTAGTCAAAACAACCTGACTTCTAGGTGATGCCCACCTGAATTTTGAATTGCTAGAGGACCACACCAGAAGGAGGAGACTTCTTCATCTCCATAGACTGGGGGGTGTCAAACTCGATTTAGAAACATAGAAACATAGAAGTCTGATGGCAGAAAAAGACCTCATGTTCCATCTAGTCTGCCCTTATACTATTTTCTGTATTTTATCTTAGGATGGATATATGTTTATCCCAGGCATGTTTAAATTCAGTTACTGTGGATTTATCTACCACGTCTGCTGGAAGTTTGTTCCAAGGATCTACTACTCTTTCAGTAAAATAATATTTTCTCATGTTGCTTTTGATCTTTCCCCCAACTAACTTCAGATTGTGACCCCTTGTTCTTGTGTTCACTTTCCTATTAAAAACACTTCCTTCCTGGACCTTATTTAACCCTTTAATATATTTAAATGTTTCGATCATGTCCCCCCTTTTCCTTCTGTCCTCCAGACCAGAGGTCCCCAACCGCCGGTCCGCGGACCGGCACCGGGCCGTTGGGGGTTTTCAGCCGGTCCGCGGCGCCAGGGCCCCCTCGGCCTTTCTGCACCACCAGCGGCGCTCCCCCCGCCAGCCAGCCAAGCCCTGCGCCCGCCGGAACCGGCTCCTCGCTCTCCCCCCGCCGCCCGCCGCGTTTGCAGGAGGTGGGGAGGGTCGGGCGGCCCGCCAAGGCCAGGAGGGATGCCGCTGCCCCCCCTTCCCTCTCTCCGCCCGCCGCTGCGCCTCCTTGACGCCGAGAGGAAATGCCGGCAAAGGCTTTTCTCAGCTGAGGTCTTCAATGTCGGGGGCGCACGGGCGGTTGCACGCGCTCCCTATCTCCCTGCTAGCCCACTCGGAGTATTCAAAATAAGAAAAACCTTTGCCGGCGAAGGCTTTTCTTATTTTGAATATTCCGAGTGGGCTAGCAGGGAGATAGGGAGCGCGTGCAACCGCCTGTGCGCCCCCGACATTGAATATCACCTTCGCCGGCCCCACCTCTCCTGCAAACCCCCTTGCTGAGAGCCCGGGGCGAAAGTGCTCTCGCAAAGGTGAGGCGGGCAGGGCGTGCGCGCGTCACCGCTGAGAAGAACGGAGAACGAGAGTGAGTGATAGCAACAGACAGCAAGATAGAGAGAAAGTGAGAAAGAGAGAGTGAGAGAAAGGGGGGGAGAAAGAGATAGCAAGAGAGAGTACAAGAGAGAGAAAGAGCGTGAGAAAGAAAACAAGAAAGAGTGAGAGAGAGAGAGAGAAAGCAAAAGAGACAGAAAGAAAACAAGAGAGAGAAAGTGAGAAGAAGAGAGAGAAAGAGGGGGAGAGAGAGAGAAAGAGAGGGAGAGGGAGAAAGAGAGAGGGAGAGGGGGGAGAGATAGCAAGAGAGGGAGAGAGAGAAAGAGAGAGGGAAAGGGGGGAGAGATAGCAAGAGAGGGAGAGAGAGAAAGAGAGAGGGAAAGGGGAGAGAGGGGGGAGAGAAAGAGAGAGGGAGAGAGAGAGGAGATAAAGGAAGAGGAGAGAGAGAAAGGAAGAGAAAGAAAGAAAGAGGGATAGAAAGAGAGAGAGAGAGTGAGAGATGCTCAGTGAGCCTTTCTTTGAAGTTGCCTTTCTTTCTTTCTTTCTTTCTTTCTTTCTCTTTCTTGCTTTCTTTCTTGCTCTTTTTCTTTCTCTCTTTTACCTTCCCTTCCTCTATTTCTTCTTTTCTTTCTCCTTCCTACCTTCTTCCCTTACTCTCCCCTTTCATAAGTTTCCTTGCTTCCTTCCTCTGTTCCTGTCCCTTCCCCCCTTCTTTCTTTCTTTCCTTCCTTTCCTCCCTCCATTTCTTGCTTTCCTTTTCCTTCCTCCCTTCTTTCCTCCCTCATTCCCTTCTTTCACTCCTTCCTCTCTTACTCTCCCCTTTCACACCTTTCCTTGCTTCCTTTGCACCCTTCTTCTGTTCCTGTCCCTTCCCTCTTTCCTTCCTTCCTTCCCACCCTCCGTCCATTCATTCACCCATTCCTCTCTTGATCGCCCTTTTTACGGCGCCGCTGACAGCTAGCTCCACCACCACCACCGGGCCATGGAAAACTGGTCTAGCTTAAAGCCGGTCCCTGGTGCAAAAAAGGTTGGGGACCTCTGCTCCAGACTATACAGATTGAGTTCATTAAGTCTTTCCTGATACGTTTTATGCTTAAGACCTTCCACCATTCTTGTAGCCCGTCTTTGGACCCGTTCAATTTTGTCAATATCTTTTTGTAGGTGAGGTCTCATTTTCAACTTGCATATTTCCAGCAGAATGTTAAAAATACTTGGCATGGGTGTCAAGATTTTTATTTTTTTATTTATTTATTTATTTATTTATTTATTTATTTATTTATTTATTTATTTATTTATTTATTTATTTATTTATTTATTTATTTATTTATTTATTTATTTATTTATTTATTTATTTATTTATTTATTTAGTCCAATACACAATGAGGGTTTTAGTGGGTATATATCTATATAGACATAGTAAAATACATGATGAAGGTTATAGAGGAGATACTCATAGTAAAATATATCTATGAAAGAATAGAAAAGAAGATATAGTAATAGAACATATTAATGAAAGAAAAGAAGAAGAGATATAGGAATAGAAGAAAGGTATAGGAGATATAGGAGAGCAATAGGACAGGGGACAGAAGGCACTCTAGTGCACTTGTACTAAATACTAGATAAAGGAGTGTTTATGCATATGTTTTGGGAATGCCTGGTAGTGCAGAAGTTTTGGAAAAAAGGGCAATTTTTGGAAAAAAGGATATTAATAGGATGTTAAATATATGATGGACAATTACAAAGGAAATGACAGTATTAATTCAAAGCAATGGGATGGGAGAGTTTAGAGAAATAAAACAAGCAGCAATAGAAAGCGCTCAGGCGGTAATAGTCTTGGGTTGGAAGGATGCGACAAAATGGACAATACAAAATTGGTACCGGTACATGGTGAATCATATTCAATTTGAGGTTATGGACAAGAGGATGTATTCAGCTAATGAAACTGATTTGCTCGAACTGACGGGATGATGGAAAAAGGTAAGAGGATATATGGTTAGTAGAATTCGAGACCAAGCTACAAGGAATACATTGGAATCACTATATAATATGTAAATAGATATGTTGCTTTTGAGTTAAAATGGTATATATAAAATATGCCCCCATTTTGGTGGAGGACAATCATTAAGTGTTGTACCACATGATTCTTGACGAGTACAAGTGCACTAGAGTGTCTTCCGTCCCCTGTCCTATTGCTCTCCTATATCTCCTATTCCTTTCTTCTATTCCTATATCTCTTCTTCTATTCTTTCATTGATATGTTCTATTACTATATCTTCTTTTATATTCTTTCATAGATATATTTTATTATGAGTATCTCCTCTATAACCTTCATCATGTATTTTACTATGTGTGTGTGTATATATATATACCTGTGAAAATTTACGAAAACAAATATATATATATATATATATATATATATATATATATATATATATATATATATACACCCACTAAAACTCTCATTGTGTATTTGACAAAATAAATAAAATGAATAAATAAATAAATAAATGTATCTTTTTCCTTTATGTACATTGAGAGCATATGCACCAAGACAAATTCCTTGTGTGTCCAATCACATTTGGCCAATAAAATTCTATTCTATTCTATTCTATTCTATTCTGTTCTCTTCTGTTCTGTTCTATTCTATTCTATTCTATTAATGGACACCAAGTGTATCGGTGGTTATTGAAATGGATGTCCATGTGCTGCCTCTATGTTGGTTGAGGCAGGCAGGATTCCCTTGAGTACCATTTGTTGGGGGTCAAGGGAAAGGGAGGGTCTTGCCTTCTCTTTCTGCTCAAGATCCCCATGTACAATTGGTGGGCCACTGTGTGACACAGAATGCTGAACCCGATGGGCTTTGGCCTGATTCAGTATAGCTCTTCTTATGTTCTTAATCAGTGGAACACCTTGCCTCCAGAAGTTGTGAATGCTCCAACACTGGACGTTTTTAAGAAGAGAATGGAGAATGATTTGTCCAAAGTAGTGTAGCATTTCCTGCCTGGGCTGGGGGTTGGACTAGAAGACCTCTGAGGTCCCTTCCAACTCTGTTATTCCATTTCTTAATTCAAATATTAATTGATAAAGGAATGAAGTCTTGGCCTCTTCAGCAGAGCAGGTGGTTCCCATGGAACATCGCAGAAAACCCCTGGTTGGGTGCACTTTTGCTCTTCTGTAGGCATTTGTGGTTTCATTGAACCTCTTTGTTTGCACCTTTCTTCAATTTCAAGACCACTCACTCAGTAGTGGACCCTGAAGAGCTTTTGAAAGTAAAAATATAAAATTTCACCTGGGTTAAGGGGATACATGCAAGGCCTTGGGGGATCAGGAAAAGAGATGCTAGCTAGGAAATAATCAGAAAAGGGAAGAAGAGCCCCTACACACATCTCAGAAAATGTTAGATAGCCATTTGTCTGAAGTGGTGTAGAGTTTCCTGCCAAAGCAGGGGTTGGACTAGAAGACCTCCAAGGTCCCTTCCAACTCTGTTGTTCTTGTTGTTGTTTTTAGGATTGACTGCAAGTATGTATGGTTTTTATGATATTATAGTTTTTACTGCATTGCTGATTTTATTGTTGTATTTTTATTGTTTTTTGCTACTGTTATATTTATGACTGTTGTTAGCCATTCTGAGTCTGTTTTGGAGTGAGCAGCATATAAACACAATCAATCAATCAATCAATCAATCAATCAATCAATCAATCAATCAATATCCTAGAACTAAAGAGAAATTTTGTGACAATGAGAACAATTATTTGGGAGAACGACTTGCCTCCAGAAGTTGGGGTTGTTCCATCACTGGAGATGTTTAAGAAGAGATTGGCAACCATTTGTCTGAAACAATATAAGGTTTCCTGCTTGAGCAAGGGGTTGGACCAGAAAACTTCTAAAGGCAATTCCAAGCCTATTATTATACATTCTATGTTCACCAACTCATACTGGAATTCATGTTGTAAAGGGGTATATACAGCCAAATTTTGGGCAGCCAAAATTTTTACTGCCACACTGTGGGTGTGGCTTATTTTGTGGGTGTGGTTTAATGGTCATATGACTGGGTAGGAGTGGCTTGTGACCAAGTGGGAGTGGCTTGAACAATCATCGTTCACGTGAACTGTTAAGTCCTTGACTTACCACCTTAACAGTGTTGCTTGCTGGGGTGACAATTTGCTTCGCGTTTTCCCCGTTCTCCTTCCTGGGTCGCCCTCCCCACCTCAGGTTGAGTAGCTAGGTGAACGGGTACTGCCAGAAGCATAAATGCTGCCAGTGCCGCTTTCACCTACGTTTTCTGCTTGCACCTCAGGTGGGAGGTGACCACGTGAGGCTGGAGGGGAGCCAGGCAGGAGAGAGGGAAGCTCCTCCGAGGCCAGGAAGGAGGAAAGAGGAAAAAAGCAAGGAGCGCAGACGCAGCAGCAGGGGAAAAAAGGAGAGCTGAACCGAGACCAGTAATCCAGGAAGTGACAGCTGCCAATCAGCTGGAGTTGCGCACGCATCTTCATTTCTGCCGGTGGAACTGCATTCCACCCCGTCCTGCCTCTGCCCACCCCTGGGTATATAGATGTTGGATTGTTTGATTGATTGACTGGTTTTATTTTTCAATCACATAACAATTGCAAGACATTAACAGAGTTTATCGTCCTCCCAAGCAGGGTTAAATTCTCAAATCTGCACAACCCATTGATAAAGAGAACAGCACATGAATACAAAAATACCACCCTATGCAAACTATTCCCAAACAATGGAACAGCTAAGAAATAAGCATGCAGATTCACAAAAACCAGCTGTGCTCTCAATACATTGCAAAAGAGAGAAGACAGGTGCAACTCCATAGCAACGCTGACAATTTTGGTGATTTCATTACTGGTTTGCAAATTGCAGTTGTGGCCACCATTTCTTGGTCCTGGCCTGAAGAAGACTATTCCCATAATGGCAAATCTTGTTCTAACTAAGGTTTTATTGGGATCTATTCTAATACAGCTCGCCTGTATGGAACCCACTTTGCATATCTGACATCAACACAATTGAGAGAGTGCAGAAATATTTCACAAGAAGAGTCCTTCACTCCTCTTCTCACAACAAAATACCTTACTCCGCCAGACTTGAAATTCTTGGTTTAGACAATTTACAACTCCGTCATCTCCGTTCCGACTTAATTATAGTTCATAAAACCAAATACCAAAATGTCCTACCTGTTAACAACTACTTCACCTTCAACCGCAACAACACACGAGCACGAAATCGATTTAACCTAATTGTCAACCGCTCCAAACTTGACTTCAGCAACAGAGTAATCAACGCCTGGAATGCACTACCTGATTCTGTGGTTTCTACTCCTAACCCCAAAACCTTTAACCTTAGACTATTTTCAATTGATCTCTCCTCCTTTCTAAGAGATCTGTAAGGGGCGTGCATAAGCGCACCATTGTGCCTACCGTCCCTGTCCTATTGTCTACTTTTTATCATTATTTATGTAATGTTTAATATGTACAAATTATCACCCTATAATTGTTTGACAAATAAATAAAATAAATAAATAAATAAATAAATAAAATAAAAATATTTCTTGAGAGACAGACTGTGTCTCCGGAGCGCTTTTGTCAGGAGCAATAAATAAATATTTTCTGCCCGCTGAACAAATTGTAACAGTTCTATTTCTGATTCTGCCATGAGACAGATTTGATTTTCGTACGAAACTGTCCCGGAAGCCTTGCAACCATCCAGTTCTCTCTCCAAAGCAGTTTCCCCATTCATTTCAGATATTTCCTTGAGGGTCAAACCTCCTTTTTCTCAAGGCCTCTGTAACCTTACAACAAATGCAGGCTCGGGGGAACGGGATAGCCATAGAGCCAAATCTAAGCCTTTATCTGAAGCTGGCTTCTTCTGCATTGGGTTACAAAAAAAAAGGCTAAACATTGACCCCCCCCCATGGGAATTCACATAGTGAAAGATACATGAGAAATTAATTCAGATCAATTCACCGAAGGAATTCTTCCTTTGGCAGACAACGGACTATGCAAAAACTGTGGGAATGCTGTCTATTGCATTCCGGATTCTGAAAAACTATAGTTTCCAGACAGTATAATATGAAGTATGTAGCAAATTTTCTGATAGCTTTATGTCGCCATGGTCACGATTGTATAGCGAGCTTCTTCCCCTGGGAATTCTTACTCTTAAAAAGTGTTTTGGAATCTTGGAGGGGTAGAGAGATTTGGGGTGCAGAGTCTTTGGTATTCTCCATGCATGGGTGTTTTTTGCAGCCATTTCATTACCCAGTTAGGCAACATGATCAGTGCCTCATGGTGTACAGAAAGCAGTAAGACTCATCTTGACATTAGAAGTATCAGGTATCTGAATAGAAACATAGAAACAGAAGATTGACAGCAGAAAAAGACCTCATGGTCCACCTAGTTTGCCCTTATACAATTTCCTGTCTTTTATCTTAGGACGGATATATGTTTATCCCAGGCATGTTTAAATTCAGTTACTGTGGATTTACCAAACACATCTGCTGGAAGTTTGTTCCAAGCCTCTACTACTCTTTCAGTAAAATAATATTTTCTCACCTTACTTCTGATCTTTCCCCCAACTAACCTCAGATTGTGCCCCTTGTTTATTTAACAAGGGATATATGTTTATCCCCGGCATGTTTACATTTAGTTTGTTTGTTTGTTTGTTTGTTAGTTCATTCGTCCGTCCGTCCGTCCGTCCGTCCGTTCGTCCCTTCCTTCCTTCCTTCCTTCCTTCCTTCCTTCCTTCATTCATTCATTCATTCATTTGATTTTTATGCCGCCCTTTTCCTTAGACTCAGGGCAGCTTACAACATATTAGTAATAGCACTTTTTAACAGAGCCAGCCTATTGCCCCCACAATCTGGGTCCTCATTATACCCACCTCGGAAGGATTGAGCCAGTGATGAGATTTGAACCACTGACCTACAGATATACAGTCAGCTTCAGTGGCCTGCAGTACAGCACTCTACCTGCTGCGCCACCCCGGATTTACCAACCACGTCTGCTGGAAGTTTGTTTTAAGCATCTACTACTTTTTCTGTAAAATAATATTTTCTCACGTTGCTTCTGAGCTTTCTCCCAACTAACCTCAGATTGTGCCCCCTTGTTCTTGTGTCCACTTTCCTATTAAAAACACTTCCCTCCTGAACCTTATTTAACCCTTTAACATATTTAAATGTTTCGATCATGTCCCCCCTTTCCTTTCTGTCCTCCAGAAGGGAATGGTTATATTAGGTGGATGTTACCTGGTGCATTTTGTCCTAGTGGTCAACCATTTAAATATGAGCCAGCAGTGTGCAGCAGCTGCCAAAAAAGCCAACACAGTTCTAGGCTGCATTAACAGAGGGATAGAATCAAGATCATGCGAAGTGTTAATACCACTTTATAAGGCCTTGGTAAGGCCACACTTGGAAGACTGCATTCAATTTTGGTCTCCACAATGCAAAAAGGATATTGAGACGTCTAGAGTAAGGACAGAGAAGAGTGACAAAGATGATTAGGGGACTGGAAGGACTGCAGTGTATAAACAAGCCATTATTCTATGTTTGTATATATTTAAGTAATTTAACTTTAAATCTACTGCTGTATGATGACTGCCTATGGTGTTTTACCTTTGCCATAAGAGGGAGACAGAGATCGTAATTGGAGGCCAACGTGCTCCAGAACACTGATTCATTTGTGATTGACTCTATGTCTGATAAGGAGCTCTGTGTGAAGCTCTCTCTGAATGTACTGAAGTGTTCATTAGCTGTAATCTTTGTTAAGACAGAGACAAGCTGCTAAGAAGATTATACAGGTAGTCCCCAGGTTACATCGTCCCCGATGTACGACGTTTTGTCGTTACGACGACCCGGGGATAGCTTCGAAGTCACCGCTGCCACCGCCGCCTCCATTCGGGCGAAGGGATCTCCATGGTGGCCGGCGGCTTCGGAGACCCTGCGGAGATCCCCTCACCCGAACAAAGGCGGCGGCGGCTTCAAGGGACCAACAGCCAGTCCTTCTCGGTGCTGCGTTGCTGCAGCCTTTGAGGCTGCTGCCACCACCTCCGTTTGGGCGAGGGGATCTCCATGGTGGGCGGCCTCGGAGGCTACAGCAATGCAACGCTGAGAAGGACCGGCTTCAAAGGACCAACAGCTGGTCCTTCTCGGCACTGCGTTGCTGTAGCCTCCGAGGCTGCCCACCACGGAGATCCCCTCACCCGAATGGAGGTGGCGGTGGTGGCGGCAGCCTCAGAGGTTGCAGCAACACAGAGCCGAGAAGGACTGGCTGTTGGTTCCTTGAAGAAGCCGCCACAGCTGCCACGGCCACCGCCGCCGTGTAAGTCGGAATATTCATGTAAATCGGAATATTCCGACTTACACCAAACTCGGCTTGCGACGGGCCGTGGGAACGGATCCCAGTCATAAGTCGGGGACTACCTGTAGTACAGTGGTACCTCTACTTAAGAACTTAATTCGTTCTGTGACCAGATTCCCGTCACCTCACCTTCTTCCTTCAGCAGTGACTGTCCTCCTCCTCTTCTTCCTCCTCTTCCTCCCACCCAAATTCCAAGCTTTTATTTCTTTCCTAATGGGTTTGCACGTGTTATTTGCTTTTAAATTGATTCCTATGGGAAAAATTGCTTCTGCTTACAAACTTTTCTACTTAAGAACCTGGTCACGGAACAAAATAAGTTCTTAAGTAGAGGTACCACTGTATTTCTTTTCCTCCCTGCTTTCTCCTTCCACTGAAAAAGAAATCAAATTTTGAACCAGTAGAGGGCGCTTTCATCCCACAAATCTCAGAAAACAGGATTCTTTTCCCCCCTAAACAAGGGAGATCCGAAACCAATAACCATCTTAATGCAAAGAAGGGGTCAGACCAGTAAGCTAGCCCAAGTTCTTGTGAGGATGGTCGAAGAATAGGCAGCTGGTTTGAACCAGCCTTTTTCGTCAAAAAAAAAAGGGAGGAGAGATTAAAGGAAATTTTGTGAAAACTGTCCCCTTCGCCCAGTGATGGGCTACCAAAATTTTTACTACCTCACCGTGGGCGTGGCTTACGCATTTTGTTTCAACATCTTTCTGTGCAAATTGAGGGCAGAGCTCCATTTTTGCTGCCCCACTGCATCACCCCTCCGCCTGGGCAGTAGCCCACCCCTGATTATCTACTATATAAAGCGTATGTACACACACGCACGAACAACTCTTCTAAAATTATACACATTCAACCTCATTTACTGCGATAGGAAAAACATACCCAGAGCCCAGAAGGGAAAAAAATAAAATAAAAATAAAATTTTTGCTACCGGTACTGCGGACCTGACCGTACCTTTAAAGCCCTACATGGCATTGGACCAGATTACCTCCGGAACCGCCTGCTACCGCACGAATCCCAGCGACCGATAAGGTCCCACAGAGTTGGCCTTCTCCGGGTCCCGTCGACTAAACAATGTCATTTGGCGGGCCCCAGGGGAAGAGCCTTCTCTGTGGTGGCCCCGGCCCTCTGGAACCAACTCCCCCTGGAGATTAAAATTGCCCCCACCCTCCCTGTCTTTCGTAAACTACTCAAGACTCATTTATACCGCCAGGCATGGGGGAGTTGAGATATTCCTTCCCCCGAGGCCATTACAAGTTATGCATGGTATGTTTGTGTGTATGTTTGGTTTTATAAATAAGGGTTTTTAGTTGTTTTATTAATTGGATTGTCACATGTTGTTTTTATCATTGTTGTTAGCCGCCCCGAGCAGTGTTCCCTCTAATTTTTTTTTGGGGTGGGCGGAAAAGTATAGTGTCTGAGCGGCAGTCCCTTCGGGACTGGGCGGCACAAAAATAATAAATAAACAAACAAACAAACAAACAAACAAACAAATAAAAAATCCACCCTGTTTTGCCTCAGAGAATTTTAAAATAAAATACTGTACTGTGTGTCTATAACAGTGAGCTCATAATAGGGCAACTCTATCAATATCAAAATGCCACTTAAATAGTTGAGCTAGTTTCAAACTAGATTTTGATTTTCTTTCTCTCTTCCTCACTCCCATTCTTTTTCTTTCTCTTTTCCTTCCTCTCTTTTTTCTATCTGTTTCTCTCTCTTCCTCTCTCTCTCCTTCCCTCTCACTCTTTCCCTCTCAGCTTCTGGGCAGGTTTGGAAAACTCTGAGTTGATGATGATTTTTAAGTGAGCGATTGCTCACTGCTCAGCTTAGAGGGAACTATGGCCCCGAGTCTACGGAGAGGGGCGGCATACAAAACCAATAAATTATTATTATTATTAATTATTATTACCTGTAGGAGCCGATCACTGCCTTCGCCCCTCCAATCTCATCTCTGGTTGTGGTCCTCCATATTGGACCATATTTCCCAGGAGACCTTATTAAATAATGAAAGATGCTAAGAATGATAACTTAGCAGCATCTGGAAATCCATACATTCCAATTCCTGAGCTTGCCACCTGTTCTAAATTTCAAGAAATTGTTATTTATTTATTTATTTATTTATTCATTCATTCATTCATTCATTCATTCATTCATTCATTTATTTATTTATTAGATTTGTATGCCGCCCCTCTCTGCAGGCTCGGGGCGACTCACAACAGTGATAAAAACAATATATAATGGCAAATCTAAAATAACAATTGTACATTTAAAAATCTAAAAGCAAAGAACCCCAATATAAAAAACATACATAGTCATATCATGCACAAAAACTACATAGGCAGGGGGAGATGTCTCAGTTCCCCCACACTTGACGACAAAGGTGGGTTTTAAGGAGTTTCCGAAAGGCAAGGAGGGTGGGGGCAGTTCTAATCTCTGGAGGGATCTGCTTCCAGAGGGTTGGAGCCGCCACAGAGAAGGCTCTTCCCCTGGGTCCTGCCAGACGACATTGTTTAGTCGATGGGACCTGGAGAAGACCAACTCTGTGGGACCTAACCAGCTGCTGGGATTCGTGCGGCTGAAGGTGGTCTCGCAGTTATCCTGGTCCGGTGCCATGAAGAGCTTTATAGGTCATAACCAACACTTTGAATTGTGACCGGAAACTGATCGGCAACCAATGCAGACTGCGGAGTGTTGGCATAACATGGGCATATTTGGGAAAGCCCATGACTGCTCTCGCAGCTGCATTCTGCATGATCTGAAGTTTCCGAACACTCTTCAAAGGTAGCCCCATGTGGAGAGCGTTACAGTAGTCGAGCCTCGAGGTGATGAGGGCATGAGTGACTGTGAGCAGTGACTCCCGGTCCAAATAGGGCCGCAACTGGTGCACCAGGCGAACCTGGGCAAATGCCCACAAGAGTTTAAGGCTAAACTCTTTTCAAAAGGAAAAAAGAGGAACAGGTTTCTTTTGTGGAGGCAGAAGAGCACATAAATGCAACAAGGAACTGTTTTAATTTCACCTGCTACCTCAGTTATGAGGTAATATTTGGCTGATGTGATTCATAAAGAGAACTTCTAACCTGGGCTGTCCAATCATGGCCACTTTAAGACTACCAAAATGACTAGTGACCAGTCAGAACGGAACAGAACAGAACAGAACAGAACAGAACAACAGAGTTGGAAGGGACCTTGGAGATGTTCTAATTCAACCCTCTACTCAAACAGGAAACCCTATAGTATTTAAGATAAAGGGTTGTTCAATCTCTTCTTAAAAACCTTGAGTGTTGGAGCACCCCCAATTTCTGGAGGCAAGCTGTTCCACTGGCTAATTGTTCTGTCAGGAAATTTCTCTTTAGTTCTAGGTTGTTTGCAGTGATGAGATCCAATCTTTTTTATTACCGGTTTTGTAGGTGTGGCTTGTTGGGCGCGTGAGGCTTGGTGGGTGTAGCAGGGGATGGATACTGCAAAATCTCAATTCCCTCCCCACTTCTTGTTGTGGTTGGCTCTGGCCCAGCTCCTGCGCCAGGGAATGGGGAGGTGGATGCAGGGGAAACGTCAACATGTCACAGGCCTGTGTTATCCTGACAGAATCAGTTGAGAGTTTAGTTTCCTCGGACGAAGAAGAAGGTGGGAGTGACTTGGCAGAGGGGGGCTTGGCACACAGCCAAGGCAGTCAATCTCCCTTATCTTCTATTGCTTCAGATGATGACATTTTGGTCCCACCCAAGCGCAGAATTATGCGTAGAAGAGACCAAGTAAGAACATATTACAGGAAATAAGGGAGGCCACCAGTGTTTGGGTGGGGCTCCAGTAATTAGGGCTGCTGCTATAAATAGCAGCATGTGGGTTTGGCCGTTGTGGAAGAACATCTGTTGCAGTTTTGTCAGGAATCTTGTGTGCTGGACTTTGTTGCTTTTTCACGCCTTTGAAACCAAAGCAGAGCAGTGTGTGTGTGTGTGTCCCTTCGTTGGAAGAAGAAGGGGTGTGAAGTTTCTCCACAGCTGCAGGCTAAGTACTTAATGACTGCTTAAGGGAAATTATATAGACTACCTGGTTGTTTTGGGCAGAGTGCTCTTTGCAATACAAAAAGAGTACTTAGTTTATTTTGACTTTTGTGATAAAGAACATTGTTTTGAATTTTCAAACGTGTGTGTGTGTCTGAAATTTGTATCCTTGAATTTTCGGGAGGCTCCTATCAGAGAGCCCGACAGAACACTTCTGGGGCAAGGATATTGCAAAATCTCCACTCCCGCCCCACTGTGGGGGCCACCCAGAGGTGGTATTTGCTGATTCTCCAAATTACTCAAAATTTCCACTACTGTTTCTGCAGAACCTGTCAGAACCTGCCGAATGTCATCCCTGTTGTTTATATCCTTGATAAGTTTCTATCCATTGCTTTTTGCCCTACATCCTAATTGCTTTGGATAATAAGTTGACCCATCTTCCTTGTGGCAGCCCCTTACAGACCTATCTTGTCACCCGTGGTCCTTCTTTTCATTAATAAAATAGAATTCTTTATTGGCAAATTGTGATTGGACACACAAGGAATTTGTCTTTGGTGCATGTGCTCTCAGTGTACCTAAAAGAAAAAGATACATTTGTCAAGAATCAAGAGATACAACACATAATGATTGTCATAGGGGTCAAATAAGCAATGAAGAAACAATAAATATTAATAAAAATCTTAAGGAGACAAGCAACAAGCTACAGTCATACAGTCATTCTTCATGTGTTTTAACCTGCAATACTGACCCAAAGGCACCAGAAGAAAAATAAAAGCCAGATAAAAATACAAACCTGGAATGCTGCAGTTTTGTTGCGGACAAAGTTCCCAAATTTTGATCAGGTGACCATAGCAATAGCATTTTATTTATTTATTTATTTATTTATTTGTTTGTTTGTTTGTTTGTTTAGTCCAATACATAATACACATTGAAGAGAATAGATATTTAGTAATATAACTAAAGAAATAAATAGAAGAAAAGGTATAAAAGGATAGGTGAACAAATTTGAAAGGAAGAAAAGATAAATGAGATAAGGAGAGACAATTGGACAGGGGATGGAAGGCACACTGGTGCACTTATGCACGCCCTAGACTTATAAGCTGCTTCATAGTGCTTTTACAGCCCTCTCTAAGTGGTTTACAGAATCAGTCTTTTGCCCCCAACAATCTGGGTCCTTATTTTACCCACCTCGGAAGGATGGAAGGCTGAGTCAACCTTGAGCCTGCGGTAAGATTTGAATTGCTGAACTACAGCTAGCGGTTAGCTGAAGTAGCCTGCAGTGCTGCACTGTAACCACTGTTCCACCCCAACCATGGGGAGGTTGCAATGATCATTCATTCATTCATTCATTCATTCATTCATTCATTCATTCATTCATTCATTCATTCATTCATTTTGTCCAATACACAATAATACACAATGAAGGTTATAGAGGATATAGTAGAGAAGAAATATGAGATATAGGAGAGACTATAGGACAGGCGACGGAAGGCACTCTAGTGCGCTTATGTACTCCCCTTACTGACCTCTTAGGAACTTGGTGAGGTTAACCATGGATAGTCTAAGGGTAAAATGTTGGGGGTTAGGGGATGATACTACAGAGTCCGGTAATGAGTTCCACACTTCAACAACCCGATTACTAAAGTCATATTTTTTACAGTCTAGTTTGGAGCGGTTAATGTTAAGCTTGAATCTGTTGTGTGCTCTTGTGTTGTTGTGGTTGAAGCTGAAGTAGTCTTACGAGGAAGAGTAAGTTTTCTCAGTGCTGTTGTAAGTTCAAACAGTCGCTCAAACTGTTGTTAAATTTAAGGCCTACTTGTATTTTCTGATTCAAGGAGGACTTGGCAGTGACTGAACTGCAATTTCAAATTAGATTTATTGGATTTAGATTAGATTTTTTTTGCCACCATAGAAGTCAACGTCTGGCTGGGAAAATTAAAAGAGAAATACTCTCCCCAAAGCTGGAAACAAGTGCGGAGAAGAACAATGAAGATGACTAAGGCAGCAAAAACTAAGTTGACGAGACTGTCAAAACTGTTTGGAGACATGATAGCATTTTTAACTATCTGCAGAGATGGCAGAAAAAGACACAAAACTGTTTTCTATTATCTCACAGTCCGGGATTCGCAATCATAAATTACACAAGCAAGCAAATCTGGTTAAATGTCAAAAAACATCTTAATTGTAAGCACGACTTAATTATGGGCTAAATTATTGAGACAAGGAGCGTGTCCACTCTTTGAGGTAGAACTGGACTTGACCGCCAAAGGTAGGAATTCTAAGGCTATTTTTATTGTAGAGTTATAGCAGTGATGGTCTGCCAAAATTTTCACTGCCATACTGTGGGCGTGGCTTATTTTGTGGGTGTGGCTTGATGGTCATGTGACAGGGTAAGAGTGGGTTGCCATCCATGTGACCAGATGGGAGTGGCTTGACAATCATGCAACCAGGAGTGGCTTAAAAGTCATGTGACTGGGTGGGAGTGGCTTACCGACCAAGATAAGTTTTCAAATAGGTGCTTGGACTCTTCTTCACTTTATTAAGTCACATTATTTGAATAGCCACAAAAAGGACAAATGATAGACGGCATTATTTGCGGAGGAGCACAGTAACATTTTAAGGTTTTGTACTGAGCCCACAAGATTCAGCATGATAACAGATTAGGCAAGTAGCTCAATGTTCTTTAATTACTATAAAAGTTCAGTTCTAGATAATGATTTAAATGATTAAACTGTTTATGGGTAAAAACATACTGTTTAATTATTTCCTATTTAAAACCCACAAGGTTCAGTATGATAACAGATTAGGCAAGTAGCTCAATTTTCTTTCATTGCTATAAAAGTCCAGTTCTAGATAATGATTAAAATGATTAAAGAGTTTATGGGTAAAAGCGTCCTATTTAATTGTTTCCTATTTTAAAAGTAATTAACGATCATACTAAGGTACTAGAGAAAGAAGGACAATAAATAACTATTAAGTATTCAATAAATAGCGCATAAACGTACTACCCCCACTGCGTCCCCCCCTCCCGTGTTTTTCCTATTGCAGTAAATGAGGTTGAATGTGTATAATTTTAGAAGAGCTGTGTATGTGAGTGTGTGTATACATACCCATACAGTTTATATAGTAGACAATGTATATTTTTGTGTGCCTGTGTGTAATACGTATGTACACATGGAATTAAATAATATACTTTGGATGTTCAGTAAATAGATAGGGAAATTGTATCTCTTTGAGGCGAGGAGAGGCCAGGCACCCTAACCCAAACCCTTGACGTGAGTGACATTAAGTCGGCCATCTTTAAGCCAGTCACATGACCTTTAGGCCACCCCCGGCGACATGATCGCCAAGCCACTCCCACCTGGTCACATGGCTGGCAAGCCACACCCACAAAATAAGCCACGCCCACAGTATGGTAGTAAACATTTTTGCAGCTCTGGTAATAAATTGGAGCTTTGAGGAATGCTGTGCCTCAGATTCTGATTTAAATTTGGATGCTATCTGGTGCGGGAGGTCATACGCAGCCCCTCACATCCCATTTTGGCCAGCAGAGGCACTGTGGCCCGGTGTTTTGCTATTTCCAGGCTGTCCCTGCAGGCCAGACCCAAACACCCTGCGGGCGGGATTTGGCCCATGGGCCTTGAGCTTGACCCCCTCTGCACTAGAATGACTTCTGTAGTGCAACTCAATGTTGCATTGGAGTAACTGTAAGTCAAGAGACTTTAATAGGCTAATTTTCAATGGCAAGTTAGGACTCTTTTAGCAATTTCTTTACTTTGAAACATTTCAAAGGCAATTTGCTGATTTACTGAAAGTCGTCCAATAGAGATGGAAAGTAAATAGACAGCTCATGCAGTCATAGCAAATCACGAATTGGGATTACCGGGGTTGTGCATAGCATGAGGCCATAATGTGTTTTGTCTGGTACGGGCTTAGTGTGTAACATGAACCCAGCAATTGTGGTTGGCAAACCAAAGTTTATGGTTTAGTCTGTTGTGTAGATCCAGCCAGCGGCTGTGGTTTATTCACTCAGCAATGCCTAAACAAACCATGGCTTGGCATGATGGGCGAACCCAGTTTTTAAATAGGCCAAGTGTGTGCGCGGAGTGGTTTTGCTGGACTCATGCTGCTTGTGGCAGGAGGATAGATGGAAGACTAGCAATACTCTTCGCTGCAATTGTACATTAAAGAACTTGCTGACTTAAATGGTTTATTCACTATAATCCTTCTGCTGATTATAGGAAACTTGTTATAACCATTCCTCTGTTCTTGGATGATATAATGGAGAGAATGTATGCAATTATGATCGCAATTTTATTCTGATCCTGGATATCTATCTATCTATCTATCTATCCATCCATCCATCCATCCATCCATCCATCCATCCATCCATCCATCCATCCATCTATCATCTATCTATCAACCAATCTGCCTACCTATTATCTGTCTATCTATCTATCTATCTATCTATCTATCTATCTATCTATCTATCATCTATCTATCTATCTGTCTGTCATCTATCGTTGTGTCTTCCTGCTTTATCCTCCACATTCTCCTACTCTTTCTTTCCATGACCTGTCAATCATCTCTCATCTATCTCTCATCTGTCTATCTCTCTGTCTGTCCTTCTGTCTGTTAGTCTGTCTGTCTGTCTGTCTATCTATCATCTATCTATCTATCTATCTATCTATCTATCTATCTATCTATCTATCTATCTATTCATCCATCCATCCATCTATCATCTATCTATCAACCAATCTGCCTACCTATTATCTGTCTGTCTGTCTGTCTGTCTGTCTGTCTGTCTATCTATCTATCTATTTATCTATCCATCATCTATCATCTATCTGTCTGTCTGTCCGTCTGTCTGTCTGTCTGTCTGCCTGTCCATCTGTCCGTCCGACCGACCGACCGACCGTCCATCCATCCATCCATCCATTGATGGCAGAGGTGGGATTCAACAGGTTCTGACCAGTTCTGCACAACCAGTAGCAGAAATTTTGAGTACTTTGGAGAACCAGTAAGTACCATCTCCGGCTGACCCCCAACCCCATATTTTTTCTGCCTCCTGAGTCCCAATTGATTTGGAGGAAATGGGGATTTTGCAGGTCCGAGAGATGTGGACAGAAAATCATATATACAGTGGTACTTCTACCTAAGAACGCCTCTACTGAAGAACTTTTCTAGATGAGAACCGGGTTTTCAAGATTTTTTTGCCTCTTCTCAAGAACCATTTTTCACTTACAAACCCGAGCCTCTAAAACTATAAATGGAAAAGGCAGGGAGAAGCCTCTGTGGGGCCTCTCTAGGAATCTCCTGGGAGGAAATGGTGTCTTCACCCTCCCTGTGGTTTCCCAATCGTATGCATTATTTGCTTTTACATTGATTCCTATGGGAAAGATTGGTTCTTCTTACAAACTTTTCTACTTAAAAACCTGGTCACAGAACAAATTAAGTTCGTAAGTAGAGGTACCATTGTAGTGTGGCAAGCCGTTGATTTATCCCCTAATTCTACTCTGGCTTGACACTCCGGTTAAGTCAGGCCTTTATAGGATAAGTAAATCAGTTTGGCATCAAGAGAAGTGAGAGGGGGGAGGAAAGGAGCGAGGGAAGGGGAGAGGGAGAGAGAGAGAAAAAGAAAGACAGAGAGAGAGAGGGGGGGGGGGAGGGGGGAGGGAGAGAGAGAGAGAAAAAAGAGCGAGAGAGTGAGAGAGACACAGAGAGAGTGAGAGAGTGAGAGAGAGACACAGAGAGAGAGAGTGAGAGAGAGACACACACACACACAGAGTGAGAGAGAGACATACAGAGAGTGAGAGTGAGAGAGAGACATACAGAGAGAGAGAGAGACATACAGAGAGAGAGAGAGAGAGGAAGGGGGAGGGAGAGAGAGAGAGAGAGAGAGAGAAAAGAGCGAGAGAGTGAGAGAGACAAAGAGAGAGTGAGAGAGTGAGAGAGAGACAGAGAGAGAGAGAGAGAGTGTGTGAGAGAGACACACATACACAGAGAGTGAGAGAGAGACATACAGAGAGTGAGAGTGAGAGAGAGACATACAGAGAGAGAGAGAGAGAGAGAGAGAGAGAGAAAGAGAGAGGAAGGGGGAGGGAGAGAGGGAGAGAGAAAGCCAAAAATCAAACTGGGAACTGTCAGCCACTGGAACAGTTTGACATTGATACAATGCAATAATGAGCTAGGAAATGTTTTTAAAAATATAATAGTTTCCTGAGAAGACTGGCAAGGTGGTACGGGTGGAGCCAGATCGACATTGGAATGAGATGTTGTAATAGTTCAGACCTCCAGATGGTGACAAAGATTGGCTGGTTGTTTTTAGAAATCTGCAATCATTGGTTTCACCATGGACAGCAAAGAGCAGCTGTTCCTGACAGGCTAATGCAGTAATGATTATGATGACATGAAGATAGAACTTACACCTGGACCGTTTTTGTATCTCAGACTCTTTCTTCATGTGGACCTAAATATGGCCGGAGTAGAACAAGACATCTATCTTGGCCAAGGAATTAAGACAGGTACCCCTCAACTTACAACAGTTCATTTAGTGACTGTTCATAGAAACATAGAAGATTGACAGCAGAAAAAGACCTCATGGTCCACCTAGTCTGCCCTTATACTATTTCCTGTATTTTATCTTAGGGTGGATATATGTTTATCCCAGGCATGTTTAAATTCAGTTACTGTGGATTTACCAACCACGTCTGCTGGAAGTTTGTCCCAAGCATCTACTACTCTTTCAGTAAAATAAAGTTTTCCCACGTTGCTTCTGATCTTTCTCCCAACTAACCTCAGATTGTGCCCCCTTGTTCTTGTGTTCACTTTCCTACTTTCTATACGCAACTTAAAAGGTGAAACGTAATACAGTATATGCGAGACACTCATTACATACAAGGCAAGATAGTTCAAGCCGTGATTTGTCTTAACTGTGAGGATTATGGGATACATAATCCCACTTCATGGCATCGGACCAGAATATCTCAGGGACTGCCTTCTGCCGCACGAATCCCAGCGACCAGTTAGGTCCCACAGAATTGGCCTTCTCCGGGTCCCGTCGACTAAACAATGTCGTTTGGCGGGACCCAGGGGAAGAGTCTTCTCTGTGGCGGCCCCAACCCTATGGAACCAACTCCCCCCAGATATCAGAGTTGCCCCCACCCTCCTTGCCTTTCGTAAGCTCTTAAAAACCCACCTCTGTCGTCAGGCATGGGGGAATTGAAATATTCCCTTGCCCTAGGGTTATAAAATTTATGTATAGTATGACTGTATGTATGACTGATCTCTTAAATTGGTTTTTTTTAGATTTTTTAATATTAGATTTGTTTACGTTGTCTTTTTACTGTTGTTAGCCGCCCCGAGTCTACGGAGAGGGGCAGCATACAAATCTAATAAATACAAATACAAATACATCTCATGAAACCTCCAAATCCACAATCTCAGAAAATGAGAATATTACATGCAATCAATAAAACAAGGATTGTACATAGAACAGTGTTGGATCCCTGAAAAGTATCCGAGGGGGTGTCATGCAAATCCAATAAATAAATAAATAAATAAACAAACAAACAATAAATTAATAAATAAGCATGCATATGTACTCAGGACTTGGTTTGGATCCCATTTGCAGCAATTAATGCCTCAAAGTGGTGTGGCATGGAAGCTATGGAAGACCAGGATGTTTCAATAGCAGCCTTCAGCTCTTCTACATTGTTCGGTCTCACGTCTTTCATCTTTCTCTTGGCAATGCCCCATAGATTCTCTTAGTACTCTGTACAGGATAGTTGGGTTGGCAATATATAAATAAGCTAACAATGAAGTTGGGGGAAAGATCAGAAGCAACGTGAGAAAATATTATTTTACTGAAAGAATAGATTAGATTAGATTTAGATTAGATTAGATTTATTGGATTTATATGCCGCCCCTCTCTGCAAACTCGGGGCGGCTCACAACAAGGTAAAAACAATACATAATAACAAATCCAATACCCACCAATCCAATTACAATGTTAAGCTAAAAGATTCATAAAAAACAACCCCAGAATATTAAAAAACAAGCACACAATCAATCAAACACCAAAACAACATGGGCAAGGAGGAGATGTTTCAGTTCCCCCATGCCTGACGGCAGAGGTGGGTTTTAAGGAGTTTGCGAAAGGCAAGGAGGGTGGGGGCAATCCTAATCTCAGGGGGGAGCTGGTTCCAGAGGGTCGGAGCCGCCACAGAGAAGGCTCTTCCCCTGGGTCCCGCCAGACGACATTGTTTAGTCGACGGGACCCGGAGAAGGCCAACTCTGCGGGACCGAACCGGTCGCTGAGATTCATGCGGCAGAAGGCGGTCCTGGAGATATTCTGGTCCGGTGCCATGAAGGGCTTTATAGGTCATAACCAACACTTTGAATTGTGACCGGAAACTGATCGGCAACCAATGCAGACTGCGGAGTGTTGGAGTGATATGGGCATACTTAGAGAAGCCCATAATTGCTCTCGCAGCTGCATTCTGCACGATCTGAAGTTTCCGAACACTTTTCACAGGTAGCCCCATATAGAGTGCGTTACAGTAGTCGAGCCTCGAGGTAATGAGGGCATGAGTGACTGTGAGCAATGACTCCCGATCCAAATAGGGCCGCAACTGGCGCACCAGGTGAACCTGGGCAAATGCCCTCCTCGCCACAACTGAAAGATGTTTCTCTAATGTGAGCTGTGGATCGATCCTTGGAACAAACTTCCAACAGACGTGGTTGGTAAATCCACAGTAACTGAATTTAAATGCCTGGGATAAACATATATCCATCCTAAGATAAAATACAGGAAATAGTATAAGGGCAGACTAGATGGACCATGAGGTCTTTTTATGTTTCTATGTTTCTATGTTTGATTGTATGACAATTCCATTTCAATATTTGTACTTTCAGAGAAGCATCAAGGGGAAGGTTTATGGAGAGGTTGCCTGCAACATCTCATTTGGCTTTCACACCACTCACGAACTCCTTAGAAGCTGCTACTTAGCTTGGTAACAGGGGTTCACTGTTCCTTATTCCCATCAGCATCCTGGAGTTGATTAAGAGGTTGACTTGACGGCAATAAAACTGGAAACATGGAAATTAAAAGTCAAATTCACATTGAGCTGGTTTTATAAATATGACCTCTACTTCCTGCTGTCCCTGAGTACTTTATAAATGGATTCTGCTTCTTACTTATGTCTCCAGTTGCAAAAAAAAAAAAGGGAGGGGGGAATAAAGCACACAGTGGAACCGAAAGCATTTTATTTTTTTACAGTAAGAGTGCTTGATGTAGACCAAGCTTCAAGGTCAAAAGGCAGCTTTGTAAATTGACTGTTACTAAAAGCGGTCCTTAAATGCCTCATTGTTACCGTTTGAAGTGTGATTGCCCCTGTGTGGTTAAAAAAAAAAAAGCAGGCAAAGAAAAATACAATAACTGTGGAGATTAGGAGCCAAGGAAGAAGGATTTGTGAGTCTTCATGTGTGTGGAAGTGTTCCCTTCTGAAAACCTTAACAGCTAATCTACACACACACAAACACACCCAAGCCGTGATAGTAATAACCAGAACGGTAGATCAGTACCTGGAGCAGAGGGTGAAGGGGAGGGGTTGTGTTTGATGACCAACAGATCGCGTGGCGTTTGTCTTTCCGACTTCTGATTCAGAGGAGATGTTTCGTGTTTTCGTTTTGGTTCCCAGCTGGTTCTTTTGAACAGTGCAGTACTTATGATTCAGATCATGGAAACGGCGTGATTGAGCCAACCCCACTATTTCCCCCCTCTGCCTTCCTACAGACGGGAACACGAGGCGGGCTTGAAAAGATAGGGGCGCTTCAAATGTACTTGTGAATCAGTTTCCCCGGCCTAACTGCAGCCACATCTGACTTTCATTGGAAACACATGCGACGTCGATAAAAGGTTGCATTTAAAAGGAGGGGTGAATACAGGGGCTCCCAGACAAGGGAGCCCTGTTTGCCATCGTAGTCTCCAGTTTCCACCTCTGCGCATGTTTCGTGTTAATGTGTCTTTTTCTTTTATGTACGCTGAGAGCATATGCACCAAGACAAATTCCTTGTGTGTCCAATCACACTTGGCCAATAAAAAATTCTATTCTAATTCTAATTCTATTCTATTCTTATTCTTATTCTTATTCTTATTCTTATTCTTATTCTTATTCTTATTCTTATTCTTATTCTTATTCTTATTCTTATTCTTATTCTTATTCTTATTCTTATTCTTATTCTTATTCTTATTCTTATTCTTATTCTTATTCTTATTCTTATTCTTATTCTTATTCTTATTCTTATTCTTATTCTTATTCTTATTCTTATTCTTATTCTTATTCTTATTCTTATTCTTATTCTATTCTATTCTTAATGGAACAGACTCGTTTAAAAAGCACCCTTCTCTCAATGACGTTGGCTTCGGATGGAAGAGGCTGCTCCACAGAAAGGATGTTGGTGCAGAGTTCCCCAATGTTTCCAGCTATACGGACCGAAGGGGAGGAAGAGCCGAGGCAGCGCAGTGGTTAGATTGCAGCACTGCAGGCTACTTCAGCTAACCGCTAGCTGTAGTTCAGCAGTTCAAATCTCACCACCGGCTCAAGCCTTCCATCCTTCCGAGGTGGGTAAAATGAGGACTCAAATTGTTGGGTGCAATATGCTGATTCGGTAAACCGCTTAGAGAGGACTGTAAGAGCACTATGAAGTGGTATATAAGTCTAAATGCTATTGCTAAAAAACCCCCCACACCCCATCACAAAATTGTAGTATTGTGATTGCAGGATTCTGCAAATGGTCATATAACTCAGATGGCTGCCTCTGGTGCAAAATATGTTCGGGTGACACCAGAAGCCACTATAAAGTTTTAAAACAAGATTTCAATTTCTGGAGAGGTGTGCCATAATTATAAATCAGAGATGGGCTTCTATGGGCATGATCAAGTACACAGAACCAGTAGAAAAATTTTGGTTAGGTACACAGAACCAGTAGAAAAATTTTGAATTTTTTCTTTTTCCCCCCCTTCTGGGCTCTGGGTATGTTTTTCCTATCACAGTAAATGAGGCTGAATGTGTATAATTTTAGAAGAGCTGTGTATGTGTGTGTATACACATACAGTTTATATAGTAGATAATGTATATTTTTGTGTGCCTGTTTATGTACACATATGGCATATATACATAGAATTAAATAGTATATTTTGAATGTTCAGTAATAGTAAAATAGATAGGGAAATTGTATTTCTTTGAGTCAAGGAGAGGCCAGGCACTCTAACCCTAACCCAAACTCTTAACGTGAGTGACGTCAAGTTGGCCATTTTTAAGCCAGTAACATGACCGTTAAGCCATCCCAGGTCACATGATCATCAAGCCACTCCCATCTGGTGACATGGCTGGCAAGCCACACCCACACAATAAGCCACGCCCACAGTATGGTAGTAAAATCTTTTGCAGTCCTTCGCTGCTTTAAATGGACATTAAGTGATAGGTCATAATTTGAGGACAACCTGTAATGAAATGATTTTTAATAGAGCTATGTGATCATGGCCATAGCAATGCAATCAAAGCTCCTTTGTACATGGTTCAATTGCATGCTTGTGGAAGCCATCTTGAGTATTGTCTTCCCTCCAGACATGCGTGACAACAGCCCAAACCATTGTTAATATACGCCCCCCTTTAATAATAACAAGCAAAAAACAAGCTAAAATGAAAGAAAATTGGGAACTCTAAAATTAAATTCCGAGAGAAAAATTAAATTGACATTAAGAAAAAATATTAATAACACAAAGCATTACTATACCATTGAGAAAATGATATAAAATGGATACAATAACAAGAAAACCAAATGGTTGTATATATGTAATATATATGTAATAACTATTAAAAGGAAGATATTCCTTTTTGTATTATGTATAAGCTGCAAACCAATTACACCACTTTTTAGGTGGTGCAGACACTAAGCAATGATACCAAATATTCCATGTAGAAAGCAAGATGCTTTATTCTTTTTTCTATGTGTATGTAGTGTATATATTGTTATTCTGTTGTCTTTTGTTATCTGTTTTAATGTATATATTTAATAAAGTCTTTTTAAAAATAAAAAAAATAAAAAAAATAACTATAATAACTATAATAATAATAATAATAATAATAATAATAATAATAATAATTTATTAGATTTGTATGCCGCCCCTCTCCATGGACTCGGAGTGGGTCAATTTCCTGATTTATTTCTGTTTTCAGTGGCTAATGGATTTGTTTGTCTTTATTAGACAAATAGATGAAAACTTATTTTTACCTGCCATTTAGCAGACCTCTATATATTACATGCTTGCCCTCTTATTTCGGCCTACTCCTACTCCACCAATGATAAAACCCAGTTTATGTGTCTGAAGGCTATCAATCACTCTGTCTAACTGTGTAAGTGGTCGAGGCATGACCCTCAAAATCAGCCTTAGTGTCCACCCCCCTCTCTTTTCCTAACTGCTCAAACAGTTCTTGCAACTTGACATTTTGCAGTGATTTTCAATAACTTCAGCTGAATTAATCATTGTCTCTCTCTATTCCCCCCCCTCAGGTCTATACTCAAGGTTTGTTTCTTTAAAAAAAAAAACCCACACAATTTTATTATGGGGTGCGTAAAAATGTCATTGCAACCTGTGGTCTTAAAAGTCTTATTAACTTTTACAGTGGAGTCTTGAATGTATTATCCTACCCTTTAAATCTTTTTCTCTCCCTGTCGTGCAGTTTTGGGCCCCTCTGAAGGCGGGTTTCAGTTTACTATCAGTTGTAAAACTTTTGCTGCCTTATGTGGCAATTGTTGAACAAGGGACTGGCAAAAAATAACCTCGGGTGTATTTGCTACTGGAGAAAAGTGTATTTCTGGTCTCTTTTATTCATTGTGTAAAGGATTCCTCGCCATCTGGACCACCTATGAGGAAATGTTTTTTTAAAGCGGTAAGATTAAGGAGCAGGGATTTACACCTCGGCCCCAAAGGTAATTACCAGATGGCGAATAGCTTGTTTTCACTTAATGACTCAGAGCAACTGACTCATGGACAGGGACACCGAGGTTAGTTCTTATACCATCCAAGCAACCTTTGCATTTTTTAAAAAGCAAGTCTATTCCTCATTTAGAACAATGGTGTTCAAAGTCATCTTTCTCTGATTAAGCGAATGCTGATCGCTAAATGTTTTAATAACATTGCTCTCGGGAGAAGGCAAGTGAGTTTGACGACTGGTGAGTTTCCTTTCCTGAGGATGTGTAATTTTTTACACTCTTGGATTTTTCAAAAAAGAAACAGGAAAAAAACATCCAGGCGAACAGTTTAGCGATTCAGGCTGTTGTTGCCTGATGAATTGTAAATTTGCAGACAAAAATGGCGTGAAATGGCAAGTCTTAAAGAGATAATGGAGGCATTGCGAGAAAAATACAAAATTTGGTATTATAGTAGGTGCAGCCAGCTTTGACTAAGATTGGAGAAAGCTAATCGGGGTTGCATTGTGTTAATACTTAGATGCCATTAGGGAAAAATAAAATGCTATAAAAGGAGGAAAGAGGAAATTATTGGTGAAATCACCAAGAAACATACACCCAAACACATCCATACACCAGTGAAGGGCTGCAAAAAAAATTTACTACCACATTGTGGGCGTGGCTTATTTTGTGGGTGTGGCTTGCTGGCCATGTGACCATGTGGGAGTGGCTTGACGATCATGTGATGGGGAGGGATGGCTTAAAGGTCATGTGACTGGCTTAAAGGTGGCCAACTTGATGTCACTCATGTGAAGTGTTTGGGTTAGGGTTAGGGTGCCTGGCCTCTCCTCACCTCAAAGATATACAATTTCTCTATTTACTATTACTGAACATTCAAAATATACTATTTAATTCTATGTACCGTATATATGCCATATGTGTACATACATATTACACACAGGCACACAAAAATATACATTAACTACTATATAAACTATATGTGTATGTACACACACGCACAGCTCTTCTAAAATTATATACAATCAACCTCATTTACTGTGATAGGAAAAACATACCCAGGGCTCCGAAGGGAAAAAGAAAAATATTCAATTTTTTTGTTCTGGTTCTGCATACCTGACCGTACCCATAGGAGCTCATCACTGCCACACACCCACACTCGGTATCTATGAAGTCACCATTAATTGAGCTTGAATTCAAGGAAATTTTGATGGCTTGATGGCTTGATTGAATTTATAGGCCAACCTTCTCTTAGAGGACTCAGGGTGGCTTACAACAATAAAATCGTTAGAAAAATTAAAATGTCCCAATACATAAAATAAGAACAGACAGAAAAATTAAATCCCAGTAAAACAACACAGAGTCATTTCCCATACAGCAAAAGGAGCTGGGGAATCCCACAAAGGGATTCTGGGGGCGGAGCTTTGATATCACATATACTTCTTCCTGGCCGGCTGAAATAAAGCCACGCTCCAGGAAGAAGTCTCCCTGTCATCAAAGCTAAAAAGGAAGCTCCGGGTGAGCAAGGTCCTGTGCTGACTGGTGTGGCGGCAGCGGAAGCACGTGCCTGTCCTTTCAAGATTCCAGGGGTGGCACTAGAGTAATGGTGGGAGGACGGAATCCAGGAAGTGATTACTTTGGTGTGCTTAGCAACCTGCATGTAAGTGGTGGTGCACGGAGGTAAAGCCCAAAATTGCGGGTGCCCCCGGAATCCAGGAAGTGATGTCAAAGCTCCACCCCCTGAATCCCTTTGTGGGATTCCCCAGCTCCTTTTGTGCCTCCCTCCCAGCCTCCTGACCAGCCGATAGCTCTCTGGTGTTCGCCTTCCTCTGCTGCCACCAGTGCCCGGCTCCTCCTCCTCTTCTCAGCAGATGACAGCTGGGTGGCAGCACTTCGCGGTGCTCAACATGAACGCGGAACTGGAACATGAATTTTAAAGAAAATTCAGGTTCGGGTTCGCCATGCCGAACACCGCAAAGTTCGGTACGAACCCGAACTGTGCAGGTTCAGTTCACCCAACACTAGTCAGCTGCCCAGAAGCACACATGCTTTGTAATTCTGCTTCATCAATAAATGGATTTATTTCCAATCATTTCCAATCCAGCCTCCATTTTGTCTGCAGTGCCTTTCTCCAGGCTTGGAACTGAACCAAATGAATATTTCTTCCAACACTCTCTAAGCCTTAAGTGCCAAATGGGGTTCTCCTTTGGTCACCAGTTGAATTATGCCACCCTTATTACTAGAGGCCAAATTGCTAAGTGGTCTCCAACTAATCTTTAAGTTGGGGAGCTAAAAGTGGATAAGCGATTATATTTCCCTCAAGATGGATTGCAGTCAGTTAGCTGCATTAAGTATGTCATGTGGTTCACAGACACTATTTATTTTTCTAAAGTATTCCTTAAACACATTTATCCCACACACTTCATAAAAAGATCACAGGGTCTGAACCGACAGAAGTGAATATAACATTAACCCCAAAGGCTTGTTAAATTGCATGGTGGTTATAAATTTGCTTCCCAGCTTCATCCTCCCCCCTTATTAAAATTGGCAAAGCAGATTTAATCTGCTAAGATCTATATTTCTTGATCTGGTCAACGAGTTCTCTTTCTTTCCATACTTTATCGTACTGAAAAGCTTCCATTCAGGCTGTTTGGAATTCAGCAAATATGGACACAGCTCTCCAGATGTTTTTGAACCACTGGAAAGATAAATCTAACAATAGCTATTAATTGTCTGGGAAACAGCAATAGAATACAGTGGTACCTCTACTTACGAACTTAATTTGTTCCGTGATCAGGTTCTTAAGTAGAAAAGTTTGTAAGAAGAAGCAATTTTTCCCATAGGAATCAATGTAAAAGCAAATAATGCGTGCGATTGGGGAAACCACAGGGAGGGTGGAGGCCCTGTTTCCCCCCAGGAGATTCCTAGACAGCCTCCATGGAGGTTTCTCCTCACCTTTTCCAGCTCTGTTTTCTCCCAGGAGGTTCCTACAGAGGCCCCACGGAGGCTTCTCCCCGCCTTTTCTGGCCCTGTTTCCTCCCAGGAGATTCCTAGAGAGGCCCCATGGAGGCTTCTCCCTGCCTTTTCCGGTTACAGTTTCTGAGTTTGTAAGTAGAAAATGCTTCTTGAGAAGAGGCAAAATGAAGCTGCATGCACAGCTCCAACTGATTGGCGGCAGTCACTTCCTGGATTACTGGTCTCGGCACAGCTCTCCTTTTTTCCACTGCTGCTGCTGCTGTGTCTGTGCTCCTTGCTTTTTTCCTCTTTCCTCCTTCCTGGCCTCGGATGAGCTTTCCCCTCTCCTGCCAGGCTCTCCGACAAACTCCCACGGCCACCTCCCTCCTGGGGTGCAAGCAGAAGGCCTGGGTGGAAGCAGCGCTGGCAGCATTTATGCTTCTGGCAGCAGTCATTCGCCTAGCTACCCAGCCTGAGGTGGGGGGGGGGGCGACCCAGGAAGGAGAGCGAAGCAAATTGTCACCCCAGTGAGCAACACTGGTAAGGTTGGAAGTCGAAGACTTAACAGTTAACTTGAACGAAGATGATCATTCAAACCACTCTCACCTGGTCACATGGCCGGCAAGCCACTCCTACCTAGTCACATGACCATTAAGCCACACCCACAAAATAAGCCACACCCACAGTGTGGCAATAAAAATTTGGGCTGCCCATTACTGCCCTGTCCCCATACATGTACATAGGCCTCACGGTGAAAAATATTGGGCAAATAGGCAAACTGGAAGTTTGGAAAAATGGATTTTTGATTTGTCTGTTGGGCTATTTTTTGGGCTGTGCATTTTCTTTCAACATCTTTCAGTTCAAATTGGGTGCTCTGGCGTGGAGCTCCATTTTTTGCTACCCCACTGTGTTCCCCCCCATCCAGGCAGTAGCCCACCTCTGCGTATCCTCCAATATAGGTCCACATGCCACCTGTAGCACGTGTGCCATAGGTTCGCCACCACGAGTTCAGTGGTACCCCTACTTAAGAACTTAATTCGTTCCGTGACCAGGTTCTTGGAAAAGTATTTACGTAGAAGCAATTTTTCCCATAGGAATCGATGTAAAAGCAAATAACGTGTGCAAACCCATTAGGAAAGAAATAAAAGCTTGGAATTTGGGTGGGTGGAGGAGGAAGAAGAAGAGGAGGAGGACAGTTGCTGCCGAAGGAAGATGAGGTGAGGGGATTCAAAAAAATCCAAAACTTTAAGGCTTAAAAGAAAAAAAAAGAGGGACCCTGAGGCAGCGAGGAGGAGCACGCGCCTCCCTCTGTTCGCTCTGGGCTGCCAAAGCGATCTTAAATGCCACCGAAAGGCTCCTCTGGCAGCCCAGAAAAGCCCAAGATGGCCGGGATTAAAGGGGGAATGGCAGGAAACTGGCCAGACCATCAAATTTCCTGGGAAGGTTTTCCCAGTTTGGGTTCTTAAGTAGAAAATGGTTTTTAAGAAGAGGCAAAAAGGAGATTTTGAGAAAATTGAAACATTATGATCTAATTAATTTGATGTGATTAAGAATAGTAACAGCTTAAAATGTATATTGGCTAACAGTTTTTTAAATTTCTTATCATATAAGGAATTGGAATAATTATTTTTGGTTCAGATGTCAAATTTTATTTATTTATTCATTCATTCATTCATTCATTCATTCATTCATTTATTCATTCATTCATTCAATTTTTATGCCGCCCTTCTCCTTAGACTCAGGGCGGCTTTCAACATGTTAGCAATATCACTTTCTAGCAGAGCCACAATCTGGGTCCTCATTTGACCACCTCGGAAGGATGGAAGGCTGAGTCAACCTTGAGCCGGTGATGAGATTTGAACCACTGACCTACAGATCTACAGTCAGTTTCAGTGGCCTGCTGTACAGCACTCTACCTGCTGCGCCACCCTGGCTCAAATAGTAAGGAGGTGGCATTGGTTAATCTATGTATACCAAAATTGCAAAAATGGTATATTGTAATGTAATTTAAAATTAATGGTATCTTTTTTTCCGTACATGTGATTGGAGAAGAATTTTTTTTAAAAAAAATTACAACACCCCCCCCCCCCCCAAAAAAAAAAAGAAGAGGCAAAAAAGTTTTGAACACCTGGTTCTTATCTAGAAAAGTTCTTTAATAGAGGCATTCTTAAGTAGAGGTACCACTCTGTAGGGTTCCTTGACTAAGCAGGGGGTTGGACTAGAAGACCTCCCAAGTCACTTCCAACTCTATTATTCTATTCCATTCTATTCTAAACCATCATTTTGAGAAGTAGAATAAATAGAATAACTAATTCCATTTTCACAAGGGAATTCTCCCTTAGGTGGTTCACAGCCTTTGTCTGCATCACTGCCAATAGTCTTCTCACACCACACTCCCTACTATCTCTAGTGAGAGATCAAGGAAGCAACATGGAAAAGAACTTGAGATACCAGCGAGATGGAAGGCTAACACGGTTCCTACTTAAGACGAGTATTATCTGTGGAACCGGAGTGGAAGGAAGTGCTACAGGGTGAAGGCTTAATCTCGGCCCCTTCCCAGGACAGGCGGAAGAAATAAAGCTTCAATTGCAGACATAGGCACTTGAGCACAAACAAGATAAAGACACAACTTTGGCTGTCAAGGAAAAGAAGAAGAGGAAGTAGATGGCAGAAGGAGGGGTAGTATACAAGGTCAACCTTATCTAAGAGGCGTTTATCATTCTGCCTAGTGAGCCGCCTAGGGTAAATACTCTGGAAGTCTTACTTCCGAGTAATTGAAGCTATGTGACTGTTGATGACATGATAACAAGAGACAAGCATCACTACGAATACATATTATTGCCCATTGATTTTTATATAGCAAAGTAGCCTTTAAAGAAATTGTTTTATCGTAGTTTAGTGAAGGCAGTGCTTCTCAATTATTTTCTGTTGCGCCCCCCGCTTAGGAAGAAGTAAACCTTTTTCTTACTCCCAAACTCTCTGATCTGGTTAGTGTTAATATTTATTAGTTTACTTATTATAAGCTGCAAACAAGGGGTGACTTGATCGAAGTGTATAAAATCATGCATGGGATAGAAAAGGTGGATAGAGAAAAATTATTTTCTCTATCACACAATGCTAGGACAAGGGGGCCCTCCCTAAAGCTCATAGGTAAGAAAGTGAGGACAAATCAAGGGAAATATTTCAACCCCTTCCTGCCTCAGTCTGGGTAGCTAGGCGAATGGGTGCTGCCAGAAGCATAAATGCTGCCAGTGCTGCTTCTACCCATGGCTTCTCCTTGCACGTCAGGTGGCAGGTGGCCGCATGAGGCTGGAGGGGAGCCGGGCAGGAGAGAGGGAAGCTCATTTGAGGTCAGGAAGGAGGAAAGAGGAAAAAAGCAAGGAGTGCAGATGCAGCAGCAGCAGGGAAAAAAAAGGAGATCCGAGCCGAGACCAGTAATCCAGGAAGTAACAGTTGTCAATCAGCTGGAGCATGCACGCATCTTCATTTCCGCTGGTGGAACTGCGTTCCACTCCATCCTACCTGCTGCCCACCCCTGGGTGTGCTGCATATGCAGGACAAGCCTCCCGCGATGGCCAAACTGACCCTGGGTGAACCTCCCATGCACACACACTATCAAAGTGGATCAAGAGTGCTGCACTGCAGTGGGGAAATGGGCAATGGAGCTGCTGGCACAAGGGAAGGAGGAAAGAGGAAAAAAGCAAGGAGCGCAGACGCAGCAGTAGCAGCAGGAAAAAAAAGGGAAAGAAAGAGGGAAAATGGCCTTCTTCTATTGTGCCGGCCGTTCAATTGCTAGTTTACCTGTTGAAGCACAGGGGCCAGAATCCGCTTTGATAGAAGGGGTGGGTGGTTAATCTAACAACCAGTTTGCCTGAATTGATGTGAACTGGCCAAGTGGGGGTTCCTCTTTGCCAGTGCTACTGTAATACTTCCGGTAACCGGTGTGGGCACACACACATCCAGCAGGCGGGCGCATTGGTGAGAGATTCGATTTCTGTGCATGCACCAAATCTTGCATGAGGACCTGCGTGACCAAGATTTCAGTGATTTTTGCAGATATTTTTGCTTACATACATGTATGGAAACAAAAAATTGGTGAAAATTTTCAAAATCTCGCTTATGCATTCGTTCTCACACAAGATTTGGCTTCCAGTGCATGGGCAGAAGCCAAATCTCATGCCAACGTGTGCCCTCGCCTGCCGATCACCTGTGCGTGCAGCTCCATTTTTGCTACCGGGATGCCGTATTGGGATGTACCAGCTGCAACCTGCTACTGGAACCGGCTGAATCCCACCACTGCTTACTATCTATCTATCTATCTATCTATCTATCTATCTATCTATCTATCTATCTATCTATCTATCTATCTATCTATCTATCTATCTATCTATCTATCTATCTATCTATCTATCATCTATCATCTATCTATCTATCTATCATCTATCTATCTATCTATCTATCTATCTATCTATCTATCTATCTATCTATCTATCTATCTATCTATCTATCTATCTATCTATTATCTATCTATCTATTTATTTGATTTTTATGCCGCCCTTCTCCTTAGACTCAGGGCGGCTTACAACATGTTAGCAATAGCACTTTTTTAAACAGAGCTAGGCTATTGCCTCCACAATCCGTGTCCTCATTTTACCCACCTCGGAAGGATGGAAGGCTGAGTCAACCTTGAGCCGGTGATGAGATTTGAACCGCTGACCTACAGATCTACAAGTCAGCTTCAGTGGCCTGCAGTACAGCACTCTACCTGCTGCGCCACCCCGGCTCTCTCTTCACCTGGATATGTTTTGCCCTATTAGAGTGAGATGGTAGCCCTCCATATAAACACACACACATCATACACACCAGCACCATGATTGCTGACAATATTTTAATGCAGTGTTTCTCAACTGCATTGGCAACTAGAAGATGTGGGGATTTGGGTTTCCAGAATAATTCTGGGAAGTTGAAGTCTTCAACACATCTTCAAGTTGCCAAGGTTGGGAAACCTTGTTCTAAAGACTTCTGCAGAAATGCCGTAAAAAAAATATGGGTAGAGTTGGCTGGGATAGAAGGAATGTATTGAGTGTTAGCGTACTCCTATTTCCAAAAAGCATCATCAGAGCAATTTATATTTTCAATTCTTTTTTAACAATTTATTTATTTATTTCTTAGATTTCTATGCCACCTTGTTCCTCAGACTCAGAGTGGCTTACAACAAAGTAATACAAAACATATAGAAATCTAAATTTAAAAGAAACCTGTGTTTTGTTTTTGAGATGCTCCAGGAGGGTCGTACAATGTAGTGAACCTTGTGTCTTTTGCTATTCGAATGGTGGTAGGCAAAACCTCTTATGTCCTAAAATTAATGTCTTTTCCTTAGAATTGAGGTGGGAGAGTGTAGATTTTAATCCCATCAGCTCCAATCTTCTTGTTTATGAATAGATTGGTCCAGTCTTTCTTTATTGGTACAAAATAGGTACAAAATATCCACCTCTAAAGACTTGAGGCTTCTGCTTGAGGCTGTTAAGAAAGTCTGAGGCTGCCATTAAGAACATGTTTCGCTATTTTTCCTTTGGGGAAGTATTCTATCCCATTTCTCTTAATATTAAGGATAAAGAAAATTTTAATCTGGGGAGGGCAGGGGGCTTACTACAGAAGCAACCTAGAACTAAGGAGAAATTTCCTGATAATGAGAACAATTCACCAGTGGAACATCTTGCCTTTAGAAGTTGCTCCATCTCTGGACATTTTTAAGAAGAGATTGGACAGAGATTGACTGAAATACTTTAGAGCAAAAGTCCCCAAACTTGGCAACTTTAGTACTTGTGAATTCTGGGAGTTGTAGTCCACAAGTCTTAAAGTTGCCAAGTTTGAAGACCTCTGGTAGAGTCTCCTTCTTGAGCAGAGGGTTGGACTAGAGGATTTCCAAGGTCTCTTCCAACTTGGTGGTGCAGTGGTTAGAGTGAAGTACTGCATACTGATCACCGGTTGCCAGCAGTTTGGAAGATCGAATCTCAGTAAGCTCAACCTTGACTCAACCTTCCATCCTTCCAAGGTTGGTAAAATGAGGACCCAGATTGATGGGGACAAAATGCTTACCTTCTGTAAACAACTTAGAAAGGGCCACAAAGCACTGTGAAGCGGTATATAAGCCTAAATGCTATTGCTATTGCTAACTCTGTTATTTTGCATAATAGCTACAATTCCCCCAATCGTGACTGTCATATTCAAACTTCAAATTGCCAAACCAGATTATTGGGAGCAAGCAACAGGGTAGAAAAATAGAATAGAGGATAGAATAGAATTTTATTGGCCAAGTGTGATTGGACACACAACGAATTTATCTTGGTGCATATGGTCTCAGCGTACATGAAAGAAAAAGATACATTTGTCAAGAATCATGTGGTACAACACTTAATGATTGTCATAGGGGTCAAATAAGCAATGAAGAAACAATCAATATTAATAAAAATCTTAGGATACAACCAACAAGTTACAGTCATACAGTCCTAAGTGGGAGAAAAAGGATGATAGGAATGATGAGAAAAACTAGTAGAATAGAAGTGCAGATTTAGTAGAAAGTCTGACAGTGTTCAGGGAATTATTTGTTTAGTAGAGTGATAGCAAAATGTTCTTAATGGACTGTCCAAATAAAAATAAGGCTGATATACAGTATATTGTTTTTAACATACGGAGTAATCTTAGAATATGGCCAAGGCTTTCAAGAGGCTGTAGCTAGTTGTCTTTCTTTACCTCTTTCATTTGCTAAAGGTTATGTACAAGCAGGAAGAGGGAGATTGCGATCCTGCTATATAGAGCGCTGGTGAGACCACATTTGGAATACTGTGTTCAGTTCTGGAGACTTCACCTACAAAAAGATATTGACAAAATTGAACGGGTCCAAAGACGGGCTACAAGAATGATGGAAGGTCTTAAGCATAAAACGTATCAGGAAAGACTTCATGAACTCAATCTGTATAGTCTGGAGGACAGAAGGGAAAGGGGGGACATGATCAAAACGTTTAAATATGTCAAAGGGTTAAATAAGTTTCAGGAGGGAAATGTTTTTAATAGGAAAGTGAACACAAGAACAAGGGGACACAATCTGAAGTTAGTTGGGGGAAAGATCAAAAGCAACATGAGAAAATATTATTTTACTGAAAGAGTAGTAGATCCTTGGAACAAACTTCCAGCAGCCGTGGTTGGTAAATCCACAGTACCTGAATTTAAACATGCCTGGGATAAACATATATCCATCCTAAGATAAAATACAAAAAATAGTATAAGGGCAGACTAGATGGATTATGAGGTCTTTTTCTGCGGTCAGTCTTCTATGTTTCTATGTTATGTGTATAAGCACTCCATATTTCCTGATTTCCTTGGCCACCAGCTCAAAATCTGGAGTCGGTTTTGAGTTTTGAGAGTGAAATCTTATCCTGACGCTTGGATCAAAGTGCTCGTATATTTCACTAGAGATAGACCAGAAACTAAGTAGAAGAAATCAGTCTCAGCGTAAACTAAACACTCCAAAGAGCAGATTCGGAATTGTCCCAGTGATGGAAGTCATTTGTGTCCTTCACATCTACCTAGCATTCCAGAAAAAAGAGAGAGTACCTTTTGCACTGTTCATACTTCAATCTTTTCAAACTTCCTTAGACAAGGAAGCCTGTTTATTTAAAATTAGATACCCGGCAATTTCTGCCGCACGAATCCCAGTGACCGATAAGGTCCCACAGAGTCGGCCTTCTCTCAGTCCCGTCAACTAAACAATGTCGTTTGGCGGGACCCAGGGGAAGAGCCTTCTCTGTGGTGGCCCCAGCCCTCTGGAACCAACTCCCCCCAGAGATTAGAATTGCCCCCACCCTCCTTGCCTTTCGTAAGCTCCTTAAAACCCACCTTTGCCATCAGGCATGGGGGAACTGAAATATTCTTTGCCCCTAGGCCTCTACAATTTATGCATGGTATGTTTGTATGTATGTTTGGTTTTATAATAAGGGTTTTTTAGTTGTTTTAATACAGTATTGAATTGTTACATGCTGTTTTTATCAGTGTTGCTAGCTGCCCCGAGTCTACGGAGAGGGGCGGCATACAAATCCAATAAATAAACAAATAAACAAATAAACAAACAAACAAACAAACAAACGAATGAATAAATAAATATTTGAACAGGGAAGCAAGTGATAGCATTTTCATGGCAGATCTATTTTCAAAGGAAATTTCTATGCTCCTCAGCATTTGTCTAGAAGCATTGTGATCTGAAGACAATGAAGAGAGCAGGAATGAGAGAGGGAGTGAGGGAGGGAAGGGGAGAGAGAGGGAGAGAGGGAGAGAGGGAGGGGAGAGGGTGGGAGGGGGAGACAGAGGAAGAAGGAGGAGGAGAGAAGAGTGAGAGATGGAGGGAGGATGGGAGGGAGGGGGGGAGAGGAAGGATGAGAGAGCAAGAGAGGGAGGGAGGGCAGGAAGGAGGGAGGAGGGAGCAAGAGAGGGAGAGAGAGAGGGAGAGAGAGAAGGAAAGAGAGAGAGAGAGAGAGAGAGAGAGAGAGAGAGAGAGAGAGAGAGAGAGACTCACAAATCCTCAAATACAGTACTTTCTTCTTATACGAACAACCAATCTGAACAACGCAAAGTTTCTTAATCCAAAACCAGAGCTCATCTGTTGCCACATCTGTTTTCTTTCTTGGGATCTATAATTGAGCTGATCTTTCAAGACAATGGCATTGAGTTTTTTCCCCTCCATTTCAATTTCCTTGCTTTGCTTTCATCAACGCTTGCTTGTTGCAAGCCCCGGATCCCAGAGGAGAAATTTAAGAGATTGTCTATGTTTTGTGCTGGTTTAATATTGGGTGTTGGGTAGAGGGATTTATGCCAAATGTTTCGGATGAGAAATATTTATATGCACAACTCTGAAATCATGAAAGGCAATGGTTTTCAACCTGCGGTCCGCTGACCCCTGGGATGGCCATAATGTCATTACAGGGGGTCCGTGAAAGTTTGAAGGAATAACAGTAGCAGTGGCAATAGCACTTAAATATCTCTTCATAGTGTTAGTCCTCTCTAAGCAGTTTACAGAGTCAGCATATTGCCTCTAACAATCTGGGTCCTCATTTTACTGAACTCGGAAGGATGGAAGGCTGAGTCAACCACAAGCTGATCAGGATTGAACGGCTGGCAGTCGGCAGAATTCGTCTGCAATACTGCATTCTGACCACTGTGATCTTAATGAATAAAAGAGAATAAAATTTTATTGCCCAAGTGTGATTGGACACACAAGCAATTTGTCTTGGTGCACACTCTCTCAAGATACGTACACCAAGAATCATAAGGTGCAACACTTAAATAATTGTCATAAGGGTCAAATAAGCAATTAAATCATATTAGGTATCAGTCCATATAAATTGTACGGATACAAGCCACAAAGTTACAATCATACAGTCATTTGTGGGAGGAGATGGGAATGATGAGAAGATTAATAGTAGTGTAGGCTTAGGAAACAGTTTGACAGTGTTGAGGGAATTATTTGTTTAGCAGAGTGATGGCATTCAGATAAAAACTGTCCTAATTGATCTGGTGTGCAGTGCTTGTTTTGAGAGTAGGCATTGAAACATTTTGTGTCCAGGATGTTAGGTGTCTATAAATATATATATTTTTTCACAGCCCTCTTTTTGCCTTGTGCAGTATACAGGTCCTCAATGGAAGGCAGGTTCATAGCAATGTTTTTTTCTGCAGTATCCAACAATCTAAATGTTGTGATTTCAATCTTGAGCTAAGTCTTGGGGGGCCATGGGTATGGTGCACGGCCACACAAGTTATTTAAAAGTTATTTAAACCCCCAACACTTTACCCTTAGATTATCTACAATTGACCTATCCAGATTCCTAAGAGGTCAGTAAAGGGCGAGTACAAGTGCACTAGAGTGCCTTCCGTTCCCTGTCCTATTGCTCCTATACCTTTCTTCTATTCCTATATCTCTTCTTCTACTCTTTCATTGATATGTTTTATTACTATATCTTCTTTTCTATTATTTCTTAGATATATTTTACTATGAGTATCTCCTCTATAACCGTCATCATGTATTTTACTATGTGTATATAGATATATACCCACTAAAACCCTCATTGTGTATTGGACTAACTAACTAACTAACTAACTAACTAACTAACTAACTAACTAACTAACTAACTAACTAACTAACTAACTAACTAACTAAATAAGAAAAGCTTGAGAACCACTGTTCTAAGGGAAATAGCTTAAGGGAACATGAATTCCAAACACTTGTTGGATTCAGTCTTGAGCTGGTCCTATATTTATTTGGCAGTCCACAATACCCATTTTTCCAAACCGTTATCAAGCTTGTTGTTGCTGTTATTGTTTATTATGTTTTCCATATGACACTGAGTTTTATGAATTAGACCCTATTTAAATGCTACTGTTCGGAGAATGTTTAAAATTAGAGGCAAAGGCTTGTATAAGCTTTATAACTTTTACCACCAACTGAAAATTGGATATACTGTAGAGCATTTTTGGTGGAAGATTTTAGATCTTTAGTGCTTTCTCTAAAAGAAGAAGAGGAGGAGGACAGTCACTGCCGAAGGAAGAAAGTAAGGCGAGGAGAATCAAAAAAATCCAAGACTTTAAGGCTTAAAAAAAGAAAAGAGGGACTCTGAGGTGGCGAGGAGGAGCATGCGCCTCCCATACACCTGGTGTGAGGCTGCCTCCCATACACTGCGCCAGAGAGAGAAACCCAGGCGGGCGAGAGGGGGGACCTCCTTTTCCTTTGACCAAAAGGCGGCTGCTGCTGCTGCTACCTGCTTCCTCTTCCTTCACATGTTGAAGGGCGCCCCTCTCCACTCGCTCGCTTTGTAGCCAGCACCTTTCCTTCACTGTGGTGACTCCGCCGTTTGGCTGAAGCTGAGTTGATCTGGCTGGGGTGAAGTGCCCCCTTTTGCCTTTCCGCGCTCAGATGCTCCGGGAGGCAACTTCGCGTCAGGTGTACGGGAGGCAGCGTGAGGGAGTCACCACAGCGAAGTGGTTTATTCCCTCTCCAAGCGCCCAGAGAAAGGAAAATGCTCTGTTTGCTCTGGGCTGCCCAGAGCGAAGGGAGCGTTTCTTTTCTCTGGGCGCTGGCAGGGGTTTATTCCCTCTCCAAGCGCCCAGAGAAAGGAAAATGCTTCGTTCACTCTGGACTGCCAAAGCCTCCTTAAGCACCACTGAAAGGCTCCTCTGGCAGCCCAGAAAAGCCTGAGATGGCTGGGATTAAAGGGGGAATGATAGGAAACTGGCTGGGCCTTCGTGCCGCTCTCAAATTTCCTGGGAAATTTTCCCGGGCTCGTGTTCTTAAGTAGAAAACGGTTCTTAAGAAGAGGCAAAAAAATCTTGAACACCCGGTTCTTATCTAGAAAAGTTCTTAAGTAGAGCCATTCTTAAAAGCAACATCCTTAATTATCTTAATTAATTATTTTAATCCTTAAAATTATCTGGAGAGATACAGTATATTAAATTCAACAACCTGCTTCCTGCCAAACTGTTCTAATCTTTGGCTCTGGAAAAGTGTTTGATCATTTGCATTAACGCATAAACACGTTTTATTTATTTACATTTACTTATACAGGCATGCACATTGTTAGTACTTGGTAAAAAAAGATGCAGTTAAAACACCTGGAGAAAAATAGTCCTAAATTGCCCACCCACTCATTGCTTAATCTGAAATCTCAGATGCCCTCAAGCTACATTTTGTGTGTGGTTTCTGTTATTTTTGGTTTGTTTGTTTATTTATCTTATAGTTGCTCTTAGATCATTGTCTTTATTTTCAATGTTCTGTTATTCGCTGTTGTGTTTAAATAATTAACCCCCCCCTCCTCAAATGGAAATGTACTGCAACACTTTCTCCAGAACTTGCTCAGGGCAGATTTGATTTCGGTCTTCTATAATGTGCCATGATTCCTTATTATCCCCCCCATCCCAGTTCTTAAATCTCCAGTTGGAGGTGAATTCTTCATCACTGTCCTTCTAAAATGGTTTCCCATGGAAAATTATTTTCCCACAGCTGTGAGAAATATCAGAATGTTGCAGCAAAACTCGTTATCAGCTAAAGGAAAGCAGACCAAGAGGAGATGGAATAACTCAGGTTTATTGCATGCAGTTCAGATTATAGCAAAAGAGCATCTGAACAAGTTGTCTCTCTAGACAAGCATCTTTTATAGCCTCGTAGACAGATGGGATGAGCAAGGGGTGTCACATTACTGACCAATTATCTGTACTTATTGCTTACATCGCCATAAAAAGATACAAAGGCAAAACTATCCAATTAGCAGTGCACATCATCTTGATACCACATAAAGATAGAAGAAGTTAACAGGATGTGGTAAAATGTACTTACATGGTGTTCTGTCTGGGTTCCCCCAGACCTCAACACCAACTGGAAAAAGCAGCCAGACACGCTGGTAAAAGCAAAAGTACTTTATAGCTTGAAAAATAAACACAGAGAAAAACCTGTTCTTCCCAACAGGCAGGCTAGGAGACTTCACAGCAGAGTCCTGACGGCCAGACAATACAGCAAACTTCTTGCTGGCACACCCACCACTGTAGAGCATAAGACCCCCACCTTTCCCCCCCCAAGGTTTCAGTATTCAAAGTCACAAACCAGAATTCCAAGACGCCAAAGATCACAGCCAGGTCCCAAGACTCCCAAAGATAATACTCCACAAGCCAGGAAGGGTGGGTCTGCCTTTTAGCCTTTCCAGAGAGCACCACACCCAAACCCAGCTGTTGCCTCTTTAGTGCTGAAAGTACCTATCCAATTGCTCCCTTCTTTGTGTTGCTCTTCTCTGTCGCAGATCGATTATTGCTTGTGCATTTTCCTCTAAAGAATCCAGGCTGCTTGCTGGGGAGAGCTCCCTCTCGGGGGCCTCTGGCTGTTCCCCCTCTTCCTCAGCCTGGGATTCCTTCTCCTCGTCTGCCTGCACCTCCTGTTCCTCATCCTCCCCCTCTGAGCAGGAAACCGACAGAAGATCAGCCGTTCCCTGAGGGGCCTCGGACGGAATCACAACACATGGTGGAAACAAACAAGAGAACATAGGCAAGGTACACCCGACATGTTTATTTATTTATTTGTTTTGTCCAATACACAATAATACACAATGAGGGTTATAGAGGATATAATCAAGTAGAATGTATTAAAGGAGAATAGAGGAGAAAATAAAGAGTGAAATATAACTATGAGAGAATAGCAGAAAAAGATATAGATATAGAAGAGAAGATATAGGAGATATAGGAGAGACAATAGGACAGGGGACGATAGGCACTCCGTTATGTGGCAGCTGTATTCAAATATATACACCCTCCATCAAGTCTCACTTCTCTGTGTCCTCTCCTGAACATGTTACTTTAGCTGGGGTCCACAAACTTTTTACACAGGGGGCCAGTTCACTGTCCCTCGGACTGTTGGAGGGCCGGACTATAAAAAAAAACTATGAACAAATCCCTATGCACACTGCACATACCTTGTTTTAAAGTAAAAAACAAAATGGGAACGTACTATTTAGAGGGAGGAGAAGGTCTGAAATTCATATATGTTTATGTTTTGTTTTTAATTTTCTTTTGTTGACATCAGATTGGCTATAGGAGGTTTTCTTGGCTTATGAAAAATGTATAAAGAAAGAAGGAAGCACTTTGGCATAATGGTTAATAAGTTAGAAATATAATTGGTGTTGCACTTTTTGAAGGAACATTAGGGAGGAAATTTAATTAAAAGAAAATGAATGTAACTGGATGACAAAATGAGAAAAAAAAACTTTTGCAACTTTTTTGATGATTGATATTAGTTACTAACAAAATACTGTATTTTATTCATGGAAAATTAGACGGTACACTGTGTTGTTTGAATGTATGTTGAGAGAAAAATTTAAAAAAATTACTCCCCCCAAAACAGTCCATCCTTCCTCTGTCCCTCCATTCATTTCATTCTTCCTTCCTTTCTTCCTTGTTCCCTCCATTTCTCCTTCCTTCCTTCCCTCCTTCATTCCTCTCCACTTCTCCTTCCCTCCCTCTCCTTCCCTTTTCTTTCTCTCTCTCTCTCTTTTCCCTGTGCTCTTGTCACTCACTAGCGGGCCGGATAAATGGCCTCAGTGGGCCGCATGTGGCCCACAGGCTGTAGTTTGGGGACCGCTGCTTTAGCTGAATGTAAATGGATAAGTGATCTTGAGCAAACAAATATAAAGTATGCAGTACCAATTTACAGGGCTATAAAATATATATCTAAAAGGTAAAAGAGACAAAAATTGACACAAGTGATGGACTTGAAGGGAGCAGCAATATTTACATCTGGCACATGACCAACATGTAGCTAGACATTAGAGCAATAACATTAGACTTATATACCGCTTCACAGTGCTTTACAGCCTTCTCTAAGCGGGCATATTGCCCTCAACAATCTGGCGTCTCATTTTACCAACCTTGGAAGGATGGAAGGCTGAGTCAGCCTTGAACATGGTGAGATTCTAACTGCCAAAAATTTTGGCAGCCCATCACTGAATGTGCTCATGTGGCGTACCCATGCAACACATGCACTCAGTGCGTCCATGCAGCCATGCAGCATGAAAGGAAGTGAACTGGTGGGTGGTAAGCTGGAATTCATTCCTGTTTATTTTTTAAATCTGTTATCTTTTCAGATCAGGAATGTGAAGCAATATGTTATGTTGTCTTTTTCCTGTTTGCTGCAGGAAAAAAATGAAGTTCTGAACATAGAAACATAGAAGTCTGACGGCAGAAAAAGACCTCATGGTCCATCTAGTCTGCCCTTATACTATTTTCTGTATTTTATCTTAGGATAGATATATGTTTATCCCAGGCATGTTTAAATTCAGTTACTGTGGATTTATCTACCACATCTGTTGGAGGTTTGTTCCAAGGATCTACTACTCTTTCAGTAAAATAATATTTTCTCATGTTACTTTTGATCTTTCCCCCAACTAACTTCAGACTGTGTCCCCTTGTTCTTGTGTTCACTTTCCTATTAAAAACACTTCCCCCTTTAACATATTTAAACGTTTCGATCATGTTCCCCCTTTTCCTTCTGTCCTCCAGACTATACAGATTGAGTTCACTAAGTCTTTCCTGATACGTTTTATGTTTAAGACCTTCCACCATTCTTGTAGCCCGTCTTTGGACCCGTTCAATTTTGTCAATATCTTTTTGTAGGTGAGGTCTCCAGAACTGAACACAGTATTCCAAATGTGGTCTCACCAGCACTCTATATAGCGGGATCATAATCTCCCTCTTCCTGCTTGTTATACCTCTAGCTATGCAGCCAAGCATCCTACTTGCTTTCCTTACCGCCTGACTGCACTGTTCACCTATTTTGAGACTGTCAGAAATCACTACCTCTAAATCCTTTTCTTCTGAAGTTTTTGCTAACACAGGACTGCCAATACAATACTCAGATTGAGGATTCCTTTTCCCCAAGTGCATTATTTTACATTTGGAAACATTAAACTGCAGTTTCCATTGCTTTGACCATTTATCTAGTAAAGCTAAATCATTTACCATATTACAAACGCCTCCAGGAATATCAACCCTCTTGCACACTTTAGAGTCATTGGCAAATAGGCAAACCTTCCCTACCAACATTGGAAAGTCTCTGGGTTTACTCTCAGAGGACTAGGTCAAGAATGCATGAAAGATCCTTCTTTTTTCCGCAAAGTAGGAGACCATAATTCAGGAAGAGACTGGATTAGCAACTCCCAGACTGTGCATAGCAAAGCCGCAAAGTAGCCATAAGAACTTTCCTTCCATGTACTTAAAATATGATACAACTGCAGAATTACGCCCACTGCATTTCTTCTGCCTGTAAGTGAGACAGGCTAAATCATTTTTAACCACAAGGATGTTAAAATAAGATTTTCTCCTTTGTTTTCGCCTCATCCAAAAATACTCCGTAGATGTGTTAAGTCTATTAAGCTTTTGAAACCTTATTCCCTTGGAGGAAAATCAGATGAGTATAGTAGTTTAAAATAGAGGTAATAGTGAGTGATAATACAAGTGCAGTTTTCACGCCAGGATAGTTTTTCTGCTGCTTCAAAGAGAGTTGGAGAGTGCTTTACCCCAGATGTGGGAAAAGTGACAAATCTCTCTCTATATAAGCCAGATATTACACACTCATCACAAAATCCTCAGAACTGTAAAACCTACAAACTTGAAACTTGGCGTGTATGTTCTTGTTGGCTTCTAGGTGCTAGCTAAGAAAGGATTTTTCAAAATGACCAGGAGATCCTTAGTATTTCTTATACATTATTATATTAACATGCTCTCATACTAAGGTGCTAGATGTTCTACTCCCCCTCCTCACTTGAAAAGAACTCTTCCAACTGCCAGCTGCCGTATATTAACACACTCAGGTGCTACCTCTTTGCTAAACCGGGTGTGGGCATGGCCAGCCTCAATCATCCAGCCTGTGAGCTGGGACTTTTGACATTCTACTCCCCCTCCCCACCTGAAAATAACTCTGTTCCAACTGTCAGTTGCCTTATATCAACACACTCTGACGCTAAGGAGTTACACATTCTACATTAATTTTGAAGCTTTAAGTGTCAATGTATCAAGCCCAATTTTAACTATTCATTAATTTTCAAACTTTAACTGTCAATTTATCAAGCCTGATCACATAGTTTCATAGTGAAGCACAGGTATCCAGCTACTAGTCAAATATATTCAGAAATACTGTATTAGGAAGAGAAGAGTGACAGCTTTCATCTGTTGCTGCTATCTTGTTGTTAACCCCTCAAGGTAAACCAGATCAGGAAGTTTACAAGTTCATTTACAACTATATTTTATTGAAACAGGCTGTAGGAAGTCTATGCATTCATACCTCAATACTTGACTGCTTCAAAACTCATACATTTTGGTACTTCATGCATTTTGACATGAAAGTAGCATTAGCAATAGCATTTAGACTTATATACCATTTCCTAGTGCTTTTACAGCCCTCTCTAAGCGGTTTACAGGGTCAGCATTTTGCCCCCAACTATCTGGGTCCTCAATTTACCCACCTCGGAAGGATGGAAGGCTGAGTCAACCTTGAACCGGTGGTGAGGTTTGAACTGCTGAACTACAGCTTGAAGTAGCCTGAAGTGCTGCACTCTAAGCACTGTGGCATCCCAGCTCTATGAAAATGTTGTCCTGTTACTCGTTATTTGTTCAGTACTTGATGTGCAGGATAGAACTTGGTGTTGGCTGCTTCATGACTCACTACACTTTCCGGCTGAAACAAAGAGTCACATGATAAATCACATGGTTTATTTGGTACTCATCATTTTCAGTTCTCATCATGCCTCCTGGAACCAATGAATGAATAGTACCAAGGTACCACTGCACAACATATAGCTCGTGAGCCACATGTGGCCTGCCAAGCAAGCATGCCCAAAGGCCTCTTGTTTTGAAAAATAACCAGTCTAAACATCACTACTGCCTGAATGGATCTGTTAGCATGCAGCATGAAAAAAAGGGGAATAGAATGGTACATGAGGGCTAATTTGCATACTGGTATATACTTTAGTCGGTTTTGGCAGTTGGAAGGGAGAATTCCATTCATTTGTATGTTGGTTGTTGGTGAATCTGCATCACAGACATAAGATGTATTCTCTTAATGTTAGAGTTCATGAGGGAATATTTATATAATGTTCATTAGATCGAATATTTAGAATTAGGATAAGATCTAAATGAAGTGCAAGAACTGTATATATGTTATTACTTAAGAAGATAAATATAGTTCTGCAGTCAAATTGTTATTTGTGAAAAACATGAAACAAGTTCCATCAAGAAGAAGAAATAAAACACATAAGCTTATATTTTTCTCCTCCTCCTCCTCATTATTATTATTAATTAGATTTGTATACCGCCCCTCTCCGGAGACTTGGAGGGCTCACAACAGCAAAGCACAGTACAAATCCAATGATTAAAAAACAGTTAAAACTCTTAATATAAAAACAGTCAAACACCCCAAACAAATCATACATAAAATGGAACACCCAGGGGGAATCAATTTCCTGGCAGCAGAGGTGGGTTTTAAAGCATTCGCGAAAGGCAGGAAGGATGGGGGCAGTCCTGATCTCTGGGGGGAGTTGATTACAGAGGGTTGGGGCCACCACAGAGAAAGCCAACTCTGTGGGACCTAATCGGTCGCTGGGATTCGTGCGGCAGAAGGCGGTTGAAGTAGAGCCGCCTCGAGGAAGATCTCGAAGGTAGCCATGTATTCGTCCCAGGACGTTTTTTCGGGGTCGAAGAATTCTGGAGCCCGGCCGATCTGGACGTTGCTCATGTTGCACGCGAGATTTCTTCCGTCCGTCGTCGCCAGTGAAGTAGACCCACAGGCAGGGTTCAAACAAATCGGTACTTTTATTCAGCTCAGAGAACAAGTGACAGCTCAGCAAGGCAAGTGACAATTCAGCTAGTACCGACTGGCTCTGCTTGGAGAAACCGCTTCTTTTATACATTTGCGGCTCCCGCCAAAGCAAGAGCCAGCCGCGTCTGAGCCAATCAGGAGCGACTTCCTGCTTTAGCTCGGACAGCGCTGGAAGACGGAACAAACTATCTACAGGAAATACAAGGTAGCCATTTCAAGATACAACAGCGGTCCCGGAGGTATTCTGGTCCAATGCCATGAAGGGCTTTATAGGTCATAACCAACACTTTGAATTGTGACCAGAAACTGATCGGCAACCAATATTTGAGTCAGTGTATTTATGTTCCCAATATACATTGTGTTGCACAATTCTGCTATGATAATATTCCGCTAAGTGAAGTGAAGAACATTACTTTAAAAACCCCATAAATTTCATAGAAAGCTAACAGGATCTGCCATGGATCAGCCACTTCCACCCTGAAAGACACATTGCTCAACACCTCCAACATCTTCTGACCTCACCAATCCTGCCAGCTCCATGCTGAACTGCTTATTGCCGTCCCATCTGTTCTTTTGTGGCCCACAATTATGGTTAAGGCATCAGTGTGGTCCTTCCTGCTCTGAGTTTTGTCAGCTTGGGCTACAGCAACAAAATCTTGAAGACTAGCCTGGGTTTTCCCTTCCCTCCTACACCCTGGGGAGTAAGGGTAGAGCTGGTCTGAGTTTCTCTTGTAATATTTTCTTTCTTTCCCAGGCTTAGAGCATATTTTATTGCGTGTTTTTATAACCATCTCTGCATATTTTCTCCAAGATCATCACTTGCGCTCTCTACATTAACAGCTAGAGTTTCAGTTATCTGTGATTCAGAAGGTATCACATTTGACATGGCTAAGCACATCCTCCATGAATTGGCCTGCTCTTCTTTTAAAACCGTCAGAATCGACATGATTTTCACAATTTAAATAAGCATTATGGAAAGAGACATATTCCACAGTAGAGAATTGGCTGTTGGCTGTTGGAGACAATGCATTCTGGGAGGGTTTTTTGGTTCCTTTTTAGCTTTTTTAATTGTCTCTTTCGAATAGGGTGTAAACGTGATTTATCTCTATGTGCCTATTGATGGCTGAGTGTGGAAGTTCAAGGAATTCCCAAGCATCTTTGGATTTAGCTTAGTCTAGAATGCTCATCGTTTCCCACTATATTTGTCTATATTTGTCTGTCCATGTTTTTGCAGTTAAGAAGTTTTCATGTCATGTCTTCTGACCTCATTGATATCCATGGATGCATTATGGTAGTCTTCTTCCTGTCCTATGTAGTGGCTGTTATAAACCTTACACTCATCTGTCTGTCTGTCTGTCTGTCTGTCCGTCCGTCCGTCCGTCCGTCCGTCCGTCTGTCTAATCTATCTATCTATCTATCTATCTATCTATCTATCTATCTATCTATCTATCTATCTATCTATCTATCTATCTATCTATCTGAATCCCATCGCTTTTTATTTCTGTGGACCACCCAGAATTCTAAAACTATGACAGAGGAAGATAAAATGCCACTCTTTGTACATTTTTCAATACTGGACCATGGAGATCATTATCCCCGTTTCCTACTTTTTCCTCCAAACTATCATGTATTCTAACCTTACATGGTAGCCTTTTAGCAGCTAATAATATTTTTTTTGCAGGATGGAATCCCTCTAATTTTTTTTGGGGGGGGGCGGAAAAGTATAGTGTCTGAGCAGCAGTCGCTTCGGGACTGGGCGGCACAGAAATAATAAACAAACAAACAAACAAACAAACAAACAAACAAATAAAAAACCCACCCTGTTTTGCCTCAAAATAAAATACTGTACTGTGTGTCTATAACAGTGAGCTCATAATAGGGCAACTCTATCAATATCAAAATGCCACTTAAATAGTTGAGCTAGTTTCAAACTAGATTTTTATTTTCTTTCTCTCTTCCTTACTCCTATTCTTTTTCTTTCTCTTTTCCTTCCTCTCTTTTTCTCTCTGTTTCTCTCTCTTCCTCTCTTCCTCTCTCTCTCCTTCTCTCTCACTCTTTCCCTCTCGGCTTCTGGGCAGGTTTGGAAAACTCTAAGTTGATGATGATTTTTAAGTGAGCGATTGCTCACTGCTCAGCTTAGAGGGAACTATGCGATGGATCTTGACGTGGTGGTATACTGCTTGTTGCTCTATTTCAGATGGAAGGTGACTTGAATCCACTCCATTTAATAAGAGATACTTACATGGGGTAATTCCTGTTAGATATGTGGGTTTCTTGGTGACCTAGATATTTCCAACTGTAATGTCCCACTGAGGTAACTTCTTGGCAGTAGGATGGGAGGACTTCTCATAAAAATATATGAGATTCTCTTTCTGTGTCCTCTGGGTTGCAACTAAGCTAGGAAACTTTGCAACTTATGAACTGCTTCCCATCAACGTCCCATACGACTGACTCATTGGTTGCCCTTCTAGTTTGGTGAGGTTTTGTAGATGTTTTGTTTGATCCTCCTCTGATCCTTCTGTGACTTGCCCACTAATCAGGGATGCTTCTTCAGAGGATGGAAGGAGGGGGTGAGGAGCATTCCTTTTCTTCATGTCCCAGACCACATGTGATTATTCCTCCTGAATGCCTATCTCTCTTGGTATTATGACATCTACAAAGAAACCACAATAGAAGTTCTTGACATACAATGCTTTCTTCTTCTTCTTTTTTGCAATGTAATGCAATCTTTCAGCTGTGGCGAGGGGGACGTTTGCCCAGGTTCGCCTGGTGCACCAGTTGCGACCCTATCTGGACCAGGACTCACTGCTCACAGTCACTCATGCTCTTATCACCTCAAGATTCGACTACTGTAATGCTGTCTACATGGGGCTATCTTTGAAAAGTGTTTGGAAACTTCAGATCGTGCAGAATACAGCTGCGAGAGCAATCATGGGCTTCCCAAGGTATGCCCATGTTACTCCAACACTCCGCAGTCTGCATTGGTTGCCGATCAATTTCCGGTCACAATTCAAAGGGTTGGTTATGACCTATAAAGCTCTTCATGGCATCGGACCAGAATATCTCCGGGACCGCCTTCTGCCGCACGAATCCCAGCGACCGATTAGGTCCCACAGAGTTGGCCTTCTCCGGGTCCTGTTGACTAAACAATGTCGTTTGGTGGGGCCCAGGGGAAGAGCCTTCTCTGTGGTGGCCCCGACCCTCTGGAACCAGCTCCCCCCTGAGATTAGAACTGCCCCCACCCTCCTGGCCTTTCGTAAGCTCCTTAAAACCCACCTCTGCCATCAGGCATGGGGGAACTGAGATAACTTCCCCAGGCCTATACTGTTTATGTATGGTATGTTGTGTGTATGTTTTCTTAAATTATGGGTTTTTAGTTTTAATTATTAGATTTGTATTGTACATTGTTTTTTCTATTACTGTTGTGAGCCGCCCAGAGTCTACGGAGAGGGGCAGCATACAAATTAAATAAATAACTAAATAACTAAATAACTAAATAACTAAATAACTAAATAACTAAATAACTAAATAACTAAATAACTAAATAACTAAATAACTAAATAAATACATAAATACATAAATACATAAATACATAACTACATAAATACATAAATACATAAATACATAAATACATGAATACATGAATACATGAATACATGAATACATGAATAAACGAATAAACAAACAAACAAACAAACAAACAAACAAACAAATAAATCACGCTGAATGTATCCCTCCAAAGCAGACCCTTAACCAATGCTATGAGTTTTGTCTTTCCAGTTCCCAAGCATTTCTGTTCTTCTTGTCAGTTCTACGGAGATCAACTACACCCTGGTTGATCACAGAGGAATACGACGTGGAAGGAAAAAAGTTAAGCTCCCTCCTTTCGACCTCAGTTCAGCTCAGGCCACCCTCAGTAACGGATACTGGGAGGGAATACAAAACCCAAAACAAAACAAACAGACAGATTGAGATGCAATCTGGCCCTAAGATAGTGGTTCAGTTGGTTTCATTGGCATTGTGCTCATAGGCTTGAACTCCTTGCAGTGAACTTCGACCAGTTCTACTCCATCTGAATTGATGTTTGTTTTCTTGTGTCAAGCCGTACATATTTAGTTCCTGTGCTCCCAGATGTTCACCGATTTCAAGCAAGCCTTTGGTCCCTTTTTAAAATTTCATCTGCTAAATGGGTCATTCTTTGTCAACTTGACCGCCTTCAATTTCAACGAAACTTTGCACATATATTCCTTATGGTATAAAACTGAGGTGTGCAAAATTTTAGGTCCATATCCCAAAATTTTGCACACCTCGAGATTTGATTACTGCAATGCTCTCTACATGGGGCTACCTCTGAAAAGTGTTTGGAAACTATAAATTGTGCAGAATGTAGCCGTGCAAGCAGTCATGGGTCTACTAAGGTATGCCCATGTTTCTTCAGCACTCCGTGGACTGCACTGGCTGCCAATTGGTTTCCGAACCTGATTCAAAGTGTTGATTATGGACTATAAAGCCCTAAATGGCATGGGACCAGATTACTTACGGTCCCACCTTCTTCTGCATGAATTCCAGTGTCTGATTAGGTCTCCAGGTCACGTCAACTAGACAATGTCGCTTGGCGGGGCCTGTGGGGGCCCCGGCCCTCTGGAATCCGCTTCCCCCAGAGATTCATACTGCCCCAATCCTCCTTGCCTTTTGTAAGAATCTGAAAACTTATTTATGCCACCAGTCTTGGGGTCATTAGACCCCAGCCTGTGGTCAGTGAATGTGTAGGATGGTTGCAGTGTGTATTTGAAAGATTGATTTGTAAATATTTAGCTTTTTAAGAATATTTTAAACTAATTATTTATGTTAATTGGATTTAGATGTGTTTTATATACTGTGTTTTTATGGATATGTTGTGAATCTATAGAGAGGGGCAGCATATAAGTCCAATAAATAAATAAATGGGGTAATTGATGTATCCCTTGGCTAGTAAGATTTATGCATGGTTATGACTGAGTAGTACTGTTTGTTTTTTAATGATAGGGGTTTTTAGCCATAGTTTTAATTATTGGATTTGTTGTACATTGTTTATTGCTGCTGTGAGCCACCCCGAGTCTTTGGAGAGGGGCGGCATACAAATCTAATAAATTATTATTATTATTATTATTAATTAATTAATTATTATTATTAAACAAACAAACAAACAAACAAAATATATCTGCAAAGTTTAATTGAAATTGAAGATGGTCAACCTGATCCACTTGACAAAGAATGACCCAAATCGGAGCGTATGTTCTCTATGCTGAAAGTCACAGGAGCCTCGGAGTGGGATTCCAGAACCCACCATTTCCAGAGTTACTGGGACCTGGTATGAGCTAAAATTAAACCAATTCAGTGCAGTTAATAAAATCACCCTGTATGCATTTAATGTTGGTTTTTAATTTCCAGGTAAGCCTCTGAGACTCTTTGAATTATGGCAGGACTGAGATGTGAAAAGTAAATAAACGAATGAATACATTTCGTGAAATTTTCAAAGGGCTATGAAGCATATTTTTGAGACGTTTTATCTGATTTTTATAAAAGTGTTGAACGTAAGTTGAATATGCAGCAGTGGTGGGTTGCTACCGGTTCGCACCGGTTTGGGCGAACTGGTAGCAGCGGTGATGGGAGACTCCGCCCACCCATCTGGTTGTCATTAAAAATACTCTGTTCATGCTCAGAAGCATTGTGCGCACCCCATTCCTGAACTAATCACAAAGGTAAGCGGCACCCACTACTGATATGTAAATCAGCAAAATGTGTTATGTTGATGTCTAACAAAATTAAAATATATAGTAGTATGCTTTCCTGTCCTTGCACCTTTAAAGAAAGGGTCAATTGGCAGTGTGGTTATCTTGGGTAGGTAGGATGCGATCCTAATTCTTGAGTAGCATCATTCTGAGAGATTGACTCTTGCACTACCCAACCCAGTAGTGGCTTCCTACTGGAATGGTAAAGGACACGGAATCAGTGGCAAAAAAGGAGTGGAGTGTATGTGTAAATGTGTGTGTATTTTGTGCTTTATTGTAGTTGACCATCTTTACTACTACTTTACTGAAAGAGTAGTAGATCCTTGGAACAAATTTCCAGCAGACATGGTTGGTAAATCCACAATAACTGAATTTAAACACACCTGGGATAAACATATACCCATCCTAAGATAAAATACAGGAAATAGTATAAGGGCAGACTAGATGGACCATGAGGTCTTTTTCTGCCGTTAGTCTTCTATGTTTCTATTTATTTTTATTTATTTATTCTTTGTCCAATGCACAATACATATGGAAGCGAATAGACATTGAGTAATATATATAAAGATAATATGTAAAATAGAAGAGAAAATATATGAGAGGAAGAAAATATATATGATATATATTTTATGTTTGGTATTTATGTGTTGTATGGTTTTTAAATTGTTGGGGTTTTTTAATGTAATTTTATTATTAGATTTGTTCCATTGTTATACTGATTTTATTGTTGTTGTGAGCCGCCCCGAGTCTTCGGAGAGGGGTGGCATACAAATCTAACAAATTGAATTGAATTGAATTGAATATATGAGATAAAGGAAAGACAATTGGACAGGGGACGTTAGGCACACCAGTGCACTTATGTACGCCCCTTACTGGCCTCTTAGGAACCTGGAGAGGTCAATCGTGGAGAGTCTAAGGGAGAAATGTTGGGGGTTAGGGGTTGACACAATTGAGTCCGGTAATGAGTTCCACTCTTCAACAACTCGATTGTTAAAGTCATGTTTTTTACAGTCAAGTTTGGAGCGGTTAATATCAAGTTTGAATCTGTTGTGTGCTCTTGTGTTGTTGCGGTTGAAGCTGAAGTAGTTATTGACCGGTAGGGCGTTGCAGCATATGATCTTGTGGGCAATACTTAAATCGTGTTTTAGGCACCGTAGTTCTAAGCTTTCTAGACCCAGGATATTAGTCTATGTTTCTATCTGAAATACAGGTAGTCCAGTGAGGGGTCACCTGTTTACTGGACACCTCCAGGGGGGCAGTGGGTATGGGTGGGGCGGGCAGCGGTCACGGGCACGCAGGCAGGGGTCGGGCACATGCGCCCAATGCGAGATTTGCTTTTAGTGCATGCGCAGGAAGCGAAATCTCACACAAGGATGCACACGACTGTGAGATTTTGGTGATTTTCACCCGGTTTTCTGCTTCCGTGCATGTGTATTTTTTCTTTTATGTACACTGAGAGCATAGGTGCCAAAGACAAATTCCTTGTGTGTCCAATCACACTTGGCAAATAAAATAATTCTATTATATTTTGTTTTGCTTCTTTGCCTGTGCAGGAAGCAAAATCTTGCAAGGGGACATACGCGTGCGAGAGATTTCGGTGATTTTTTTGGCTTCTGCGCATACACAGAAGCAAAAAACCCCACCTAAATCTCTCTCTCTCTTGTGTGTCCCCTTACAAGATTTTGCTTCCTGCGCATGTGCAGGAGCAAAAACACACTGGATCGTGCATGTATGCACGAAAGACACCCAAACCTATGCGCATAGCTCAACTTTTGTTACTAGTGTGGAGTCCTTTACCATTCTGGTAGGAACCCACTATTGGGTGGCTGGATGTTAACCAGCAAGAGACAAATATCTCCAGGAACTTGGTGTCATATACCTAAAACGAAAAGCTTTATTTGGAGTTATAAGCAACAAATTTAAAAAAGTGATTGGTACTGTCTTTAAAGTGGATTTTACAGCAACAGTCTGCTAATGTAAGTAACAGGTTGGGACACCCAGGAAAGGTAGTAGAGGGGTAAAGAGGAAGTAGAAAGGAAAGGAGAGAAGGAGTGAGAGGCAGAGAGAGAGAGAAACGAAGAAGAAAGAGGGAGAGAGAGGTTTAGGAAGAATGAAGGGAAAGGAGGTAGGAGGAGGAAAGAAGGAAGGAGGAAGGGGGCGCAAGAAAGGGTAATTAAAGGGGCAGGCTATTTAACATTTTTTAAAAAAAATATGGGGGTCTATGAATAAAGGGTAAAAATGCACAATTATGAACTTTGTATGATGTATGTAATACTGGAAGGTATATACTGTACATGTTGAATCTGTATTTGTGAAGGTGGAGAAAAATAAAAAAAACTTTTGAAAAAAGAGAGACTGTCCCTGAGAATGATGCAACTAAAGAGTTACGATTAGTGATGGGCGAACCCAACGGTGTTCGGGTTCGGCAAGTTCAGACAAACTTTAGGCAAAATTCGGCCGAACCCGAACCGAACCCGAACGGGGAATCCCACCAAGACATTCCGGGTGCGGAGCTTTGGCATCACGTATACCGGCAGGTTGCTAAGGACGCCAAGGTGATCACTTCCTGGATTCCATGCAATCCAGGAAGTGATCACCTTGGTGTCCTTAGCAACCTGCCAGTGACATCAAAGCTCCGAACGCTGAATACGACCCTGAACTTTGCCCAAAGTTTCAAAAAATTTCGGATTCATGTTTGGCATACCGAACACTGCAAAATTTGGTACAGACCCGAATTGTGCGAGTTTGGTTCACCCATCACTAGTTACGATCACATCCTGCCTGGACCAGGGCAATTCTGATGGATTGGCATGATTAGAGAGGACTTGGGGCAGACAGAACAAAGGTCTCAGCTCCACCACTTGTCCTTCCCCACATTAGAGAGACAAAAATCCTTGTGTAAGCAGTCCTTTGTGCAAGTCCATTAACGCACTCCATGTGAAAAATATTGCAAAAATTATTAGCAACAGTAGTTGCTCAACCTCCGTAAGAGAAGGGAATGGCTTGCAGATCTTGTATATTTCCAAAGAGATTTCTACTGTGTACGAGGTTTTAATTTATTGTCCTGATTAGCTTCCCATTAGTCTTCTGTGGCTGATCTCTTGAGAGGCGCAATTATAAGTGCAGGCAGAACAAATGCCTCTTTCGCATCGTGGCGCACAGGCTGCTGATCATTTGCACATTAATTTGACAAAAGCCGAGCAGCATTCCCAGGCTGCTCACATAAGAAAATATGGACACATGCTCCACCCAGAGAGTCATACTTTCCAGGCTTGACAAAGTGCCAAACCACAAAACTCTTTGCTGGATGACGAACAGAGTGTGTGTATGTGTGTGTTTGTGTGTCTAAACAATGAGTTATCTTAACAATAGCCGGCAGATCAAGTATCTTCTTCTGCTTCTTGTGAGCTAAACCAAATGCAAATGCATCATAATTGGTAGCAGGATTGTGTGTTTCATGATTTGTCCTATTACTGCCGCATTGGGGGATGAAATCAACAACTGTTTAAAATAACACTAGCTTGATTGCTGTCTGTTCAACTTGCACATGTTTTTCTATCTATCTATACCTTCGGAACCGCCTTCTGCCGCATGAATCCCAGCGGCCGATTAGGTCCTGCAGAGTTGGCCTTCTCTGGGTCCCGTCGACAAAACAATGTCATCTGGCGGGACCGAGGAGAAGAGCCTTCTCTGTGGTAGCCCCGGCCCTCTGGAATCAGCTCCCCCTGGAGATCAGGACTGCCTCCACCCTCCTTGCCTTTCACAAACTTCTGAAAACCCACCTTTGTCACCAGGCTTGGGGAAACTGACATACCCCTAGCTGTTCCATTTCATGTATGGTTTGTCTGAACTGTATGATTGTTTTTTTATAAGGTTTTTAAAATTGTTTTTAATATTGGATTTGTATCTCATGTATTATTTGTTGTGAGCCACTCTGAGTCCTAGGAAAGAGGCGGCATACAAATCTAATAAATTATATTGTTATTGTTATTGTTATTGTTATTGTTATTGTTATTGTTATTGTTATTGTTATTGTTATTGTTATTGTTATTGTTATTGTTATTGTTATTGTTATTGTTATTGTTATTGTTATTGTTATTGTTATTGTTCATCATCATCATCATCATCATCATCATCATCATTATTATTATTATTATTATTATTATTATTATTATTATTATTATTATGTCAGTGCAACACAGCAAATGAGATTACCATGCTGGATTTCGTATTTCATCACCAGTCGGGCGCTTCCCAAGCACCTAGGACTGCGTGATGTAGCGGCGAATTATGTTTGCCGAACCCAGTAAAGCGGCATTTTGCAATTGACAGATGGAGATTTTGTCAATTCCGATGGTTTTCAAATGTCTGCTGAGATCCCTTGGTACTGCGCCCAGCGTGCCAAGTACCACTGGGACCACTTTCACTGGCTTATGCCAGAGTTGTTGCAGCTCGATTTTTAGATCTTCGTATTTCACTAATTTCTCTAGCTGCTTCTCCTCAATTCTGCTGTCTCCTGGGATTGAGATGTTGATGATCCATACTTTCTTTTTCTCTACGATCACAATGTCTGGTGTATTATGCTTCAGAATTCGGTCAGTCTGAAGTCGGAAGTCCCACAGTAGTTTTGCTTGCTCATTTTTGACCACTTTTTCGGGCTTATGATCCCACCAGTTCTTTGCCACTGGTAAACTGGTAGTTCCGGCACAAGTTCCAGTGGATCATCTGTGCCACAGCATCATGTCTATGCTTGTAGTCAGTCTGTGCGATCTTTTTGCAGCAGCTGAGTATGTGATCAATTGTTTCATCTGTTTCTTTACAAAGTCTGCACTTTGGATCATCTGTTGATTTTTCAATTCTGGCTTTGACAGCATTTGTTCTAATGGCCTGTTCTTGTGCTGCCAGTATTAGTCCTTCTGTCTCCTTTTTGAGTGTTCCACTTGTAAGCCATGACCAGGTCTTTTCTTTATCCACTTTGCCTTCAATCTTCTCCAAGAACTGTCCATGCAATGCTTTGTTCCGCCAACTGTCCATATGACATTGAGTTACAGTTTTTCTGTACTGGTCCTTAGTTTGCTTCACCTTGAAAAGCTTCCTATTGTTGACCTCCATCAACGCTGACTCTTTGCTCTCCTTCACATAGTCAGCTAATGCATGCTTCTCTTCTTCCACTGTCTGCTTCAATTGCAAAAGTCCTCTGCTGCCTATTTTCCTTGGTAAATACATCCTGTCAACGTCACTGCGGGGGTGTAGTGCATGATGGATCATCATTAATTTTCTGGTTTTCCTGTCCAGGTTGACCAGCTCTGCTTGAGTTCAGTTCACTATGCCAGCTGTGTATCTAATGACAGGTATGGCCCACGTATTTATAGCCTTGATAGTGTTGCCACCATTCAGTTTGCTCTTCAAAATTTTTCTGGTCCTCTGGATGTATACTTTACTGATCACAGTTTTCACATGGCCATGCTTGATATTATCCAGTTGCAAGATGCCCAAGTATCTGTAGGCTTCTGGCTGGTGGCACTTGATGGTTTGACCATTTGGCATTTCAATGCCCTCACTTTCAGTGATTTTCCCCTTTTTCAGTGCCACTGTGGCACATTTATCCAGGCCAAACTCCATGCTGATGTCATTGCTGAAGATTAGCACAGTGTTGGTTAGTGACTGTATCTCAGTTTCTGATTTTCCGTACAACTTCAGGTCATCCATATACAGCAAGTGTGAAATTTTTGGTGAATTCCTAGCAGTTTGGTAGCCTAGGTTTGTTTTCTGTAGGATGAGTGACAGCGGGATTATAGCGATGATGAATAGCAATGGGGACAAAGAGTCCTCCTGGAAGATGCCCCTTCTGATGTTGATCAGTCCATAGCTTTCATTCCCAACAAAAAGCTCAGTCTTCCAATATTTTATTGCCTTTTCTATGAATTTCCTGATGTTTTCATTGACTCCAATGACTTCCAGGCATTTTATGATCCAGCTGTGTGGCAATGAGTCAAAGGCTTTCTTGTAGTCAATCCAGGTCATGTATAGGTTTGTTTTCCTGTTCTTACAGTTCTCCGAAATCATTTTATCAATTAAGAGCTGGTCTTTCGTACCTCTACTTCGTCTTTTATTGCCCTTTTGCTCCACTGGCATGATGTCATTTTCTTCTAGGTAGTCCTGAATTCTGTCAGCTATGATACCTGTCATTAGTTTGAGCATGGTTGGCAAACATGTTATTTGCCTATAGTTTCCTGGTATGGCTCCTTTCTCTGCGTCTTTCTGTATTAAATATGTTCTGCCAGTTGTAAGCCATTCACTAATATTTCCTGTCTGCAGCATTTTGTTGAACAATTCGGCAATTTTTGCATGCAGGCTGGTCAGGTATTTTAGCCAAAAACCATGCACCTGATCGGTGCCAGGGGATGTCCAGTTCTTTACCCTCTTCACTCTTTCTGAAATCATTTCAGGTGTTATCTGCAGCTGCTGCGTATTGCTCCCTGAGAATTCCTTCTCAAACCGCCACCGCGGTCCTTTTTATCCTGGGCGATGACCGAGCCAGTATGGACTTCTTTTTGTTTTGTCTCTCCATTAGTTTAAATGGGTTAGGTACGTTTAGTCTGGCTCCTCTGCCTTGACCACTCCGGCAAGGTTAGACTTACCAGTAGTTTACACTACCACCGGCACAGCAATCAGCTTCATTGATGCACACAAGCCCCACTACCACGACAAGGCGTATCCATCAGTGGGGATTATTATTATTATTATTATTATTATTATTATTATTATTATTATTATTATTATGTCAGTACAACACAGCAAACGAGATCACTATGCTGGATTTCGTATTTCATCACCAGTCGGGCGCTTCCCAAGCACCTAGGACTGCGTGATGTAGTGGCGAATTATGTTTGCCGATCCCAGTAAAGCGGCCTTTTGCAATTGACAGATGGAGATTTTGTCAATTCCGATGGTTTTCAAATGTCCGCTGAGATCCTTTGGCACTACGCCCAGCGTGACAAGTACCACTGGGACCACTTTCACTGGCTTATGCCAGAGTCGTTGCGGCTTGATTTTTAGATCTTTGTATTTCACTAATTTCTCTAGCTGCTTCTCCTCAATTCTGCTGTCTCCTGGGATTGCGATGTCGATGATCCATACTTTCTTTTTCTCCACAATCAGGATGTCTGGTGTGTTATGCTTCAGAATTCGGTCAGTCTGAAGTCGGAAGTCCCACAGTAGTTTTGCTTGCTCATTTTCGACCACTTTTCGGGCTTATGATCCCACAGTTCTTTGCCACTGGTAAATGGTAGTTCCGGCATTATTATTATCTCCAGTTCTTGGAATCTACCTCAAGAATTGTGGACTTGGGAGGTTCAGGGACTGCCTAGAACACTGAGGGCGAATCTTTTTTCTCTTGGGTGCTGAAAAAGCATGTGTGTGCACTATTGCACATGGGCAGGTGCCCACACCCATAATTCAATGCCTTGGGAGGGCAAAAACAGCTTCCCTCACCCCCAGAGGCTCTTTGGAGGCCAGAAATGGCCTGTTTCCCAACTTCTAGTGGGCCCAGTAGGCTCGTGTTTTGTCCCCCCAGGCTCCAAAGGCTTCCCTGGAGCTGGGGGAGGGTAAAAATGCTCTCCCCCATCCCTCTGGAGGCTCCCTGGAAGGCAAAAATGCCCTCTGAGAGTCTCTGTGTGAGCCAAAATTCAGCTGGCCGGCACATACAGGTAAGTTGGAGCTGAGCTAGGGCAACGGCTCACGTGCCAGCAGATATGGCTCTGTGTGCCACCTGTGGCACCCATGCCATAGGTTTGCCATCACTGGCCTAGAAGAATGAGCACAGATATCTGCAAGAACAAATCAATACCCGAATTGTAGCTATGGATTATTAGCAATAGCATTATAGCAACAGCATTTAGACTTATATACCGCTTCACAGTGCTTTTACAGCCCTCTCTAAGTGGTTTACAGAGAGTCAGCATATTGCCCCCAACAATCTGGGTCCTCATTTTACCAACCTTGGAAAGATGGAAGGCTGAGTCAACCTTAAGCCTACTGAGATTCGATCTGCCAAACGGCTGGCAGCCAGTGATCAGCAGAAGAAGCTTGCAGTACTGCACTCTAACCACTGCACCACCGAGGTTCATTATTGATATTTGTTATTTCTTAGCATTTGAATTAGAGTGCTTTTTCAACAAGGGTCACCAGAAAAAAAAATATTGATAGAAGTGAGGTTTTCCTTCTTCTGACCTAAAATGTTACGTGCAAGGTTTGTTTAAATAAATACAAGTGATGATGAGAAATGATGAGAAAAAATGATGAGAAAAAACTAGTAGAAATAGAAGTGCAGACTTAGTAAAAGGTTTGACAGTGTTGACGGAATTATTTATTTAGTGGAGTGATGGCGTTCGGGAAAAACTGTTCTTGTGTCTAGTTGTCTTGGTGTGCAGTGCTCTGTAGCAATGTTTGGAGGGTAGGAGTTGAAACAGTTTGTGTCCAGGATGCGAGGGGTCAGTAAATATTTTCACCGCCCTCTTTTTGACTCGTGCAGTATACAGGTCCTCAATGGAAGGCAGATTGGTAGTACAGTGTTCTCTCGATTTTCGCGGGTTCGAACTTCGCGAATAGCCTATACCACGGTTTTTCAAAAAATATTAATTAAAAAATACTTCACGGGTTTTTTTCTATACCACGGTTTTTCCTCCCCAATGACATCATTCGTCACCGCCAAACTAATAATTTTTGCAAATAAATAACAAAATAATAATTATTGTTAATAAATAATTATGTTTATAAATATCAGGATCACTAAGTGTCTTATTCAACGGTGAATACCAGTAATAATGATGAGTAAATGGTTGTTAAGGGAATGGGAAATGGTAATTTAGGGGTTTAAAGTGTTAAGGGAAGGCTTGTGATACTGTCCATAGCCAAAAATGGTGTATTTACTTACGCATCTCTATTTCGCAGAAATTCGACTTTCGCGGGCGGTCTCGGTACGCATCCCCCGCTAAAATCGAGGGAACACTGTGATTGTTTTTTCTGCAGTTCTGATTCTCCTCTGAAGTCTGTGTCGGTCTTGTTGGGTTGCAGAGCCAAACCAGACAGTTATAGAGGTGCAGATGACAGACTCAATGATTCCCCTGTAGAACTGGATCAGCAGTTCCTTGGGCAGTTTGAGCCTCCTTGATTTTTTGAGCTACCCAGAATGACGAAACCAAATTAGGAGTCCTATGCAAATAGGGATAGGAAGAAACAGCCTACAGGTGCAGAATATTTAGAGACTGGAAGTCGTCTTCTCCATCTTTGGAATGAATAGACTCACAGTTCGGTTCCAGAACACTTTGCTTTGCATATTCTGTTTGGATAACTGGATTGAGGGAAATTATTATCCGTATCTTATGTCAGCTGTCCTCCTGGAACATTTGCTGCTTTGTTTTACAGTGAGCACCGCCGTTGTCCCTCCCTGCCTCCTCCACCGGCCTGCTTTTTCTCCTTTGCCCCAAATACTTAGGTTTCCTCCAATTATTATATTTTAAACCCCCGCTCCATTTCCTATCGTGGGAGACCCAGGAGGGAGGGGGCTATTCCTCCCCCCCCACAAGCATGAGAAGAAACAGGCTTGCCTGAGCTACTGGTGGTTTCAAAAGGCTGCCCATAAATTATGCCATCAAGGCTCCCAGTGGGTGGGATCTCCAAGTGATGTTCGCTTTCTATTGCTGACAATCGGGGGGCCATTATTTGGACGGCTGCAACACGTTCCTTTTCTGCCTTTATTATTCTTCCACTGTAACTTGACTTAGGCTCAGGAAGAGGAAATCCAGAGGCTTAATTGAAGCCAATCAGCAAGAGGTCAGGGGCTAATATTTAACAGACCAAACTTCAAGGCAAGCACAAAGGAAAAGCATATACACCCACCGCCCCACTCTTCCCTCTCCTTCCCCCCCCCAAAAAGGTAAGGATTGTAACTGGATTTGGGAGGCAGGGTGCACCTGGACGGGCAAACGGATTTGGAGCACCAAAGCAGAGAGATTGCTCGGGAGTTATGAAATAAAATGGGAGTTTTGTTTAAATTACTTGCTTCCCATGTCCCTTGTAACTCGCGTCGGAGAAGGTTTTTGTTGCTTAGCGCAAATGTTCAAGTGTTTATTTTAATGGTGTTTTGTAAGAACACATATAATGGGGGGAAACAGGAGCATTTTCCCAATAAGCCAAAAGGTAACTTAGGTCCAGGGGTTACTTACCGTATTTTTCAAACTATAAGACACACTGGAGTATAAGCAGTGGAAGTGATGTGCCGGTGCCTGGAGGCTGTTGGGGTGTCAACAGACTCAAACTCAACCCGGATAAGACGGAGTGGCTGTGGGTCCTGCCTCCAAGGGACAATTCTATCTATCCATCCATAACCTTGGGAGGGCATTATCGACCCCCTCAGAGAGGGTCCACAACTTGGGCGTCCTCCTCGATCCACAGCTCACATTAGAGAAACATCTTTCAGCTGTGGCGATGGGGGCATTTGCCCAGGTTCACCTGGTGCACCAGTTGCGGCCCTATCTGGACCAGGAGTCACTGCTCACAGTCACTCATGCCCTCATCACCTCGAGTTTTGACTACTGTAATGCTCTCTACATAGGGCTACCTTTGAAAAGTGTTCGGAAACTTCAGATTGTGCAGAATGCAGCTGCGAGAGCAATCATGGGCTTCCCTAGGTATGCCCATGTTACACCAACAGTTTGCATTGGTTGCTGATCAATTTCCGGTCACAATTTAAAGTTTTGGTTATGACCTATAAAGCCCTTCATGGCATCGGACCAGAATACCTCTGGGACTGCCTTCTGCCGCATGAATCCCAGCGACCGGTTAGGTCCCACAGAGTTGGCCTTCTCCGGGTCCCGTCGACTAAACAATGTCATTTGGCGGGACCCAGGACAAGAGCCTTCTCTGTGGCGGCCCCGACTCTCTGGAACCAGCTCCCCCCAGTTGAGAAACACTGGTCTAGAGGACAGAAGGAAAAGGGGGGACACGATCGAAACATTTAAATAGGTTAAAGGGTTAAATAAGGTGCAGGAGGGAAGTGTTTTTAATAGGAAAGTGAACACAAGAACAAGGGGGCACAATCTGAGGTTAGTTAGGGGAAAAATTAGAAGTAACGTGAGAAAATATTATTTTACTGAAAGAGTAGTAGATGCTTGGAACAAACTTCCAGCAAACGTGGTTGGTAAATCCAGAGTAACTGAATTTAAATATGCCTGGGATAAGCATATATCCATCCTAAGATAAAATACAGGAAATAGTATAAGGGCAGACTAGATGGACCATGAGGTCTTTTTCTGCCATCAATCTTCTATGGTTCTTCTATGTTTCTAATTTGTGGAGAAGCTCAAAAGCTTGTCTGTTTTCTCCTTCATCATCTTCTGACTCTGATTTAACCTGTGTCCAATTCGATCACTGTCCAAAAAACCCCAAGTCAATCCGTTGTGCAATGTGAAATTTCCTCGCAGTAGGGGGTGGAGTTGGACTAATAAATGGAGAGGGTTTGAGAAGTTGTTAAGTATAACATCTGGTATTATTTGACCAAAATCCATCTGCACTTTAATTACAGATCATCTCTGCAGCTATCCAGAAACCCAGCATTGTAAAATCTAACTCTTTTCAAATCAGAGCACTTGATTTCAATCAAAAGCCCTTGAAAAAGAGAGGGGAGGGGGGCGTCGGCGCAGGGGAGATTTCCTGCTGTGTCACACAAGATCTCATCTAAATGTAACAAGCCAGACGGCTAGTCTTGTCATTTGAATCAGACACTGACATTGAGCATTGTAATGTTAACTGACAGGCATATGTACCACCCTGATATGGAATTGCTTTATTATGCACCATACTAGAGCCAATGGAGGTTTGCTCAGTGCTTGGGTTTAAAAACACACACACAAACACAATTGTTTGTCTAATGCAGTGTTTCCCAACCTTGGCAACTTGAAGATATTTGGACTTCAACTCCCAGAATTCCCCAGCCAGCATTTATTTTATTTATTTATTTATTCATTTGTCCAATACACAATACATATGGAAGAGAATAGACATGAAGTAATATGTAAAAATAGAGGAGAAGATATATGAAAGGAAGAAAATATATATGATATATGGGATAAAGGAAAGACAATTGGACAGGGGACAAAAGGCACACTAGTGCACTTATGTACGCCCCTTACCTCTTAGAAACCTGGAGAGGTCAATTGTGGATAGTCTAAGGGAGAAATGTTGGGGGTTAGGGGTTGACACTATTGAGTCCGGTAATGAGTTCCACGCTTTGACAACTCGATTGTTAAAGTCATATTTTTTACAGTCAAGTTTGGAGCGGTTAATATTAAGTTTGAATCTGTTGTGTGCTCTTGTGTTGTTGCGGTTGAGGCTGAAGTAGTCATTGACCGGTAGGACGTTGCAGCATATGTTCTTGTGGGTAATACTTAAATCGTGTTTTAGGCACCGTAGTTCTAAGCTTTCTAGACCCAGGATTGTTAGTCTATTTTCGTAGGGTATTCTGTTTCGAGTGGAGGAGTGAAGGGCTCTTCTGGTGAAATATCTTTGGACGTTTTCAAGGCTGTTGATGTCCGAGATGTGGTATGGGTTCCAGACAGATGAGCTGTATTCAAGGATGGGTCTGGCAAAAGTTTTGTAGACTCTTGTGAGTAATGTGAGATTGCCTGAGCAGAAGCTACGTAAGATCAGGTTAACAACTCTAGAAGCCTTTTTGGCGATATTGTTGCAGTGGGCTTTAGCACTTAGCATTTGCTGTCTGGGGAATTCTGGGAGTTGAAGTCCAAATATCTTCAAGTTGCCAAGGTTGGGAAACACTGGTCTAATGCAAAAAGGGTGACACTAAATTGTTCCTGGTAGTGAAAAGTGAAACTGATTGTCGGGAGCTCCAGAAGGATCTCTCGAAATTGAGTGAGTGGGCAACAAAGTGGCAAATGCATTTTAACATAAACAAGTGCGAAGTTATGCATATTGGGGCAAAGAACCCCAATTATATTTACCAACTGATGGGTACCAAGCTTTCTGAGACAACCCAAGAAAGGGATCTTGGGGCTTTGGTGGACAGCTCAATGAAGATGTCAACCCAATGCGCAGCAGCAGTAAAAAAAGCAAATTCCATGCTTGGCATGATTAGGAAGGGAATCGAAAATAAGTCCATAAGTGTTGTATTACCTCTGTACAAATTGATGGTGAGACCACACTTGGAGTCCAGTGTACAGTTCTGGTCACTGCATCTCAAAAAGGATATAATGGAACTGGAAAAGGTGCAAAAAAGGGTAACAAAAATGATCAAGGAAATGGAGCCCCTCCCTTATGAAACCAGCTTGCAATGCCTTGGTCTCTTCAGCCTTGAAAGACGGCGTTTAAGGGGTGACTTGATTGAAGTGTATAAAATCATGCATGGGATGGAAAAGGTGGATAGAGAAAAGTTCTTTTCTCTATCACACAATACTAGGACAAGGGGGCACTCCCTAAAGCTCATAGGTAAGAAAGTGAGGACAAATAAAGGGAAACATTTCTTCACCCAGAGGGTCCTTGGTTTATGGAATTCACTTCCAGAAGAGGTCGTGACAGCTGTCAGCCTTGATAGCTTCAAGGCAGGATTAGGCAGATTCATGGATGCCAAGTGTATCAGTGGTTATTGAAACGTATGTCCACCTCTGTTGGTTGAGGCAGACAGGATTCCCTTGAGTACCATTTGTTGAGGGTCAAGGGAAAGGGAAGGTTTTGCCTTCTCTTTCTGCTCAAGATCCCCATGTACAATTGGTGGGCCACTGTATGACACAGAATGCTGGACTCGATGGCTTTGGACTGATTCAGCATGGCTCTTCTTATGTTCTTAAGGGCTCCAAGCCAAAGTAGAAGCATTCAAGCAGACAAGACGGAGTGGCTGTGGATCTTACCTCCCAAGGACAACTCCATCTGTCCATCCATTACCCTGGGGGGAGAATCACTGGCCCCCTCAGAGAAGGTTCGCAACTTGGGCGTCCTCCTCGATCCACAGCTGACATTAGAGAAACATCTTTCAGCTGTGGCGAGGGGGACATTTGCCCAGGTTCACCTTGTGCACCAGTTGCGACCCTACTTGGACCGGGAGTCACTGCTCACAGTCACTCATGCCCTCATCACCTCGAGGCTTGACTACTGTAACACTCTCTACATGGGGCTACCTTTGAAAAATGTTCGGAAACTTCAGATCGTGCAGAATGCAGCTGCGAGAGCAATCATGGGCTTTCCCAAATATGCCCATGTTACACCAACACTCCGCAGTCTGCATTGGTTGCCGATCAGTTTCCGATCACAATTCATTTTTTTTTTTTCAATTTTTTTATTATTTTTCATAAAAGAGACATACAGACGTACAAACATTAAACATAAAATGGGGATGTGTTTCCCCACTTCTTTTGAAAGTATACATTCAAATAGAAAAAAGAATACATAATCAAACATTTGTTAAATGTTAAAAAGTCTAGTAAAAAATTTTCAAATCTTAAATGCAATATTAGTACGGTATAAGTAAAAATGCTTAATATGTTATTTAAGTGTAATATATTCATCTAATCAAACATTCAAACTAATCTCAATTACTAAGCATACATAAAACAAAATTTTTAATATATCGCTTGTGAGTAAACAACTATGTCAAAATCATCAACAAATACATCTAATATTGTTATTACCTAAATAAAAACAGATCTATCTCTTATTTTTCCTTATCTAACCATTTATATATGTTGTTCCATGTTTCATAAAATTTTGTATCTTCTTGATCGTTTAATCGTCTTGTCATCATATCCATTTCAGCGCAATCTAATATTTTAGCTATAACTTCTTCTTTCTTGGGGATTTCCTCCCCCTTCCAGTTTTGCGCGTATATTATTCTAGCCGCAGTTAATATGTGTATAATTAAGTAAAGAGTTTCCTTCTTATAAGTCTGATTAGTAATTCCTAATAAGTAAAATTCTGGGGTGTTGTCTATGTCATATTTTAATATTCCTTTTAATATCTTCTCAATCATCTTCCAATAAGTTTTCGCTTTGCTACATGTCCACCATTGATGGTAATAAGTTCCTATATCTTTCTTGCATTTCCAACACAGTGGGGATGTTTTAGGAAACATTTTAGCTATCCTGTTAGGTGGAAGGTGCCATCTATAAAACATTTTAATTTGGTTTTCTTTTAATGAAACTGACTTGGTCATTTTCCAATTATTAATCCAGACTTTTTCCCAAGTATCTATATCTATTTCCTTGCCTATATTTCTGCACCATCTTATCATGGTATCTTTTAGAGTCAACTCTATATTTTTGTGAGCGATAAGAAATTTATATATTTTCCCTATCATTTTTACTGAATTATTAATAATTAAATGACTTAGCAAATTCTTACTTTTACTAAAAGTATAAAGAGTAATATCCTTCTGGTATCTGGATCGAATCTGGGCATAATGCCACCAATCTATTATTATCCCTTCTTCTTGTAGTTTATTCCTAAGCTTTAGCTTCATCTGATCATTTAATAATTCTTTATATCTATAAAATATTTTCGTGTCTTTTATAGATTTTGGATGTGTTATTGCTTCTAGGGGGGCTATCCATTCTGGAACATTTAAGAAGTGGTTTTTCTTTATGTCCTTCCAAACCTCTAGTAAATACTTCCTTAATGTGTGTCTTTTAAAATATGAGTGATTTTTTTCCTTGTCATACCATATAAATGCATGCCAACCCAGCATAAGATCATGTCCTTCTAAATTTAATATTCTTTTATTCTCTAAGGTTATCCAATCTTTAATCCATGTTAAAGCGGCGGCCTGATAATATAATTTCCAGTTTGGAAGACCAAATCCTCCTCTTTCCTTAATGTCTTCCAAACAGTTTATTTTTATCCTTGCTTTTTTCCCTTGCCATATAAATTTTTTAACTAAATTTGTCAAAGTTTTAAAGAAAGTTCCCCCTGGGTTTATTGGAATTACCTGAAAGAGAAATAAAACCTTAGGCAAAATATTCATCTTGATTGTGGCAATTCTTCCTAAAAATGATATTTTCAGGTTGTTCCATGTTTCTAAATCTTTTTTAATTTCTGATAATAATTTTATATAATTATCATTTTTTAAGGTTATTGTTTTCGCTGTTAAATTTATTCCTAAATATTTTACTTTCTTTACGGTTTTTATTCCAGAAATATTTTCTAATTTAGTTTCTTGTATTTTATTCATATTTTTGGTTAAGAAAGAAGTTTTACTTTTATTTATCTTTAAACCTGCTACCTTTCCGTATTGTTCAATAGTTTGCAATAAAGAAGGGACAGTTGTTATCGGTTCTTCAATTATAAACGTTAAGTCATCTGCAAAAGCTTGGAGTTTGTAAGTTTCGTCTCCTATAGTTAAACCTTTTATTTCGGAATCCGCTCTTATTTTAATTAATAAAGTTTCAAGTGTCATAATAAATAACAATGGTGATATAGGACATCCTTGACGAACTCCCTTGTTTATATCAAGTGCTTGTAATTGGTTATTATTTAATATTATTTTAGTCGTTTGTTTTGAGTATATAGTATCTATTAAATTAACAAATTTTGAGCCAAATCTCATTTTGTTTAGTTGCATTTTTATAAAAGTCCAGTTAACGTTGTCAAAGGCCTTTTGAGCATCTAAGAACATTAAGGATGCTGTCTTATCTGGATGTTGTTCATAGTATTCTAATGTATTTATTACTGTTCTAAGGTTATTTTTAATTTGTCGCCCTGGTAGAAATCCATTTTGGTCTTGGTGTATTATTCCATTTATAATTCTTTTAAGTCTATCTGCATAAATGGCAATAAATATTTTATAATCTACATTTAATAAAGATATGGGTCTATAATTTTTGATTTTTAGTGGGTCAGTGCCGGATTTGTGTATTAAAGTTGTCAGCGATTCTGACCAAGATTTCGGAATTTTACCCTCAAGTCTACATGAATTAAAAATTTCTAACATATAGTTTCTTACTATCTCATTGTCTATCTTATACCATTCTGCCGGTATAGCATCCGGACCAGTGGCCTTGTTGTTTTTCTGTTTTTTAATTATAATTAGGAGTTCTTCCATTGTTATTGGACCATCCAACATAGTCTGTTGGTCTTCTGTTATTTGTGGTAATTTTGAAGCCTGTAAGTAATTAAAAACCTCATCTTCACTAACATTGTCTTTGGCATAAAGATCTTTATAAAAGTTATAAACAATGTCCGCCTTTCCTTCTGTATCATATTTTATTGTACCATCTTTGTCTTCTAGTTTTTTTATCAATTTGGATTGACTCTGCTTTCTAAGTTTATATGCTAACCATCTACCTGGTTTATTTGCATGTTCAAAATAATGTTGTTTTGCTCTTTTAATTTTTTCAGTTATTTGATTTTGTTCTATAATTCTAATTTTATGTTTAATTACATTTATTTCTGTTTTAAAGTCTCTGTTCTTGGTGTGTTGCTGCGATGCAAATTCCAATTGTTTTAATTCATTTATTAGTTGTACGTACTTTAATTTATTTTCCTTATTGTATTTTGCTGTGTAAGATATTGTTAACCCTCTTATATAAGCTTTGAGTGTATCCCATATATTCTGTGGAGTGGTGTCTGGGGTTTTGTTAATCTCAAGAAATATTTTTAATTCCTTTTCGATCCAATCTTTATATTTCTTATCATTTAGTATAATTCTATTCATCCGCCAGATATTCTGTTTGTTGTTCCTTCTTATATAGACCACTATTGGGTTGTGGTCAGCCCATGTATTAACATCTATCTCTACTTCCCTTATTTCTTCTGCAACCATTTTTGATGTCCATACCATGTCTATTCTTGTCCAGATTTTGTGGGGATTAGAATAAAACGTAAATTGTCTTTTATGGGGGTGTCTTTCCCTCCATATATCATTTAGCAATAATTCTGTTTTCATTTTTTGGAAAGTACTAGGTAGTAGATTTCTTTTTGTTTTTTTCCTTTTGTTATGGCTCCCTCCCCCTGAATGGTCTAGTTGCCTATTCACAATAGCATTAAAATCACCTATTATTAATACATTCTCAATAGCTAAGTCTATTATTATTTGATGTAAATTTTTATAAAATATCATTTGGTCTTCATTGGGAGCATAAATAGAAACAACCACTATGGGTCTAGGTTCAATATCAACTTGTACAATCAATATTCTACCATCATTATCCTTATATATCTGTTTGGAATTTATAGAATTCTCTACATACATCACCACACCTCTTTTTTTTTGATCTGCTAATGCAGCATACATTTTTCCAATTTTGGGATTCAACAATAATTTTTGGTTATCTTTTTTGATATGTACTTCTTGTAATATTGCAATTTGAGCATTTTGATTTCTGATTTTAGAGAAGATTTGTTTCCTTTTCCTTGGTTCATTAAGTCCATTAACGTTTACCGAAAAGATCTTTAGATCTTTAGTTGTTGTCATTTAGTGGGTTTTTTGGTTTCTCGCTGAGGCTGAACTCTTCTTATAGCACCTTGGTCCTGCTCTATTGCTAGAGCTGTGGCCCCCAATAGTTCTTCTTGTTGGATTGCTAGTATCTCCCCTGATTGCTGTTGTGCTGGTTGTTGATGAGCCTCTTGTTGTTTATCTGAAAAGTCCATGTGGCTGATGCCACTATTTTCAAAGAAGTACCTAGCTTGTTCTACATTTTCCAGCTTGTATCTTGTAGAACGCCATGTCAGAGAAAGACCTTGTGGGATTAACCAACGATAGGTTATATTTTCTTTGATCAAAATTCTGGTAAGAAACTGGTAATCTCTTCTGCTCTCTCTGACACTTCTTGGAACTTGTTTTAATATTTTTATTTCCACTCCTTGATGTTGGAGTTTGGAGTTTCTTGCCCAATGGAGTATGTCATCTCGCAAAGTTTTCCTGGTGAATTTGATATGAATCTCTCTTGGAAGATTGTGGCGACGGATGTAACTATTCGAAGTCCTGTAAACTTCATCGATTTCTTTCACTAGCGCAGCAGGATCCTCCTGGAGTATACCTCCAATCGTTTCCGCCATAGTCATTTTTAAATCTTCATCTTTTTCCTCTTTCATGTTCTGAAATCGTAGTCCATACGAAGCACGTTGCATCTCCAGCTGAATAATTGATTCATCATGTCTTCTGTGTCTTGCATCAGCTCTCCCTTCGAGATAATCAATTCTTTTTGCGTTTTTGTCGGATTTCTCTTCAACCTTTTTCACTCGATCATCACTTTCTTGTAGTGTTTGTTGGATCTCCTTTATCTGGTCTTTCACCTCGCCCATATCAGCTTTCAGTTGGGCCATCTCCTTTTTAAATTCTGCCAAGTCTGCTTTTATAGCTTCCCTTTGTTGTGTTGCATCCTCTTTTATAACCTCTCTTTGTTGAGTGGCATTCTCTAAGGATTTAAAGATAGAGTCCTGCATATTGTTTAAAGTTTCTTGTAATGTTGCAAAGTTGGGCTGCGTTGTTTTGTCTTTTTCTTTATCCTTGGAAGACATAGCTGAGGCCTGGTGTGTCGGGGAAGGACGTGGGGACACTTGTGGAGAAGAGATTGTTGCAGTAGGTTGTTTTTTGACTGTTTTAACAACGGTTGAATAAGTTGACATTATCAATTTTGAATCCGCTGTTTAAAATTTGAGTTAATTTAAATCAATCTAAATTTATATATAGTGAAAAGGAGAAAATTTCTATAAATTCCAAATCTATTCAATCTGTTTTATTAGCAGTTACGCTTAAATTATAACTATTCAATTATCAAAAAAGTTCAAAATTCAAAATCCAATATATATTGTTATTAATTCTTTTAAAAATTTAAATTGTCTTTAAAAATTTAAAGATATAATACCTCAGGAAACTAATATAAAACTTTTAGAAATGAAAAACCAGTAAAAGTTAAAAATAAATGGTCTAATAAAAAGACAAAATAAATGACAGCAAAGAAAGAGTAATAACTATTTTAAAAAGGGAAAGTTTGAAAAAGTACAAAGAAAAAAAAGAAGAGAAAAAAGATTTAATAAGGCAACAAGAAGAGGGAGAAAAAGGGAGAGAAAAAAAAGAAATGGGGAGTATTTCAATTCAAATAATTAAAATAGAGCAGGAAACCAAGGTTTGCTAACAATGCATAGTCTTCAATTCAAACTTCTTTCAAAAATAAAAATAAAAAGAAGGAAAATCAGAAGGAGAACAAAGAAAGAGTTAATTAATCAAAAAGAAAACGCAATATGTATAGTTATGTTCTTCTTATAAATCAGGTTATTATAGTAGATGAATAAAGAGTATGAATCCCAATGTCAGGAAATACAATTGTACTTAATCCCAATTGCAGGTCTCACGAAAAAAAAAAGTCAAATTAATAATTTTCTTGTAGTTAAAATGGAGTCTATGTTCTTTTCGAAATTCAAGACAAAGGCAAAAAAATTAGATCCCAAGATGGAGTCAGGTTAGAAGTCAGAAGTTCATATGATCAGGCAGATGTGAAAAGGTTCTCAGAAGAAAAAATAATCCCAAGGAAAAAAAGCAATCAGCAAGTAGTTCAAAGACAATCAGCAAGTAATCCAAGTAGGTTAATCCAAAAGTAAATATTCCAAAGGAAAGGTATCAGTTCCTTCTATTTCCCATTTATTTTCAAGTTGTTATATAATGATATTATGTTGCAAAGACAACAGGATGAGAGAAAAAAAAATAAGGCAACAAAGTTATATTCCTCCGCAGTTAAGATGTCAGCCCAGAACACAATGTTTTAACAGACTATAGAAAAGAAATTTTAGTCATCTTTACTAGCTTCTTTTAAGGATTGAAATCTTCTAAATAGCCATTTCCAGTTCAAAATCTTTTATTAAAGCATAGAGTAAGAAAAAATATTTTATAGATTCCAAAATTCAAATACAAGATGGAAACAATAAAGATGAGAGAATTTAGTCTCGGCTGTTATTTGCGGATGAGACTCAGAAAAAAAAAACTTTCACTTTCGCCTCGTTAAAAAAAAAACTTTCCCTTGAGGCTTGCGAACGATCAAATCTTCGGATTTTGGTCTTGAAACAAAGAGGAAATTTTTTACCTTGAGTCCTTTATCGGATGTATTCTTTTTCAGTTAGATAAATGTAGAACTTTCAATTTAGAGCTTTTTCTCAGCTTCCCGCTGGGTGAGGGGAGAAAGCGCTGGCGCGGTCCTCTCAGACGAAGAGGATCGGTTCTCCCGTCTTCGAAGCTGCGGGGCGAACCGCTGCCTCTGGAGTCTCAGCGATGGCTCCTTGGGCAGAGGGGAGCCCCCTGTTCTGGGATCGGGCCATCCGAGCCCGATCCGATCGCGAATGCGACCTTCGAAGGGGGTAGAAGGGATCGCTTGGCAGAGCCCTGCCAAGGATGTCCCGCCGCGATCACCGCCAAACCGGAAGCCCTCCGATCACAATTCAAAGTGTTGGTTATGACCTATAAAGCCCTTCATGGCACCGGACCAGATTACCTCAGGGACCGCCTTCTGCTGCATGAATCCCAGCGACCAGTTAGGTCCCACAGAGTGGATCTTCTCCGGGTCCCGTCAACTAAGCAATGTCGCCTGGCGGGACCCAGGGGAAGAGCCTTCTCTGTGGCGGCCCCAGCCCTCTGGAACCAACTCCCCCCAGAGATTAGAACGGCCCCCACCCTCCTTGCCTTTCGTAAACAACTTAAAACCCACCTCTGCCACCAGGCATGGGGGAATTGAGATCCTCTTTCCCCCTAGGCCTTTACAATTCTATGCATGGTATGTATGTATGTATGTATGTTTGGTTTTTATATTAATTGATTTTTAATCATCAACACCAAATTACTAGTGTACACTGTTTTATTGTCGCTGTTAGCCGCCCCGAGTCTCTGGAGAGGGGCGGCATACAAATCCAATAAATAAATAAATAAATAAATAAATTCTTGAAGTTCATGGGTTTCTTTTGGAGAACTGCAGATGTTTAACTTAGAAAGCTGCTTTATATCACTTTGGATGATGTCTTCATTTAGACCACTATGGCCTTATTCAGATCTTCTTGTTTTAAGTGTCTTCTAAGATGTGCTGGAAATACAGATTTGGAAGGGACCTTGGAGATCTTCTGGTACCCCCTCTGCACAAAGAGGAGATTCAAATACTATCCTGGACAAATGGCTGTATGGGATCCTCTTAGAAGTCTTCAGTGATGGAGCACCCACAACTTCTGGAGACAAGACATTCTACTAATTATTATTATTATTTATTATTATTATTATTATTATTTATTAGATTTGTATGCCGCCCCTCTCCGTAGACTCGGGGCAGCTCACAACACAATAAAACAATTCGTAACAAATCTAATAATTTAAAAAACATTTAAAAACCCCCATTATTAATCAGACATACATACAAACATACCATACATGAATTGTATAGGCCCGGGGCAGATATCTCAGTTTCCCCATGCCTGGTGGCAAAGGTGGGTTTTAATGAGTTTATGAAAGGCAAGGAGGGTGGGGACAGTTCTAATCTCCAGGGGGAGTTAGTTCCAGAGAGTCGGGCCCACCACAAAGAAGGCTCTTCCCCTGGGACCTGCCAAACGACATTGTTTAGTCGACAGGACCCCGGAGAAGGCCAACTCTGTGGGACCTAATCAGTCGCTGGGATTCGTGTGGCAGAAGGCGGTCCCAGAGATATTCTGGTCTGATGCCATGAAGGGCTTTATAGGTCATAACCAGCACTTTGATTGTGACCGGAAATTGATCGGCAACCAATGCAGACTGCGGAGTGTTGGTGTAACATGGGCATTTTTGGGAAAGCCCATGATTGCTGTCGCAGCTGCATTCTGCACGATCTGAAGTTTCCGAACACTTTTCAAAGGTAGCCCCATGTAGAGAGCATTACAGTAGTCGAATCTCGAGGTGATGAGGGGATGAGTGCCTGTGAGCAGTGAGTCCCGGTCCAGATAGGGCCGCAATTGGTGCACCAGGCGAACTTGGGCAAACGTTCTCATTGACAGGAAATGTCTCCTCAGTTCTAGGTTGGATCTCTTTTGGGTAAGTTTTCATCCATTACTTCTTGTCTTGCCCTCAGGTTCTTTGAAGAATAGATTGTCCTCCTCTTCTTTGTGACAGCCTGTCAAATATTGGAAGACTGTTATCATATCACCCCTAGGCCTTATCTTTGTTAGACTAGATCAGAGGTCTTCAAACTTGGCAACTTTAAAACTCAATTAAAAAAACATAGCTGGCTGGAGAATTCTGGGAGCTAAACTCCACAAGTCTTAAAATTGCCAAGTTTGGGGACTTCTGGGCTTGACATACCCAATTCCTGCAAGTATTCACCATATATTTCAGCCTCCAACTCCCCAGTCATCTTTGCTCTTCTCTGCAGTCTTTCTAGAATCTCAACAACTTTTTATATTCTGGTGACCAGAACTTGATACAGTGTTCCAACTACAACCCACATTGATCTTACTTTGGGAGTTGGTAATCTAATCGGTTTACAGAATCAGCATCTTGCCCCCAACAATTTGGGTCCTCATTTTACCCACCTTGGAAAGATGGAAGGCTGAGTCAACCTTGAGCCAGTGGTGAGATTTGAACTGCTGAACTATAACTAGCAGTTAGCTGAAGTAGCCTGCAGTGCTGCACTCTGAGTATGGTGCCACCCTGGTTCAGATATGGCAACTTGCTACCTCGGATATTTTTATAGCTCTGGATTTTCCTTTTAGTCTGATATCCAAGAACTAATTAAGGCCAACACTGCTTAGTATTTATCTATCTATCTATCTATCTATCTATCTATCTATCTATCTATCTATCTATCTATCTATTCATTGGATTTGTATGCCGCCCCTCTCCGTGGACTCGGGGCGGCTAACAACAGTGATAAAAACAGAATGTGAAAATCCAATACTAAAACAGCTAAAAACCCTTGTTATAAAACCAATCATACATACAAACATACCATGCATAAATTGTAGAAGCCTAGGGGGAAAGAATATCTCAGTTCCCCCATGCCTGATGGCAGAGGTGGGTTTTCAGGAGCTTACGAAAGGCAAGGAGGGTGGGGGCTATTCTAATCTCTGGGGGGAGTTGGTTCCAGAGGGCCGGGGCCGCCGCAGAAAAGGCTCTTCCCCTGGGCCATGCCAAACTACATTGTTTAGTTGACGGGACCCAGAGAAGGCCAACTCTGTGGGACCTAACTGGTTGCTGGGATTCGTGCGGCAGAAAGTGGTCCCTGAGATAATCTGGCCCAGTGCCATGAAAGGCTTTATAGGTCATAACCAACACTTTGAATTGTGACCGGAAACTGATCGGCAACCAATGCAGACTGCGGAGTGTTGGTATGACATGGGCATATTTAGGGAAGCCCATGATTGCTCTCGCAGCTGCATTCTGCACGATGTGAAGTTTCCGAACACTTTTCAAAGGTAGCCCCATATAGAGAGCGTTACAGTAGTCGAGCCTCGAGGTGATGACGGCATGAGTGACTGTGAGCAGTGACTCCCGATCCAGGTCAGATGCATGAGGCTAAAGGTTTCCACATGATGGATTATTTAATTACAATCCAATTAAATTAGAATTAAATTTAATAAACAAGATTAATTCCTTATATTTCGCAATTTTCTCTTTTGTCATACTAGTGGTATACTTCAGTAGCAAATTGATGGGTGAAGAAAGCATTTGGCCCTGATTGTGTTCCATTTGTCTAGAATTTGGCATCAGCTCTTTGTAACCTTACACAGAAAGTCATTCCCATCACCAGATATTTAAGTTGAAGATTCTTGAACTTGAATCTAGAGTTTGACTTCAACCTCTTATTGCCTTGGAAGCCAATAGCAATAGTAGAACTTGTAATAATATCTCTGGTAATTCATGAAATTACTGTAATTTCATAATAATTTGGAGAACAAAGATTGAAATGGTCCAGCATCTTGGTTGCTCTGACGCTAAATGTCAGTTGAGTAGGAAGCATTATTACATTCACATCCATTTTGTGGGCTTCTCTTAGACATTTTGATTAGCTATTGGTGAACAGAATACTAGACCATAATCATTTGGTTTGGTTCTTCTCAATGGCTTTGACCACCATCACAGTGAATTGATTATTGCTTATTACTGCAGAACTATGGAAGGTTTCTGGAAATTAGTGGCATTGTTGGAAATGTCAGGTCTCAAAGACAATGAAATTTGGATCTATTATTGGCATTTCATGGATTCCAGACTAATATTTTAAAGGGAGTGGAAGTTTTTATGGCCTCTTTATTCCATAAAAGGTTTAGATCACCAGGAGCTGATTGATGGAATATTCCATTTATTTTGTGATGATCAGAATGACTGTGCTTCCAAATTTTGAGATATGCTCTTTAGAACATATTTGTCCTCAACCTATTATCTAATCTCCATGTTTCTCCTAGAGTTATATAACAACTGTCTCTGATATTATAAGAATTTTAGCTACTTGTCTGCTACTGGGACCATAATGCATTTGGGAGTTTTATATGCAAGTACTTAGAAACATAGAAACATAGAAGACTGACGGCAGAAAAAGACCTCATGATCCATCTAGTCTGCCCTTATACTATTTTCTGTATTTTATCTTAGGATGGATATATGTTTATCCCAGGCATGTTTAAATTCAGTTACTGTGGATTTATCTACCACGTCTGCTAGAAGTTTGTTCCAAAGATCTACTACTCTTTCAGTAAAATAATATTTTCTCACGTTGCTTTTGATCTTTCCCCCAGCTAACCTCAGATTGTGTCCCCTTGTTTTTGTGTTTATTTTCCTATTAAAAACACTTCCCTCCTGGACCTTATTTAACCATTTAACATTTTTAAATGTTTCGATCATGCCCCCCCTTTTCCTTCTGTCCTCCAGACTATACAGATTGAGTTCATTAAGTCTTTCCTGATACGTTTTATGCTTAAGACCTTCCACCATTCTTGTAGCCCGTCTTTGGACCCGTTCAATTTTGTCAATACCGTTTTGTAGGTGAGGTCTCCAGAACTGAACACAGCATTCCAAATGTGGTCTCACCAGCACTCTGTATAGCGGGATCATAAGCTCCCTCTTCTTGCTTGTTATACCTCTAGCTATGCAGCCAAGCATCCTACTTGCTTTCCCTACCGCCTGACTGCACTGTTCACCCATTTTGAGACTGTCAGAAATCACTACCCCTAAATCCTTCTGTTCTGAAGTTTTTGCTAACACAGAACTGCCAACTGACTTGTAGCTTTTACTGTATTATAGCTGATTTTGGGGAAGTTGATAACTTTTCTTTAAATGTTCTTTTAACTGGATCACTCAACTAAATATAGTTTAACTGCAGATGGTGTCTTTTGAATATAAAGCTACATCTCGGAGTGGTTCAGGACTAGGAATTTAATCTTAGAGCTAAATTTGATCCTCTTATATGTTCTGCCGGCATGTTTCAACCGCCCGTAATTACAGGGTAATTAGTCCAGGAAGACACACACCACACGATAAAAAGAAAACCCAAAAGTTTTTATAAACAGAAAAACAGAAACAGCTCCCGTTTTAAATGTCAAAGGGATTTTCTGGTACACACAAGGCACAGGTTAAATACAATCCAATTGCTCACCCAATAACTGGGAAATTGAGTCCAATTCTAAAGTCCAGAGAGTCCACACACAATCTTGAACAGCACAAAAACCACGATCTTGACGAAACAATGAATTAGATAAACTGCCACGAGGCTAAAACACCAGGTTGCACTTTTATCCGTAGCACTAATTACAGCAGCCCCACCCAACCACAGGTGGCCTCATTTTCTCTTGTAATAATCCTTCAGTTGTTGTCTCCTATGCATCACTCTATGCATGCGTGGATGTGTCATTAATTCTTGTTCAGAATCCAAGGATGATACAGATGATTGATCTCCTCCTGGGCTGTCTGCCAAACTCCCCTCTTCCCTGTCACTCACGCTTCCTTGGTCAGAGGAGACTTCGTCGGCAGATTCCACCGGGAACAAAACAGGCCTGCGGCATGTGGATGTTTCCCCCCACATCCACCTGCACATTCCTTGGGGCAGGAGCTGGGCCAGAGCCAACCACAACATTATATATGGATATAACTCTGGGGTGTTACATGGTATAGAATCCATTTCTATGTTATGCTCTATTGTGGTGTAGTGGTTAGAATGCAGTGCTCAAGGCTACTTCTGCTGCTTGCCAGCAGTTTGAGTTTTGCCTGCTCAAGGTTGACTCAGCTTTGCATTCCTCTGAGATGGATAAAATGATGACCTAGATGATTGGGGGCAAGATGCTGATTCTGTAAACCGCCTTGGGTTGCTGGAACTGGCAGAGACCCAGGCCTGCCAACTGGCTTTCCCACAGTGCTATAGGTGGCACCGTCTTGATTTTTGCTTCTTCTACCTTAGTATGATCCTTAATTACTTTTAAAATAGGAAATAATTAAATGGTATGTTTTTACCCATAAACGCTTTAATCATTTTAATCATTATCTAGAACTGAACTTTTATAGCAATTAAAGAAAATTGAGCTACTTGCCTAAACTGTTACCATGCTGAACCTTGTGATTCAGTACAGAAACATAGAAACATAGAAGACTGACGGCAGAAAAAGACCTAATGATCTATCTAGTCTGCCCTTATATTATTTTTTGTATTTTATCTTAGGATGGATATATGTTTATCCCAGGCATGTTTAAATTCAGTTACTGTGGATTTATCTACCACGTCTGCTGGAAGTTTGTTCCAAGCATCTACTTCTCTTTCGGTAAAATAATATTTCCTCGCGTTGCTTCTGATCTTTCCCCCAACTAACCTCACATTGTGCCCCCTTGTTCTTGTCTTCACTTTCCTATTAAAAACACTTCCCTCCTGAACCTTATTTAACTCTTTAACATATTTAAATGTTTTGATCATGTCCCCCCTTTTCCTTTTGTCCTCCAGACTATACAGATTGAGTTCATTAAGTCTTTCCTGATACGTTTTATGCTTAAGACCTTCCACCATTCTTGTAGCCCGTCTTTGGACCTGTTCAATTTTGTCAATATCTTTTTGTAGGTGAAGTCTCCAGAACTGAACACAGTATTCCAAATGTGGTCTCACCAGCACTCTATATAGCCGGATCATAATCTCCCTCTTCCTGCTTGTTATACTTCTAGCTATGCAGCCAAGCATCCTACTTGCTTTCCCTACCGCCTGACTGCACTGTTCACCCATTTTGAGACTGTCAGAAATCACTACCCCTAAATCCTTTTCTTCTGAAGTTTTTGCTAATACAGAACTGCCAATACAATACTCAGATTGAGGATTCCTTTTCCCCAAGTGCATTATGTTACTGTGCTCCTCAACAAATAATGCTGTCTATCATTTGTTCTTTTTGTGGCTATTCAAATAATGTGACTTAATCAACTGAAAAAAGAGTCCAAGCACCTATTTGAAAACTTATCTTGGTTGGTAAGCCATTCCCAGTCACCTGAAAGGCGCCCCCTGTCAAGCCACCCCCTGTCAAGCCACTCCCACCTGGTCACATGGCTGGCAAGCCACTCCTACCCAGTCACATGACCATCAAGACACACCCACAAAATAAGCCATGCCCACAGTGTGGTAGTAAATTTTTTTGCAGTCCTTCACTGCATGCACAGAAGCTGTGTTTTTCAGCACTCATGCGCTGGTGGGCTGCACGACTGAGCAAACCAGCAGCGAAGAAAGCCAACCCCCCCGCTACTAATCCATTCTTGACCATGGGGAAGAAAACATTTCGTTATTACATTATTTATTATTTATTATCAAAGAAATAAGCCAAGGCATTGAAACAGATCCCAGGGATAAATACCCTTTTCTACTTTGGAGTCTGGAATAGAATAAATCAGTCCTGATGGATATATATCTTTTTTGGAAAAACACGAAGTGGGAATGGAGGTTAAGGGGGCAGAAGTATATTGTGGTCCTTTCAATTCCTGAAATTTATTGCCGCAATTTGGAAGTCAGATGGGCTGTGTTTAAAGTTTAGAATGAAGGAAAGACAAAAAAAAAGATTTATCTCCTTTAATATTAGGTTGACTATCACTAGAAATGGATTCTCCTGGCCAAAAACATACACACACACACACAAACAGTTTTATGTTTTCCCCACAATGTGTTCTCACTCTAGATATTAAATTAGATATAGAGCGCTGGTGAGACCCCATTTGGAATACTGTGTTCAGTTCTGGAGACCTCACCTACAAAAAGATATTGACAAAATTGAACGGGTCCAAAGACGGGCTACAAGAATGGTGGAAGGTCTTAAGCATAAAACGTATCAGGAAAGACTTCATGAACTCAATCTGTAGAGTCTGGAGGACAGAAGGGAAAGGGGGAACATGATCGAAACATTTAAATATGTGAAAGGGTTAAATAAGGTCCAGGAGGGAAGTGTTTTTAATAGGAAAGTGAACACAAGAACAAGGGGACACAATCTGAAGTTAGCTGGGGGAAAGATCAAAGGCAACATGAGAAAATATTATTTTACTGAAAGAGTAGTAGATCCTTGGAACAAACTTCCAGCAGACGTGGTTGGTAAATCCACAGTAACTGAATCTAAACATACCTGGGATAAACATATATCCATCCTAAGATAAAACACAGGAAATAGTATAAGGGCAGACTAGATGGACCATGAGGTCTTTTTCTGCCGTCAGTCTTCTATGTTTCTATGTTTCTATGTTTCTATGTAAAATGGAGGAAACCCCCCTCCTCTCCTTTTGCACAGTTCAAAAAACATCAATTACATCAGAAACCCCCAGTGAAAGGAAGAGTGAAAATTTTGCTTGAACATAGTTAATCCCTTTCCAGCTATAGTTTGTCTACTTCACTGGATGCTTTGATTTCTTGTGGGTAATGCAAACCAGCCGTTGTCGCTCTGGCTTGTGCCCCAAACACAGATGTTAGTGTATATTTTCAATATGCTTATTGTTTTAAAATGCATTTGATATGTTTAATTTAAGAAACAACAAGGACGACAAAAGCTTGGTCTTTGACATGGGTGAGGGCTTGTCTGAATAAGCGGCGAAGGGTTAAACATATGTTGGTTGCATGAAGTCACCGTTTCAAAAGAGCTCTCTAAACTCTGGCGTTAGATTAAACTTTTTCCCCTCGGGAGAAATTCCACCCCCCAATTGATTTCTCTGCTGAGAAACCCCTGCAAGTAGTCGAATATTATAGTGTTTATTTTACGCAGATTTTCATTGTTTTAGGACCGAAGCACAACTCTTGGACTTTGCCATTAAATATGATTCTTAGCATATGGATCGCTGACATTCCGCTGTCATTCAGCCTGCAATTACGGTTTTAAGTGAATAGAGTGGGGCAGGGGGGGAGAAGGTGGTCAAACTCAAGACCTGGAGGCCAGATCTGGCCCAAGGGGTATTTAGATATGCCCAGTAACTGGCTGCTGCCCCGATGGGGGAAACAAAGTGGGGGTAGTACGTTTATGCACTATTTATTGAATACTTAATAGTTTTTTTTATTGTCCTTCCTTCTCTAGTTCCTCAGTATGATCCTTAATTACTTTTAAAATAGGAAATAATAAAATAGGTATGCTTTTACCATAAATGCTTTAATCATTTTAATCATTATCTAGAACTGAACTTTTATAGCAATTAAAGAAAATTGAGCTAGTTGCCTAATCTGTTATCATACTGAACCTTGTGGTTTGAGTACAATACCTTAAAATGTTACTGTGCTCCTCAACAAATAATGCTGTCCGTCATTGGTTCTTTTTGTGGCTATTCAAATAATGGGACTTAATCAGCTGGAAAAGATCCAAGCACCTATTTGAACATTTATCTTGGTCGGAAAGCCACTCCCACCCAGTCACATGACCTTTAAGCCACCCCTGGTGACACAATTGTCAAGTCACTCCCACCTGGTCCCATGACCATCAAGCCACACCCATAAAATAAGCCACACCCACAATGTGGCAGTAACAATTTTGGCAGCCCATCAATGGATATGCCCCCCTGGAAACAGCTGAGGATTGCCCCACAGTGCCCCTGCCAGCAAAAATGGATCTTGGGAGGGCCATATACAGCCCTGGCAAGCTCTGTTTTCGCTGGCAGAGGGTTGCAAGAAGGCATCGCAGCCAAAAACAGAGCTCAGGAGCCCATTTTCACTGGCAGAGCCCCTGATACAGTGATGTTGAGCTGGACAGGCCTACCCTGACCCCCAAGGTCAAACAAAACCCTGATGTGGCCCTAAATGAAAACGAGTTTAACACCCCTGGAACAGAACTTCGTGCATAAGTGTAAGAGGCAATGCCCCCCACTCAAGCTTTGCACACTTAAACAAGCACCCTCTACTCAGACGTGAAACTCCATTTGACGGTTGTGGACCCCTGGTTGACATGGTTTTAAATAAACTTTGGAGCTGGCAGGAATTATACCTGAGATGTTCAGATGTAGGCTATGAGCTCTACTATTGAGTTTAATTGTCAGGTTGAAGCCATCGTTTGATTTGGAGACTTTGGCCTGCCACATATTAGAATGTACAATGTATTAGTGCTGTGGGAATTTGGGAGGGGCTGTTGCACGAGGGTTGCAGAGTTGTAGCCTTAACAAATTCCTTCTAGATTCTCAAGGTCAGTGATGGGCTGCACTTGGTATGGGTGGGATTGGCGATCTGTTAGAAAAAATGGAGATGCATGCATTAAATAAGGTTCAGGAGGGAAGTATTTTTAATAGGAAAGTGAACATAAGAACAAGGGGACACAATCTGAAGTTAGTTGGAGGAAAGATCAAAAGCAACATGAGAAAATATTATTTTACCTAAAGAGTAGTATATCCTTGGAACAAACCTCCAGCAGACGTGGTTGGTAAATCCACAGTAACTGAATTTAAACATGCCTGGGATAAACATATATCCATCCTAAGATAAAATACAGGAAATAGTATAAGGGCAGACTAGATGGACCATGAGGTCTTTTTCTGCCGTCAATCTTCTATGTTTCTATGCTTCTATGTAAATTATTATACTTCCACCGACACTGATAGGACAGGAAGAGAATCCCTCGAGATTCTTGCTGATTGTACTGGGCACTACTCATCTCAATTTCAAGGGCTATTGAGCCAGCGCTGTTAAAAGACACTTCAATGGTCATGTGGGCAGCATGACATCATAGAGCACTGCTAACGTCCCCAATGAGGTGCTACTTGTTTATCTACTCGCATTTTCATCCTTTCAAATTGCTAGGGTGGAAGGAGCTCGGGCAAGGACGGGAGCTCATCCTGTCGCGCGGCACTCGAACGTAGTGGGGAAGAACGGCTAGACGTAATCTAAGGTTGGACCATATTATGAGTGTATGACATCTCTGAATGACAAGCAACCACAAACAATTGCTCACTGGGTGGCCTTTGGTAAAGGGCCGCTTTGCTTTGCTGTGCGAAATTTAGGAGAAAATAAACCTGGCTGGTCTCGCCTATGATATATATGAAGCACTTTATAAAAGCGAAATGGAGATGGCTCTTATTTTTGCAGTGTCCAATGGAGCAGGATCTTCAGTAGACTTTCGCAGTGGCCCATCCTTCAGATCTAAAGAAACAAAAAATTGCCATTGTCACAAGAAAAATTAAAGCCCGGTCAGGGGCAGAAAATGTCACCCTTTCTCCCAGCAAATCAGTTCCCCGTGTACATGTTTGAAAGACGGTCATCTTCCATCCTGCCCTCCCCACTCCCATTATGCATCTCTTCTGTCTGTGTCATTTTCCCCTCCTCCCTTCTAATCATTTCCAGGAGTTTCTTGGAAGTCATTATTGTTTTGGGATTCCTACTGATGACTAATCTTTATATGCTGTTGGAACAACTGCAGCAAGACCTGGAGAAAGAAAGAAAGAAAGAAAGAAAGAAAGAAAGAAAGCAAGCAAGCAAGCTCACAGCCGACCGCCCTGCTGCCGCCCCGCAGCTACTGCATGATGCTGCTGTTGCTGGCGTGGTGTACGCTGTTGCCGACCACTCGCAGCTGCCACCCCTCGGCTACTGCCCGGTGCCGCTACTGCCGGCGGCCTCCCACTCCTGCTGCCGGCACCCTCCCGCCGGGCCCCAAAGCTCACCTGCCGCCGGGTGGGGCACTGCAGCTGCCAGAAAACTTGGAAGGCATGAAGAAGGAAGTTCAGCTTCCAGTGTCGCAACTTTTTTCTCTTTGCGCCCTCAGGAAAAAGTTGCGAGACCGGAACCTGAGCTTCCTTCTTCGCGGCACACCTGACCATGACTCACAGCACACTAGTGTGCCACGGCACACTGGTTGAAAAGCACTGCTCTAAAGAACCAAAATTAGAAGCGCCGTGTTTTTTCATTTGTGTATATTTAGAATGGCAGGGTGGATTTTCCAAACACAATTCTTACTCTTAAACTAAAGGAATGGGCTATGAGACGTTAGCCATGAAAAATTAAGGATTTTAGGGAGATCCTAAAAACTTTAATAATACTTATTATTTCAGGAAGGAAAAACAAAGACTATTGTGGCTTTGCTTTTCATTCAGCGTACTGAAGTGGAATGTGCTTACCTCAGGCACCGACAAATCTTTCAAAATATTGTTGAGTGGGGTTGTTTTTGATAGCCAGGAGAATAGCTTAATCTGCAACTTTCTGGCCATTTGCCATATTGTAGCAAAGTAATTCTCAATCGGCCAACATTTAAGAGTATTCCTTCACCTGCGGCTCTTGACAGAGGAATTATCACCTTATGCATATTCTCAGTGGCATCCCAGTAACATAAGGCTGTCCTAGGAGACTGATTTTGGGTGGGGGGCAGTGAAGGCTTACCGGCTCTCGCCACTACTGGTGCACTCCGCCTACCGCTTCATGCCCCCAGCACATGCATGTGCCTGAGTGAGATTTTGCTTCTGTGCATGCGCGGGGAACAAATTATCGCAAGGGGATGCACGTGCTTGTGAGATTTCAGTGGGTTTTTTTTTGCTTCCACGCATGCGCACATACCCGAGTGAGATTTTGATTGCTGTGCATGCGCGGAAGCAAAATCTTGCTCGGGCACATCTGCCAGTGCCGTTAATTTTGGGGCTTGTGGAAGGCTGTTTTGCCCTCTGGAGGCTTCAGAGAAGCTTCCTGAAGCCCCAGAGTGCAAAAAACAGCACAACGGGCAAACCAGAAGTCTGTTTTCCAAACTTCTGGTTTGCCTGTTGGGCTGTTTTTCACACTCTGGGGCTTTAGTGAAGCTTCCCTGAAGCCTCTAGAGGGTGAAACAGACTTCCACAAGCCCCAAAATTAGCTGGCTAACACGCACCTGGGTGCTGGAGCTGACAAAGGGCAACGTCTTGCCTGCCCTCCCATATGGCACCTGTGCCATAGGTTCGCCATTATGGTCCTATATAATTTATTTATGTATTTATTAGAGTTGAAAGGGACCTTGCAGGTCATCAAGTCCAACCCCCTGCTTAAGCAGGAAATCCTACACCATCCGAGCCAAATGACAGTCCAATCTCCTCTTGAAAATGTCCAGAGTTGGGGTGTTCACAACACTCGTAGGCCGTTCCACTGGTTGATCGCTCTGACCGTCAGGAAGCTCTTTCTTATTTCTAGATTGAATCTCTCCTTGGTCAGCTTCCAAACGTTGTTCCTCATCTGGCCCTCTGGCGCCCTGGAAAACAGCGTGACCCCCTCCTCTCTGTGGCAACCCCTTAAGTACCTGTAGACTGCTATCATGTCCCCCCTGGCCCTTCTCTTCTCTAGGCTATCCATGCCCAGTTCCAGCAATCTCTCCTCATAAGTCTTGGTTTCTAGTCCCCTAATCATTTTGGTTGCTCTTTTCTGCACCTTCTCCAGAGTTTCTACGTCTCTTTTGAAGTGTGACCAGAACTGAATGCAGTACTCCAGATATGGTCTGACCAGGGCATTATAGAGTGGTACTAATACCTCTCTGGTCTTGAAGTGTATCCCCCTGTTGACATCTTAGGATTGTGTTGGACTTTTTAGCTGCTGCTGTGCAATGCTGGCTCATATTTAGTTGACCAAGACTCTGAAATCCCTTCCACAGTCACTACTGCTAAGTAGGGTTTCTCCCAGACTGTATGTGTGTCTAGTTTTTTTTTTACCTAGGTGAAGGACTTTACTCTTCTCAATGTTGAACATCATTTTGTTAGTTTGGGCCCACAGCATTAATCCGTCTAGGTCTTTTTGTATTTTGAGCCTATTTCAGACAAGTGGCTCTCCAGTCTCTTCTTAAAAGCCTCAATTGATGAGGTACCCACAACATCTGAAGGCAACTTGTTCCACTGATTAATTGTTTTCACTGTTAGGAAGTTTCTCCTTAAGTTCAGGTTGTTTGTTTGTTTGTTTGTTTGTTTGTTTGTTCGTTCGTTCGTTCGTTCGTTCATTCATTCATTCATTCATTCATTCATTCATTCATTCATTCATTCATTTATTTATTAGAGTTGAAATGGACCTTACAGGTCATCGAGTTCAACCCCCTGCCTGAGCAGGAAATCCTACATCACCCCAGCCAAATGGCAGTCCAATCTCCTCTTGAAAGTGTCCAAAGTTGGGGAGTCCACAACCTTCGCTGGCAGGCCGTTCCACTGGTTGATCGCTCTCACTGTCAGGAAATTCTTTCTTATCTCCAGGTTGAATCTTTCCTTGGTCAGTTTCCAACCGTTGTTCCTCGTCCAGCCCTCTGGTGCCCTGGAAAACAGTGTGTCCCCCTCCTCTCTGTGGCAACCCCTCAAGTACCTGTATACAGCTATCATGTCCCCCCTAGCCCTTCTTTTTACTAGACTATCCATGCCCAGTTCCAGCAACCTTTCCTCGTATGACCTGGTCTCTAGTCCCTTTATCATTTTAGTTGCTCTTTTCTGCACCCTCTCTACAGTCGCTATATCTTTTTTGAAGTGTGGTGACCAGAACTGGATGCAATACTCCAGGTGCGGTCTGACCAGGGCCTTATAGAGTGGTATTATTACCTCTCTGGTCTTGGAGTGTATCCCCCTGTTCATGCAGCTTAGGATTGTGTTGGCTTTTTTAGCCGCTGCTGCACATTGCTGGCCCATGTTTAGCTGGTTATCCACTAAGACTCCAAGATCCCTTTCACAGTCACTCATGGTGAGTGTGGTTTCGCCTAATTTGTATGCATGTTTTGGGTTTTCTTTTGCCTAGGTGCAGGATTTTACTCTTCTCTACATTGAACTTCATTTTGTTCGTTTCAACCCACTGTACAAGTCTGTCTAGCCCAAAGGTTCTCTGTCTAGTTTTTGTCCAGCCCAAAAGTTCTCCAGATCATCTACAGAAGGGGAACCTCCAAGATCTTTTTTTTTTTCAAAACCCTCTCCAAAGCTGTGCAACTACAGTGCCATTTCTCATCACTGGGAAATATCTCCTTCTCCTTTTTTTAAATGAATAGGAAAAACAAGAGGGGGGAGGGGAATATTTACACATTTCACTGAGGAAGACAACTATTTAAAAAGAAATAAATGGTATTTTCCTCTGCTGGCCAGGAAGTTCGGTTAGGCTCTGAAGTAATAAATCCAAAGTCGGAATCCACAAGGGGAATGCCCAACAACAGCGGTGCAATAAACAATTTTTGACAGGGGTTAGAAAGGTCAGAAGCTTTTTCTGTGACTCAAGCATTTGGATAGCAGGATTTAATTTTGAAGGGGTCAACTAGACACAGGCAGAGGAGCAGCAAACTTGCACGCACTGTGGGTGCATCTATTTCTGCGTGTTCCATTTCCTCTTCTTGCAAGGCTTCAGGGCAAAATCTCTTTTAATTTCTTTTTTTAACTTCCTGCTCCCCGGTGTCAGCAAGGGGTGTCCCAAAAAAAGTTAAGATGGCGGCCACGATTGTATGATCAAAGTCCCACCACTGTGGAATGCCTCCTAATCTTAAATACGTTGACTGGCAATCTCACACTACTGACTAGAGCCTACAAAACCTATGCCAGACCCATTCTCGAATACAGCTCATCCGTCTGGAACCCACACCACATCTCAGACATCAACACTCTCGAAAATGTCCAAAGATATTTAGAAACATAGAAGACTGACGGCAGAAAAAGAGCTCATGGTCCATCTAGTCTGCCCTTATACTATTTCCTGTATTTTATCTTACAATGGATATATGTTTATCCCAGACATGTTTAAATTCAGTTACTGTGGATTTATCTACCACGTCTGCTGGAAGTTTGTTCCAAGGATCTACTACTCTTTCAGTAAAATAATATTTTCTCATGTTGCCTTTGATCATTCCCCCAACTAACTTCAGATTTTGTCCCCTTGTTCTTGTGTTCACCTTCCTATTAAAAACACTTCCCTCCTGGACCTTATTTAATCCTTTAACATATTTAAATGTTTCGATCATGTCCCCCCTTTCCCTTCTGTCCTCCAGACTATACAGATTGAGTTCATTAAGTCTTTCCTGATACGTTTTATGCTTAAGACCTTCCACCATTCTTGTAGCCCGTCTTTGGACCCGTTCAATTTTGTCAATATCTTTTTGTAGGTGAGGTCTCCAGAACTGAACACAGTACTCCAAATGTGGTCTCACCAGCACTCTATATAAGGGGATCACAATTAATTTCACCAGAAGAGCCTTCCACTCCTCCACTCGAAACAGAATACCCTACGAAAATAGACTAAGTATCCTGGGTCTTGAAAGCTTAGAACTGCGGCGCCTAAAACACGATTTAAGTATTGCCCACAAGATCATACGCTGCAACGTCCTTCCGGTCAACGACTACTTCAGCTTCAACCGCAACAACACAAGAGCACGCAACAGATTCAAACTTAATATTAATCGCTCCAAACTTGACTGTAAAAAATATGACTTTAACAATCGAGTTGTCGAAGCGTGGAACTCATTACCGGACTCAATAGTGTCAACCCCCAACCCCCAACATTTCTCCCTTAGACTCTCCACGATTGACCTCTCCAGGTTCCTAAGAGGCCAGTAAGGGGCGTACATAAGTGCACTGATGTGCCTATCGTCCCCTGTCCAATTGTCTTTCCTTATCTCATATATCATATATATTCTCTCCTTCTCATCTTCTTCTCTTCTTTTTTACTTCCTATCTTTATATATATTACTTAATGTCTATTCTCTTTCATATGTATTGTATATTGGACAAAGAATAAATAAAATAAAATAAATAAATAAAAATAAATGATATCAACACTTCCTTCCAGCTTAACCTGTAGGCTTTGGATACACTTGGGGAGACTGATTGTCCAGTCCATGAGAAACCTCTTCTATTCAGGTCCCATGAACAAAAGCACCAAATGATGTTCAAGATCATAAACCAATCAATTACCCTCCACCTAGGAACTAAGAACCTACTCTCTAACAAACAATTTGGTTTCAGAAAAAAAATTATCTTGCAACCTGCAACTCCTTCACTGCAAAAACATCTGGACTACACATCTTGATCAGGGCAAATCAATAGATGCAATTTACATTGACTACTGTAAAGCCTTTGACTCAGTGGTTCATGACAAACTACTTCTAAAACTCAAATCCTATGACATCTCAGGGTCCTTCCATAGCTGGATGACTGTTTCCTATCAAATAGACAACAAGTTGTCAAAATAGGGAGCGCCATATCTAATCCTGTTCTGGTTAAGAGTGGCGTACCCAAGGCAGCATACTTGGACCAACACTCTTCATACTCTTCATAGTGAACAAATGAATATTATCAGTTTTTTTCTCATTGGTATGTGATCCCTCTGTCTTAAACAGTTTTATGATATGGATATATATTTTGCAACAATTTGGAGAAAAAGAGAGGAGAGTGAAAGCTAGATCTGTATTTTCTACAAAAAACTCTTCTTTTTCTTTTTTTCTTTTTCTTCTTCTTTTTCTTCCTTTTCTTGTTGTTGTTATTGTTCAACACAGCAAACAAGATCACTATGCTGGATTTCATATTTCATCACCAGTCGGGCACATCCCAAGCACCTGAGACTATGTGATGTAGCGGCGTATTATGTGTGCCAATCCCAGTAAAGCAGCTTTTTGCAATTGACATATGGAGATTTTGTCAATTCTGATGGTTTTCAAATGTCCGCTGAGATCCTTTGGCACTGTGCCCAGCGTGCCAGGTACCCCTGGGATCACTTTCACTGGCTTATGCCAGAGTCGTTGCAGCTCAATTTTCAGATCTTCGTATTTCACCAATTTCTCTAGCTGCTTCTCTTCAATTCTGCTGTCTCCCAGGATTGCGCTGTCGATGATCCATACTTTCTATTTCTCCATAATCAGGATGTCTGGTATATTATATTCCAAAATTCGGTCAGTCTGAAGTCGGAAGTCCCACAGTAGTTTTGCTTGCTCATTTTCGTCTACTTTTTTGGGCTTATGCTCCCACCAGTTCTTTGACACTAGTAGATGGTAGTTCTGGCACAGGTTCCAGTGGATCATCTGTGCCACAGCATCATGTCTATGCTTGTAGTCAGTCCATGTAATCTTTTTGCAGCAGCTGAGTATGTGATCGCTTGTTGTTGTTATTATTATTAATTAATTTATTTATTTATTTATTTATTTATTGGATTTGTATGCCGCCCTCTCCGTAGATTATTATTATTATTATTATTATTATTATTATTATTATTATTACTATTATTATTATTAGTAGTAGTATTAGTAGTAGTAGTAATAGTATTAATATTAGTATTAGTAATAGTATTAATTCACTTAACAACTGTCTCAATTAACAATGGAAATTTTGGGCGTAAATTGAGGAACACTTTTACTGCAATCTAGTTTATAGGCAATCGAGAAAGCTTGGCAACTTCTTGTGAAGAATCCACTCATGTGAAGCCTTTTAATTTCATATAAAACTTCATATAAGATTACACGAAACTGACAGCAGGATGGTCCTCTTAACTGACGTGTGGCAATTGTGAGAACCCAGCAGAATTCCAATATCAATATCAATAGTGACTACTTAAAGTCAAGCTTTCATTGGCCCTGATAAATAGCGCAAGTTCGCCTAGATCTCTCAGCAAAAGGATACGAGAGATTATTTGCATTATCCCGCTCTGTGCAAGCCAGCGATATTATATCTCTGCCATTCAGCAAAACGTTCTTTTATTTGGAAGCCTTTAACGGGAGGATTGTGGGTATCTATGGTAGACAAAATAGTTATTTTGGTCTGAAAAGACCTAAGAAAATGTTCCAACTTATTTTCCTGGGTTTTGTTTCTTTTTAAGCCAAAAGAAGCCTTGGCCGCGTGCCTGGTTCTGAAAGTAAGAAAAGGGAGCAGAGGCATTTAACCCTTTGCTCTTGTCTTCTTTTTTCTTTCTTTCTTTCTTTCTCTTTTCTCCTGCCATCGCTTGTCTCTGACATTTCCCCCTGCGGAGTAACAAAACAAGGGCCTGGAGAGATGAAAAGCAACCTGAGGGGGAAAACTCAAAGAAGCTTCCTCTCACGACCAGCTTTTACTTCGTTCAGCTTGACTACCTCCTGAGGTTGCTTTAGGCCTTCAAAAGCAGAGAAGAAAAAGACCCCAGGAGGGAATGTAACACTCAGTTTGGTCCCAAGAACCAACATGGTGGGGTGTAGGTTTCACGCTCGGCAGTGCTAGTTATTCGATCCAGCAGTTTGTGAGGAAAAAGTCCTCAGCTGTGGTGGAAATAAGGTAACTGCGAATCAGCCTTATTTCAGTTCTGGTGGCCCTGAAAAGTTCAACAAGGAGATTTTTAAAAATAATTTTAATTGATAGATTTGTATGCTGCCCCTCTCCGCAGACTCGGGGCAGCTCACAACAATAATAATAACAGTATACAATGTAACAAATCTAATATTAAAAATTATCTAAAACCCATCATTTAAAAATCATACAGCACAAGCATACCATGCATATACCGTGTTTCCCCGAAAGTAAGACAGTGTCTTACTTTCTTTTTACCCCCAAAAGCCCCACTACGTCTTACTTTCGGGGTATGTCTTACATTGGAAAAAAATTGAAAGGGTCGCGTTCCCGAAGGCATCTCCCCAGAGTCCAGAAGGGCAGCCGCAGGACAGGAGCCTCGTGAGCCCTTTTCCAAGTTCAACCTCAGGGCTCCAAGCGGCGTGCACGCGTAGAGCCACAGACGCGTGTTGGGGAAACATGTGTCTGGAAGGGAGGAGCCGCTCTGCGCAGTTGGGCAGCCCCACCTGCCTGCCGGAAAGGAGGCGGGCGAAGGAGGGCGCAGCTCCGGCCGCTCGCCTCGGAGCTGGTCGGCCTCGCTGGCCGCTTGCAGCCGAGCCTCGGCAGGACTCGGTTGCTGGGACGAGCGCCTTCGCTGCAAGCCGCCGCCCGCTTGGCTCGCTTCGGACCAGCGGCGTCCTTCGCTTTGCCAAGCCGGGGAAGAGGCGGTGGCGCCGCAGCGAGGCGAAGGCGAGGGGCGCACGGGGAGCTTGGAAGCGACATCATCGGGCTCCCCCCCGGCAATACCCCCGTGTTTCCCCGAAAGTAAGACATATGTCTTACTTTTGGGGTACGGCTTATATTAGCCGACCCCCCCTGAAACCCACGATACGTCTTACAATCGGGGGTGTCTTACTATCGGGGAAACAGGGTACTATATAAGCCCGGGGGAGATGTCTCAATTCCCCCATGTCTGGTGATATATTTATTTTATTTTATTTATTTATTCATTTGTCCAATACACAAATACATAGGAAGAAAAATAGGCATGTGATAATATAAAAGAGGGTGAAAGTGAACTTAGAGGAGAGGATATATGAAAAGAAGAGAGTCTTGAGCAATTTACAAAAGGCAAGGAGGATGGGGGCAGTTCTGATCTCTGGGGGGATTTGGTTCCAGAGGGCCGGGGCCTCCACAGAGAAGGCTCTTCCCCTGGGGCCCGCCAGACGACATTGTTTAGTCGACGGGATCCGGAGAAGGCCAACTCTGTGGGATCTTATCGGCCGCTGGGATTCGTGTGGCAGAAGATGATCCCGGAGATATTCTGGTCCTTTAAACTTATGTATAGGGATAGGAAGCACCTCTGTAACTGTCTGGTTTGGTTCTGCAACCCAATAAGACCGACACAGACTTCAGAGGATAATCTGAATTATTATTACGAGTAATTATTAGAGCATAAGCACACCATTTCCCCCACCGTCCCTGTCCTGTCCTATGGTCCCATTGCCTTCTTTTATCATTATTTTCTATGTCCTGTTTATATAAACTACTATCCTATACTGAATTGACAAATAAATTAAGTAAAATAAAATAATCAGAACTGCAGAAAAAACAATTGCTGCCAACCTGCCTTCCATTGAGGACCTGTGTACTGCATGAGTCAAAAAGAGGGCTGTGAAAATATATACTGACCCTTCGCTTCCTGGACATAAACTGTTTCAACTCCTACCTTCAAAACAGAGCATTGCACAATAAGACAACTAGAGACAAGAACAGTTTCCCCCCCGAGCGCCATCACTCTGCTAAACAAATAATTCCCTCAACACTATCAAACTATTTACTAAGTTTGCACTATTATTGCTACTAGCTTTTTCTCATCATTCCTATCACCCATCTCCTCCCACTTATGACTGCATGACTGTAACTTGTTGCTTGTATCCTTAAGATTTTTATTCTAATTTGTCCCCTATGACTATCATTAAGTGATGCACCTCATGATTCTTGACAAATGTATATTTTCTTTTATGTTACACTGAGAGCATATGCACCAAAGACAAATTCCTTGTGTGTCCAATCACACTTGGCCAATACTTGGGGGGTGGGAAGGCGCGTCTTATACTCCGAAAAATATGGTAATGATTATCATGGGGTACAAATAAGCAATCAGGAAACAATCAATATTAATATAAATCATAAGGATACAAGCAACAAGTTACAGTTATACAGTCATAAGTGGGAGGAGATGGGTGATAGGGATGACGAGAAGACTAATAGTAATAGTAAAGTGTTGTAGTTAGCTCTGGCCCAGCTCCTGCCCCAAGGACTGTGGATGTGGGGGAGACATCCACATGCTGCAGGCCTGTTTCGCTCCCGGTGGAATCCGCTGATGAAGGCTCCTCTGATCAAGAAGACATGAGTGACAGGGAGGAGGAGAGTGTGGCAGACAGCTCAGAAGATCAATTATCTAGCTCCTCCTTGGATTCAGAACAAGAGTTAATGATACAGCCAGGCATGCGGAGAGTGATGCATAGGCAGCAACAACTGAGAGATTATTATCAAAGAAAATGAGGCCACCTGTGGTTGGGTGGGGCTGTGGTAATTAGTGAGGCTGCTATAAATAGCAGTCTGTGGGTTTGGCCATTGTGGAGGATTATCTGATTGTTGCGTTTCGTGCCTGCTTTGCTGACTTTGACCTTTTGTGTGCTGATTTTTCTCTGCTTTGAAACTAAACCAGAGCAAAGTGTGTTTCACTTTGTGAAAGAAGAAGGACTGTGAATTGCCTCACAGCTGCAATCTAAGTATCACAGAACTGATAAGGGACTTGTACAAATTACCAGTTTGTTTGGAGACAAGTGCTCTTTGCTATACAAAAAGAGGGCTTCGTTTATTTGCATTTTCGGTATAAAGAACATTGTTTTGAATTTTCAAACGTGTGTGTGTGTCTCAAATTGTATCTGTGCATTTTCGGGAGGATTCTACCAGAGAGCTCGACAGAACAGTAAAGTAACCTTAGTGAATACCACCAACTGCCACCAACTACCAACTCAAACCAACAAGCTAATTGTAAACAGCAGCCAAGGAAACACTAGATCCATTCCAATCAACAATGAAAGGGCAAGTCACTAGTATATAAAACGAGACTTAATGCTTTTTCTTTACTAGCATTGATGAGGTTACCTACTTTGGTAATGAAATGTCTGCAAAAAAAAAAGAAAACCAACAACAACAACTGGGAAAGCAGGGAGGGCCCCACAATTTGACACAGAACTACAAATGTTCTTTTCTATCAGTGCAGTAATCTAACTCAGGCAACAAAGCAGTCTTGGCAATTTCCTTTGGAGAATTCACTCCAAAGGAAATTGGATTCCATATAAGGATGTGGACTGAGAGCTGGGAAGAGTTGGAGGGTTTTTTTTTGACCTACATGCAACAATTTTAATGACTATGCAGAGGTCCATGTCACATTCAGTTTGATCCCAAGATCCCAACATGGTTGAGTACAGGTTTCATGTTGCAGAGGGCTATTTATTCCATCATTGGCTTGTGAGGAAAAGTCTTTGGCTCTATGGAAATTAAATAACTTGGGCAATGGCCTTATTTCAGTTCTTGTAGAGTTATGTTCAACCATTGGCTTATGCAGATTCTCAATCATCCAGGCCATGGTTGTCCCAAAGATGCTTTTTATAAAAGCCATCTTGACTTTCTTGGGTTTTTTCCTTTGAAAATATTTCACTTTTTTTTTTTTAGTTCTAAAAATGAAATGAAAGGATTTATAAATTGCCTTTTGGAAAAGCACCTTCAATTCAAGGAGGAATGAATTGAATGAAATCCTGGAGTAAAATAACATGGGCAGATATAAAATATCCTGGAGTAAAGTAACGTGGGCAGATATAAAACAAGGGATTCCAGAAATAAATTTTACCACATTCAGGTGATACAAAGCTGTACAGCAGCCATTGCATTAATTTACTATGCGAAATGATTCTTGTCTTGTCTGTGGCTAGATGTGGGATATAAATCCAGCCATTGTGGGTTGGAAATAGTGGCTTGTTTATATTAACTGGTTTATATTTATATGTTGTGCAATCCTGAATTATTCTGGATGGTTATACACACATGCAGACACATAAGGTAAAATTATAAAAGAGTCAGGCACTAATAATAATAATAATAATAATAATAATAATAATAATAATAATCTCAGCAGATATTTGAAAACCATCACAAGTGATAAAATCTCCATCAATTGCAAATGGCTGCTTTACTGGGATTGGCACAAATCATTCGCCGCTACATCATGCAGTCTTAGATGCTTGGGAAGGGCAAGACTGGTGATGAAATACGAAATCCAACATAGTGATTTTGTTTGCTGTGTTGTATTGTTGATATAATAACAATAGCAATAGCAATAGAAAATAACAGTAACAACAACAACACCCAACATTTTTCCCTTAGACTTTCCATGGTTGACTTCTCCAGATTCCTTAGAGGTCAGTAAGGGGCAAGCATAAGTGCACTAGTGAGCCTTCCGTCCCCTGTCCAGTTGTCTCTCCTATATTTTATATATCTTTTCTCCCATCCATATATCCTTCCTCTACTCTTCATTGATGTATTCTATTCTCATATCTTTTCTTCTATCCCTTCCCTGATATTTACTACTACACATTTTTATTCTCCTTAACTTTCAATTTGTATTGGACAAAATAAATAATAAATAAATAAAATAAATAAACAACAACAACAGAGTTGGAAGGGATCTTGGAGGTCTTCTAGTCTAACTCCCTGCTTAGGCAGGAAACCATACTTCAGACAAATGATTATCCAACATATTATTTAAAACTTCCAGTGTTGGAACATTTACAACTTCTGGAGGCAAGCTGTTCCACTGATTAATTGTTCTAACTGTCAGGAAATTTCTCCTTAGTTTTAACTTGCTTCCCTCCTTGTTTAGTTTTTACCCATTGCTTCTTGTTCTACCCTCAGGTGCTTGTATATATTATGCACTCCAAGTCTCCCCCTAAATTGCAGCAGTGAGAGGGCCTCTTAGAGAAGAAGCAGAATAGTCTTTTAATTGGCACCCAGACAGACGAAATGATTGCGATTTAATTTATGGCTTAGTGTGGTTTGCAAAGCTATCCAAATTTAAAAATTCATTTAATCATGATTGAAATCTATGGTACAGCACAGTACGGAGTCCAGTCTCTGTGGTGCTATCCTTCTCATTTTTTGGATCGAGAACAGCTGCACATGAAGAGTGGAAGCAGGATTACGCAAGCTTGCTTGGAAGCTTAGCTTTAACTTTTAGCCATAGGGTGTTAAGCTTTCAAAGTTATGTCATGTGGCTCCCTGTTGTCTCCATCAGGGAAAATACAGGCCTTGGAGGTCCAGTTATATTGCTGGGGATATTCAGTTGCCCAAATTCACCAATGTGAGTAAACTAAGTGCAGCAATATGTGGGGAAGACTTTAGGAGATGGATCAAAAAGATGTTTGCTATGTAGGGAATCATCAAATAAGAGAGGCTGTAGCCCAGAGCCGGCCAATGTGTAGAGTAAGGGACTCAGAAGAAACTCTCCCTAGTTTTTTAGACTGTAAAGGTGATGGTGGGAGATTTGTACTTTCAGACTTGTAAGGTTCTACTAATGTAGTCTCATAATAAAACAGAATTAGCTCATGTGGTCATTTTTTGTGTCTCGTCTACCTGGGCAGACTGGTATCAATCTTGCAAGTTTTGCCCCATCTTCCAAGATTTCTCCCATCCCTATTCTCCCTAGAATTACAACATGGCTTCAGGAAAGGACCTATCCTTATTCTTATATACCAGTGATGGCAAACCCTTTTCCCCTTGGGTGCCAAAAGAGCGTAGGCATGCGCTATTCACATGTGTGAGTGCCCACACCCATGATTCAATGCCTGGGGAGGTGAAAACAGCTTCCCCATCCCGCACAGGCCCTCTGGAGGCTGGAAACAACCTCTTTCCCAACTTCTGGTGGGCCCAACTTCTGCCCTCCCAAGGCTCTAAAGGCTACCCTGGAGCCGAGGGAGGTAAAAACGCGCCCCCTCATCCCCCTAGAGGCTCTCTGAAAGCCAAAAATGCCCTCCCAGAGCTTCTGTGTGAGCCAAAAATCAGCTGGTCCACACACACATGCATGTTGGAGCTGAGCTACAGCAACAGCTTGCGTGCCAGCAGATATGGCTCTGCGTGCCACCTGTGGCACCCGTGCCATAGTGTTCTGTCTGGGTGCCCCCAGACTTCAACACCAACTGAAAAAAGCAGCCAGACACGCTGGTAAAAGCAAAGGCACTTTATAGTTGGAAAAACAAACACAGAGAAAAACCTGTTCTTCCCAACAGACAGGCTATGAGGCTTCACAGCAGAGTCATGACGGCCAGACAATACAGCAGACTTCTTGCTGGCACACACACCACTGTAGAGAATAAGACCCACGTCTTTCCCCCCAAGGTTTCAGCCTTCAGGGCCACAAGCCAGAGTTAGAAACGCCAAAGATCACAGCCAGGTCCCAGGACTCCCAAAGATAATACTCCACAATACAGGAAGGGTGGGTCTGCCTTTTCAGCCTTTCTGGGGAGAACCACACCCAAACCCAGCTGTTGCCTATTTAGGGCTGGAAATACCTGGCTAATTGTCCCCTTCGTTGTGCTGCTCTTCTCTGCCTGAGATCGATGATGGCTTGTGCATTTTCATCCAAGGACTCCAGGCTGCTTGCTGGGGAGAGCTCCACCCCGGGGGACTCAGGCTGTTCTCCCTCTCCCTCGGCCTGATATTCCTCCTCCCCGTCTGCCTGGGCCTCCTCCTCCTCCTCCTGTTCCTCATCCTCCCCCTCTGAGCATGGAGCCGGCAGAGGTTCAGCCGTTCCCTGAGGAGCCTCAGACGGAATCACAACACATAGGTTCACCATCACTGTTATATACCATTCCATGGTGCATGTTCTAAGCTGTTTTACAGAGCCTCCAACAATCTGGGTCCACTTTTTATTGATGTCAGAAGGATGGAAGGCTGAGTCCACCTCGGGCTGGTCAGGATCAAACTCCTGGCAGTGAGCAATGAGTTAGCCTGCAATACTGCATTCGAACTGCTGCACCACCACAAATATTTTTTAAAACGTTTATTTATAATGCCCTTTTAACAAAGGGTATAACAACATGTTAGCAATAGTACTTTTTAACAGAGCCAGCATATATTGCCCCCACAATCCGGGTCCTCATTTTACCCACCTCGGAAGGATGGAAGGCTAGGTCAACCTTGAGCCGGTGATGAGATTTGAACCGCTGACCTGCAGATCTAGCAGTCAACTTCAGTGGCCTGCAGTACTGCACTCTACCCACTGCGCCAACCCAGATCTTGATATCTCTACTCCTCATGCACAATCTATATTAGCAACATGAAACTCATTTATATTGGAGATTGAGGTACTGTATTCCAGGGGTGAAATGCTCCCAATTTGCTTGTGCCTGTTGGATGTCAGAGAGCTGGTTGAGAAGGCAGTGTGAGGCTCTGCCCACCTGTCCGGATGCCGCCATTTGGGTTCTTTTATCCTCTGCACATGTGTAAAACATTCTTTGCATACTCAGATGGTAAAAGAACCCAAATGGCGGTGTCTGGGCAGGTGGGTGCAGCCACATGCTACCTTCACGACTAGCTATCCAATGACCAACAGAAATCCAGCAACAAAGCAAGAAATAAGTCTGTTTGGTGCCAGCTGCTAATTAGAGTCTAAAACAGAAACCAAAACCCACAGATATTTTCTTTGATCAGACAGCTCTCGTTAACTGACTCACTCTGAGTTGTCAGGAAGCCTGGAGATAATGAGCCCAACTCCTCAGTTTGTAATTCATCTTTGAAATAATAATATCCCAAGAGAGAAATCCGAGCGGACATCTGGTACATTATGAAAGTTGACTTGTACACTGAAGCATCACATGGCTCAACCTAAAATAGCCTAAGGGTGTTGCCAATTGTTCTAGAGATCTATTCACGCAGAGACCTCCTTTTGTTTAGCCACTCGTGCCTTCTGGCAACTCTGCGTACCCTAGCATCAAGAAGAGGCTCCTCCTCTTCTCCTGAATCACTCATGTGCACTTCAGGAGATGCAGAAGGCCCTGGTTGGCTTTCAGCCTCTGACTCCACATCCTCTCTGACCTCCTCGCTATCAGACTTGGGTGCCAGGTACATGGGCCTAGGGTACCAGGCCAAAACCATCTCTCGATTCTCAGGATCTGTGACCAGTTGCGTGGAATGTGGACAGGCCACAACGGATCGATATAAATTAGGAACAGATAGCAGAAGAAAAAATGCCTAAACCTTGTTGTAGTTAGCTCTGGCCCTGCTCCTGCCCCAAGGACTGTGGATGTGGGGGAGACATCCACATGCTGCAGGCCTGTTTTGCCCCCGGTGGAATCTGATGATGAAGGCTCCTCTGACCAAGAAGACATGAGTGACAGGGAGGAGGAGAGTGTGGCAGACAGCTCAGAAGGAGATCAATTATCTAGCTCCTCCTTGGATTCAGAACAAGAGTTAATGATACAGCCACGAATGCGGAGAGCGATGCATAGGCAGCAACAACTGAGAGATTATTATCAAAGAAAATGAGGCCACCTGTGGTTGGGTGGGGCTGTGGTCATTAGTGAGGCTGCTATAAAAAGCAGCCTGTGGGTTTGGCCATTGTGGAGGATTATCTGATCCTTGTGTTTTGTGACTGCTTTACTGACTTTGACTTTTTGTGTGCTGATTTTTCCCCGCTTTGAAACTAAACTAGAGCAAATTGTGTGTCACTTTGTGAAAGAAGAAGGACTGTAAATTGCCTCACAGCTGCAAGCTAAGTATCACAGTACTGATAAGGGACTTGTACAAATTACCAGTTTGTTTGGAGACGAGTGATCTTTGCTATACCAAAAGAGGGCTTGGTTTAAGTGAATTTTCATTATAAAGAACATTGTTTTGAATTTTCAAACGTGTGTGTGTCTGAAATTTGTACCTGTGAATTTTTGGGAGGATTCTACCAGAGAGCCCGACAGAACAAACCTAAGACAAACGACCTTCCCTTCTCTAGAGTTAGTTCAACAACTCTCACATTGTATCATGAGACAAAATTTATCTCCTCTGCTCTGTTTATTTTCTAGGAGGCAAAGAGCGAGGTGAAATGTGATTTCCCAGAAAAATTTTAGGGCCTGAAATGTTGAATAAATCCCCATCATTTCCTGCCTGCCTGAAATTTGGTCTTTTAATATTGTTTCGGAGCTTCTGTATTTGGTGTGACTTCCTCCCATTTCCAAATGGTGGAGGGATGGATGGATGAATAACAGGGAGACTCTCCTATCATCCATCCGTCCGTCCATCCATCCATCCATCCATCCATCCATCCATCCATCCATTTTCTGTGGAATTATTAGAGAAAGGAAGCATGAAAGCTGCAAAGTCCTCCAAAAGTAATTATTGCCCTGTAATTTTAGCATGATGGAAAAATGATTAATTGCAGAGGGAACTATCGTATTAACTGCCCTTTATTAAATTAATTGAATTAAGTCTTTTCAGCAAAATTAATTTTTGTAGGCTGGATTTTCTTATGGGTTGAATTGTGGTTTCTGGCACATCTTCCCAAATAGCAAACCCTTCCAAAAAGAAAGATTGCACATCGCGCTCCAAAGAGGCTGGCTTGGTTTTCAGTAGCATCTTCTTTGTTCTCAGAGAGGAAATTGTTCTTTGGACCCAACAAAAGACGCATCACCCTTTTTCTGCAGCTTGTGGTGGTTAACAGAGACAAGGAAATGTGGCGTTATTTTGTTTTAAGTGGACACAATGTCTCTGCAACCACTCATTTCCTTCCTCCCATATTAGCCAACAGAAGTCACTCAGTCCAATGTGGTGGGGGAAAAAAAAACCCTGAAATCGGTGGATAAAGAGACCATTAAGGCAAACTCAACTAATCGCCTCTGGCCTTGACGTCAGAAAAGCCTTCTCCACGTACCAATGAGTCTCTACATGGAGACTAGTTGCAGATGAGATGCTAGCGGTGGCACGGACCATCTGTAACTCCCTTAAAGATGATATGAAAAAGAAATGACGGGAATTTCTGCATTGATATTATACCCACATGTCCCAAGAAATGTTGTAAGAAAGAGAATATCACTGCGCAACTCTATATTATGATGGAACAATGGAATAAACCACCATTTCCTGATTTGAACAGTGCCGAATTGCCCAACCTTAGCAAATTTAAGATGTCTGTATTTCTACTTCCCAGCATGATGTCTAGGGGATTCTGGGAATTGAAGGTAAATTTGCCAAGGCTGAGAATTAGTAGTACAGAGGAATTAGAGACAATGCATGAGGAAAAGGAAGTCAACAAATAATACTCAATGTTTTTCTAGATCAGTGGTTCTCAACCTAGGGGTCGGGACCCCTTTGGGGGTCGAATGACCATTTCACAGGGGTCACCTAAGACCCTGGGAAAAGACAAATTTCCCACAGTGTTAGGAACTAAAGCTTCTATTCTGGTGCCTTGGAATATATTTTTAAAATCCGACCAATCAGATGTTTACATTAGGGGTGTCCCTCTGACCTTCCTGCCAATCATCTTAAAGCTCTGTTGGGAGAATTGGCACTAGGCTTATGGTTGGGGGTCACCACAACAAGAGGAACTGTATTAAGGGGTCGCGGCATTAGAAAGGTTGAGAACCACTGTTCTAGATGCTTCAACCTATTAAACTATAACATTACTGAAAACCTCTTAACTCTGCCTCCATTTTCTACAGAGCACTGCACACCAAGACAACTAGACACAAGAACAGTTTTTTCCCGAACGCCATCACTCTACTAAACAAATAATTCCCTCAACACTGTCAGACTTTCTACTAAATCTGCACTTCTATTCTACTAGTTTTTCTCATCATTCCTATCACCCATTTCCTCCCATGTTGACTGTATGACTGTAACTTGTTGCTCATATCCTAAGATTTTTATTAATATTGCTTCTTCATTGCTTATTGACCCCTATGATAATCATTAAGTGTTGTACCATATAATTCTTGACAAATGTATATTTTATTTTATGTACGCTGAGAGCATATGCACCAAGACAAATTCCTTGTGTGTCCAATCACACTTGGCCAATAAAAATTCTACTCTACTCTATTCTATTCTATTCTATTATTATTATTTTTATAATATAAATAACAAAAGAACATACACACAATATATAACATGTGCTCAGTGTTTACGTGCCTGCCACCAGACAACATTCATACCCCTCCACCAAAATGGGGGGCGTATTTTGTAAATACCACTTTAACTCAAGAGCAATATATCTATTTACATGTTATAAAGTGATTCTAATTTATTCTTTATAGCTTGGTCTTGAATTCTACTGAGCACATACATCTCCTCTTACCTTGTCCTATCATCCCATCAGTTCCTGCAGATTGGTTTCATTAGCCTCCATTTTCAAGCATTTACGAAAATGAATTAAATTATTTAATCTGTAAAAAAGAAAAAATAGACAAACTTGCATATAGCTCAGAATTAATTATACATTAAAGAGCTGAGCTAATTATGATTAAATATTAAAATTTCATATTAGTTAAATACGCAAGTATTAGTATTTCATGGATATTTTTACTTTTAGTTCATTTTAATTACCCTTCTGTATGTTTTATTGTATTATCTCTGCTATATCTGTTTATACAGTGATACCTCGTCTTACAAACGCCTCATCATACAAACTTTTTGAGATACAAATGCTTGCACGCATTAATCGCTTTTCCATTGATTCCTATGAAAAACATTGTCTTACAAACTTTTCACCTTAAGAACCTTGTCCTGGAACCAATTAAGTTTGTAAGACAAGGTATCACTGTATCTTGTTTCTTATATTCCATCAAGTAAATCAAATAAAAGTAAAACATTATTAAAATCCTTACAATTTATTGTAATATCTACTACATAGTTATTTAACAGGTTCAAAATAAGGAAGCAATGAACAAAGTCATTTGTTTTGCAGAAATTTGGAAATATTTTTGTAACACCTCCATTAGCAGAAATATCAACTTTCCATGTATTTTCTGTGGTCAAACAAAATCTGTTTGTGTTTGGGGATTTTCCTCCCATTCTTCTTTGCAGAAGTCTTTTAGTTCAGAAATATCCTTAGGCTACCTTTTCAGTCGGCATATTTCAGTTCTCCCTTGAAAATTCTCAGAAATACAGTTAGTCCTCGACTTATGACCACGATTAAGCCCAACATTTCTGTTGCTAAATGAGACAGTTGTTAAGTGAGTTTTGCCCAATTTTATGACCTTTCTGCAAATCACTGCAGTTCAGGAGTGGGTTCCTCCCAGTTTGGACCAGATCGCCTGTTCTGTCTGGGTCACTCCGGAAGCCAATACCAACCCAAAAAGAGAAGCCAGACACACCAGTAAAAGGCAATGGCAGTTTATAAAATTCAAGAAAAACACAGGTAACAGAAAATGTCCTTACAAACAGGAAAATGCTGTATCTTCAAATATATCCACGAAGGCAAAAGTCCATGCAGCAATACAGGATTCTTACTGCCAAGACGAGGCTGTAGATAGCAGACCTACACCTCCCACGGGTCTTCCAAACTGCTGGGCCACAAGCCAGGAACAGAGACGTCGAGAACAAAGCAGGACACCGTAACTCCAACTGATAACACTCCACATGGCTTCAAGGGCTTGCCTGCCTTTTAAACCCTGCTAAGGAGGACCACACCCAAGCCCAGCTGTTCCTAATTCAGTGCTGATAATACTTCTTTAATTGCTCCTTTCTTTGATCTGAACGTCTCTGTCGCATGTCAGTGACGGCTTGTGCTTCATCACCTAATGACTCCAAGCTACTGGCTGGGGAGAGCCCCCCCCCCTGGGGCTCTCATGCTGTTCTCCTTCGTCCCCTTCCTGACTTTCCTCTCCCCCATCTGACTGTTCAGCCCCCTCCTCTTCGCTGTCATCCTCCTCCGGGCATGGAGCCAGCAGAGACACAGCCGGTCCCTGAGCAGCCTCAGGCTGAACCACAACATCACCCGAACAATTAGTGACCTACCGGTGGTATAATTTTGGTATCATAGATCCTGTTCTGTCTGGGCCGATCTGTGCTCATCGCCATCTTTTCTTCTCAATTTTGGGCCAATTTTCCTGTGTTTTGATGGCTTCTCCACATTCTGTGCTTTGAAAAAAGCCCTCCCACCCATCCCTGGGTTAATACTAACCTATATTTCTTTGCCCCAAGCACATCTGATCAACTCCTGAGCTGTGTTTTGGGCTCAAACCACCTTCTGAGCATGTGCAGAAGTGAAAATGAATGCACGAAACCGTTGTGATGCAAACCAGCGGCAAATGTAAGTGGAACCCACCCCTGTTGCAATTGTTAAGTTAGTATCACTGTTGTTAAGTGGATCTGGTTTCTCTGTGGACTTTAATTGTCGGATGCTGCAACGTCCTGCCTGTCGGCGTCTACTTCAGCTTCAACCACAACAACACAAGAGCACACCACAGATTTAAACGTAATATTAACCGCTCCAAACTTGACTGTAAAAAAAATGACTTCAGTAACCGAGTTGTCGAAGCATGGAACTCATTACCGGACTCCATAGTGCCATCACCAAACCCCCAACACTTTACCCTTAGATTATCTACGGTTGACCTATCCAGATCCCTAAGAGGTCAGTAAGGGGCGAGTACAAGTGCACTAGAGTGCCTTCCGTCCCCTGTCCTATTGCTCTCCTATATCTCCCCTACCTTTCTTCTATTCCTATATCTCTTCTTCTATTCTTTCTTAGATATATTTTACTATGAGTATCTCTTCTATAACCTTCATCATGTATTTTACTATATATATATATGTCACATGGGTTTTTTTGCGGAATTTGAAAATTAAGGGAGACTAGGATAGATCTATTTCAGCCTTATTTTGGCCTCATCAGCTAGCCATACCCACTGGGACTTGAACCTGCAAACTTTGCCTTGTAAGGCAGAGAATTATCCTCTAGGCTACAGTATCCAATCCCTTCAGCTCTGCACCAGGGAAGGGTTACATATTTTTGTGTCGAATCACCCTGGTGTATTGAAGGAACATCACAGCTCTTTATTTGCCTCCCTGCCCAAGCCAGGGCCATTTCCAAGGCAGTTAATTTTATTGATAGCCGACAATATATATATATATACCCACTAAAACCCTAATTGTGTATTGGACAAAATAAATAAAAAATAATAATAAAAAAAATAAAAAAAATAAAGTTCACAAAAGGAGATCACATGATTTGGGACACTGCAACTGTAAAAAATTTGAGTCAGTTGCCAAGTTTAAATTTTAAGTTTTATTAAATTTATAGGCTGCCGAACTTCTGACGGACTCTGGGTGGCATACAACAATAAAAACTGTATACAACAATTAAAGTCCCAATAAAAACAATCATTACTACTAGGTCGGAGCGGAGTGTTATAGCTCAGTGACCCCAGGCCAATCTCTGAATTTCATCACATGGACCACGGGGATGCGGTAATGGCCATAAGTGTGAAAAGCGGTCATAAGTCACTATTTTTGAAAGTGCAGTTGTAACTTTCAATGGTCACTAAGCAAAAACTGTTGCGAGTCAAGGACTAACTGTATTCAAGTCTGAAGACTACAAGTGCCATTGTAAAAATCTTCATTCTCTTTTCTGTAAGCATGTTGTGTTGGAAATATTTTTTGCTTTAGTCTTGCTGAAATAGTGACCCTTTGGGACATTAGATTGAGTTCACATACACCTGTGCTAGAATCATCGTTCCTATCACCCCTCTCCTCCCACTTATTTCTGTATGACTGTTGCTAGTATCTTTACAATTTACATTAATATTGTTTCCTGATTGCTTACTTGACCCCTAGGACAATCATTAAGTGTTGCACCTCTTGATTCTTGACAAATGTATCTTTTTCTTTTACGGACACTGGGACCATATGCACCAAAGACAAATTCCTTCTGTGTCTAATCACACTTGGCCAATAAAGAATTCTATTCTATTATTCTATTGTAGAATGGTCCTTCAAACTGGTTTTGATTCTTTCCCTGTAATTATGATGAAAAGAGTAGGAAAAGTTGGCAATGATAAAAGTTATAATGTGCAAGATTCATAAATAAATGTACAGTAGTTAGAACAAACATTTATGCCCTTCTTGTGTGTGGGTTAATTTTTGCCATATGTTCTCATGGCAAATGTAAGGTTTAAATGTCAGCATTGTCCTCAACCAGGAGAAATTTTAATTTGACAGGCAGGTTTGACATTCTACAGATTAGATCCTTCCTTCCTTCCTTCCTTCCTTCCTTCCTTCCTTCCTTCCTTCCTTCCTTCCTTCCTTCCTTCCTTCCTTCCCGGCTTGCTTGCTTGCTTGCTTGCTTGCTTGCTTGCTTGCTTGCTTGCTTGCTTGCTTGCTTGCTTGCTTGCTTGCTTGCTTGCTTGCTTGCTTGCTTGCTTGCTTGCTTGCTTGCTTGCTTGCTTGCTTACTTACTTACTTACTTACTTACTTACTTACTTACTTACTTACTTACCATTTGTAGCATAACTTCATGGTAGGAAATAAATGCATTGTAAACTCTTCTTATTTAATCATAGCTAAGAATAGTGATGTTACTAAAGGAAAGGAAACGCAGTAAAAGAGATGGTGTCATAAATTTATTTGCAAAAAGTTTTTTTCTGAGAAAAATCTATGCAAATTTAACATAGTTCCTAATATTAATCCTGCAATTATTAGAGCTAAGTAAACAAGATATATTGTTTCAATTTAAGTGTATCTGGCTTTTTGCAGAGGCATCTGTCTACCTAATCCCCGTTTTCTACAGCAACTGTCAAATCTTAAGTGATCTTCTTAGAAAAAAATGGTTTAATATTCTTTTAAAAAAGCACTGGAGCTGTGTTTTATGAAGGACAATTTAAATCAGGAAAGAGACCCTGATTCTATCTACTATGTGCACTACATCTGTTAGCATCCGATGATAAATAGTTTCTCCACTGTATTTACCAAATAAGTAGAAACGTTAGTAAGAAGAAGCAATTTCCCCGAGGAATCAATGTAAAAGCAAATAATGCGTGCGATTGGGGAAACCACAGGGAGGGTGGAAGCCCTGTTTCCTCCCAGGAGATTTCTAGAGAGGCCCCAATGAGGCTTCTCCCCGCCTTTTCTGGCCCTGTTCCCTCCCAGGAGATTCCTAGAGAGGCCCCACGGAGGCTTCTCCCTGCCTTTTACGGTTACAGTTTCAGATGCTTAGGTTTATAAGTGAAAAATGGTTCTTGAGAACAGGTAAAAAAATCTTGAACACCCGGTTCTTATCTAGAAAAGTTCTTAAGTAGAGGCATTCTTAGGTAGAGGTACCACTGTACTAGTCATAAGTCACCTTTTTCAGTGCTTTTGTAACCTTGAACAGTCACTAAATAAACTTGTAAATCAAGGTCTACCTCTATATAGGTAAATATTTCTTAAAGATCATACTGCCTAGGATCCTGACTATTAAATTCAGAACCTGCACAGGTTCCCTTAATGTAACACTTAATCAAATCATTCCTTTTGCCAAGCAGCTGGCCATGGGACTTGGTGATGTTTGGTTTGTTATAGAAATGATTTTTATATCAGTGTCAGTTGCAGAAGAGAAAATGCATGGGTTAAAAAGTGTATCTGATTAAAAACAAAATCTGGAGCTCATAAAAAATCTTATGAATTAATTTCAAAAGACAAGTTAAATAGACCTGAACATAACTCGTGGGAAAATTAATATTATTTCAATGGATGTGTTCCATGTTCATTTTTATATGGAAGTGCATCCTGTGTTTAAAACCACTGTAATACAGGTTACCTGCGCATCAAATATGATCAGAAATGCACATTATTAACTCTGAGTCTAGTGAAATACTTTTGGGTCTATTATAATCAGTTTCATGCTTCCATAAGGGGACTTCTAAGGAAGGATTTTGCTCCAAGAACCCCTTTTGCAACATCTGTACAACATGTGCAAAAGTAAAATGAGTGATTGGTCCATGCCTTCCACTGCAGGAAGTAATAACCTTGTCAAGATGTGGTAATAATATCACAAAGACTAATCAACACTGTTGCGCTATCCAAACAATATAATTCCTCCCCTTCCCTCTGGTCTCAACTTGCTTGCCACGGTGTACATAATTTCATCAGCAGATACGATGGCAAATAGACCAGGCAGGTGTTCATTAACAAGACATCAGTTAAACAAAGGATATGCTTTGGTGCATCCAAAAATGCAGCTTTCTCATTTATATTCTGCATACTCATGACAATATCCATATCCTGAATTATTGGCTTCATTCACAAAAAGGCAGAACACCAGGAATGCTTTGTAAAGCTAAAGATCTAAAGTTACTCTTGAATGAAGCTCAGCTCTTGGTACCATAAATACGAGAAGCAATGGATAGAAAATAATCAGGGAGAGAAGCAACCGAGAACTAAGGAGAAATTTCCTAACAATGAGAACAATTTATTTATAATTTATTTATATGTTATTTATTTATTAATTGGATTTCTATGATGCCCCTCTCCGAGGACTCGGGGTGGCTCGCAACATATAATATACAGTATATGAAATCTTGAATCCAATTAATTAATTAAGAATCTAAAAAAAACCCAAAAGCATAAAAAACAATCATTCCATTCACTCCACATTCTCTCAAAACATTCATTGACCAGGGGGCAAGGATCTAATGTTCCCAGCCCTGGTGGAATAAATGAGTCTTCAGACTTTTACTGAAGGCGAGGAGGGTGGGGGCAGTACGAATCTCTGGGGGGAGATGATTCCAGAGGACTGGGGCCCCCACAGAGAAGGCTCTCCCCCTAGGTGCCGCCAAGCAATATTGTCTAGTTCAGTCTTTCCCAACCTTGGCAACTTGAAGATATTTGGACTTCAACTCCCAGAATTCCCCAGCCAGGATTCGCTGGCTGGGGAATTCTGGAAGTTGAAGTCCAAATATCTTCAAGTTGCCAAGGTTGGGAAACACTGATCTAGTTGACGGAACCTGGAGAAGGCTGATTCTGTGGGACCTGACCAGTCTCTGGGATTTATGTGGCAGAAGGCGGTCCCGTAAGTATTCTGGTCTGATGCCATGTAGGGTTTTATAGGTCATAATCAACACTTTGAATTGAGTGTGGAAACCAATTGGCAGCCAATGCAGCCCACAGAGTGTTGGAGAGATATGTGTATGTCTGGGCAAGCCCATGACTACTCACGCGGCTGCATTTTGCACAATTTGTAGTTTTCAAATGCTTTTCAAAGGTAACCACATGTAGAAAGCATTGCAGAGCATTGCAGCCCCATGTAGACGGCATTGCAGTAGTCTAACCTTAATCGGTGCAACAGAAATAGCCGCCCTGAATCCGATAGGATTGGGCAGCTTAAAAGTCAAATAAATTAAAATTAAATTAAATTAAAGTTATGGGTAGCCCATCATTGGAGGCTTTTAAGGAGAAACTTAAAAGCCTAGTCTAGAATGGTATTGGAAAGTGATGGCGACACATTTTTTTTCTTATTTAACCCTTTAACATATTTAAATGTTTTGATCATGTCCCCCTTTCCCTTCTGTCCTCCAGACTATACAGATTGAGTTCATTAAGTCTTTCCTGATAAGTTTTATGCTTAAGACCTTCCACCATTTTTGTAGCCCGTCTTTGGACCCATTCAATTTTATCAATATCTTTTTGTAGGTGAGCTCTCCAGAACTGAACACAGTATTCCAAATGTGGTTTCACCAGCGCTCTCTACAGCGGGATCACAATCTCTCTCTTCCTGCTTGTTATACCTCTAGCTATGCAGCCAAGCATTCTACTTGCTTTCCCTACCGCCTGACTGCACTGTTCACCCATTTTGAGACTGTCAGAAATCACTACCCCTAAATCCTTCTCTTCTGAAGTTTTTGCTAACACAGAACTGCCAATACAATACTTAGATTGAGGATTCCTTTTGCCCAAGTGCATTATTTTACATTTGGAAACATTAAACTGCAATTAAACATTAAACAACTAAGAAGATTTCCAAAACGTTTATTAGGAAAACAATCCTTTTTTTTCCCCTTTAAAAAAGAAATTCCCCATTTAGCAATGGAGATACTAGAAATCCTTCCACTTAATTAATGTTGAATCCTTCTTGCCTTCACATCTGAAATGCATTAAAGAATTATTTATTCAAATGTGGTCTAGCCCAGTAAAATATAAGATTTAAGCCACAGCATTTTGATCCGTGCAGTTTCGCAATCTATCATCACTACGTCGCTATATACCAGACTGCCCAAGGGGAGAATAGTTTCTCGCACATGGAATTGTGAGTGTCATGCCAGGGTTTTGTTCCACAGTTTATATTCACACTTGATTTGCTACTTAGACATTTATATTTGTGTGGTTTCTGTCTGCTCCTGTTAGACCATGATAAAAGAGTGCACTGCAGCAAAAATATCAAATAAGTTGCTCATAAACGGTATGAATTACCTGTTCCTTTTTATGGCACTGGGTTCTACTGTACTGCCCAGCCAGGCGGGTACCACTCAACTGAGTTTAATTGATCTCAAAAAATCTCAGCAGAGTTACAGGTGGTTTGAACTTGGATAAGAGACAGCCACAAAATACAGATTAACAGAATGACAGTGTTGGAAGGGACCTTGTAGTCATCTTTCCTATTAAAAGTTCAGTTCGGGAGACCTCACTTCAAAAGGATACAAAAAGTCTTGCATGTCTCCTCTTTCTTGTAGTTCAATGAATTATGGAGATGTCTTGTCTGAATTTGCTTCCAAATACTATTCAGAACTTTAAACATTTTTAGCTACCACGTGCTAAAACAAGTGGGAAACAAGCTTGACAATTGTAAAACTTTTTCTCAATGCTGTTTCAAATGGTCACTAATGAAACCACTTCCTCCTCTACTTTTTCCACTTCCTGTTCCCCCTCCTCTTCTTTTTCTTCCTCCTCCTCCTTTTCTTCTTCTTCCTCTTCTTCTTCCCTTTTCTCCTCCTCCTCTACCTTTTCTTTTTCCTCTTCCTCTTCCTCCTCTTCTTCTTCCTCCTCTTCTTCTTTCTCCTCCTCCTCTTCTTCCTCCTCTCCCACCTCCTCCTCCTTCTCTTCCTCCTCCTCCTGTTCTTCCTCCTGTTCTTCCTTCTCCTCCTCCTCCTCTTCCTTCCACTCCTCCTCCTCCTCTTCTTCCTCCTCCTCCTTGACCACCAGCACCACTTTTTTTTCTCATTGCAGCTATGGAGGTTGATGGGAGAAAGTTTCAGTTTTAGAACTACCCCTTTGGGGCCTTTCTAGGAATCTCCTGGGAGGAAACAGGGCCGGAAAAGGTGGGAAGAAGCTTCCATGGGGCCTCTCTAGGAATCTCCTGGGAGGAAACAGGGCCAGAAAAGGCAGGGAGAAGCGTCTGTGGGGCCTCTCTAGGAATCTCTTGGGGGGAAACAGGGCCGGAAAAGGTGGGGAGAAGCCTCTCTAGGAATCTCCTGGGAAGAAACAGGGCCAGAAAAGGCAGGGAGAAGCGTCTGTGGGGCCTCTCTAGGAATCTCCTGGGGGGAAACAGGGCCGGAAAAGGTGGGGAGAAGCCTCTGTGGGGCCTCTCTAGGAATCTCTTGGGATGAAACAGGAACGCACCCTCCCTGTGGTTTTCCCAATTGCACACATTATTTGCTTTTACATTGATTCCTATTGGAAAAATTGCTTCATCTTACAAACTTTTCTACTTGAGAACCAGGTCATGGATTGAATTAAGTTCGTAAGCAGAGGTACCACTGTAGTTGTTGAACTTGGTGTCCAACAGAGTCACAATCACAATGAGCCGGGGTGGCGCAGCAGGTAGCGTGCTGTACTGCAGGCTTCTGAAGCTGACTGTAGATCTGAAGGTCAGCAGTTCAAATCTCATCACCGGCTCCAGGTTGACTCAGCCTTCCATCCTTCCGAGGTGGGTAAAATGAGGACCCGGATTGTGGGGGCCATATTCTGGCTCTGATAAGAAGTGCTATTGCTAACATGTTGTAAGTTGCCCTGAGTCTAAGGAGAAGGGTGGCATAAAAATCGAATAAATAAATAAATAAATAAATAAATAAATAAATCAGCTGACATCAACCATCACGCTGAGTGCACAGATCAAAAGTACAACCGGCTCTCAGAGCTGGCTGGCTGGCTGAAGCAAGAGTCTTACTCCATGCCAGAGTTATTAAATGGTAGTCAGATTTCTTTGCTTCCCCTCCACCCTTCACTCCTTCTTGGGTCTGTTTTTATAAAGCCCACGATGCTCAGAACAGATAGGACAAGGAGATGGCACAGCGTTTCCCATCTGCAATAATTGTGTCTGTCGTTTCATGCAAACCAAGCAGCAGTTTCCAAAGTTCGATATATATATTTTTTGCCAGTCAGTCATTCCAAGAAAAAAAGAGAGGCCGTTTTTGGCAGTCGGTGAGAACATTTTGAGGTTTGTAAATGGAGCCTATAATTTGACGATAGACATGTCTTAGTGCTTAGACAGACAGACATTATTGAGAAATCTCTGCAGAGAGAGAGAGATACAGACAGAGATAAAATTCTCTTTTTGGTTTTCTGCGCCCAGATCTCAGAAGCTAGATGGCTTCTGAGCAGTGAAAGGCTGCAAAAAGTTTTACTATCACATGGTAGGTATGGCTTATTTTGTGGGTGTGGCTTGTGACCATGTGACCGGGTAGGAGTGGCTTGACAATCATGTGACTGGGGGGTGGCTTAAAGGTCATGTGACTGGCTTAAAGTTGGCCAACTTGATGTCACTCACATCAAGGGTTTTGGTTAGGGTGCAAGGCCTCTCCTCGTTTCAAAGACATACAATTTCCCTATCTATTTAGTATTACTGAACATGCAAACTATACTACTTAATTCTATGTATATATGCCATATGTGTACATATATATTTATATTTATATATATTTATATTTATATTTTATTAGATTTGTATGCCGCCCCTCTCTGAAGACTCAGGGCGGCTAACAACAATAAAGAAAACAATGTAACAAATCCAATATTAAAAAGCAATCTAAAAAACCCCAATTTAAGAGACAAATCATACAAACAAGCATACCATGTATAAATTCTATAAGCCTAGGGGGAAGGGAAAAAATTTCAATTCCCCCATGCCTGACTACAGAGGTGGGTTTTAAGGAGCTTGCGAAAGGCAAGGAGGGTGGGGGCAACTCTGATATCTGGGGGGAGCTGGTTCCAGAGGGTCGGGGCTGCCACAGAGAAGGCTCTTCTCCTGGGTCCTGCCAAATGACATTGTTTAGTCGACGGGACCCGGAGAAGGCCAACTCTGTGGGACCAACTGGTCACTGGGATTCGTGCGGCAGAAGGCGGTCCCGGAGATATTCTGGTCACAGGCATACAAAAATATACATTATCCACTATATAAACTGTATGTGTATGTACGCATGCGCGCGCGCGCGCGCACACACACACACACACAAACACAGGTCTTCTAAAATTATGCACATTCAACCTCATTTACTGCAATAGGAAAAACATACCCAGAACGCAGAAGGGAAAAAAAGAAAAAACCTCAAAATTTTTCTACTGGTTCCTGTTTGCCTGTTGGGCTTTTTTTCACACTCTGGGGCATTAGGAAGCTTCCCTGAAGCCTCCAGAGGGCAAAAAACAGCACCAAGGGCAAACCGAAAGTCCATTTTTCGGAATTTCTGATTTGCCCTTTGGGCAGACTGCTGGCATCCATCGATCAGCAGAAGTCGCTTGCAGTACTGCACTCTAACCACTGCACCATCAAGGCTTTTCTATTGGGTGGGGTGAGCGAGCAGCAACAACGGGGAGATTGGTTCGGGGGTGTGGCCAGCCAGCCTTCGCTACCTAGTTTGGCAACCATGGCCAAATTTCCGCCAGAGTTTTGTGCAAACCAGCTGAATACCTCCAGTTCTTCCCCACTCTTTCCCCAGTGCCCCAATCCATTTTACAAAACCAAGTCGACACAGTCAGACATGAAAAGCAGACACTCTTGTCCAATCCAAGACCCAAACTGAAATGGCAGGGACTCTAAGGATCCCAAACTTCTCATCTCTAAAAAGGTTTTGCTCCACTTCTGCAGGCGCTAATTCTTCCAAGGGAAGTGGGTTGGATCTTAATTAATTCAGGACTCTTGTATGGCAAAACACAGCAGCCTTTCCCAAAGGCCGTATAACCTCAATCTTTTGCGCCGACCAGGCTTGGTAATTGAATCAATGTACAGTAAGAAAAGTTCAACGCAAAACGTCTGGTTCCAGGTTAGATGGGAAACAGATGTTCAGTGGCTCTTCTTTCTTTCTCTCCCCCTGTCAACAGCAAGAAAGAGGGCTTCCAGTATAGATTCAAAGGGTTGGTGACTAGCAGGAGAAGAAATGGCAGGAGACTTTGGGCTTCTCGAACAATGGAGGGCTTATACAGTATTTCTGAAAACCATGCATCAATTTACCCAGCGCTCATGGTGGTGAGATTAAAAGAAATGGCTGGATGTGGGTCTGGAAATAAGAGAGGTCTTTAGTACCGCCAGGCAGCATTTTAAAAGCATTTTTTGCCGTTTTCAGGCAAATATGCTCTATGACAATTTTATTTATTTATTTGTTTATTTGTTTATTTGTTTATTTGTTTGTTTGTTTATTTATTTATTTATTTATTTATTTATTTATTTATTTATTTATTTATTTATTTATTTATTTATTTATTTATTTATTTATTTATTTATTTATTTATTTATTTATTTATTTATTTATTTATTTATTTATTTATTTATTTGTATGCCGCCCCTCTCCGCAGATTTTCGGCAGCTAACAACAGTAAAAAGACAACGTAAACAAATCTAATATTAAAAAAAATCTAAAAACCCCTATTTAAGAGATCAGTCATACATACAGTCATACCATACATAAATTTTATAAGCCTAGGGGAAGGGAATATTTCAATTCCCCCATGCCTGACGAAGTAGGTTTTTAAGAGCTTATGAATGGCAAGGAGGGTGGGGGCAACTCTGATATCTGGGGGGAGTTGGTTCCATAGGGTCGGGGCTGCCACAGAGAAGGCTCTTCCCCTGGGTCCCGCCAAACGACATTGTTTAGTTGACGGAACCCGGAGGAGGCCAACTCTGTGGGACCTCACTGGTTGCTGGGATTTGTGCGGCAGAAGGCGGTCCCGGAGATATTCTGGTCTGATGTCATGAAGGGCTTTATAGGTCATAACCAACGCTTTGAATTGTGACCGGAAACCGATCGGCAACCAATGCAGACTGCGGAGTGTTGGAGTAACATGGCCATATTTAGGAAAGCCCATGATTGCTATCACAGCTGTATTCTGCACGATCTGGAGTTTCCGAACACTTTTCAAAGGTAGCCCCATGTAGAGAGCGAATCATTGGGGTTCAAGATGGAGGAGGCACCACTAACAAGCAGTCCCCGATGTATGATCACAATTGAGTCCAAAATTTCAATTACTAAGGAAGACCGTTGTTAAGTGAGTTTTGCCCAATTTCATGAAAAGCACTACGAAGCAGTACATAGTTTATTTTTTGGAGTACAGTATAAGACGCACCTTTTTTCTCCCTAAAAGAGGCTGATCATTTGGGTGCCTCTTATACTCTGAATGTAGCTCCCCCCCAGCCCAAACGAGTCTGCGGAGAGGGGCGGCATACAAATCTGATTAAACTTGAAACTTGAACTTGAAGGTGCTAAGGATCTTCCCAGCTCTTACCTTGCAGACTCTTTCAGTGTTTCTCTCTGCGAAGAATGTTTTCCAAACCCTGAGTCTTTCCACGTTTTTTTCATTGCTCTGACATGCTCTGAATAAGTTTCTTTCCAGCCCTAACCAGGTGCTAACAATGTTCCCAGCTCTTACCGGCTTGCAAGCTCTTTCATTGTTATTCTCTGCAAATAATGTTTTCCAAGCCCTAAGTCTTTGCAGGGTTTTTTCCATTGCTCTGACATGCTCTGAATAAGTTTCTTTCCAGTCCTAACCAGGTGCTAACAATGTTCCCAGTTCTTATTGGTTTGCAAGCTCTTGCAAGCTCTTTATTGGCTTTATTGGCTCTTGCAAGCTATTTAATAAGAGCTTGCAAGCTCTTTCATTGTTACTCTCTGCAAAGAACTTTTCCAAACCCTAAGTCTTTGCAGTTTCTTTTATTGCATCTACTTGCATCTTTCCAGGTGTTGATGAAGTTCCCAGCTCTTACTGGCTTGCAAGCTCTTTCCTTGTTACTCTCTCCAAATAAGGTTTTTAAAAAAGCCCTATCCAGGAGATAAAATAATGTGCTCAAGCTGACCAGACTAAGGATGCTATCCAAATGAATATCTGGTAAGCAGATTCTTTTCCCTATTTTTCCCCCCAAATACTAAAGTGTGTCTTATACTCTGTTGCGTCTTATACTCCGAAAAATATAGTAAGTGTTATTGCTATTGCTACTGCTAACTGAATTCACTGCCAGGAGTTTGAGTCTTACTAGCTCAAGGTGGACTCAACTTTCTATCCTTCTGAGATCTGTAAAGTGAGGAGCCACATTGTTGTGGGCAATTGGCTGACTCTGTAAACCTCTTAGAGAGGGCTGCAAAGCGCTGTGAAGCAGTATAGAAGTCTAAGTGCTATTGCTATTGCTACTAAACAAATGGCTGTAACTGAAGGACTATATTTGGAACCCTTCATCTCCTGAAGGGATGAATGACTGATGGATGAATGCATTTAATTTTGGGGTTTTACTGATTGTATACTGTTTTTATTACTGTATGCTGCCCTGAGTCCATTTGGAAAAGGGCGGCTTATAAATCTAAATTAGAAAGCAGTGTTCCAATATCTCAGGGGTTGAGAAGATAAAGAAGATAAAGAAGAGGGAGACAAACTATTCTCCAAAGCACTTGCAGGTAGTACAAGAAGGAATAATTTCCTAACAGTTAGAACAATTAACCAGTGGAACAGCTTGCCTCCAGTAGTTGTGAATGCTACAACATTGGAAGTTTTAAAGAAGAGATTGGACAACCGGGGAATACACTCCAAGACCAGGGAAGTCTTAATACCACTCTACTACGCCCTGGTCAGACCACACCCGGAGTACTGTGTTCAGTTCTGGTCACCACACTTCAAAAAAGACATTGAAACTCTGGAGAGGGTGCAGAAAAGAGCAACCAAAATGATCAGGGGTCTAGAAACCAAGACTTACGAAGAGAGACTGTGGGAACTGGGCATGGATAGCCTAGAGAAAAGGAGGGCCAGAGCGGACATAATAGCAGTCTACAGGTTGCCACAGAGAGCAGGGGATCACTTTATTCTCCAGGGCACCGGAGGGCCGGACGAGGAACAACGGCTGGAAGCTGACCAAGGAGAGATTCAACCTGGAAATAAGGAAGAACTTCCTGACGGTCACAACGATCAACCAGGGGAACAACCTACCAGCGGACATTGTGAACTCCAATACTCTGAACATTTTAAAGAGGAAATTGGACTGCCATTTGGCTGGGATGCCATAGGGTTCCTGCTTAGGCAGGGGGTTGGACTTGATGACCCGCATGGTCCCTTCCAACTCTAACAATAAACAAACAAACAAACAAACAAACAAACAAATAAATAAATAAATAAACAATTTTTCTGAAATGGTGTAGGGCAGTGGCCTTTTGGTTAAGAGGGGCCGTTTTCATAGTCAGAATCTTTTCCGTGGATCAGAGGGGGTGTGGTTTTGTGAGCTACTTGATCCCATTGATAGGGTTTTGCTTGTTTGTGTGGGCTGGTTTCTGGCATGCTACAGACTTATTCCAGTCCATGGACCAGGAGTTGGGGACCCCTGATATAGGGTCTCCTGCCTGAGCAGGAGGGTCGACCTCCAAAGTCCCTTCCAACTCTGTTATTCAGTTATTAATTATGGCTGTAAGTTGAGAAGGACCTGTATAACAATAATGTTTGCTGAGCTGTGAGTCTATGTGTATTGATCCAGAATACAGTCAATTATACTTAGTGGGACTTCAGTTCTGTCTGGACGGTTTACCGATCAGAATAAAAGCCACACAGACACTCAGAGGATCATATATAAAAGTACATTGCTATTAAAATGTCCAGGTAAACAAGGGTTAATAGTTTCAACTCAACATTAGTCCATTCCGGCAGTGTTCCCAGCTTAATTGTCTCTGAGATAAGAACAGGTCCCAAACTGGAAGCCAAACTCATTAGGGGAAATTCCAAACTGGACTAACAGTTTCTCCAGAGTCTTTTCGGAAAATGCAGATTTAATGAGTTAGAGCAATCTGAAAGCAGTAAATTCTCCCAAAACTCCAAAGCTCACAAGGGGCCATGATTTTTCAAACGTTATTTGCCATCCCCACTTATTCCCAGACTCGCCCTTATATAATGATGAGGCATGGCCAAGTGTTCCCTAGAACTACTAACACCAAGACCCCATTCTTTTCAAATACTCTTGTCTGGACATTGTTCTCCTCACTCTGACATCAAACATGGGCTCATCCTCTAATTCATCTTCCTTCTCTGACTCAGTCCATACCATAATTGGGGGTGCTACAGTCTCTAGTTGAACCTCAGTCTCTAACTCCACATCACTCTCACTCTCAGACTCAGGTGACAAGAACATGAGCTAGGTCCATGTCCGGCTCAGCTGGTCATGGATTTCGAGGACCAATATGCATCCATGTCCTGGTCCTTGAAATCTGTGACCAGCTGAGCCGGACGTGGACCAGTCACAACAGCTTCCAGTAAATGTGAATGGACAGACAACTGTAATATATTTGCTTTATTGCATTAGAAGAGCTGAGGAGTGTTGGCAGCAGCCTCATGATGTCACATGAAGAGGGTTAGAGTTGCTTTTGGGAGATTGGGGAAGGTTGTTTTAAATTTAAGAAATGCATTAAGTCTGTCTGACATAACTCATGTATTGACTAGTTTCCTGCCATAAACCAGGAGGAAAATATGCCCCCACAGTTCCATCATTTGCTGCCAATTTCTTTTCTTATAAAGAAATTGAACACAATGAGAAACAAAACACTGGCAACCATAAGCTGAAGGCGGAATAAAACCTTTCACCACCAATCCTGCACCACCCCTCATAAAAACTGCGCAAGGGAAAAATAAGACAGCACGCACAAAGTTTTGGAAAACATATCAGCTTTCGAAATCTTAAGTTGAAGTACAACGTTTTATACTTCCATATCACATATTGAATGCCCCAAAGGCATCCATAGAGGCGGAGATAAACTGCTAGGGATTATTTTGTTAACGAAAGCTCGCAGAAAATAAAGAGCAAATGTGAATGAAGTAATTTTTCCAACAAATCTTTGGCGTGCAATTTTGAAGCTCTATAACACTGACATCTTGCATGTGTGTCGGAAGAGGCAGAGATGTCATTGCACAAATTGTACTATGAGCCCACAAAGCGCATGAGACTCTTCTGGCTTGTACTACTTGTCTACACCTTGGAGGCCACACATTAGAACTGAGCTAATTTCCATATTGCATTTAGGATCTCCCAATGTTTAAGTAGAGAGAGCCAGTTTGGTGTAGTAGTTAAGGCCTCAGGTTAGAAACCAGAAGGCTGTGAAGTTTATTTATTTTTATTTATTTGTTTTGTCAAGTATGTATTGGTGGTATACAAAGATATAACAATGTTTATATACATGATGCTAGTAAGAGAGAAACATTAGGACGGGACAGAAGGCATGCTGGCGCACTTATGCACACCCCTTATTGACCTCTTAGGAATCGGAGGAGGTCAACAGTGGATAGTCTAAGGGTAAAGTTTTGAGGGTTAGGTGATGATACCAAAAAGTCAGGTAGTGAGTTCCATGTATTGACTACTCGATTACTAAAGTCTTATTTCCTGCAGCCAAGCTTGGAGAGGTTTACTATAAGTTTGTATCTGTTGTGTGCTCATGTATTGTTGTGGTTGAAGCTGAAGTAGTCGTTGATAGGAAGGACGTTGTAGCAGATGATTTTATGGGCTATGCTTAGGTTGTGTTTAAGGCAATGTAGTTCTAAGCTTTCTAAATCTAAGATTGTAAGTTAGTTACGTAGGGCATTCTGTTGCGAGTGGAAGAGTGGAGGGCTCTTCCTGAGACATGAAACTAGCTGGGTCACTTGAGCCAGTCACTCTCTCTCAGGCCTAGGAAGTAAGCAATGGCTTGGCTGTTGTGGAAGATTATCTTATCGTTGTTCTTCAAGACCGTGCTTTGCTGTTTCCAGACTTTGTTGATTTTTCACGACTTGGAAACCAAAGCAGAGCAAAGTGTGTGTGTTTCACTTCGTGGAAGAAGGAGGGCTGTGATGTTCCTTCACAGCTGCTAGCTAAGTACTTAAGGACTGATTAAGGGGATTGTACAGACTACCAGGTTGTTTTGGGACAAGTGCTCTTTGCAATACAAAAAGGGTGCTTTGTTTCTTTTGAATTTTTGTGATAAAGAACATTGTTTTTGAACTTTCAAGTGTGTGTGTGTCTGAAATTTGTACCCTTGAATTTACGGGAGACTCATACCATAGAGCCCGGCAGAACACTATCTATCTATCTATCTATCTATCTATCTATCTATCTATCTATCTATCTATCTATCTATCTATCTATCATCTATTTTAATTTATTGGAATTGTGTGCCGCCCCTCTCTGTGGACTAAATTTTCTTATGCCACCCGGCTGGAAATTTTGGGTTTAGATAACTACACCACCTTTGCTATGACAAGCATAGTATGCAATGTCGAACTGACTACTTCAGCTTCAACTGCAACAACACATGAGCAAACAATAGATGCCAACTTAAGGTACTGTAAACCATGCCAAACTCAATTGCAGAAAATTTGACTTTAGCAACTCTGTGGTTTTATTCCCAAACCCCCATAACTTTAACTTTAGACTGTCTACTGTTGACCTCACCCCATTCCTAAGAGGTCTGTAAGGAGCATGCATAAACACACCAATGTGCCTACCATACCTGTCAATTCCATATTCATATCCATTTCCTGTATTCATAATAATGTTTATATCTGTTATCTAATACATGCTTGACCAAACAAACAAACAAACAATGTTCAGGCAACTGCTCGGTGTCTATTTTTTTGGGGGTGGTAGTGGTATAAAATTTTTCTTTATTTTTCTTCCAACATACAATAAAACAACATGAGCAATAAAAAACACAGAATCAATGCGAGTCTGCGATGAGGGGTGGCAAACAAATCTAATAAATAATAATAATAATAATAATAATAATAATAATAATAATAATAAATGATATTCCGTTGATACGTTAAACATTCAGAGAAAAAATACCAATAAAACTTTCAAAATGTACTTTTTATCCTCTTCTTTGCTAAGTTAATTAAAATTAATTACACATGAGATATATTTCATCTACAGATAACAATATTATGAAATCTAGTCCTTTATATTCCCTTTTTCTATTTATAATAGAACATAAACATCTTAACTCAATATATAATTTAATCCTTTCATCTCTGTGTTAACTCCTTATCCATTGCTGCCACCAATCCTTATTTCGTCATCTGGGTCTTTAATAGATTAAAATTAAACCATCATGTATTTCTTCAAAAGTAATTAAAAAAATACTTCTCAATCTATTTTAGAGTGAGCGGAATATAAATGCAATGAATAAAAAATAAACCCTTGAGCAGTGGTCGCATTTGCCATCCTGGGAGTGCTCGCTCCAATTAGAAGCATGCTTTTGGCATCCATATACAGTGATACCTCGTCTTACGAACTTAATTGGTTCCAGGATGAGGTTTGTAAGGTGAAAAGTTTGTAAGACGAAACAATGTTTCCCATAGGAATCAATGGAAAAGCAATTAATGAGTGCAAGCCTAAAACTCACTCCTTTTGCCAGCCGAAGCGCCCGTTTTTGCACTGCTGGGATTCCCCTGAGGCTCCCCTCCATGGGAAAACCCACCTCCAGACTTCCGCATTTTTGTGATGCTGCAGGGGAATTCCAGCAGGGGAATCCAAGCAGTGCAAAAACAGGTGCTTCACTGGCAATGGAAGTCCAGAGGTGGTGTTTCCCATGGAGGGGAGCCTCAGGGGAATCCCAGCAGTGCAAAAACGTGTGTTTCGCTGGCAACAGAAGTCCGGAGGCGAGGTATCCCAGTGGTGGCAGCTTGGGTTTGTAAGGTGAAAATAGTTTGGAATAAGAGGCAAAAAAAATCTTAAACCCCAGGTTTGTATCTCGAAAAGTTTGTATGATGAGGGGTTTGTAAGACGAGGTATCACTGTATTTTACAAAGACCAGCCTTGTACCTCCTCGTCCTCCTTTCCTCTCTAGAATCTGATCTGGTTTTACCTTTATTGGACCCTTTTCTCCTCCATAAAGATTTCTTAAACAATGTAATTAGCCATAAAACTTTCCAAGGTTGAAGGTTTCCAGATCAAAGCCCTGGCTTTTGTAAGCTAATGAAAATAAGCCCTGGGCAACTGTTCTGTAAGATCAAAGGAATTGTTGCTTGCAAGGCCTCAGCTTCTTTCCAACTGAAGCCGAGATCAACAACCAAGTCTAAGCTGTGGGCTCATCTAGATTTAGTCCCTTGCCAGAAATTCTTACAAAATGTTAGATCCTTCTCCAAAAGCCAATCCTTTACAGCTATTCTTTAAAATTAGGCTGAGTTCACACATCGCACTAAACCAGTTCGTGTTAACCATGGTGTGGGAAGATAAAACAAACAAACAACGGTTTGTAGAGTAAATCACAATTGTTTTGAGCTCACAATTTTGTTTTAGCGTAGTTTACAAAGTTAGGTTTGCCCAAGTTGCAAAGCCAGCAATAAGTAGCTAAACCACCACAAATACATTCAAATCCTTCTGCAATGCAATTGTTGAAGACAAGGGGTCCTACCCCCTGTGAGGAAGACCCAGGAAAGAGTACAGAGAAGAGGAATAAAATTGATTAGGGGACTGGAGGCTAAAACATATGAAGAACAGTTGCAGGGACTGGGCATGGCTAGTTTGATAGAAACATAGAAAGATAGAAGATTGACTGCAGAAAAAGACCTTATGGTCCATCTTGTCTTATACTATTATATTTATACTATTTCCTGTATTTTATCTTAGGATGGATCTATGTTTATCCCAGGCATGTTTAAATTCAGTTACTGTGGATTTACCAACCACGTCTGCTGGAAGTTTGTCCCAAGGATCTACTACTCTTTCAGTAAAATAATATTTTCTCATGTTGCTTTTGATCTTTCCCCCAACTAACTTCAGATTGTGTCCCCTTGTTCAATGACGAAAAGAAGGACCAGGGGAGACATGATAGCAGTGTTCTAGTATCTCAGGGATTGCCACAAAAAAGAAGGAATCCAACTATTCTCCAAAGCACTTGAAGGCAGAACAAGACACAATGTATGGAAACTAATCAAGGAGAGAAGCAACCCAGAACAAAGGAGAAATTTTCTGTACAATCAACCAATGGAACCGCCTGCTTTCAGAAATTGTAGGTGCTTCTACACTGGGGGCTTTTAAGGAGAGGCTGGACAGCCATTTACCAAAAACAATATAGGGTTGTGATGGCGAACCTATGCACATGACTTTGCCATGTCTTAGCTCCAGCGCCCATGCGTGCGCTGGTCAGCCCATTTTCAGGGTTGAGAAAGGCCGTTTCATCCTCTGGACAGGGAAGCTTTCCTGAAGCCCCAGAGGCAAAAAAAATCCCCTAATGGACAAACCGGAAGTTCAGAAAAACACACTTCCGTTTTGCCGTTGTGCTGTTTTTTGCACTCCGGAGGGTTCATGGAATAATAATAATAGTAATAATAGTAATAATAGTAATAATAGTAATAATAGTAATAATAGTAATAATAGTAATAATAGTAATAATAGTAATAATAGTAATAATAGTAATAATAGTAATAATAGTAATAATAATAATAATAATAATAATAATAATAATAATAATAATAATAATAATAATAATAATAATCCATCCTAAGATAAAATACAAAAAATAGTATAAGGGCAGACTAGATGGATCATGAGGTCTTTTTCTGCCATCAGTCTTCTATGTTTCTATGTTTCTAATTCTGGCCATCTCGGGCTTTTCTGGGCTGCCAGAGGAGCCTTTTGGTGGCGCTTAAGGAGGCTTTGGCAGTCCAGAGCGAACAAAGCATTTTCCTTTCCCTGGGCACTTGGAGAGGGAATAAACCTCTGCCAGCACCTAGAGAAAAGAAACGCTCTCTTTGCTCTGGGCAGCAACTGTCCTCCTCCTCTTCTTCCTCTTCCTCCTCCCACTCAAATTCCGAGCTTTTATTTCTTTCCTAATGGGTTTGCATGCATTATTTGCTTTTACATTGATTCCTATGGGAAAAATTACTTCTACCTACAAACTTTACTACTGAAGAACCTGGTCACGGAATGAATTAAGTTCTTAAGTAGAAGTACCACTGTATAGGTTTTCCTCTTTGAGCAGGGGACTGGACTACAAGACCTCCAAGGTCCCTTCCAGCTCTGTTATTCTGCATCATATTTGGCCACACCTGCTTAGGCAGCCTTGCAAATGGGGTTCTGTTCTGGGCCCTGTGCTCTTCAACATTTTCATCAATGACTTGGATGAGGGAATAGAAGGACAGCTGATCAAATTCGCAGACGACACCAAGGTGGCGGGGGTAGCCAATACCCTAGAAGACAGGCTAAAATTACAGAAAGACCTAGACAGACTAACACAGTGGGCCCATACCAACAAAATGATGTTTACCATCGACAAGAGCAAAGTCCTTCACCTAGGCAGAAAAAACCCTGGACACACATACAACCTGGGAGAAACCCCTCTTAGCAGTAGCGACTGCGAAAGAGACCTCAGAGTCTTGGTGGATAATCAACTAAACATGAGCCAACAATGTGCAGCAGCAGCTAAAAAAGCCAACACAACCCTAAGCTGCATCAACAGGGGAATACAGTCCAAGACCAGGGAAGTCTTAATACCACGCTACTACGCCCTGGTTCGACCACACCTGGAGTACTGTATTCAGTTCTGGTCACCACACTTCAAAAGAGACATTGAAACTCTGGAGAAGCTGCAAAAAAGAGCAACCAAGATGATTAAGGTGCTGGAAACCAAGACTTACGAAGAGAGACTGAGGGAACTGGGCATGGATAGCCTAGAGAAAAGGAGGGCCAGAGCGGACATGATAGCAGTCTACAAGTATACGAGGGGATGTCACAGAGAGGAGGGGATCACTTTATTCTCCAGGGCACCAGAGGGCCGGACGAGGAACAACGTCTGGAAGCTGACCAAGGAGAGATTCAACATGGAGATAAGGAGGAACTTCCTGACAGTCAGAGCGATCAACCAATGGAACAACCTACCAGCGGACGTTGTGAACTCCAACACTCTGGACATTTTTAAGAGAAGATTGAACTGCCACTTGACTGGTGTGCTATAGGGTTCCTGCTTGGGCAGGGGGTTGAACTTGATGGCCGTCATGGTCCCTTTAAACTCTAACAATAAATAAATAAATAAATACCATTGTATAGGTTTTCCTCTTTGAGCAGGGGCTGGACTACAAGACCTTCAAGGTCCCTTCCAGCTCTGTTATTCTGCATCATATTTGGCCACACCTGCTTGGCAGCCTTGCAAATGGGGATTTAATCATAGTAATAATAATAATAATAATAATAATAATAATAATAATAATAATATAGAATAGAATAGAATAGAATAGAATTTTATTGGCCAAGTGTGATTGGACACACAAGGAATTTGTCTTGGTGCATATGCTCTCAGCGTACATAAAATAAAATATATATTTGTCAAGAATCATGGGGTACAACACTTAATGATTGTCATAGGGGTCAAATAAACAATGAAGAAGCAATATTAATAAAAATCTTAGGATATGAGCAACAAGTTACAGTCATACAGTCAACATGGGAGGAAATGGGTGATAGGAATGATGAGAAAAACTAGTAGAATAGAAGTGCAGATTTAGTAGAAAGTCTGACAGTGTTGAGGGAATTATTTGTTTAGTAGAGTGATGGCGTTCGGGAAAAAACTGTTCTTGTGTCTAGTTGTCTTGGTGTGATAATAATAATAATAATTATTATTATTAATAATAATAATAATAATAATAATAATAATAATAATAATAATTATTATTATTATTATTATTATTATTATTATTTATTAGATTTGTATGCCGCCCCCTCACAACAACATTTCCAAAGACCCTTCCCACTTAATGAGCCTGAAGGTTTCCGATTCTTAAGACACAAGGCCCTCTGTGCCAAAGGCAGCTTTGCCTCCTGTGGAAAGGGAGCGAATCTTGTAAGCTACCCCCGAGGGGACCTGACAGTCCTAAGCACCCATCAGATGCAATCTATCCAATCCAACAGCAAATGAACTGTAATGAACCACATCTGGAATTCGGTCAGCAGCTCCGGAGGGCTGCATGAAGGAGGGGAAGGCAGCCCGCAGAGTCGGTCACGTTTCTTCCAAGCATCAAGGCGGTTGTCCCTGTGAATTGGCTGCTTGCCCACTTCAGCTCCAAAGAGCTTCAGCCGACTCTGGGCTCCCATTAAATGCATCCGGGAATCCTTTCAGTTCTTGGGCAATAGGAAGAAAACTTCAGAGATTTCTCTCCCCCGCCCGGCCCCGATTTCGCCTCCTGTTGCTTTCTTTTAAATACTTCCTAAAAACATATGATTGGGGTGAGAGTCCATTCCCCCCCCCCTTTTTCATCCACACTTTTTCATTCATAAATTGCATTCTTGGTCTTGTACAGTTCTTTCTTTCTTTCTTTCTTTCTTTCTTTCTTTCTTTCTTTATTTATTTATTTATTTATTTATTTATTTATTTATTTATTTATTTATTTATTTATTTATTTATTTATAGGCCAATAAAACCTTATTATAAAAACCAAACCTACATACAGACATACCATTTGTAAATTGTAAAGGCCTAGGGGGAAAGAATATCTCAGTTGCCCCATACCTGATGGCAGAGGTTTTAAGAAGCTTAGGCGAGGAGGGTGGGGGCAATTCTAATCTCTGGGGGGAGTTGGTTCCAAAGGGCTGGGGCCACCGCAGAGAAGGCTCTTCCCCTGGGTCCTGCCAAACGACATTGTTTAGTTGACGGGACCCGGAGAAGGCCCACTCTGTGGGACCTAACTGGTCGCTGGGATTCGTACAGCAGAAGGCGGTCCCTGAGATAATCTGGTCCGGTGCCATGAAGGGCTTTATAGGTCATAACCAACATTTTGAATTGTGACCGGAAACTGATTGGCAACCAATGCAGACTGCGGAGTGTTGGTGTGATATGGGCATATTTGGGGAAGCCCATGAATGCTCTCACAGCTGCATTTGAAGCATCCGGTGATGTTACTCTTGTTAGATTAGAATAGATTACACAAACTACAAAAAAATAACAATAACAATAACAACAGAATTGGAAGGGACCTTGGAGGTCTTCTAGTCCAATCCCCCAGCCAGGCAGGAAACCCTACATTGCTTCAGACAGATGGTTATCCAACATCTTCTAAAAAACTTCCAGTGTTGGAACATTCACAATTTCTGGAGGGAAGAGATTCCACTGATTAATTGTTCTAACTGTCAAGAAATTTCTCCTTAGTTCTAACTTACTTCTCTCCTTGTTTATTTCCCACCCATTGCTTCTTGTTCTACCGTCAACTGGAGAATAGCTTGACTCCTTCTTCTTTGTGGCAACCCCTGAGATATTGGAAGACTGCTATCATGTCTCCCTAGTCCTTCTTCTCATTAAACTAGCCATTCCCAGTTCTTGCAACCGTCCTTCATATGATTTGGTCTCTAGTCTCCTAATAATCTTTGTCGCTCTTCTCTGCACTTTTTCTAGAGTCTCAACATCCTTTTTGCATCGTGGTGTCCAAAACTGAATGCAGTATTCCAAGTGTGGCCTTACCAAGGACGTATAAAGTGGTATTAACACTTCACGTGATCTTGCCTGGTGCACCAGTTGCGGCCCTATTTGGACAGGGAGTCATTGCTCACAGTCACTCATGCCCTTATCACCTCGAGGTTTGATTACTGCAATGCTCTCTACATGGGGCTACCTTTGAAAAGTGTTCAGAAACTCCAGATCGTGCAGAACGCGGCTGCGAGAGCCATCGTGGGGCTTCCCAGATTCGCCCACATATCTACAACACTCCGTGGCCTGCATTGGCTGCCGATCAGTTTCCGGTCACAATTCAAAGTGTTGGTCATGACCTTTAAAGCCCTACATGGCATTGGAAAAGAGTACCTCCAGAACCGCCAGCTACTTCACAAATCCCAGTGGCCGATAAGGTCCCACAGAGTTAGCCTTCTCTGGGTCCCGTCGACTAAACAATGTCGTCTGGTGGGCCCCAGGGGAAGAGCCTTCTCTGTGGCGGCCCCGGCCCTCTGGAATCAACTCCCCCCGGAGATTAGAACTGCTCCCACCCTCCTTGTCTTCTGTAAACTACTTAAGACCCACCTATACCGCCAGGCATGGGGGATTTGAGGCATCTTTCCCCCAGGCTTATTATAATTTATGTTTGGTATGTAAGTGCTATTTGGTTTTTAATTATAATAGGGTTTTTAGTTTTTTAATATTAGATTTGTGCCATTATAATATTGTTTTTATCGTTGTTGTGAGTCGCCCCGAGTCTTCGGAGAGGGGCGGCATACAAATCTAATAAATTATTATGATGATGATGATTATTATTATTATTATTATTGATACTATCACTCTGTTAATGCAGCCTAGAACTGCGTTGGGTTTTAACCGCCTCTGTCTTTAAGCCTTACAGGCATTTGGAAGTGTTCGTTCTCCAATCCTTAATCCCTTCCCGAGATTACAGTGGTACCTCTATCTAAGAACGTCTCTACTCACGAACTTCTCTAGATCTCTAAATCTACTTTTCTAGATTTCTTCAATGAACACCCGGTTCTTATCTAGAAAAATTCATAAGCAGAGGTGTTCTTAGGTAGAGGTACCACTGTAATTGATGTTAAGGCAACGTTGGCCATCTGATGGGAACTTGGAAGCTGGCTTTTCTATTGCAGCCCCTGCCCTATGGAACTCCCTTCTGCCCTGAGGTTTGGCTGGCCTCTACCCTTTTCAGTAAAGCTATGGAGGCTTGGCTTTCCCCCAATCACTGGGAGAAGATGTGATGACTGCACATGGGAAGTTTAACTTGGCACCAGCTTTTTGTTGTTTTTAATGTGTTTAAGTTTTATAGTTTTAAGATGGCTTTGTTTGTTGGCTTAACCTTTGTTTGAGATCCGCCAGAGTTGGTTATAAGCTAGAGAACTTTATAAATGCTATAAATAAACCAACTAACCAAACAAATAAGCTGTCCAAACAACCTCCAGTCCTGGTGACTGATTCAGACTGGATCCTACAACGTTATCTTGGGATATATCAGTTGTGACCCTATTTAGACCAGGAGGCTCTACACACAGTTGCTCAAGCCCTCGTCACTTCCCGTCTTGATTACTGCAATGCGATCTACATGGGGCTGCCCTTGAAGAGTGTTCGGAGACTCCAAATGGTCCAGAATGCAGCCACGTGAGTTGTCATGGGTCCACCTCGGTACATCCATATAACACCTACACTTTGCGAGCTGCACTGGCTCTCTATTAGTCTCCGGGCAAAATTCAGGATATTGGTTATCACCTATAAAGCACTATATGGCTCAGGGCCAGATTATTTATGAGACCCCCTCCTGCCACATACCTCCCAGAGACCAATTAGAGCATTCTTGGTGGGCCCGGAACAGGGGCTTGTCCTCTGTCCTGGTGCTTCTTGACCTCTCAGTGGCTTTCGATACCATTGACCATGGTATCCTTCTGCGCCGGCTGGAGGGGTTGGGAGTGGGAGGCACTGTTCTTCAGTGGTTCTCCTCCTACCTCTCTGGTCGGTCGCAATCGGTGTTAGTGGGGGGTCAGAGGTCGACCTCTAGGTCCCTCCCTTGTGGGGTGCCTCAGGGGTCAGTCCTCTCCCCCCTGCTATTTAATATCTACATGAAACCACTGGGTGAGATCATCCAAGGGCATGGGGTGAGGTATCATGAATACGCAGATGATACCCAGTTATACATCTCCACCCCATGTCCAGTCAACGAAGCAGTGGAAGTGATGTGCCGGTGCCTGGAGGCTGTTGGGGCCTGGATGGGTGTCAACAAACTCAAACTCAACCCAGACAAGACAGAGTGGCTGTGGGTGTTGCCTCCCAAGGACAATTCCATCTGTCCGTCCATTACCCTCGGGGGGGGGGAACTACTGACCCCCTCAGAGAGGGTTCGCAACTTGGGCGTCCTCCTCAATCCACAGCTGATATTGGAACATCATCTTTTGGCTGTGGCGAGGAGGGCGTTTGCCCAGGTTCGCCTGGTGCACCAGTTGCGGCCTTATTTGGACAGGGAGTCATTGCTCACAGTCACTCATGCCCTCATCACCTCGAGGTTCGATTACTGCAATGCTCTCTACATGGGGCTACCTTTGAAAAGTGTTTGGAAACTTCAGATCGTGCAGAACGCAGCCGCGAGAGCCATCGTGGGGCTTCAAAGACTCGCCCACGTTTCTTCAACACTCCGTGGCTTGCATTGGCTGCGAATCAGTTTCCGGTCACAATTCAAAGTGTTGGTCATGACCTTTAAAGCCCTATATGGCCTTGGACCAGATTACCTCCGGAACCACCTGCTACCGCACAAATCCCAGCGACCGATAAGGTCCCACAGAGTTGGCCTTCTCCGGGTCCCGTCGACTAAACAATGTTGTTTGGCGGGCCCCAGGGAAAGAGCCTTCTCTGTGATGGCCCCGGCTCTCTGGAACCAACTCCCCCCGGAGATTAGAACTGCCCCCGCCCTCTCTGTCTTTCGTAAACTACTCAAGACTCATTTATACCGCCAGGCATGGGGGAGTTGAGATAGCCCTTCCCCCTAGGCCATTACAAGTTATACATGGTATGTTTGTGTGTATGTTTGGTTTTATAATAGGGGTTTTAGTTGGTTTTTTAAATTATTATTATTGGATTGTACATGTTGTTTTTATTATTGTTATTAGCCGCCCGAGTCTACGGAGAGGGGCGGCATACAAATCCAATAAATTATTATTATTATTATTATTATTATTATTATTATTATTATTATTATTCCAGGTCCTATCAGCTAAGCAATATAGGTTGTTGGAGCTGCAGGGTAGGGCCTTCCCTGTGGCTGCCCCAACTTTATCGAATCAACTCCACCCTGAGGTCTTTACGGGCCCCACCCTGCTGGCTTTTCATAAAGCCACGAATATCTGGCTATGCCTGCAGGCCTGTCCATGTATATGAATTGGTATGAATGACTAGTACGTGTGTTGTTGAACTGTTTTTAAGTTTTAATTAGGATTTTAGAAATCAGTCCGTTTTCTCTTGACTTCTTTTTTATTGTTATTGTTACTTGTAATTTTATACTGTTGTAAGCTGCCCTGAGTCCTTTGGGATTGGGCGGCATAGAAGTCAAATTAAATGAATGAATGAATGAATAAATAAATAGAAGGAGGAGGAGGAGGAGGCAGAGGAAGAAGAAAAGGAGGAGAAGAAGAAAGGTTTTTTTACATTTTGAATCGACAGCATAGCCTCCCAAAATCTCATAGAAGCAAATGGGTAATTAGAAACAGGTGCTTCGTAACAAATTGCTTTGGTTACATGAGATTTTGTTATCATTCTTTTTCTCTGCATCCCCCTCTTCTTTTTCTTTTTCTTCGTTTCTGGTGGAGAGTGAAACACAGCAATCAAGCTGTGTTGAAAGCTTGCGTGAAATTGGGTGCACGCTGCAGATGGAGAAGAAATAAATAAGGCTTCCCCACACACATTGGCGGCAAGGCTGCTGTTCTTCCAAGGGGCTTGTGTGGTTCAAGGGTTTTCAAAGGCTGTTCATCCATCTTTCAGTTGGCATTGAAATACAGTGATACCTCGTCTTATGAACTTAATTGGTTCTGGGACGAGGTTTGTAAGGTGAAAAGTTTGTAAGACGAAACAATGTTTCCCATAGGCATCAATGGAAAAGCGATTAATGCGTGCAAGCCCAAAACTCACCCCTTTTGCCAGCCGAAGCGCCCGTTTTTGCGCTGCTGGGATTCCCCTGAGGCTCCCCTCGCTGGGAAACCCAACCTTCGGACTTCTGTGTTTTTGTGATGCTGCAGGGGAATCCCAGCAGGGAAACCCAGCAGTGCAAAAACAGGCGCTTCGCTGGCAACGGAAGTCTGGAGGTAGGGTTTCCCAGCGAGGGGAGCCTCAGCGAAATTGCAGCATTGCAAAAACACAGAAATCCTCGAAACCCCACCTCCGGACTTCAATGTTTTTGTGATGCTGCAATTTTGCTGAGACTCCCCTTGCTGGGAAACCCCACCTCCGGACTTCCATTGCCAGCGAAGCGCCCGTTTTTGCGCTGCTGGGATTCCCTTGCAGCATCACAAAAATATGGAAGTCCGTAGGTGGTGTTTCTCATGGAGGGGAGCCTCAGGGGAATCCCATCAGCGCAAAAATGGGCACTTCACTGGCAACAGAAGTCTGGAGGTGGGGCATCCGAGTGGTGGCGGCTTGGGTTTGTAAGGTGAAAATAGTTTGGAAGAAGAGGCAAAAAAATATTAAAACCCGGGTTTGTATTTCGAAAAGTTTGTATGACCAGGGGTTTGTAAGACGAGGTATCACTGTATTTGCTCTTCCTTCCCCTCCTCCCCTTGTCAGTCCCTATCCTGCCTCTATGGCATCTGTTCTGGAATCCTGCAAAGTGGCACTGTTTGGATTGGTGAGTGTGCTAGTTGTAACAGAGCACTATGTATAGCCCTATGTATCATATAGGGATCTGGTGAATGTCTACAGCCAACTTTATGGATGAATGAATCAGTGTTCCCTCTAATTTTTTTTGGGGGGGCAGAAAAGTATAGTGTCTGAACGGCAGTCCCTTCGGGACTGGGCGGCACAGAAATAATAAATAAATAAATAAATAAATAAATAAATAAACAAACAAATAAATAAATAAATTAAAAACCCACCCTGTTTTGCCTCAGAGAATTTCAACATAAAATACTGTACTGTGTGTCTATAACAGTGAGCTCATAATAGGGCAACTCTATCAATATCAAAATGCCACTTAAATAGTTGAGCTAGTTTCAAACTAGATTTTGATTTTCTTTCTCTCTTCCTTACTCCCATTCTTTTTCTTTCTCTTTTCCTTCCTCTCTTTTTTCTATCTGTTTCTCTCTCTTCCTCTCTTCCTCTCTCTCTCCTTCCCTCTCACTCTTTCCCTCTCGGCTTCTGGGCAGGTTTGGAAAACTCTGAGTTGATGATGATTTTTAAGTGAGCGATTGCTCACTGCTCAGCTTAGAGGGAACTATGGAATGCATGTATAAATGGGCCCCTGTTGTGATATCAGGTCCTGAGAGTTTGTTTTATCAATGGAAGGGAATATTTGTTTACCTTCGCTGTTGGTTCGGACTGGTTTGCCTGTACCAGTGGTGGAACATTGCACCCACTCACTGAACCAGCACATGATGGCTGGCTGTCCATGCCCCAGAAGCGGTTCCCAAGTCAATGCAGCCGGTGAACCCAATGTGCATGTGCAGAGGCTTCTGTGGATGCACCGAGGGTCATTTGTGTGGCGTGATTGGGATGCAGTCATGAGCAAAGTGATGCGAATTGGGAGGGAAGGTAAGTGGAACACACCACTGTACTACAGTATACCACTGCAGTAGTACACCACTGCACTACAGTAAAAATCATAACTGTCTGGTTCAGTTCTGCAACCCAACAGGATAGACAAAGACTTCAGAGGATAATTAGGACAGCAAAAAAACCCAAAACAATTACTGCTAACCTTCCTTCCATTGAGGAACAGTAGACTGCATGAGTCAAAAAGAGGGCCTGGAAAATATTTATGGACCTCTCGCATCCTGGACATAAATTGTTTCAACTGCTACTCACAAAATGACACTATAGAGCACCGCACACCAAGACTTCGGAGAGGGGCGGCATACAAATCTAATAAATTATTATTATTATTATTAAGACAACTAGACACAAGAACAGTTTTTTCCTGAACGCCATCACTCTGCTAAATAAATAATTCCCTCAACACTGTCAGACTATTCACTAAGGCTAATAGTGTTACTGTTAGTCTTCCCATCACTCCCATCACCCATCTCCTCCCTCTGATGACTGCATGACTGTAACGTTGCTTGTATTCTTACAATTTATATTAATAATTGTTTCTTCATTGCTTATTTGTACTCTAAGACAATCATTAAAGTGCTGTACCTCATGATTCTTGACAAATGTATCTTTTCTTTTATGTACACTGAGAGCATATGCACCAAAGACAAATTCCTTGTGTGTCCAATCACACTTGGCCAATAAAGAATTCTATTCTATTCTATTCCATTCCATTCCATTCCATTCCATTCCATTCCATTCCAAAGTCCATTACTAATTATTTTGAAGACTAGAGCCATTTCAAAAATCCCTCAGTGGGATCCAATGTAATCAGTTCCCAATCCATTACTCCAGGCGAGCAAATGTTTGCTGAGATGTTTCAAGAGATCTTCTTCTCCACCCAAAAATTAAATGTAGTTGTTTCTATAGATGAGCTTTCCAGCTGAATCAGCCAATCTGATTTCCTTTCCCGCAATTTTGGCCTTCATGTTTTTTTTATTTAAAAAAGATGATAGAATTTCCCTTTTGATGCACTGAACAGAAGACTCAGTTTTAAATCCAGCATTTGAGTGAAGATAATTTAAGTACTAAGGAGACTGAGCTTTGATTTATGAAAGAAGCAGGCAACAATTCTTTGGTTTGAATGTAAATAACCCATTCAAGAATATCTGTGATGTGAAAGAATTCATGAAAGTATATGGATAGATTTTTGAAAATGAAACAGCAAAAAAAAAGAATTTCTTATATACAAGCCTCTGAATCCTTCCTGAAATCAATCTGCGGGTAATAATAATAATAATAATAATAATAATAATAATAATAATAATAATAATAATTTATTAGATTTGTATGCCGCCCCTCTCCGAAGACTCATAATTGTGTCTACAGTGTAAAAGTGATGTCAGTAGAATGAAACATCAAAGATAAATGTATAACAGAATAACAGAGTTGGAAGGGTCCTTAAAGGTCTTCTAGTCCAAACCCCTGATCAATCAGGAAACACTATACAGTGGTACCTCTATTTACGAACTTAATTCATCCTGTGACCAGGTTCTTAAGTTGAAAACTTTGTAAGAAGAAGCAATTTTTCCCATAGGAATCAATGTAAAAGCAAATAATGCATGCGATTGGGGAAACCACAGGGATGGTGGAGGCCATATTTCCTCCCAGGAGATTCCTAGAGAGGTCCCACGGAGGCTTCTCCCTGCCTTTTCTGACCCTGTTTCCTCCCAGGAGATTGCTAGGGAGGCCCCACGGAAGCTTTTCCCTGCCTTTTCCGGTTACAGTTTCAGAGGCTCGGGTTTGTAAGTGGAAAATGGTTCTTGAGAAGAGGCAAAAAAAAATCTTGAACACCTGGTTCTTATCTTGAAAAGTTCATAAGTAGAGGCGTTTGTAGATAGAGATACAACTGTACCAGTGATGGCGAACCATTTTTTTCCCCTCGAGTGCTGAAAGTGCCTTTCAACTGTAATAATTAAATAAGTAAGTAAGTAAGTAAGTAAGTAAGTAAGTAAGTAAGTAAGTAAGTAAGTAAGTAAGTAAGTAAGTAAGTAAGTAAGTAAGTAAGTAAGTAAATGAACGAACGAACGAACGAACGAATGAACGAACGAACAAATGAACGAATAAATGGCCGGTGATCATAGAAGTGCTGGAGCTGAGCTAGGGCAACAGCTCTCATGACTGCAGATATGGCTCCATGTGCCACCTGTGGCATCCATGTCATAGGCTCGCCATGCCAGCCCTATACCATTTCAGATAAACGCTGGTTGAAAACTTTTCAGACAAATATTTTCAACCAAAAGAAATGGTTCCTTTCTTCATCTTTTCAAAACTTAAAGTGGCTGCAAAATGACAAAGATGAACACCATTCTTTTATCATTTATTTTCTTGTATTCATTTTCATATTGATCAGTTTTTTAACTTTCTGGCAGCCTTTTGCCATTCACTACCAGATTTGCGGGTAGTGTGGGGTCCTTGATACTCTCTGAACTTGGTTGCTTGCTTTCAGATGTCCCATTACCCAACTAAGTAACATCATCAGTGCTAATGAATGTGGGGTTTGCTCCCTTTTTATAAGCAGTCACTTGCCCTGACAGTGCTTTTCTCCTTGGGGGTTTCTTGATTTAGGATATTATTTTCTTATTCGTTTGTTTGTCTGGTATTAAACCCTGCTTATCTGTGCATTGGCTGTTAAAGAGGATTTTTCTGGTCTTGTTGATTTTTTAGCTTGCTTATTGTCCCCTATAAATGGTGTGTAAATGTGCTTTATCTTTAGTGTCTATCGATGGCTGTTTTGTCTGAGTTCCATGCCTCCAGGAATTCCCTAACCTTTTTGGATTTAATTTGGTCTAGAATGCTCGGTTGCTTAGTTGAAGCTATGGTTGAATCTGTCCATGTGTTTTGAGATGAAAGGGTTTTCATCTTGTGCAAGTAGTAGTAAACTACTACACAACTCCACCACTTGAAATAGAATACCCTACGAGACTAGACTTTCAATCCTGGGCCTAGAAAGTTTAGAACTAAGATGCCTTAAACAAGATCTAAGTATTGCCCACAAGATCATATGCTGCAACGTCCTGCCTGTCGGTGACTACTTCAGCTTCAACCACAACAACACAAGAGCACACAACAGATTTAAACTTAATATTAACTGCTCCAAACTTGATGGTAAAAAATATGACTTCAGTAACCGAGTTGTCGAAGCGTGGAACTCATTACTGGACTCCATAGTGTCATCCCCAAACCCCCAACACTTTACCCTTAGATTATCTACAGTTGAGCTATCCAGATTCCTAAGAGGTCAGTAAGGGGTGAGTACAAGTGCACTAGAGTGCCTTCCGTCCCCTGTCCTATTGCTCTGCTATATCTCCTGTACCTTTCTTCTATTCCTATATCTCTTCTTCTATTCTTTCATTGATATGTTCTATTACTATATCTTCTTTTCTATTCTTTCTTAGATATATTTTACTATGAGTATCTCCTCTATAACCTTCATCATGTATTTTACTATGTGTATATAGATATATACCCACTAAAACCCTCATTGTGCATTGGACAAAATAAATAAATAAAATAAAATAAAAACAACTAGCAATCAACCAGTACATTTTTCTGAATTAATCAAGGAGAATAAATGTTTCAATGGATCTCTCAAGGGCAGGATACTTCCTTAGCAGGAACACTATTCCCTTGGGAATTATTCTTGACATCTTCTCAGTATATGTATCAGAAACATTCTTCTGGATGGAGGATTCTTCACACTTTGGCCACTTTCCCACTAAATGGAACAAAACCACCATATTCCACTCAATCAATCAATTCAATTTTATTTTATTAGTCAATTGACCATATCAAAGTAGAAATAGTGACCGCGTCGGTCATCAAAAACAGCGACTTATTATAAACACTATACAGTAGTGTGAACTGGTTAAAATACAATAAAATTATATAAAATAAAGGGAATTTAAATAAAATGGGTTAAAATGCGGTATAATAGGCTAAAATTAAATAGTAAAACATGAAAATACCATATTCCACCCACCTCTGTCGTCAAGCGTGGGGGAACTGAAACATCTCCCCCTGCCTATGTAGTTTTCTGTGTATGATATGACTGTACGTATGTTTTTTATATATTGGGGTTCCTTGTTTTTAGACTTTTTTAAATGTATTATTGTTATATTAGAGTTTAACTATTAGATTTGTCATTATATATTGTTTTTATCGTTGCTGTGAGCTGCCCCGAGTCTACAGAGAGGGGTGGCATACAAATCTAATTAATAATAATAATAATAATAATAATAATAATAATAATAATAATAATAATGATATTTGTATAAAATTCTCTTTTCTGTAAGTCTCAAATTGCCTTTCATGCAACCGAATTAGAACTGGTGAAGGTAAGTGTAGATTTATTCTGGCCCAGACTAAGCCATTCGTTTGGGAAAAAACCCAAACGAATGAAACTTGTGTATATGTTAAGGATAATTAGAACTGACTTGTGCATGTGTGAAATAACCAGCTATTGTCCACAACTTAATGTGAACTTAATCTGTACATCAAATGGGAATTGCACATTATTTCCTGGCCAATGTACAGACTCCCTAACAAGCCTTGGGAAATGTGGACAAGCTAGACAAGATTCTGTACCACACCTTTTCCATTCCGTAGGCAGTTTGGCAATTTGGTAGGCAGTCTGGGAATTTGTGGGGAACTGCAACAAGGTTCATATAGGATCATGCCCAAAATTAATTTTGGGGTTAATTGGTTGTGATTTTGGTAGGCAACAAAGTGAAATGTAGCTGATTTACAACATATGTTTTGGACCTTCCGACAATTTCCTTTAAGCTTGATAACAAATATGCATCTAGAATAGTGTGCAATAGGGTTGATATTCCTGGAGGCGTCTGTAATATGGTAAATGATTTAGCTTTACTAGATAAATGGTCAAAGCAATGGAAACTGCAGTTTAATGTTTCCAAATGTAAAATAATGCACTTGGGGAAAAGGAATCCTCAATCTGAGTATTGTATTGGCAGTTCTGTGTTAGCAAAAACTTCAGAAGAAAAGGATTTAGGGGTAGTGATTTCTGGGTGAACAGTGCAGTCACGCAGTAGGGAAAGCAAGTAGGATGCTTGGTTGCATAGCTAGAGGTATAACAAGCAGGAAGAGGGAGATTATGATCCTGCTATATAGAGTGCTGGTGAGACCACATTTGGAATACTGTGTTCAGTTCTGGAGACCTCACTTACAAAAAGATATTGACAAAATTGAATGGGTCCAAAGACGGGCTACAAGAATGGTGGAAGGTCTTAAGCATAAAACGTATCAGGAAAGACTTAATGAACTCAATCTGTATAGTCTGGAGGACAGAAGGAAAAGGGGGGACATGATCGAAACATTTAAATATGTTAAAGGGTTAAATAAGGTCCAGGAGGGAAGTGTTTTTAATAGGAAAGTGAGCCATATCTGCTGGCATCTGAGCCATTGCCCTAGCTCAGCTCCAATGTCCCTGTGTGTACCGGCCAACTGATTTTTGGCTAGTACAAAGGCTCTGGGAGGGTGCTTTTGGCTTCCAGAGAGCCTCTGGGGGGATGGGGGAGGGTGTTTTTACCCTTCCCGGGCTACAGGGAAGCGTTTGGAGCCGGGGGAGGGTGAAACACCAGCCTACTGGGCCCACCAAAAGTTTGGCATTTTCTGCCTCCAGAGGGCCTCTGGGCAGTGGGGAAAGCTGTTTTTGCCCTCCCCAGGCATTGAATTATGGCTGTAATAAAATGTGCACATGCTCTTTCAGCACCCAAAGGAAAAAGGGTTTGCCATCACTGATATAGGGTCTCCTTCTCAAGCAGGGGGTTTGTTCTGTCTGGGTCACTCCAGAAGCTATGACCAACCCAAAAAGATAAGCCAGACACACCGGTTGAATCTAAACACAGTTTTATAATGATAAAGATAAAAGAAGCCAACAGAAAATGTCCTTACAAGTCAGGAAAGCACTGGAACTCCAAATAGATACATGAAGGCAATTGTTCATACATAAACACAGGATCCTCACTGCCAAACGAGGCTTTTGCTAACATACACCAACCTCCCAAGGGTCTTCAAGATTGCTGGGCCAGGAGCCAGGAACAAAAACGCTGAGAGAAAAGGCAGATAACAGCAACTCCACTTTGATAACACTCCACGCTGCCAAAAGAGTTTGCCTGCCTTATAAACCCTTCCCTGCTAATGAGGACCACACCCAACCCTCTGGTGTTCCTCATTCAACACTGATAATATTTCTTCAATTGATTCCTCCTTTGATCTATGCATCTCTGTCGCATACTAATGATAGCTTGTGCTTCATCATCCAATGACTCCAGAGTCTCCAAGCTACTGGCTTGAGAGAGCCCCTCCCCAGGACTCCCAGGCCTTTCTTCCTCGTCATGTTCCTGACTGTAATCTCCCCTGTCCGACTGCCCAGAACTCTCCTCTTCGCTCTCATCCTCCCCCGGGCATGGAGCCAGCAGAGATGCAGCTGGTCTTTCATCTGACTCAGGTTGAACCACAACAGGGTTAGACTAGAAGACTTCCAAGGTCCCTTCCCTGTCTACTCTAATCAATTGATTTGCTTGAGTCTTCGGAGAGGGGCGGCATACAAATCTAATAAATTATTAAATTATTATTATTGACAGATGTTGCATAAAAGGTCCTAAAATCTGGCCAGCCACATGGGTGAACTGATCTATAATTGTGATGACTTATGACCACGAGGGACAGGCTCCATTACAACCATAGGTCAAGGACTCTACCCACGTATCACTGCTGTCCAACATAGAGACCTTCTTGCTTTAGTTGGGCATCTGTGATGACCTCCATTCCTTGGGTGACCTTGCTGAGTCCTCTCCCAAAATTCTTTGCCCATTCATTCAGAAGCAGTTCTCTACATGTCACAATGAGACAGCCCAGTAGGACCTAAGGGGGCCTCATTGGAACAATTGCCAAATGAACGACATCTCTAAAGATGTCTATCCAGATGTTTTGGGGCATCAGTGATGTCATTCCATAATTAATAATGTTTAGTGCATACCAGCTTCTTCTAGATTTGGCCCACGGGGCAAGAGAAGATCAGTTGTCTCAACAATAATGATATATTCCTGTTTTTCTTCTATATCTAGTTTCATATAGGCAAAATATTATGATTATGCACATGGTAGGTATATAGTTTGCTTCCACGACCCAGCCTCTTCCTATATTTACACCCAAAGGTAACAATAACAACAGAAAGTTAAAACAAACAGTGTCCAATCTGGACTCCATTACTTCTTGCTTCAGTTGCCGGCTTTCCACTTTACATGCTCTTCCCATAAAGGCAATTAATTTTCCTTTTTTCTGTTTATGCACAGTTCAATCATACAAAATGTCAGGAAACCTCAAAACTCCCAAGAGAAGCGCATGTGTCTTGCTTGGGGTTAATAACAAAGTTGAAACAGTGTGTTTGGCAATCATTCAGGATTGCCCTGGTAGCTTAGCATCTTGCTAACTTTATACATTTGAATTTTCCGTTGAAGGGCAGAGTGTTAGGCTCTGCAAAGTTAGCCATCAGACATGGCCTGAAGAACGGAAGAACAAACTGGGGACCACTTGGATCAGGGCTTGTTGGTTTGATTTAAACTCTCAATTGGTTGTGATCCTGGAAATATCTTTAGGTGCAGTGCAAATTCAGCATGGGCACCAAAGAAGAGTGTCTGTTTGTTTGTCTGTCTGTCTGTCTGTCTGTCTGTCTGTCTGTCTGTCTGTCTGTCTGTTTGTTGGTTGGTTGTATACCTACGGACCGCCTTCTGCCGCACAAATCCCAGCGGCCGATTGGGTCCCACAGAGTTGGCCTTCTTCAGGTCCCATCAACTAAACAATGTTGGCTGGTGGGACCCAGGGGAAGAGCCTTCTCTGTGGCGGCCCCAGCCCTCTGGAATCAACTCCCCCCGGAGATTCAAATTGCCTCCACCCTCCCCGTCTTCCGCCATATGTTAAAGACTCACCTATGCCGCCAGGCATGGGGGGATTAACTCCCCCTCTTTTCTGACTATAGCACTTGAGAATGGTATGACTGTGTTGCATTGATTGTTTTTAATATTAAGGGGTTTTGATTCTACTTTTATTAATTGGATTTGTATTATTGTTACTGTATTTGTTGTTGTTGTGAGCCGCCCGAGTCTTCAGAGAGGGGCGGCATACAGATCTAATAAATTGAATTGAATTGAATTTATATGTCACTCACTCCAAACAGACTCAGGGGAGGAATTCAAGGGAGGAATTTCCTGACAGTTTACATCAGTTTAAATCTACCCCGGTAGTTGCAAGTACTGGCTGACTCCTCTCCTCCCAGGAGTCTCCAGGTGGCCCATTTTATTTTTTGTTTTTTAAAACAAAAACAAAAAATAAAATGGGCCACCACCATATTTTTTATTAAATAGTTTTTAAAAGTTACATATAAAACACACAGGTACAAATATAGAAAAACAAATATAGATATAGGAACACTGCTATTATGTCCAGGGGAGACCTTAGTATAATAGTTACTTGTAAGTAAGGTTTGTTATTCCTTCATCTGCATAGTTAAAGTGAAGTACAGTGATACCTCATCTTACAAACCCCTCGTCATACAAACTTTTTGAGATACAAACCCGGGGTTTAAGATTTTTTCCCCTCTTCTTCCAAACTATTTTCACCTTACAAACCCAAGCTTGCATGCATTAATCGCTTTTCCATTGATTCCTATGGGAAACATTGTTTCATCTTACAAACTTTTCACCTTACAAACCTCGTCCTGGAACCAATTAAGTTTGTAAGACGAGGTATCACTGTATATTCTGTAAATAGAAGAAAACGAAAGAAAGTATTTTTTGAATTGAAATGGTCCTTCCATTTAGCAAGGACCTGGCTATTTCAATGCGACCTTGGGTTTGCACAATGACTTGAGCTATTGAAGTTGTTAATTGGGTTTATTCCTACTTCTCAGGTGGGTAATTTTATTGATGATAGTAAATGACAATATTACTTTTAATGGCTTGCCTTTTTTCTGACGTTTAGAAGGAGGAATTGTAGGCCTCTCTCAGTCTGTTCTGGCTGGAGTCACCCAGAAGCCCTGCAAGTAACTTAATTAATTAATTTCAAATTTCCTTAATTGGACCACAGTTCCCATTATCTGCAGCCATGGTGGCTATTCTTTCATAAAATGTCAGCGGAATTGTTCCTAAATTAATCAGATTTAGTGGAACGATCGTTGGGTCTGTTTAATTATTCTTCAGAGAATATATTCATTATTTGTGGATTTTTCAGAATTCCATAGAAGTCATAATTACATTCAGTTGCATGCTAAATAGGCAAAGGCATCAGAATAATCCCTTCTGCGCTTGGCACTTTTCAAATGGGCTTTGTGCAATCTCCTCCGTTTAACACCACCGATTCATAAAACTGTCAAGCTCGTAAAATATGCCTTCCAAACCAGAGTGGCTGCCAACCCACATTTGTTCTGAATTTAGGAGCAAACATTAGAGCAGTAACGTTGTCGAGAAATTATCCTGCGATCTTGGTTCACCTTCTCCAATTCTTTCTTATCCTTGATAGGCTTTGGGTCTTTGGCTGTATTCATTGCAAAAGAAAAAAAGAGAGATTAAAAAAGAAAAGAAAAAAAAAGTTTCATTTCTTGTGGGGACCTATCCGATTTAGTTTTAATATACTGTAAATTTTAGCATGCCTGATTTGGTTGAAGTTACGGAGAGCACTTTTTGCTGAAGTTATTATTCACTTGGTGAATTTGCATGATACTTGAGTACAGCTCATCTGTCTGCAACCCACATTACATATCAGATATTAATACAATTGAGAATGCCCAGAGATATTTCACGAGATGAGTACTGCACTCCGCCGTTTGCAACAGAATACCTTATGCCACCAGATTTGAAATTTTGGGCCTAGAAAATTTAGAACTCTGCCCCCTTCAATCTGACCTAAGTGTAGCACACAAAATTATCTGCTACAATGTCCTACTTGTCAATGACTACTTCAACTTCAACTACAACAATAAAGGATCATGAGCCACGCCCACAGTGTGGTAGTAAAAATTTTGGTAGCCCATCACTGACTATAGAGCACTGCACACCAAGACAAATACACACAAGAACAGAGTCCAAGCACCTATTTGAAAACGTATCTCAGTTGGTAAGCCACTCCCACCCAGCCACATGACCTTAAAGCCACTCCCCCAGTCAAAATGATTGTCAAGCCATTCCCACCTGGTCACATGACAATCAAGCCACACCCACAAAATAGGTCACGCCCATGGTGTGGCAGTAAACTTTTTGGCAGCCCATCACTGCCTAATGATTATCATTTATTATTAATTCGATTTCTATGCCGCCCGAAGGATTCATGTGTTGTACCTCATGATTCTTGACAAATATATCTTTTTTTAATGTACACTGACAGCATATGCATGAAAGACAAATTCCTTGTGTGTCCAATCTTACTTAGCCAATAAAGAATTCTATTCTATTCTATTCTATCCTATCCTATCCTATCCTATCCTATTCTATTCTATTCTATTCTATTCTATTCTATTCTATTCTATTTACAAACCCCAGGGATCAACCACAAACTTCTTAATTATCAGGGAAGTCAAATTATCCTTCCTTTAGAGTCATTGGTGTTTGCTGTTGTCTGCGGAAATTGCAACAGTCATGCTCCCAAGACAGGAAGGGGCTCTGAGTTGATTCCACCCCCCCTCTTTTCCACAAAAACCCCACACACAAAAATGGTGCATTGAGCTTGAGAGTGACTGACATGCTGGAACAAGGCCTGAATGTCTAGACGAGAACGAAAGTGAGATTCTCTCAAATAATGAGCTTCCTGAAATAATCAGCATTCCGCCCCCCCTCCTTTTCTTTTTCCATCAAAGGGGGCCTGTTTCCATCAGAGAAACAACGAGCGACTATTTGTGGATCAACAGAGGCGGCGTTGGTGTTTTCTGGAGTCTTCTCAGACAGCAAGAATCACTATGGCCACAGTAAAGATACGGCCCTAAGTGATAAGACTTTGACACGATCCTCAATGGCCCTGTGTACATTTGTGCACCGGGGAGTGAAAAGGAGTGGGAATTGCACAAGGAATGCAAAAGAACACTCGGAGAAGATATTTAAATTGCAATGAGAGTTAATTAAAAAATGATGTAAGTTCTCCTTTCCTCCCTCCCTCTCTATTTTTCACACACACACAAAGGCCTGTATCTTCTTTATTTTTATTTATTTTTATTAATTAGATTTGTATGCCGCCCCTCTCCGAGGACTCGGGGTGGCTCACAGCATATAATATAACTTTTAAAAATATATATATTTTATTGATTTTATAATATAGAACATACACACAACATATAACAATGTGCTCAGTGATTAGTGCCAGCCACCAGACAACATTCATACCCTTCCACCAAAATGGGGCATATTTTGTATATACCATTTTAACTCAAGAGCAATATATCTATTTAGAAACATAGAAACATAGAAGACTGATGGCAGAAAAAGACCTCATGATCCATCTAGTCTGTCCTTATACTATTTTCTGTATTTTATCTTAGGATGGATATATGTTTATCCCAGGCATGTTTAAATTCAGTTACTGTGGATTTATCAACCACGTCTGCTGGAAGTTTGTTCCAAGGATCTACTACTCTTTCAGTAAAATAATATTTTCTCATGTTGCTTTGGATCTTTCCCCCAACTAACTTCAGATTGCGTCCTCTTGTTCTTGTGTTCACTTTCCTATTAAAAACACTTCCCTCCTGGACCTTATTTAACCCTTTAACATATAGCTAGAGGTATAACAAGCAGGAAGAGGGAGATTGTGATCCCGCTGTATAGAGCGCTGGTGAGACCCCATTTGGAATACTGTGTTCAGTTCTGGAGACCTCACCTACAAAAAGATATTGATAAAATTGAACGGATCCAAAGACAGGCCAAAAAAATGGTGGAAGGTCTTAAGCATAAAACTTATCAGGAAACTTAATGTACTCAATCTGTATATAGTCTGGAGCAGTGATTTTCAACCTTTTTTGAGCCGCGGCACATTTTTTACATTTACGAAACCCTGGGGCACATTGAGCGGAGGGGGGGGGGGGCTACAAAAAGTTTGGACAAAAAAATTCTCTCCCTTCCTTCCTCTTCCTTTCTCTCTCTCCATCCCTCTTTCTTTCTCTTCCTTCCTTCATCTCTTTTTTGCTCTCTTTCTCTCCCTCTTTACCTCCCTGTATGTCTTTCTCTCTCTCTCCTTCCCTCCCTCTTTCTTTCTCTCTCTTGCTCTCTCTCTTTCTCTTGTTCTCTTTCTCTCTCTCTTGCTTTCTTTCTCTCTCTCTTGTTCTCTTTCTCGCTCACTCGCTCTTTCTCTCTCTTGCTTTCTTTCTTTCTCTTTTTTTCTCTCTCTCTTGTTTTCTTTCTCTCTCTGAGCTTCGCGGCACACCTGACCATGTCTCGCGGCACACTAGTGTGCCATGGCACACTGGTTGGGAAACACTGGTCTGGAGGACTATAATAATAATAATAATAATAATTTATTAGATTTGTATGCCGCCCCTCTCCGAAGACTCGGGGCGGCTATAAAACTTTACAAACTTTTCTACTTAAGAACCTGGTCATGGAACGAATTAAGTTCGTAAGTAGAGGTACCACTGTACTTGTCTGTGGGAAAATTTAAACAAGACAATGATTACATACAGCAAACCCATTTTAGTGTAGAATGATGTGCAAATCCAGTCCTTTCAGGGGTTTTTTGTGTCATGTGAATCCTTAAAATTAGTTCAATGCAACAAACCGCAACTCAATTAATTATGAATAAACCTGATGTGTCAATGGAACCGCTTGGAAAAAAAAGTTGGAGAGAGGCCAGCTGTGATAGGAGAAGCTGCAAATATGGACTGTTCCCTTATAAATACAGATATTCAGTGTATTTGCATACTACTTGTCCGAATATAAAATAGTAGGCTGTGTTTGGACTGACTCGTCACAACTGTTTGGTTTAATGAATCAGCGGTTGCTAAGGAACTGGAGCAAGAGAAATATATTTGGGTCTGTTGCTTGGTGTTTTGTTGGTATCTTGTTGACCTTTGTCAACATTATTAATTGTTAGAGAAGCCATTGGTCTAATCAGGCAGGATGGTCCTTTATAATGAAGCCTTTATCTGGATTGTAGGCTAAAATCTGAGCTTGGATGGGCACTAGTATTTTGGAATTCTGGTTCCCCCCTCCTTATTATTATTTTGATCATTTGATTGAGTTAATGATGTAGGTCAATTCTTTTCCATGTGTGCAGTGGTTCGATTTCGATTGCATTGAAGGCTGCATGAGGGTTGTGTTTGAACTCAGGGGGTCAGTGTGGGTGTGGCCAGTGTGGGTGTGGCCAGTGTGGGCATGGCCAGCTCAACTCATTGCGCGTAGTTCCGAACCAGTAGGGAAGGTAAGAGAAGCCCACTCCTGACTTATTTACTTATTTATTTGTAGAAACATCAAAACTTACAAGATTGATGGCAGAAAAAGACCTCATGGTCCATCTAGTCTGCCCTTATACTATTTCCTGTATTTTATCTTAGGATGGATATATGGGGCCTCACCTACAAAAAGATATTGAAAAAATTGAACGAGTCCAAAGACGGGCTACAAGAATGGTGGAAGGTCTTAAGCATAAAACGTATCAGGAAAGACTTAATGAACTCAATCTGTATAGTCTGGGGGACAGAAGGAAAAGGGGGGAAATGATCAAAACATTTAAATATGTTAAAGGGTTAAATAAGGTCCAGGATGGAAGTGTTTTTAATAGGAAAGTGAACACAAGAACAAGGGGACACAATAGAATAGAATAGAATAGAATAGAATTTTTATTGGTCAAGTGTGATTGGACACACAAGGAATTTGTCTTGGTGCATATGCTCTCAACGTACATAAAATAAAATATACATTTGTCAAGAATCATGTGGTACAACACTTAATGATTGTCATAGGGGTCAAATAAGCAACGAAGAAGCAATATTAATAAAAATCTTAGGATATACGCAACAAGTTACAGTCATACAGTCAACATGGGAGGAAATGGGTGATAGGAATGATGAGAAACACTAGTAGAAATAGAAGTGCAGATTTAGTAGAAAGTCTGACAGTTTTGAGGGAATTATTTGTTTAGTAGAGTGATGGCGTTCGGGAAAAAACTGTTCTTGTGTCTAGTTGTCTTGGTGTGCAGTACTCTGTAGCGACGTTTTGAGGGTAGGAGTTGAAACAATTTGTGTCCAGGATGCGAGGGGTCAGTAAATATTTTACCCGCCCTCTTTTTGACTCGTGCAGTATACAGGTTCTCAATGGAAGGCAGATTGGCAGCAATTGTTTTTTCTGCAATTCTGATTATCCTCTGAAGTCTGTGTCGGTCCTGTTGGGTTGCAGCACCAAACCAGACAGTTGTAGAGGTGCAGATGACAGACTCAATGATTCCTCTGTAGAACTGAATCAGCAGCTCCTTGGGCAGTTTGAGCTTCCTGAGCTGGCGCAGAAAGAACATTCTTTGTTGTGCTTTTTTGATGATGTTTTTGATGTTAGGTGACCATTTTAGGTCTTGAGATATGATAGAACCTAGAAATTTGAAGGTCTCTACTGTTGATACTGTGTTGTCTAGTATTGTGAGAGGTGGAAGGGTGGAAGGGTTTCTCTTAAAGTCTACCACCATTTCTACGGTTTTGAGTGTGTTCAGTTCTAGATTGTTCTGGTCACACCACAAGGATAGTTGTTCAACTTCCCGTTATTTGGGGGAAAGATCAAAAGCAACATGAGAAAATATTATTTTACTGAAAGAGTAGTAGATCCTTGGAACAAACGTCCAGCAGACGTGGTAGATAAATCCACAGTAACTGAATTTAAACATCCCTGGGATAAACATACAGTGATCCCTCGATTTGCGCGTTCTCGATTAGCGCGAAACGCTGCAACGCGGTTTTTTCAAAAAATATTAATTAAAAAAATAAAATATTAAAAAATAAAAAATAAGTCCACGCTAGTTCTCTCTCTCTTTCTCTCCCTGTTGCCGGCGTGGTATATGAGAGAGAAAGAGAGAGGCAGAGGTCGGGCGCATTACCGGGAGGTGGAGGCGGCGTGGGGACGCTGGGTGCCGGGGACTCCGAGGAGGGGGTGGACGTCTGTTCCCTGAATGGAGACCGCCGGCCGCTCAATCGGGCCGGCAGGGAACAGAATGGAGCCTTCCGCGGCGGGGCTGGTAAGGGGGGAAGCCGAGGGGGGAGCCGAGCCCAGCCCCGTGGCATTCGCTTTCCTCCCGCCGGCAACGGAGTCCGGCGCTGGGGCCATGCGGGGCCGCTCATCCAGGGGGGCGTGTGTGGACTGGCAAGCGGCAAGCGGCAAGTGATCTGGCGGGAAGACCAAGGGAAGGTTCCTTCAGCCGCCCAACACCTGATCCGCTCCGCAGCGCGGCAGCAGCGAGGAGCCGAAGATGGGGTTTCCCCTTTGCCTTTACCCCATCTTCGGCTCCTCGCTGCTTCCGCGCTGCGGAGCAGATCAGCTGTTGGGCGGCTGAAGGAATCTTCCCTTGGTCTTCCCCGCTGCCCACACGCAAACTCCACCATCTGCGCATGTGCGGCCATGAAAAAAATGGCGCACATGCGCAGATGGTGGTTTTACTTCCGCATCCAATATAACGCGGAAATCGGTTAGCGCGGGAGGTCTTGGAACGTAACCCCCGCGCTAACCGAGAGATCACTGTATATCCATCCTAAGATAAAATACAGGAAATAGTATAAGGGCAGACTAGATGGACCATGAGGTCTTTATCTGCCGTCAATCTTCTATGTTTCTGTGTTTCCATGACCATTTTTCCATGCTTACAACTGTTGCAGCATCCCCGTGGTCATGTGATCAAAATTGGGAAGGTTGGCAATTGGTTCCTGTTTGTTACAGTTGCAGTATCCTGATTGCCTTTGGTGAACTTTTGATAAGCAAAGTCAATGGGGAAGCTAGACCGGCTTAACAACCATGTTACTATATTAACAACTGTAGCAATTTATTTAATGGAGGAAAACTCACTTAACAATTGTCTCGCTTAGCAACAGAAATGTTGAACTCAATTGTGAGAGTAGGTTGGGGGGGGGGTCAACCTGTATTCTTAATACGTTTGGAAATTCAATTCATTTCAATTCAATTTATTAGATTTTTAGAAGACTCGGGGCGGCTCACAACAACAATAAAAACAATATTCTTGCGAAAACAAATCTAATATTAAAAAACACATAAAGACCCTATCATATTTAAAAAGGAAACAACACATACATATCCAAACATAAATATAAAAAAGCCTGGGGGAAAGGTGTCTCAACTCCCCCATGCCTGGCGGTATAGATGGGTCTTGAGTAATTTACGAAAGACAAGGAGGGTGGGGGCAGTTCTAATCTCTGGGGGGAGTTGATTCCAGAGGGCCGGGGCCGCCACAGAGAAGGCTCTTCCCCTGGGGCCCGCCAAATGACATTGTTTAGTCGATGGGACCCGGAGAAGGCCAACTCTGTGGGACCTTATCGGTCGCTGGGATTCGTGCGGTAGCAGGTGGTTCCGGAGGTACTCTGGTCCAATGCCATGTAGGGCTTTAAAGGTCATAACCAACACTTTGAATTGTGACCGGAAACTGATCGGAAGCCAATGCAGGCCATGGAGTGTTGCAGAGATGTGGGCGAATCTTGGAAGCCCCACGATGGCTCTAGTGGCCACGTTCTGCACGATCTGAAGTTTCCGAACACTTTTCAAAGGTAGCCCCATGTAGAGAGCGTTGCAGTAATCGAACCTCGAGGTGATAAGGGCATGAGCAACTGTGAGCAATGACTCCCTGTCCAGGTAGCGCCGCAACTGGTGTACCAGGAGAACCTGGGCATACCTGGGCAAACACCCTACTCGCCACAGCTGAAAAAAGTCCCAGAGGGAAGAAACCTTGTTGTGAGTCCAGATATTTTCATTGGGCTTACGTTAATGCACAGATGATCAAGGAATGTTGTTTCTCTATTAATCTTTATTGCCTTCTTATGATGACTGAAGCTTTTGTCATTCAAGCCAACCTACTCTTGAGTGGCTTGTTATGAGGTCCCAAACATACAATAAAATTGAGTATCGTGCTGCAGGAAACACAATTTAGTCCAGTTTCTTTCCTGTTGGTTAGCTGAAGTGAGGAATTTCAACCACTGGATGAATTGTGTCACTAGCCACAATGAATTTATGTATAGATTTGAACTTGGCATTTTGTTTGTTTTTTAAATTAAAAGTTAACAATGTGACTACAGGTTTTTGTTCCCAGGTTCTTTGGAAATAGATAATTTTAGTCAAGTGAACCCGACTTTGTTTTAAATGACTGGATCTTCAACCAAGTACTGTCACATCTTAGGAAAGAATTTTAATGAGACATTTGTCTGATTCTTTATTTTTATTTTATTTGCTTAGTCCAATACACAATGAGGGTTTTAGTGGGTATATAAAACCATGTGACATATATATATATATATATATATATATATATGATGGTCTTGGTATATTCGGGTTTCTTCCCGTGTAGGATTTGGAAATTTCTGGCGACGTTTCGATGAGGTCCCACTCATCATCTTCAGGCTGGTGTTTCTCTCCTTGATCTCAAGTGAGCACTGCGAGACCTGAGCTGCATTCCTTCTGCACTCCTGCAGTGCTCACTTGAGATCAAGGAGAGAAACACCAGCCTGAAGATGATGAGTGGGACCTCATCGAAACGTCGCCAGAAATTTCCAAATCCTACACGGGAAGAAACCCGAATATACCAAGACCATCATACCTGTACCCGTGAAAATCTACGAAAACATATATATATATATATATATATACACACACACACACACACACACACACACACACACACATACACACACACACACACACACACACACAGACACAGACACACATAGTAAAATACATGATGAAGGTTATAGAGGAGATACTCATAGTAAAATATATCTAAGAAAGAATAGAAAAGAAGATATAGTAATAGAACATATCAATGAAAGAATAGAAGAAGAGATATAGGAATAGAGGAAAGGTATAGGAGATATAGGAGAGCAATAGGACAGGGGACGGAAGGCACTCTAGTGCACTTGTACTCGCCCCTTACTGACCTCTTAGGAATCTGGATAGGTCAACCCTAGATAATCTAAGGGTAAATTGTTGGGGGTTTGGGGATGACACTATGGAGTCCAGTAATGAGTTCCACGCTTTCACAACTCGGTTACTGATTCTCTGGATGAAATCTTACATGTTCATGAACAGACCATATTAAACTAATGTATTTACAACCATGCTTGGAGGAAGACAATACCTCCAGAAAATTAAGGGGAAAAAGAATTGAAATTCTTCTTAACTTTCTTTGCTTTATAGCTTCTTTTCTAAAGAAAAGTCTCTTCCCATGTTTATTTACAACATTTTAATTGCTCAGGAAGCTAACTTTGTATTATTTTTATTTATTTATTTATTTTTGTCAAGTACGTATTGGTAGTATACAATGAAATAACACTGTTTATATAAATGATATTGGTACTAATAAGAGAGAAAGTTAGGACAATGATGGTAGGCATGCTGGTACACTTATGCACACCCCTCATTGACATCTAAGGAATTGGGTGAGGTCAACAGTGGATAGTCTAAGGGTAAAGTTTTGGGCGTTGGGTGATGTTACTACAGAGTCAGGTAGTGAGTTCCATGCCTTAACAACTCGGTTGCTGAAGTCGTATTTTCAACATGTCGAGTTTGGAACAGTTTACTTTGAGTTTGTGTCTGTGTTATGTGCTCTTGTATTGTTGTGGTTGAAGCAGAAGTATTCGTTGACAGGAAGGACACTGTAGCAGATGATTTTATGGGTTATGCTTAGATCATGTTAAAGGTGACGTAGTTCTAAGATTTCTAAGCCTAGGATTTCAAGGTTGCATATGGTATTCTGTTTTGAGTAGAGGAGTGGAGGACTCTTCTTGTAAAGTATCTGTTTCATTATTGTTTTATCACTTTAGTACTCCTTGTTTTAATCACTGGGATTTAGTGAGCATTTTAATCGTTTAAAATGTTAGCATGTTTTAAACTACAACAGCACGCCATTTAATAATAAAAAAAACCCAGAATTGTTAAATAAACATTTTTTGCATTAGTTCCCTCTCCACTCTTTTTGTATACAGAAAAAGAGGGAGGGAAGAAATGAATTCACATACTAGGCAGTTTTAAATAAACAACCCTTTTAAAATAAGAATTCTATAGTTGCAAGAAGAAAAAAACACCCTACCACATTGAGAGGGAAGTCTGACCTTTACTTATATGAAGGATGGATTCCAATCTGCGGAAAAAAAGTTGGCCATTGTTGTGAAAGTCTGTATAGAACTTTGGATTCTTGATAAAAAGTTTTTTGATAGCGTGATTGGTCATTAGTTTTGTGGGCTTTGTGTTGATTGGTTCCTGTTTTGACAGTTCGTCAACCCAGATTTTTCCAGGAAATGGTCATGCTCAGAAGTGTGAAGCGTTTTAGTGGATATTTTTAATTCTTGGCTTAACATGATGGACTTTGTGAATGATTCTTGGCTTAACCCGGGGAGGGGGGATTACATTATCAGGCTTTGGATTTATCCGACTAATGACAGAAAAATAGTGAAATCTTCACTACTATGTATTGGGATGAAAAAAAACTTGTGTTTATCCAATCAGGGGTGAAAAGATATTAATGATGAAGTCTTTTCCGCCAGATGTTAATTTTTCTCGGTCTAGTGGTTTTGAGTAAATGAGTGTTTCATGTCTGCAAAGGAGATTATTGTATGTAAGTGTGTGTTTGGATGTGTGTGTGTGTGTGTGTGAAAGATTTGTGCTTTGAAGACCTTCAGATATTCCTGAAGAAATTTTATATTAGTCTATGGAGAGGGGCGGCATACAAATCTAATAAATAAATAAATAAAATAACTTATCTTTTAGAAGAAGGTTGTTGTTGTTGTTGTTGTTGTTGTTATTATTATTATTATTATTATTATTTAATTCATTTGTCCAATACACAAATATATAGTGTTCACTTTCCTATTAAAAACACTTTCCTCCTGAACCTTACTGAACCCTTTAACATATTTAAATGTTTCGATCATGTCCCCCCTTTTCCTTCTGTCCTCCAGACTATACAGATTGAGTTCATTAAGTCTTTCCTGATAGGTTTTATGCTTAAGACCTTCCACCATTCTTGTAGCCCGTCTTTGGACCCGTTCAATTTTGTCAATCTCTTTTTGTAGGTGAGGTCTCCAGAACTGAACACAGCATTCCAAATGGGGTCTCACCAGCGCTCTATATAGCGGGATCACAATCTCTCTCTTCCTGCTTGTTATACCTCTAGCTATGCAGCCAAGCATCCTACTTGCTTTCCCTACCGCCTGACTGCACCGTTCACCCATTTTGAGACTGTCAGAAATCACTACCCCTAAATCCTTCTCTTCTGAAGTTTTTGCTAAGTTTTTGTAAAATTCAATTTTGGAGCGTGCTCACCGTACGGCAGAAAATCCAAGCATAAAGCTCTTGATAAGCATATCCGGCTGAACACATTTACAAATCCATTTTAGATTATGGTACTAAATGCACAGCAAAGCCTCTAAAAGTAGCTGAGTGAGCAGGGATCTTTCAGTAGGAATGGTCACGCATCCAATTTAAGACCTCATATATTAGAAGGAAAGCCTTTTCAACAGGCTTTATATTCCCCAGACAAGAGCCGTTAAGGCTTCTCGTATCTTCTCGTAGTTGAGCGAAAGCCAAAAGTGGTTTCAACGAAGGTGGAAAAGCTCTTTGGAGACTTGAAAAGGTGTGTGGCCACTTTTAAAAAGTTGTGCTCCATCCCTGCATCTTTCAATTGGGACAGAGCTTCAGATGCAATTTTATTTCTTTATTTATTAGATTTATATGCCGCCCATCTCCGAAGACTCTGAGAAGCTCACAACAAGTAATACATGAGATACAAATCCAATATTAAAAATAATTTTAAAAACCCTTATAAAAACAGTCATACAATCTAAACAAACCATACATAAAATGGAACAGCTGGGGAAATGTCAGTTTTCCCAAGCCTGGTGACATAGGTGGGTTTTTAGAAGTTTGCGAAAGGCAAGGAGGGTGGGGGCAGTCCTAATCTCCAGGGGGAGTTGATTCCAGAGGGCCGGGGCCGCCACAGAGAAGGCTCTCCCCCTGGGCCCTGCCAGACGACATTGTTTTGTCAATGGGACCCGGAGAAGGCCAACTCTGTAGGACCTAATCGGTCGCTGGGATTCGTGCGGCAGAAGGTGGTCCCGAAGGTATTCTGGTCCGATGCCATGTAGGGCTTTATAGGTCATAACCTATAAACCCATAGGTCAGACCCATAGGTCTGTGTTAGCAAAAACTTCAGAAGAGAAGGATTTAGGGGTAGTGATTTCTGACAGTCTCAAAATGGGTGAGCAGTGTGGTCGGGCAGTAGGAAAAGCAAGTAGGATGCTTGGCTGCATAGCTAGAGGTATAACAAGCAGGGCTACAAGAATGGTGGAAGGTCTTAAGCATAAAACGTATCAGGAAAGACTTAATGAACTCAATCTGTACAGTCTGGAGGACAGAAGGAAAAGGGGGGCATGATCGAAACATTTAAATATGTTAAAGGGTTAAATAAGGTTCAGGAGGGAAGTGTTTTTAATAGGAAAGTGAACACAAGAACAAGGGGACACAATCTGAAGTTAGTTGGGGGAAAGATCAAAAGCAACGTGAGAAAATATTATTTCACTGAAAGAGTAGTAGATCCTTGGAACAAACTTCCAGCAGACGTGGTTGGTAAATCCACAGTAACTGAATTTAAACATGCCTGGGATAAACATATATCCATTGTAAGATAAAATACAGGAAATAGTATAAGGGCTGACTAGATGGACCATGAGGTCTTTTTCTGCCGTCAGTCTTCTATGTTTCTATGTTTCTATAATCAACATTTTTGAATTGTGACCGGAAACTGATCGGCAGTCAGTGCAGGCTGCGGAGTGTTGATGAGACATGGGCATATTTAGGAAAGCCCATGATAGCTCTTGCGGCCGCATTCTGCATGATTTGAAGTTTCCGAACACTTTTCAAAGGTCGCTCCATGTAGAGAGTTTATTCCTTTCCCTAATAGTATCAAACTGAATATAGACCTCATAGTATATGGATTGCAATTTTAGTAGTATTGACAATGCATAATTGATAGATTGGAATTTAATCATGGATTTTATCTGTTATTTATCATTTTATCCTACAACTTTTGATTGTGTATTCACTGAGTGTCTTTATTTGTTTTGGTCTACGACTTTAATAATAAATTTGAACTTTGAACTTAGATTTTTCCTCTTTCTAATTTTAATTTAACAGTTTTTGACATTCAATTCGCTCTATTTTTATAGTACATAATTCAAGCTCTACTTTATGAACTGCCAGGACAGCTTTTGGGCACTAGGCAGTAATGATATGTAATGCTAACAATGCTAACTTTTTCAAACATGAGAATGGTTTGGCACAGTCCTCTTTGAATCTCAATAAGCACGTCAACCCTTTTAAAGCACTTTGAACATCCTTCCAAGTTCTGATTTCTTCATCATTAGTTACAAGTTTCTGTATACAGTATAGTGTACACTACAAAAGACAATCCTGCACATAGATAAAAAGGCTTTTTAAAAAAAATTCTTCATTTCCTGTGGCCGAGCCCCTTGTCATGGGAAGAATGGATGAGGAAGCAATGGCTGTGACAAGCAACTGAGTCATAAAATCTTTGAGTATCATGTTTCCCTTTAATCCTCTGTTCTTTAGGCTGAACAGAACAAGTCTCTCTTTCTTTCTCTCTCTCTCTGTCTCTCCCTCCCGCCCCCTCTCTGCTCTCCCTTCTCCCCCTCTCCCTCTCTTTCTCTCTCCCCTCTCTCCCCACTCTCCCCTCTCTTCTCCCTCTCTCCCTCTCTCTCCCCACTCTCCCCTCTCTTCTCTCCCTTTCCCTCTTTCCTTCTCCCTTTCTCCCTCTCCCTCTCTCTCCGCTCCCTTTCTCTCTCATTTTCCCTCCCTCTCTCCATCTACCTCCTCCCCTCCCCCCTGTTCCACTCCACCTCCCTCTCCCCTTCCCTCTCTCCCTTTCCCTCTCTCCCCCTCTCTCCTTCTCCCTTTCTCCCTCTCATTTTCCCTCCCTCTCTCCCTCCCTCTCCCTCTCTCCCTATCCCTTTCTCCCTCTCCTTTTTCCTCCCTCCCTCTCCCTCCCTCTCCCTTTCTCCCTCTCCTTTTTCCTCCCTCCCTCTCTCCCTCTCCCTCCATCTCTCTATCTACCTCCTCCCCCTCCCCCTCTCCCCCTCTCCCTTTCTACCTCTCATTTTCCCTCCCTCCCTCTCCCCCTCTCCCTCCCTCTCCCTTTCCCACTCTCCCTCTCTCCTCTCCCTTTCCCTCTCTCCCTCTCCATCTGAAAAGAAACCAGTGGTGGAACTCAACGTTTTTACTACTGGTTCTGTGGGCAGGACTTGGTGGGCGTGGTGTGGCTTGGTGGATGGGGCAAGGGAAGGATACTGTAAAATCCCCATTCCTTCCCCATTCCAGGGTAAGTTTACTGCAAAATCCCCATTTCCTCCCAATCAGCTGGGACTCGGGAGGCAGAGAATAGATGGAGGTGGGGCCAGTCAGAAGTGTTATTCACTGGTTAGCCAAATGATTCAAAATTTATACTACTGGTTCTCTGAGCTATTCAAAATTTCCAACTGCTGGTTATCCAGAACTGGTCAGAACCTGCTGAAATCCTCTGCATGAAACTCATGGTGGCTTATCTATCTATCTATCTATGTATCTATCTATCTATCTATCTATCTATCTATCTATCTATCTATCTATCTATCTATCTATCTATCTATCTATCCATCCATCCATCCATCCATCCATCCATCCATCCATCCATCCATCCATCCATCCATCCATCCATCCATCCATCCATCCATCCATCCATCCATCCATCCATCCATCTATCTATCTATCTATCTATCTATCTATCTATCGGATTTATAGATCACCCAACTCCTCGTCTGAATATATGTCATTGCCAGGATTTAAAATCACACAGACAAACAACACAGTACAATCTCTTCCTCAAATCTCTCAAAGGGACTCAAAAAATCTTATCCTTGCTGATCCTATCCCATCATGTATCTGTTGGCCATGCCCCATGTGCAGTAATGAGCTCTTATAGGTATGGTCAGGTATGCAGAACCAAATGTGTATAATTTTGGTTGAATGTGTATAATTTTGGAAGAACTGTGCACACACGTATGTACATACACTTTATATAGTAGATAATGTATATTTTTGAGTGCCTGTGTGTAATATATATCTACACATATGGCATATATACATAGAATTAAATAGTATATTTTGGATGTTCAGTAATAATAAGGAAAATTGTATCTCTTTGAGGCAAGGAGAGGCCAGGCAACCTAACCCAAACCCAAACCCTTGAAGTGATTGACGTCAAGTTGGCCATCTTTAAGGCAGTCACATGACCTTCAAGCCACCCCCGGTTGCATGATCATCAAGCCACTCCCACCTGGTCACATGGCTGGCAAGCCACACCGACAAAATAAGCCACGCCCACAGTGTGATAGTAATTTTATTTTTGCAGCCCTTCATTGCCCATATGGCTCTTGGATACTAAAATAAGTTAGCAAATAAATATACGAAATGACGGAACTTTGGCAAAAGGAAACAGCCCATTCTTGATGAGGATGAACTATGAGTTCACTCTTGATGCATTAAATGTGGGTGCCCGCAAAGGTTACAACTAACCTCAGTAGCGTCAAAGCAATGTGGCAAAATCCCTATGGTTTTGGAATATACATTGCAACATTAGATGTTTGTCAACCCTGGATTACCTAGTAAGCAAATTAAGCATGTGCTTAGGGCATCAAGGAAAGAAGGGTATCGCAGAATTTGTTCCCTAGCTATCATGCCCGTAATATTTTCACTGCCATTGTTTTTTCTTGTAATTGTCCTTATCTCGAGTTTAATTTTAATCCATGTTGGTTTTTTTAAAGAATCTTTTTTTGGCACGGTGGGCAGCTAAAGTTTAAAAATCTGGTGTGAAGATATTTTCAGCTATCTCATTTGTTTCCATGTTATGGTGGGAAAGTCCCACTTTTATTGAGGGGTGCTAGGTTTAGAAAGCTTAGAATGACACACAAGCACACAAAGATACTCTAAATTCAACTGCAGGAAATACAACTTTAGTAACCAAGTAGTTGATGCACGGAACTCACTACCTGACTCTGTAGTTTCATTACCAAACCCCCAAAACTTTACCCTTAGTCTATCCACTGTTGACCTCTCCCGATTCCTAAGAGGTCAATAAGGGGCGTGCATAAGTGCACCAGCGTGGCTTCCGTCCCCTGTCCTAATGTTTCTCTTTTACTAGTATCATGTATATAAACATTGTCATATCTTTGTATACCACCAATACCTACTTGACAAAACAAGCAAGCAAGCAAGCAAGCAAGCAAGCAAGCAAGCAAGCAAGCAAGCAAGCAAGCAAGCAAGCAAGCAAGCAAGCAAGCAAGCAAGCAAGCAAGCAAGCAAGCAAGCAAGCAAGCAAGCAAGCAAGCAAGCAAGCAAGCAAGCAAGCAAGCAAGCAAGCAAGCAAGCAAGCAAGCAAGCAAGCAAGCAAGCAAGCAAGCAAGCAAGCAAGCAAGCAAGCAAGCAAGCAAGCAAGCAAACAAACAATGTTGGGGTCTGCTTAGGATGGGATGTCTAACCTTGGCAATTTTAAGATCTGCGAACTTCCAAAATTTCCTCTGCCAACCATAACTGAACTATAAGCTGAACTTGGGGGCACATTTACCATTAATGACTTTGGTCCTGTTCTGTTCAGTTATCTTTCTGATGGACAGACAGGTGGATAAAGTCTGAAGCTACTTTACATTTTTTTTTGCAGCTTTCTTTTGCTTTGGCAGGAATAAAATAGTGATGAGATTTAGAACCCATCACACACACACACATTTCATTATATATATTATACACACAAACCCCCCATATATGTATTTTATTATATATATTATACACACACACATGCACATATTTTTTAATTTTAAAAATTGTCCCAGAACAAGGCCGAAATAGTGCTATCCTAGCTGTCGGATCACCCTGGTATATTGAAGGAATGTCACAGTTCCTTTTTACCTCTAGGCCCAACCCAGGGCCATTTCAAGACAAGCTATATTCTGTATTTATCACATGTTTTTGCTGAATTTTTAAAATTAAGGGAGACTAGGATAGCACTATTTTGACCTTGTTCTGGCCTCATCAGCTAGCCATACCCTTACTGGGATTTGATTTAAAAATTCAGCAAAAACAGAATATAGTTTGTTGGCTATGAATAAATTAACTGCCTTGAAATGGCCCTGGATTGGGCCTAGAGGCAAAAAGGAACTATGACGTTCCTTCAGTATATATATATATATACGTAGGTCTTGGCATATTCAGGCTTCTTCCCGTGTAAGTTTCAGACATTTCTGGTGACATTTCGACAAGGTCCCACTCGTCATCTTCAGGCTGGTGCTTTTGTCCTTGTGCTAGGGCGAACACAGCACAGTGAAATTGGTTCTTTGAGCTGCTTAACAATCAGCCAGGAGGTTTCTATTTCCTTGTGAAACATTCACTAAACGGATCACAGCCAAGTCTAGAGAGAAAGAGAGAAAGTTGGCTATGCTTCAGCTTGGAAAGAACTTGACACAGACTCTGATGAAGCAGACAGTTTAAATCCATGGCTTCATCTGTATAAGTACAGTTGCAGTACAGTTAAAAGCTGTGACTTATTTTAAGCGGATTCTTGACACTACATAATAAATCAAAAGGAATTGGTGAGCCATCTATCTTTTCTATGTTGACTTAAGCCATTCATATGCAAAATCAGGTCTAATTATATTTAGTTTTGGAATCCTCGCCAAATATCTAATTATGGAGATCAGTTCAGTAAGTTGCTACGTTCTGCAAAAGCAAGTTGCTACGTTCTGGTATCGATTTTATTTATTTATTTATTTATTTATTTATTTACTTACTTACTTACTTACTTACTTATTTACTTACTTACTTATTTGTTTGTTTTGTCTTTTTTAAAAAAAATATATTATTAGTTTTTGCACATACATAACACAATACAAACAACATACAACGGTGCTCTGTGCATGTGTTCCCATCACCCGATTAAACATACATTCCCCACCACCAATGGGGAGGGGGGGTTTCAAATATTTACAAGTGTATATTCTGTTATTTCCTCAGCTCTGATGTGCATTTCTTTACAATTCAAAGAGTGATTGGAGTTTATTTTTCACCTTTTCGTCGCAAATTTTACTTAACATATAATCTTTCCCCTTGTCCCATTGTTCCATCAGTTTCTCCAGTTTGTTTTCATTAAAGTTGTTTAATCTTATTTCCATAATTTCAAAGTGAATGTGATCCACCATGTACCGGCACCAATTCTGTAATGTCCATTTTTTAGCCTCTTCCCAACCCAATACCACTACTGCTTGAGCGCTTTCCAGTGCTGCAGTTTTTATTTCCTCGCCAAATATCTAATTATGGAGATCAGTTCAGTAAGTTGCTACGTTCTGCAACAGTAAGTTGCTACGTTCTGGTATTGATTTTATTTATTTATTTATTTATTTATTTATTTATTTATTTGTTTGTTTGTTTATTTGTTTTATTATTTATTTATTTTATTATTTAGATTTGTATGCCGCCCCTCTCCACAGACTCGGGGCGGCTCACAACAGAATACAACAATTCATGACAAATCTAAATTGTAATTTAAAATATTTTAAAAAACCCATTTACTAAACAAACATACATACCAACATACCATGCATAAATTGTATATGCCCGGGGGAGATGTCTCAGTTCCCCCATGCCTGACGACAAAGGTGGGTTTTAAGGAGCTTACGAAAGGCAAGGAGAGTAGGGGCAGTTCTAATCTCTGGGGGGAGTTGGTTCCAGAGAGTCGGGGCCGCCACAGAGAAGGCTCTTCCCCTGGGGCCCGCCAACCGACATTGTTTGGTTGATGGGACCCGGAGAAGGCCCACTCTGTGGGACCTAATCGGTCGCTGGGATTCGTGCGGCAGAAGGCGGTCTCAGAGATATTCTGGTCCAGTGTCATGAAGGGCTTTAAAGGTCATAACCAACACTTTGAATTGATCGGCAACCAATGCAGACTGCGGAGTGTTGGTAAAACATGGGCATACCTAGGTAAGCCCATGACTGCTCTCGCAGCTGCATTCTGCACGATCTGAAGTTTCTGAACACTTTTCAAAGGTAGTCCCATGTAGAGAGCACTACAGTAGTCGAACCTCGAGGTGATGAGGGCATGAGTGACTGTGAGCAGTGAGTCCCGGTCCAGATAGGGCCGCAACTGGTGCACCAGGCGAACCTGGGCAAACGCCCCCCTCGCCACAGCTGAAAGATGGTTCTCTAATGTGAGCTGTGGATCGAGGAGGATGCCCAAGTTGCGGACCCTCCCCAAGGGGGTCAATAATTCCCTCCCCAGGGTGATGGACGGACAGATGGGATTGTCATTGGGAGGCAAAACCCACAGCCACTCCGTGTTTGTTTGTTTGTTTGTTTTGTCCAATACACAATAATACACAATGAGGGTTATAGAGGATATAATCAGGTAGAATGTATTAAAGGGGGAATAGAGGAGAAAACACATTACAATCTGTAAGTTCACCATGACTAAGCAATTTTACATCGTTAAAGTCATTACATTGATTACAGTTCTTCTCTCTACAATTTGGAACATTATGCCAGGTCCTGATCCTGACATATCCACTTCTCTCTTTTCTTACATTATTTTCTTATACAACAATAAGTTTTAAGCCAGGCTGAGAGATACAGCCTTATCCATGACTGTCCAGTGACTTGATTTTTTTGAAGCTCTGAATGAGATCTTCAAGACCGAGTTATCAGATTATTTTTTCCATTGGAGAAAAAATTACTTGTTGAATTTGCACACCTTAAACAGGTAAGGTTTTGTCTTGGTTTTGGATAAATCACATATTCTTCTCCTGGATCTGTTCTGTATGTTTTGAAAGCTTGATCTGGATTATACCTGGCACATAAAATGGTATTCCAGGAAGAAAGACGATCAAATCCTTTGTTCTTTCAAGTCCATGGGCAGGAAATATAAGAACTAGCTTAGGGTTAGATCCTTGATTTATTTCGCTTTGAAGTTATATCTGTGTTGCAGACAATGGCTTTTCACAGTCTTTTTACTACACCTGCTGAGTCCTCGAGACTATGCTGTGGGGCTTCCTTTGGTTATTAGCTAGCATTTATAGAAACATTAATAAAATGGATAGCAGAAAAAGACCTACCGTATTTTTCAGAGTATAAGACCCACCTTTTTCCTCCCTAAAAAAGGCTGAAAATTCAGGTGTGTCTTATACTCTGAATGTAGCTTTTTTCAAAAATCCCCCCCCCCCCCAGTCCTAACTAGCTGCTAACAATCTTCCCAGCTCTTACCTTACAGATTCTTTCATTGTTACTCTTTGGGAAGAATGTTTTCCAAGCCCTTCGTATTTGCAGGGTTTTTTTTCCCATTACACTAACATATTCCAAATGTTCCTTTCCAGCCCTAACCAGATGCTAACAATGTTTCCAGCTCTTACCCACTTGCATGCTCTTTCATTGTTACTCTCTGCAAAGAATGTTTTCCAAGTCCTAAGTCTTTGTAGTCTTTTTCATTGTTCTACTTGCTCCAAATGTTTCTTCCCAGCCCTAACCAGGTGCTAATTATTTTCCCAACTCTTACTGGCTTGCAAGTTCTTTCATTGTTACTCTCTCTGAATATGGTTTTTTTTAAAGCCCTAACCAAAGGATAAAATAATATGCTGAAGCTGATCAGATTAAGGATGGTAGCCAGATGAATACCTTGTAAGCAGTTCCCCCCCTATTTTCCTCCCAAAATCTACGGTGCATATTATTATTATTATTATTATTATTATTATTATTATTATTATTATTATTACTACTACTATTATTATTACTATTATTATTATTATTATTATTATTATTATTATTATTAATTAGATTTGTATTCTGCCCTAGTGCATCTTATACACTGAAAAATATGGTAGGGGCCCACAAATATTTAGCTTTAATCTTTAATTTGGCTGCGGTTTTCTTTTTAATTAGTAAAATAATTATTAATATTATCGTAATTAATGATATATTTACTTCTTTTAAATTTAAATTTAATTTTTTGTCAGATGATAGACATGTGTTATATCCCAAGCATGTTTGAACTCGTTTACTGATGACTGATCCACCACTGCTGCTATCTGCTCTATGAAATTATACTTTCTTAATGTTATATTGAGCTTAATAGAATAACAGAGTTGGTAGGGACCTTGGAAGTCTTCTAGTCCAATCCCCTGCTAGTAGTCCAAAGGCGGTTCGGACAGGTTTGGGCGAACTGGTAGAAGTGACTTTGAAGGTGGGCCTGCCCACCCGCCCCGGCATTATGCCGTCCTATTTAGCCACATTTTCAAACTGCAAACATAAGTGCAAGCCATGTGTGTGAGCAAAACTCATGCGCAGAAGGCTCACAAGCTCACATTTTCAGCGCTGGGCGAACCAATAGGGAAATTATGTGAATTTCACCTCTGTAGTTAACCCTATGGCAGGGATCAGCAATCTGTGGCTCTGGAGATGCATGTGGCTTTTTCAACCCTTTGCTGCAACTCCCTGTCACTGGTCAGCACAACAATTTTATTTATTGATTTATTGATTTATTGATTTATTGATTTATTGATTTATTGATTTATTGATTTATTGATTTATTGATTTATTGATTTATTGATTTATTGATTTATTGATTTATTGATTTATTGATTTATTGATTTATTGATTTATTTTATTTGTCATACAAATATAGCATTGTACTGTAGTATGTTTAACATAATATAAGTATAAAGTAGAGATAGAAAAGATAAAAAGACATTAGGACAGGGATGGTCGGCATGAAGGTGCACCTCTTAGAAAATGGGAGAGGTATATTGTAGATAAGGTTGAAGATTTTGGGATTGGGGGAAGCTTCCTGTTGGGCGGGGAAGCAGGGCATGCCCATGAAGAGACTCTATGGTAAGGGGCAGGTTTTCCAGTCAGCTCCGCAATTGATAGGCCTTTTGGTTAGGATTGGTAGAGGAAAAAGGGCTCGGTCAGTGAAGGGCTGCAGGCAACATGTGCAACCACACCTCTTTCCAGTCCGCGCAAAAACCTCTCTCCACGGAATCAGTCCCTGGCGCCCCAAAGGTTGTGAGTCACAGTTCCAGATCACTTGAGCTCCACAATCCGTTCGGTTAATCCAGCCATTCAGTTATTACAGGCGACCCGGGTCTGCCAGTGGGAGCTTCTTTGGACCATGTCCTGATGACCCCAAACATGCTTTTCATACCCTCTGACTGTGTTGCAATGAGCTGTGAACATACAATGAAAAAGAAGGGTTGCATCATCAGGAGGTGATGAGGTGTTTAAAACTTGTGTGTTGTGTTAGCTTGTTGCTTAGCTTCTGTGCAAATTCACGGAAGATCAACCCCTTCGCTTGCTAGCCTGTAAGTACACAATGACTTATTTGTTTGTTCCTTCCTTCCTTCCTTCCTTCCTCCCTTCCTTCTTTCCCTCCCTCCTTCCCCCCTTCCTTCCTTCTTTCCCTCCCTCCCTCCTTCCTTCCTTCTTTCCCTCCCTCCTTCCCTCCCTTTCCTCCCTCCCTCCCTCCTCCCTCCCTTCCTTCCCTCCTTCCTTCCTTTTTTCCCTCCCTCCCTCCCTCCCTCCCTCCCTCCTTCCTTCCTTCCTTCCTTCCTTCCTTCCTTCCTTCCTTCAATTTCTATGCCACCCTTCTCCTCAGATTCAGGATGCCTCGCAGCAAGAAAAATACAAAACATCTAGAAATCTTATTCTAAAAACATCCTAAACTCCCAATTTCTTAAAACCAGTCATTCACATTCACCCAATTATACATATAAATTAATTAATTGGCTGGGGCTAGATGTTAAACTTAGTGAGCCCAAGCCTGTTAGCAAAGATGGGTCTTTAAAGCCTTACAGAAGGCAGGGAGGCTGGAGGTGGTACAGAACTCTAGAGGGAGTTGATTCCATAGGGCCTGGGCCACCACAGAAAAGGCTCTTCCCTTAGGCTCCACCAGGTGACATTGTCTAGCTGATGGGTCCTGGAGAAGGCCAACTCACTGGGACCTAACCAGCTTCTGGGATATGTGAGGCAGAAGCCGGTCCCATAGGTAGAATAGAATAGAATAGAATTTTTATTGGCCAAGTGTGATTGGACACACAAGGAATTTGTCTTGGTGCATATGTTCTCAAGTAATCTGGTCCAATGCCATATAGGTCATAACCAACACTTTGAATTGCTTTTGAGGACCAATCGGCAGCTAATGAACCTTGCGGAGTGCTGGAGAAACATAGGAGTATCTCAGAAGGCCCATGACTTCTAGCCAAATATCCTTTGTGGCCTTCTAAAAATGAGGGTGGGGTTACTTTCTAAATACTTTTTTCAACGGTCGAGAAAGCAAGCTTATGGTACAATGACCGCACTAGCTGGGCAAGGCTAGAACATACGCGTTTGCATCCTTTTATTGGATTTAATGAAAATAAATGAAATTAGCCAAGTGAGCAAAATAAAACCAAGTCATGGTCCATTTATCTCTAATTTGCCACTGAATTCCAGCTGTGGAATGGAGAATGTAGAAGGCAGGGGAGTGGGGCAAGCTAAGATCATACATGTGGTTCTTAAGTTATGATTGTAATAGAACAGAATAACAGAATGGTAAGGGACTTTGGAGATCTTCTAGTCCAGCCCCTTGCCCTATACCTGGTGTTGTGGTTGGCTCTGGCCCAGCTCCTGCCCCAGGGAATGTGGAGGTGGAGGCAGGGGAAATGTCAACATGTCCTAGGCCTGTTTTGTTGCTGGCAGAGTCAGGGAGTGCAGTTTCCTCGGATGAAGAAGAAGGTGGGGGTGACTTGGAAGAGGGGGGCTTGGCACACAGCCCAGGAAGCCAATCACCATTATCTTCGGTTGATTCGAATGACAAAGTGTTAGACCCACGCAGGCGCAGACTTATGCATCGAAGAGACCAATTGAGGAAATATTATAAGAGATAAGATAGGCCACCTGTGTTTGGGTGGGGCTCCAGTAATTAGAGCTGCTGCTATAAATTGGATTTATAAATTGGATTTATTGTAATTGAGTTCCTGAACTATGTCATCATGTGATTGACCTGATTTTACAACATTTTTGCACTGGTCATTAAGTAATTGAGTAATTCAGTTCCCAGAATTCCCTTGCCAGAAGACCACACATCTACAGGTTGAGAAACACCGATCTAGATTCTATGAACTCTAAGGATTTTATTTATTTATTTATTTTTAATTTATTCTTTGTCCAATATATAATACATATGGAAGAGAATAGACATTAAGTAATATATATAATGATAGAAAGTAAAAAGAAGAGAAGTAGATGGGAGGGAGAGAATATATATGATATAAGAGATAAGGAGAGAATATATATGATATATATATAGATAAGGAGAGAATATATATGATATATGAGATAAGGAAAGACAATTGGACAGGGGACGATAGGCACATCAGTGCACTTATATACGCTCCTTACTGGCCTCTTAGGAACCTGGAGAGGTCAATCGTGGAGAGTCTAAGGGAGAAGTGTTGGGGGTTGGGAGTTGACACTATTGAGTCCGGTAATGAGTTCCACGCTTCGACAACTCGATTGTTAAAGTCATATTTTTTACAGTCAAGTTTGGAGCGGTTAATATTAAGTTTGAATCTGTTGGGTGCTCTTGTGTTGTTGCGGTTGAAGCTGAAGTAGTCGTTGACCGGAAGGACGTTGCAGCATATGATCTTGTGGGCAATACTTAAATCGTGTTTTAGGCACCGCAGTTCTAAGCTTTCAAGACCCAGGATAGATAGTCTATTTTCGTAGGGTATTCTGTTTCGAGTGGAGGAGTGAAGGGCTCTTCTGGTGAAATATCTTTGGACGTTTTCGAGAGTGTTGAGGTCTGAGATGTGGTATGGGTTCCAGACAGATGAGCTGTATTCGAGAATGGGTCTGGCATAGGTTTTGTAGGCTCTAGTCAGTAGTGTGAGATTGCCAGAGCAGAAGCTGCATAGGATCAGGTTAACAACTCTGGAAGCCTTTTTGGTGATATTGTTGCAGTGGGCTTTAGCACTTAGGTCTTTTGATATTAGTATTCCAAGGTCTTTTACTGAGTGTGGGTTGGCTGCGAGAATTTGTTTATTCAGTTCATATGCGAGGTTTGGATTCTTTTTGCCGATGTGGAGGGTAGAGCATTTGTTGGTTGATATTTGAAGTTGCCAGGTGTTAGACCAATCTGAAATAAAGTCAAGGTCTTTTTGGAGAGTGAGTGTGTTGTCAGTGGTGTTGAAAAGTTTCACATTGTCGGCAAAAAGCACACAGTTGCTTGCGATATTATCACAGAGGTCATTGATGTATAGGATGAAAAGAGTAGGACCTAGTACGCTGCCTTGGGGAACACCGCTTTTGACAGGGACTTAAACTTCATCCTCCTCATTTCTCCCTTTTTTTGCTGGCTGGACAATTCTGGGAGTTGAAATCCGCATGTTTTCAGGTTGCCAAGGTTGATACTTGCTGTTTAGTTGCTATTATGCAAGTAATGTCTTATGCAATATAAGCAAACTCAATAGTTATTTGGGAGAAGGGGGGACTCGGAGCTCAGAGAATGTTGCAAACTCATTTCATAACAACTTATAAAATCTCTGTTACTCCCTGTTCAGGTGAAGCTCCATCCGTTTATATGTCTGCACAAAAAGGGGACAAGACTTCATTCATTTTTTTAAAAATAGTTTTTATTAAATATATATATATATATATATATTTTTTTTCTTATGTCAGCTATAAACATTTAACATATATATATATATATATATATATATATACATTTAAAAAGACATCATCTCAATCCTTACATAATTATGTTGTAATTGTAGTTTTGTCTACATTTAAAGACAACAATTAAAGGAAAACACAAAGTACGAAAATAAAGCAAAGACACAAGAAAAACAAAAGCAGCTATACACCCCACCACTCCGGTTGTCAATTTAACCGGTTGTCAATTTAACGCATGAATCCCAGCGACTGGTTAGGTCCCACAGAGTTGGCCTTCTCCGGGTCCAGTCGACTAAACAATGTCGTTTGGCGGGACCCAGGAGAAGAGCCTTCTCTGTGGCGGCCCCAACCTCTGGAACCAGCTCCCCCCGGAGATTAGAACTGTCCCCACCCTCCTTGCCTTTCGTAAAGTTCTTAAGACCCATCTCTGCCATCAGGCATGGAGAAACTGAGATATCTCCCCTGGGCCTATACAGTTTATACATGGTATGTTTGTGTGTATATTTGCTTTTAATAATGGGGTTTCTAGTGTTTTCTAAATTATTAGATTTGTTCTTACATTGTCTTTGTTATTGTTGTGAGGTGCCCCGAGTCTACGGAGAGCGGAGGCATACAAATCTAATAAATGATGATTAATAATAATAATAATACAGTGATCCCTCGATTTGCGCGTTCTCGATTAGCGCGAAACGCTGCAACGCGGTTTTTCAAAAAATATTAATTAAAAAAATAAAATATTAAAAAATAAAAAATAAGTCCACGCTAGTTCTCTCTCTCTTTCTCTCCCTGTTGCCGGCGTGGTATATGAGAGAGAAAGAGAGAGGCAGAGGTCGGGCGCATTACCGGGAGGTGGAGGCGGCGTGGGGACGCTGGGTGCCGGGGACTCCGAGGAGGGGGTGGACGTCTGTTCCCTGAATGGAGACCGCCGGCCGCTCAATCGGGCCGGCAGGGAACAGAATGGAGCCTTCCGCGGCGGGGCTGGTAAGGGGGTGAGCCGAGGGGTGAGCCGAGCCCAGCCCCGTGGCATTCGCTTTCCTCCCGCCGGCAGCCGACTGATCGTGGGCTCCTTCGCAACCTCGGAGAGCTTCCTGGTTTTCGTGAGCTTTCATGCCCTGGAAGCTCTCCGAGGTTGCGAAGGAGCCCACGATCAGTCTCGGCTGCGGGTGGGAGGAAGGCGAATCCCCCGTGGGCTCCGTTACATCTTCCGCTGCCAGCCAGGCCATGCTGGCGGCAGCGGAACAATCGCTGGCTGTCAACTTTTCTTTTTAAAACTGGGCAGGAGCTGACTTGCCTCCCCAGTGCTAAAAAGAAAAGTTGACAGCCAGCGCTGCGAAACCGCCGAAACCGGAAGCGGCGAGGTGGGGGAGAACGGGAGGCTCAGCATTCCGTCAGTCGCAGCGCTGGCTGTCAACTTTTCTTTTTAGCACTGGGGAGGCAAGTCAGCTCCTGCCCAGTTTTAAAAAGAAAAGTTGACAGCCAGCGCTGCGGCTGATGGAATGCTGAGCCTCCCGTTTTCTCTCCCCCCCCCTCGCCCCTTCGCCTCCCTGTGTTCCTAGGAGAAGTGCTGGGGATTGAGGCAAGACAGACCTTCTGCTCCTCACCAGCACTTCTCCTAGGAACAAAGGGGGGCGAAGGGGCGAGGGGGCGGAGAGAGAACGGGAAGCTCAGCATTCCGTCAGCCGCAGCGCTGGCTGTCAACTTTTCTTTTTAAAACTGGGCAGGAGCTGACTTGCCTCCCCAGTGCTAAAAAGAAAAGTTGACAGCCAGCGCTGCGACTGATGGAATGCTGAGCCTCCCGTTCTCCCCCACCTCGCCCCTTCCGGTTTCGGCGTTCGGCAACGGAGTCCGGCACTGGGGCCATGCGGGGCCGCTCATCCAGGGGGGCGTGGACTGGCAAGCGGCAAGCGGCAAGTGATCTGGCGGGAAGACCAAGGGAAGGTTCCTTCAGCCGCCCAACACCTGATCCGCTCCGCAGCGCGGCAGCAGCGAGGAGCCGAAGATGGGGTTTCCCCTTTGCCTTTACCCCATCTTCGGCTCCTCGTTGCTTCCGCGCTGCGGAGCAGATCAGCTGTTGGGCGGCTGAAGGAATCTTCCCTTGGTCTTCCCCGCCGCCCACACGCAAACTCCACCATCTGCGCATGTGCGGCCATGAAAAAAATGGCGCACATGCGCAGATGGTGGTTTTACTTCCGCATCCAGTATAACGCGGAAATCGGTTAGCGCGGGAGGTCTTGGAACGTAACCCCCGCGCTAACCGAGAGATCACTGTAATAATAATAAATACTAATACTAATAATAATAAATAATAATAATAACAGCCTAATCTTTACCTTTTAAAATATTCTATGGTGTGTGATATCAACGGTTAATATTTCGTCTTATGTATGACCTATTTTTTCAATTACTTTCCCTATTAACTCTCATATTCCTAAACCTATATCTTAATTCATGTTGTCATAGTTCTCATTTTGAATTTTTTTTATTCCCACCCCCAACTACGGTTCAGGTATTTTTGCAAAACATTTCACCTTCAGGAACAATGGAAATGAAAGCAACATGAGCATATAAATAAAGGACTCTTTATGACTCTAATTTATTTATTGGATCTCTATAGCTGCACAACTCAACCAAATAATTACTAAACAATAAAATGGTAGAAACATCCAAAATATAAATAGAAACAGTAGCCAAGATAATTAATCAACTAAAAGGCAAGCCAGAAAATAGGCTCTTCATACATTCCAGGGCTCCGGCCTGGAGACATAGCCAAGAAGCTGTAGATGTGTCATGGCTGGAGATTTTTGGACAGCCACCTACCTGAAATGATTAGATTAGATTACGAGAGTTGGAAGGGACCTTGTAGGTCATCTACTCCAACCCCCTCTTGTTGTGGTTACCTCTGGCCCAGCTCCTGTCCCAAGGAATGTGGAGGTGGATGTGGGGGAAACATCCACATGTCACAGGCCTGTTTTGCTCCTGATAGAGTCAACTAGTGAAATATCCGATGACGAAGGAAGTGTGGGTGTGATGGAAGAGGGGGGCTTGGCTGACAGCCCAGGAGGAGATCAATCTTCCTTATCTTCCTTATCTTCTTTGGATTCAGAGGAGGAACGTATGACAGACCCAAGCATGCGTAGAGCTATGCATAGGAGAGAACAACTTAAGACATATTACAGGAGATAAGAGAGGCCACCTGTGGTTGGCTGGGGCTCTAGTAATTAGAGCTGCTGATAAAATAGCAACATGCTAGCTTGAGCCGTTGTGGAAGATTATCTGATCGTAGTTCGTCAAGGTGAATTGTTGTTTCCTGATTGTATTCAAGATTGTGTTTGGATTCCTGGACTTTGGATTATACTTCATTGTGACTGTTTATCACTGTTTGGACAACGGTATCTGTGACCCAATTTCACAATAATTGGACTTCGTTCTTGTATTGTATTTCAACTGTGCCTTGTTGCTACAAGGAATCCCTTTGAAGTTTAAAAGGGAGTTTTTTCTTCTCTTCTGTTGATAAAGAACATTTATTTGCCTACTATCTTGTGTGTGTGTCTGTTTGGACTAATTAACCTGAAATTAAGGACGGTTGGCACACACCGGCAGAACACCTCTCAAGCAGGAATCCCTACCATTTCAGACAAATGGCCTTCCAATCTTCTCTTGAAAGTCTGAAGCTTTGGAGCTCTCACAACTTCTGCAGGCAAGCTGTTCCACTGGTTGATCAGAAAGTTCTTCCTTATTTCTAGGTTGAATCTCTCCATGGTCAGCTTCCATCCGTTATTCCTTGTCTGGCCTCCTTGTGCCTTGGAAGACAGCCTGAACCCCTCCTTTGTGTGGCAGCCCCTCAAGTACTGGAACACTGCTATCATGTCTCCCCTAGTCCTTCTCTTTGCCAGCCTGGCCATGCCCAGTTCCTGTAACCGCTCTTGGTATGAGAAGCGAAACATCTTCAAAGAAAAATAAGTCCAATTGCCTCTTGAAAAAAGCACCTTTGGGACAATCTAAGCTTGGGGTTATGAGGGCATGGGTGATGATAAACAGGGCCTCAGTGCAGAAATGCAACTGTCGCACTACACAAAAGTTTGCAAAGCAGTAATGGGCTACTGCCCCCACCCTCACTGAAAAAGAGTCCAAGCACCTATTTGAAAACCTATCTTGGGCGGCAAGCCACTCCCACCCAGTCACATGACCTTTAAGCCACTCCCCGGTCACATGATTGTCAAGCCACTCCTACCTGGTCACATGGCTGGCAAGCCACTCCTACATGGTCACATGGCCATCAAGCCACACACAGAAAATAAACCACGTCTACCGTGTGGCAGTAAAAGTTTTGGCAGCCCATCAATGGTGTATTTTTAAAAAAATATTTTCTATTATTTTCAAATTAAAGACAAAACATTACAAACAAACATGAAAGGACCAGATGAAATACATAACATAAAAAGGAGCTACAATTGTTCCGCTCAGAATAGAAGTCTTCTTAATACAAAAAGGAAAAACTATTATACGTTAGATCAGTTCAGAGAAATAAACACATCTATTACAAAACTCTATCTATAAACATTTCAATCTAACATATTTAACTATTATTTTAACATCATTAAACATTTTTTTTATTTAACCAGATACAGACCCTCGGCCAAATTTTATAAAATTCTGCGGAATTTTATAAGAATCTGCGGCATACAAATCTAATAAATAAATAAATAAATAAATAAATAAAATTCTGATTCTTCTTGATTATTCAACCGCCTCGTCATCATGTATAGCTCTGCACATTCTATAATTTTTCTAAATACCTCCTCTTCTGTAGGTATTTCTAGTTCTTTCCATCTTTGTGCAAAGACAATCCTAGCAGCTACTAAAATATGAGTTATTAAATAATATATTTCTTTTTTATATTTATTATTTGTAATACCTAATAAAAAAAATTCTGGAGCCCATCAATGGTGTAAAGTCTCTCCTGGACACAATTAATAATAATGATTTATTAGATTTGTATGCCACCCCTCTCTGAGGACTTGGAGTGGCTCACAACAGGACATTACACAATATACAAATCCAATGGTTACAAAACAGTTTAAAACCATTATAAAAATAATCATACAACTCAAACAAACTGTTCTGTCTGGGTCACTCCAGAAGCCAATACCAACCCAAAAAGAGAAGCCAGACACACTGGTAAAAGGCAAAGGCAGTTTTATAAAATTCAAGAAAAACACAGGTAACAGAAAATAGAATAGAATAGAATAGAAAATGTCCTTACAAACAGGAAAATGCTGTATCTTCAGATATATTCACGAAGGCCAAAAGTCCATGCAGCAATACAGAATTCTTGCTGCCAAGCCAAGGCTGTAGATAGCAGACCTATACCTCCCATGGATCTTCCAAAGTTGCTGGGCCACAAGCCAGGAACAGATATGCCGAGAAACAAGACAGGATAACGCCACGCCAAGCTGATAACACTCCACATGGCTTAAAGGGCTTGCCTGCCTTTTAAACCCTGCTGATGAGTACCACACCCAAACCCAGCTGTTTCTACTTCAATGGTGAAAATATCTCTTTAACTGCTCCTTTCATTGCTCTGAACGTCGCTGTCTCATGTCAATGACAGCTTGTGCATCATCACCTAATGACTCCAAACTACTGGCTGGGGAGAGCCCCCCCCCCCCGGGGCTCTCATGCTGTTCTCGTTCATCCCATTCCTGATTTTCCTCTCCCCAGTCCGACTGTTCAGCCCCCTCCTCTGCGCTGTCATCCTCCTCCGGGCATGGAGCCAGCAGAGACACAGCTGGTCCCTGAGCAGCCTCAGGCTGAATCACAACACAAACCATACATAAATTATAATAGCTGGTGACATAGGTGAGTTTTCAAGAGTTTACGAAAAGCAAGGAGGGTGGGGGCAGACCTGATCTCCAGGGGGAGTTCATTCCAGAGGCCCGGGGCCGCCACAGAGAAGGCTTTCCCCCTGGATCCCGCCAGACGGCATTGTTTAGTCAATGGGACCCAGAGAAGGCCAACTCTATGGGACCTAATCGATTGCTGGGATTCATGTGGCAGAAGGCAGTCCTGGAGATATTCAATTGCCACCTGCTTATCGAGCAGAACCTGTAGTCTAGGATTGTACACCAAGTCTGTCTAGGATAGTGCTCTTGGTTTCTAATCCCTTTCAAAAATATAAATATTTTTACACTGTTCTATTTTTTTTATTTCTAAGTAAATCCCTGAATAGTCCCATGAATTGGCCAGAGGAGTTGTCCATAGGAAGTGTGTGAATACTTGCCCTTGTGCCTTCTGCTGGATTATCATCAGTTAGAAATGGAAGGAAAGAGAAAAAGAAATTTGGATAATGTCTGTGGTCATGCTTAGCTTGGAAGAAAGTCCAAGCCATGATTGCTTGTCAGACCACAGGCCACTTTTACTTCCACTTCGGTATATTATTTTTGTTTTGATTCACTTTGGGAATGGCTTCATTTCCTTCCCCTTTCCGTCTTGTTTTGCTGCCTTTATTTCCCTTAAGGTTTTTAATATTTTGAAGTTGTTCTTTACAAGTTACCCTCAGACTCCACTGAGGTCAAGGGCAGGAATTATATTTCTGTTATATTAAACACACAAAGGAAAGCAATGTTACGATTGCTTACATTTTGGCCAATTCTGGAAATAGTGGTTCTGAAAATGTACTTTCAGGACATTTATTGGGTTTTTTAATAATTGCCAACACCTCCCCCCATTATTTAAAAGAAAAAAAAAGAGTTAAAATTACATTCACAATGTCACCTATGGGATGACTTCATTAAGGAGATGCCATGGTTTACATACTGGTGTCAGGTATTATGACATTAGTTCACGGTAACCTTTGTATGACATCCCCATGTGGCTAATCTCTGAGGGACATCTCGCAACACTACAAATGAACGTTGGGCCTCAAGTTGGCTAATTTATCTGAAACTCTATTCTAGCTTTCTATGTTCTGCTCTTTTGTCCTTCTGTAATTGAACTAGATTATGTTTTCATGGCTTTATTCAAATAACACCATAGGCTGGTTCGGCCGTTCAGCTTTTAATAATAATAATAATAATAATAACAACAACAACAACAACAACAACAACAACAACAACAACAGAATTGGAAGGGACCTTGGAGGTCTTACATAGAAACATAGAAACATAGAAGTCTGACGGCAGAAAAAGACCTCGTGGTCCATCTAGTCTGCCCTTATACTATTTCCTGTATTTTATCTTACAATAGATATATGTTTATCCCAGGCATGTTTAAATTCAGTTACTGTGGATTTCCCAACCACGTCTGCTGGACGTTTGTTCCAAGGATCTACTACTCTTTCAGTAAAATAATATTTTCTCATGTTGCCTTTGATCTTTCCCCCAACTAACTTCAGATTGTGTCCCCTTGTTCTTGTGTTCACTTTCCTATTAAAAACACTTCCCTCCTGAACCTTATTTAACCCTTTGACATATTTAAATGTTTCGATCATGTCCCCCCTTTTCCTTCTGTCCTCCAGACTATACAGATTGAGTTCATTAAGTCTTTCCTGATACGTTTTATGCTTAAGACCTTCCACCATTCTTGTAGCCCGTCTTTGGACCCGTTCAATTTTGTCAATATCTTTTTGTAGGTGAGGTCTCCAGAACTGAACACAGTACTCGAAATGTGGTCTCACCAGCGCTCTATATAATGGGATCACAACAACAACAACAACAACAACAACAACAACAACAACAACAACAACAACAGAATTGGAAGGGACCTTGGAGGTCTTACATAGAAACATAGAAACATAGAAGTCTGACGGCAGAAAAAGACCTCATGGTCCATCTAGTCGACCCTTATACTATTTTCTGTATTTTATCTTAGGATGGATATATGTTTATCCCAGGCATGTTTAAATTCAGTTACTGTGGATTATCTACCACGTCTGCTGGAAGTTTCTTCCAAGGATCTACTACTCTTTCAGTAAAATAATATTTTCTCATGTTGCTTTTGATCTTTCCCCCAACTAACTTCAGATTGTGTCCCCTTGTTCTTGGGTTCACTTTCCTATTAAAAACACTTCCCTCTGGACCTTCTAGTCCAATCCTCTGCTTAGGCAGGAAACCCTATACCACTTCAGACAAATGGTTATTTGACATCTGCTTAAAAGCTTCCAGTGTTGGGGCATTCACAATTTCTTGAGGCAAGCTGCTCCACTGATTAACTGTTTTGACTGTCAGGAAATTTCTCCTTAGTTCTAAGTTACTTCGCTCCTTGTTTAGTTTCCACCCATTGCTTCAGGCGCTTTGGAGAATAGGTTGACTCCTTCTTCTTGGCGGAAATGCCTGAGACATTGGAACACTGCTATCATGTCTCCCCTGGTCCTTCTTTTCATTAAATTAGCCATGCAACCGTTCTTCATATGTTTTAGCCTCCAGTCCCCTAATCATTTTTGTTGCTCTGCACCTTTTCTAGAGTCTCAACATCCTTTTTCGCATCGTGGCAACCATAAACTGAATGCAGTATTCCAAGTGTGGCCTTACCAAGGCCTTATAGAGTGGTATTAACACTTCATGTGATCTTGATTCTATCGTTCTGATAATGCAGCCTAGAACTGTGTTGGCATTCTTGGCAGCTGTTGCACATCATCAGGATCGCTTATTTATCCAACTAGTCATCTCACTCACTCACTCACTCACTCACTCACTCACTCACTCACTCTTATAATAGACCTTTATTACAGTCAAAGACCATCAATATAATAATAATAATAATAATTTAAAAAAACAAGAAAACCCCCCCAGAAAAACAGAACATCCAAGAACCGTTTCAGATTCTTAGAATCTAGACATTTTAGTATCTCTTTGATCCTAGTAGCAGATTCTAGGGTGATAAATGTTGTCCAGTTCGTTGACCATCCAAAGTTGGTCGTCACCCAAGTCAACAAAGACATGCTAGGTGTTGAGGTTCTTGGACATCTGGAGACAAATGACTTACACAATTCTGACCCATTGTAAATATACAAGAGATGTACATATCTCACTATGATGAAGGCACACATTTGCGACGAATCCCCACTGCTGCTGCGCAGGATCTGGCCACCTCTGCTGTAATTATGGCTCTGGTTTCTCTTCAGATTGTATAACTCTTTCGCCATTCACTCACTCACTCACTCACTCACTCACTCACTCACTCACTCACTCACTCACTCACTCACTCACTCACTCACGCATCCATTTAATAAGCCATCCAGCCATCCCCTTGTCTGACTCCTGGCCATTCTGGGAAGTACTTTTATTATACTTTGACCCCTATGACAATCATTAAGTGTTGTACCACGTGATTCTTGACAAATGTATCTTTTTCTTTTATGTACGCTGAGAGCATATGCGCGAAGGCAAATTCCTTATGTGTCCAATAGGCCAATAAAATTCTATTCTATTCTGTTCTATTCTATTCTATTCACAAGGTAGAAAACAGAAAAACAACAACAATAAAGCCATATAACAAAAAAGACAAAAATGCAAAAATGTGGTAAAACCAAGCAGCAGCGGTGGGCCACGAGACGGAACACTAAATTGCACTTGCTGCCGCAGCTCGGAAGTTCTTGTGGGGCCAGCGTGGTTTTGCTTCCGCACCTGTGGAGGTAGCAAAACCGTGCATAGAGCCGCAGGTGCACCTGTGTTTCAGCATGCCTGGAAGCAAAAAAACCTCACCGAAACACAGGCGTACCTGTGGCTCCGTGCAGTACATCAGTCTATTTCAAAAACATGTCACCCTCTCTGTTGACTAACCTGTCACACAGCCTCTGTAATCTTTTTACATTTCTACTATTTCCTAAGGTTTTAAGTTACTAATAGTTGTTTCATTAAATTTGAATTTAAAATTCTAAGTGTCCCAGCGACCAGTTAGGTCCCACAGAGTTGGCCTTCTCCGGGTCCCGTAGACTAAACAATGCCGTTTGGCAGGACCCAGGGGAAGAGCCTTCTCTGTGGTGGTCCCGGCCCTCTGGAACCAACTCCCCCCAGATATCAGAGTTGCCCCCACCCTCCTTGCCTTTTGTAAGCTCCTTAAAACTCACCTCTGCCGTCAGGCATGGGGGAACTGAGATATTCCATTCCCCATGGCTTATAAAAAATTTATGCATGGTATGTCTGTATGTATGATTGGTCTCTTAAATTGTGGTTTCTTTTTAAAATTAACTTAAATATTAGACTTGTTTATATTGTTTTATTACTATTGTTAGCTGCCCCGAGTCTGCGGAGAGGGGCGGCATACAAATTTGATAAATAAATAAAAAAATAAAAAAATAAAAAAATAAAATAAAATAAAAAATAAAAAATAAAAATAAAATAAAAAATAAAAAATAAAAAATAAAAAATAAAAAATAAAAAATAAAAAATAAAAAATAAAAAATAAAAAATAAAAAATAAAAAATAAAAATAAATAAATAAATAAATAAAAAATAAATAAATAAAGTCTATTATATTACAAGTCTTTGGTTTCAATATCATAAATATAAACTTCTATCCAATAAAGTTATTCTAAGTCGAAGTCAAATGACTCTCTTCAGCTGTTGTCCTTTATACACGTAGAAATGGATGCAGTGATCCACAGGGCAAATTCTATAAACTACATTACCTTAGGGGGAAAAAAAAAGACTACTTCCTTCTCCTCCCTTCTTGGACTCAGAACTGAAAGGAATAACCTGGCCCCTTCGTGTCTGTGGCCTCTGATGAGTAAATGATAGAGTAAACAATTGAGATGAGAGGTTGGTTATGGAGATAGGTCTCCTTAATTCCCTTTTGAGCTATGAAATGTTCCTTTGTTTTCAGGAGCGCCTGGACAGATCCTGGTTGCTTAAATAATCCAGCAGGGGTTATGATAATAGACAGCTACAACAAGTGGAAAACGCTGTGTTTCATCATTACTCACAGAGGTTTTATTATACTTATCATAGAGACAGGCATAAATTTTCAGAATGAGTCATACAGTAAGCTGTTCAGCATCTTAACCTTGACTCCAATCTAAAAATGCAATCATGTTTTAAACCACACACACTCGCCAAACACAACTAGAAAAAAAAGTAGGTACAAAATGCTTTCTCCCCCTTAACTTTAAGGAACAGAGTTTATTTATTTTATTGATTGATTGATTTTTGTCCAATACACAATGAGGGTTTTAGTGGGTATACACATAGTAAAATACGTGATGAAGGTTATAGAGGAGATACTCATAGTAAAATATATCTAAGAAAGAATAGACGAGAAGATATAGGAATACAACATATCAATGAAAGAATAGAATAAGAGATATAGGAATAGAAGAAAGGTATATGAGATATGGGAGAGCAATAGGACAGGGGACGGAAGGCACTCTAGTGCACTTGTACTTGCCCCTTACTGACCTCTTAGGAATCTGGATAGGTCAACCGTAGATAATCTAAGGGTAAAGTGTTTGGGGTTTGGGGATGACACTATGAGTTCCACACTTCGACAACTCAGTTACTGAAGTCATATTTTTTACAGTCAAGTTTGGAGCGGTTAATATTAAGTTTAAATCTGTTGTGTGCTTTTGTGTTGTTGTGGTTGAAGCTGAAGTAGTCACCGACAGGCAGGACGTTGCAGCATATGATCTTGTGGACAATACTTAGATCTTGTTTAAGGCGTCTTAGTTCTAGGCTTTCTAGGCCCAGGATTGAAAGTCTAGTCTCGTAGGGTATTCTGTTTTGACCCAAGCTGTGATTTAACTAAGGTTTTACAGAGTGATATTAGTACCTCCCTAGTCCTTGATTGCATCCCTCTGCTAATGCAATTTATGTAATGTAATTGGAATAGGCAAGAATCTTTGCACATGAGGAATATGATGATCACGTTATACAGGTGAAGGTGCTACAAATGGTTTATGTAGAAATCTTGGCTGTGCGCTGATGCTTGTAACTCATCTAAATTGATTGTAGCTCTCACAAGGATCTGGCTTCATAATTACATGCATAATTACATGCATAACAGCATGCATAACAGCAAATACCTGACCCAATTAAGAGTGCACCTCCATCAGAAAATGCAGCATGCATTTAATGGTGCACATAGTTGAGATACAAACTGCAGAAGGGTGGAAGGTGACCCTGCAGGAACTAGAAACTTCCCCAATCAACCCCAAAGATGATCAAACAAGCATGCCTTACATACAGTATATCAAACACAAATCAAGTGATGAATGGTTTTCAACCACTCTGCGAACGGCTAAAATTTATCTCTTCCTTGCCACTTTTTAAAGACTCTGCTTATAAAAATGCCTCTTTTATGGGATGCTCTTTTGAGCTTTCCCAAAAGGCAAGAAAGTACAGGAAAAAACAAAAGTCGGCTATGGTGTAAATACTATCATGATTTATCTAACTTGGGAAAAAAATATCCAACTCGTAACCCTTCGCTGCTGCTACTTTTAAAGGCATCGATCTCCGTCTGTTTATTCATTGACAGAACCAAGAATTAAACCAAATGCTGCAAAGACCTCTTTTTTTAAAAAAAAAATGTGCTTTTTTATGAGCAAAAAGTTAATTTATTGCAAAGAATTTGTCTTACATGTATATGCTCTCAGTGTACATAAGGAGAATAAAATACATGCATCAAAAATAAACAGATACAATACTTAGTGATAGTCAAGGTTACTAATAAGCTATTAAATTGTAGTAGGAAACAAATAAAAACAGTATACTTGAAAGATGCAAACAACATGGTTACAGTCATAAGTGGGAAGAGATAGATACTAATAAGGAAGAGAATAATAATAGTAAAACAGTCTTATTTGATAGTGTTATGAGAATTAGTGGTTAATCAGAGTGATGGCATTCGGGAAAAAACGGTCCTTGTGTCCAGTTATTCTATAGTGTCTTTTTGAGGGTAGAAGTTGAAACAATTTATATCCAGGATGTGAGGGATCTGCAGATATTTTCACAACCCTCTTTTCCCCCCTTGACTTGCCTTCAAATGCTTTGGAGACTAGATCGACTCCTTCTTTCTCTGTGGCAGCTCCTCAAATATTGGAATACTACTATCAGGTCAACCCTGGTCCTTCCTTTCATTAAACTAGAGATACCCAACTCCCGCAACTGTTCTTCATATGTTTTAGCCTCCAGTCCCCTAATCATCTTTGTTGCTCTTCTATACACTGTTTTTCTAGAGACTCAACATTTTGTTTATAACGTGGAAATGTAAACCTAATCCTACGTACCTTCTGCTCTGGCAATCTCACGCTACTTACCAGAGCTTACAAAACTTTTGCCAGACCCATCCTCGAATACAGCTCATCTGTTTGGAACCCATATCGCATCTCAGACATTAACACCCTTGAAAATGTACAAAGATACTTCACCAGAAGAGCCCTTTACTCCTCCACTCGAAATAGAATACCCTACGAGACTAGACTTTCAATCCTGGGCCTAGAAAGTTTAGAACTAAGACGCCTTAAACAAGATCTAAGTATTGCCCACAAGATTATATGCTGCAACGTCCTGCCTGTTGGTGACTACTTCAGCTTCAACCACAACAACACAAGAGCACACAACAGATTTAAACTTAATATTAACCGCTCCAAACTTGATTGTAAAAAATATGACTTCAGTAACCGACTTGTCGAAGCGTGGAACTCATTACTGGACTCCATAGTGTCATCCCCAAACCCCCAACACTTTACTCTTAGATTATCTACGGTTGACCTATCCAGATTCCTAAGAGGTCAGTAAGGGGCGAGTACAAGTGCACTAGAGTGCCTTCCGTCCCCTGTCCTATTGCTCTCCTATATCTCCTATACCTTTCTACTATTCCTATATCTCTTCTTCTATTCTTTCATTGATATGTTCCATTCCTATACCTTCTTTTCTATTCTTTTTTAGATATATTTTACTATGGGTATCTCCTCTATAACCTTCATCATGTATTTTGCTATGTGTATATAGATATATACCCACTAAAACCCTCTGTGTATTGGACTAACTAACTAACTGACTGACTGACTGACTGACTGACTGACTGACTGACTGACTGACTGACTGACTGACTGAATTAATAAATAAATAAATAAATAAATAAATAAATAAATAAATAAAAACATCAAAACTGGATGTAGTACTCCAAAGGTGGTCTTACTAAGGCACCCTAAAGCAGTAAGTTCTACGCCTAACAAATTTTGGACAGGCAATAATATTTATTTGATTCCAGGAATAACTGCTGGGTTAAACTTAGCTTTGTTTGCAGGTTGTGGAAGAAGATTGGTGTATCCCTGCTGCTTTTCTGGAAGGGTTCATTAGGTACTCAATTATCTCATTGTTTATACAGCAAAAAATGGAAAATTTATTCAGCTCCAAGTGGACCACCAATACAATATTAGCAAGGAAGTTCAGTTGGCTGTCTAAGGGAAGGTTATGTTTTGGAAAGTTTAAGGACAGTTGTATAGAGAAAGATATATATATATTATGAGAGTTGTTTGAATTAGTTTAAGTGTATAATCAGGTGGTTACTTAAAAGCAAGAAAGAGATCCAAGACATCTGAAAGGACAAGTTACATTTATGTTGAAAATATTGGTGAGTAATACACTAAAACTTTCATTGGAAAATGCATAGGATAGGACCTGGACAGGTTAGAGATAGCTGCCAAGGATGAAAAAGATTAAGGTTTTCCAGCATATCTTAGTTTTAGGAAAGTTTTAATTTTAAAAACAACAACAATTCAGTAGCTCAGATGAGCCGAGAAAACACACATCTTCTGGAGGCAAGCTGTTCCATAGATTAATTGTTCTGTCAGGAAATTTCTACTTAGTTCTAAGTTGCTTCACTCCTTGATTATTATTGTTATTGTTATTGTTATTGCTATTGCTATTATTTATTAGATTTGTATGCCACCCCTCTCCGTAGACTTGGGGGGGGGGGCTCACAACAGTGATAAAAACAATACATAATGACAAATCTAATAATTAGAATCTAAAATAACAATAGTACATTTAAAAAGTCTAAAAAGCAAGGAACCCCAATATAAAAAACATACATACAGTCATATCATGCACAAAAACTACATAGGCAGGGGGAGATGTCTCAGTTCCCCCATGCTTGACAACAGAGGCGGGTTTTAAGGAGTTTACGCAAGGCAAGGAGGGTGGGGGCAGTTCTAATCTCTGGAGGGAGCTGATTCAAGAGGGTTGGAGCTGCCACAGAGAAGGCTCTTCCCCTGGGTCCCGACATTGTTTAGTCGACGGGACCTGGATAAGACCAACTCTGTGTGACCTAACCGGCTGCTGGGATTCGTGCAGCAGAAGGTGGTCTCGCAGATATCCTGGTCCGGTGCCATGAAGGGCTTTATAGGTGATGACCAACACATAATTTCCACCCATTACTTCTTCTTCTACCCTCAGATGCTTTGGAGAATAGTTTGACTCCCTCTTCTTTGTGGCAACCACTAAGATACTGAAAGACTGCTATCATGTCTCTCCTGGTCCTTCTTTTCATTAAACTAGCCATGCCCAGTTCCTGCAACCGTTCTTCATATGTTTTAATCTCCAGTCTTTCTAGAGTCTCCATATCTTTTTTATATCGTGGTGATCAAAACTGAATGCAGTATTCCAGGTGTGGCCTCACCAAGGGTATTTTTCATCTTAATAATATGTATATTAAGTCCTGGTACCTTCTTTCAAAATGAAAAGCTATTGATTTTAAATGTTTCTTTTAGTTTCCACTAGATATTTCCAGCTTTTTTCAATGGTCTTTCAATGATTCATGGATGTCTGTTTGACCACATCAGTGGTTTGTTCTTATCCTCTTTAATCCCAATTCTTTTCTCCCCACTATCAGCTCATTGTCTGAGTACGAAATCTACCGTGGGAATTTTGTGGCTACAGATTCATTTAACTGGGAGTTAAAAGTCCACACATCTTAAAATTTCTGAGGTTGAGAAATACTGTTAGAGTCTTTTTCTCTGACCTTCTAAGTATCCCATACCTTAATCTGCGTTACATATTCGGTGACAGTTCCAAGTTAAAAAGAATAATGATATTAAAAAGATTTCATTGAAGTAACAAGGTAATGACTCCAGAAGGGGTCAGTATTGGGAAATAGATTTTCAGTTGATGATCACAAATACTAAACTATTGCACCTCAAGCTTTTCCATGTTGGGGGCTATTCTTTGTGATGCCTTTTATGGTTATACTTACTTTTATTCTGTTCAGCAAACTTTAGTCATTGTCTTTTAGGCCATCTAAAATGGCCCCAAGGCCAATATTGAATGTAGTTCGCTAAAACAGTCACAAACGATTGTTTTAGAGAAACGTATTCAATTGTTTTCAGGAGAAATTTCCTAGCAGTGAGAACAATCAACCAATGGAAGGGCTTGCTTCATCATTGGAGGCTTTTAAGAAGAGGCAATGGACAAACATTTGTCTGAAATGATATAGGGCCTTGAGGGTATAGAACGCTATATAGAGGGCTGGTGAGACCCCATTTGGAATACTGTGTCCAGTTCTGGAGACTTCACCTACAAAAAGATATTGATCAAATTGAACAGGTCCAAAGACGGGCTACAAGAATGGTGGAAGGTCTTAAGCATAAAACCTATCAGGAAAGACTTAATGAACTCAATCTGTATAGTCTGGAGGACAGAAGGGAAAGGGGGGACATGATTGAAACATTTAAATATGTTAAAGGGTTAAATAAGGTTCAGGAGGGAAGTGTTTTTAGTAGGAAAGTGAACACAAGAACAAGGGGGCACAATGTGAGGTTAGTTGGGGGAAAGATCAGAAGCAACGCGAGGAAATATTATTTTACCGAAAGAATAGTAGATGCTTGGAACAAACTTCCATCAGACGTGGTTGGTAAATCCACAGTAACTGAATTTAAAATAATATTTTCGCACGTTGCTTCTGATCTTTCCCCCAACTAACTTCAGGTTGTACTTTGCAGGCTGGATGCCAGGTAGCAGTCTCAAACTGACAATCTACATTACCACAAATATGGAAATATGATTCTCTATCACATACATGGATACATGAAAATGAAATATAAACAGGACTCTGATTATTATAAAATTTGGGGGAAGTTTTATGACTGGATGGAAAATTAAAAGATAAATAAATATTAACACTTACTTATTTTGGGGAAAGATGAGATATGAAAATTGAATCAAAATATTGTTAGCCGGATGACAAGATAAGAATTGGAGGTAGCACTATATAATGATACAACACAAATTTACTTATTAATAAGAATTTAAACATATAGAATTTTCTAATGTAGTTTATGTGATATATGATAAGAAGTACTTTTGTTTTATTTTAGATATATAGAGAACCTCCAGTAATTACAGAATAAATTGATATTGGATTAATTAATCTAATGTATAAATTAAAGTTTGAATTAAGATGGGCATACTCTTAAACTTAATAATCTTAATAATAATTCATTAGATTTGTATGCCGCCCCTCTGCGAAGACTCGGGGTGGCATACAAATCTAATGAATTATTATTAAGATTATTAAGTTTAAGAGTATGCCCATCTTAATTCAAACTTTAAACTGTTCTTTACAGAGTCTCAGATTATTATTATTATTATTATTGTTGTTGTTGTTGTTGTTGTTGTTGTTATTATTATTATTATTATTATAATATAGAGTTTGATATTGTTTATACTGATGTAATGTAATTCTTTAGTGTAAGGTAGGAAAAAGATTGTTGTTTTTTGAGGTTTTATTTATTTGATAATATTATATAAGTTCTATAGAATGTTTTTATTAATGGAAGAAAATAAGCCTCCATTGAATGATTAAAAGAAAAAAAAAATTATATATGTTTTACTTTAAGCATGGTTTTAGTGTTTGTACCTATGTATTGTTTTTTATTCTATGTTGGAGAAAAATAAAATTTCTATTTGAAAAAAAAATACATGGATATATGGTCAGATTATTCCAACTTCTCCCTTGCTGGATATACTATAAGTCTTGTCTTTGTTAAGGAAAACACATAAGGACAAGATTTACAGAAGAGAGACTGATTGTCCTCAACAGTTTCTGCTTAGCACTGAAAATGTCCATGAAATTAGTGTTCCAAGATATTGAAGTAGAATATTAGGAAGCCTTTTTTTTCTGTAGAAATATTAACAGGAATTATCCTTAGCATTTTTTATTTCTATAGTCTGTATTATACAAAATCATTTCTTTATTGCGCTATATAATTTAATTACACTTAATTTAATTTATTAGACTTTTAAGCTGCCCAACTCCTTGCAGACTTTACAAACTTAAGTATTTCATTTCAACTTCCATTCAGTGAGCTATATTAATGAGGATGCAATTTTTTTCTTCATAATCAGCTTGGGGGTTTCAGTTTCCTGGGAGCTTCAGCAGACAGGATTCTTTGTTTCTGGCATACCAGAGCCATCTTGTGGTTAGTCTGGAACATTGCATTTTCTTTTAGATGTTTTCCCTCCTTTGTAACCCATCCACACCATGATATTAATGCAACCAGAGAAGCTCTGTCACTATTCTGTTCCATACAGAACATCAGCATTTAAAGAAAAAAATATTTTGTAAGATTTTATGTTAGATTTATTTGAGTGGTCAGTAATGCGTGAGCACAACCTTCAGCTTGGGTTGTAAGTAAATGGAAATGTTTGTAGTGAACAACCATGGAGCTCAGTCCTGACCTGGTGGCCAACAACATCTGGAAGTAGTCACTGTATAACTGAATAGAATACATGCAGTAGAACAGATTTATTGAAACCCTTTTTTAGTTATAGCAGTGGAAAGCCTAAATGGTGACAAAACTACTAACAGTTGGTAGAAATTTATTTATTTATTTATTTATTTATTTAATTAATTAATTTATTAGATTTGTATGCCGCCCCTCTCCGAAGACTCGGGGCGGCTCACAACAGCAATAAAAACAATATAGCAGTTTAACAAATCTAATATTAAAAACATATAAAACCCTATCATTATTTAAAAAACCAAACAACACATTCATATCAAACATAAAACGAAGTATAAAAAGCCTGGGGGAAGGTGTCTCAACTCCCCCATGCCTGGCGGTATAAGTGAGTCTTAAATAGTTTACGAAAGACAGGAAGGGTGGGGGCAGTTCTAATCTCCAGGGGGAGTTGGTTCCAGAGGGCTGGGTCCGCCACAGAGAAGGCTCTTCCCGTGGGGCCCGCCAAACGACATTGTTTAGTCGACAGGACCCGGAGAAGGCCAACTCTGTGGGATCTTATCGGTCGCTGGGATTCGTGCGGTAGCAGGCGGTTCCAGAGGTACTCTGGTCCATTGCCATGTAGGGCTTTAAAGGTCATGACCAACACTTTGAATTGTGACCGGAAACTGATCCTCAGCCAATGCAAGCCACGGAGGGAACAGGGAAGCCTTTGGAGCCTGGAGAGGGCGAAACACGAGCCTACTGGGACCACCAGAATTTGGTTTCAAAGGCATGAAAAATCAACAAACAAAGTCCAGAAAACAGCAACACAGGATTCCTGAAGAACTGCGATCAGATACTCTTCCACAACGGCCAAACCCACACGCTGCTATTTATAGCAGCACCCCTAATTACTGGAGCCCCACCCAAACACAGGTGGCTGCTCTTATCTCCTGTAATATGTCCTTACTTGGTCTCTCCTATGCATAATTCTGTGCTTGCGTGGGTCCAAGACGTCTTCATCCGAATCAATGGAAGATAATGGAGACTGACTGCCTGGGCTGTGTGCCAAGCCCCCCTCTTCCAAGTCACTCACACTTTCTTCTTCATCTGAGGAAACTAAACTCTGAACTGACTCTGTCGGCAATAACACAGGCCTGTGACATGTTGAAGTTTCCCCTGCATCCACCTCCACATTCCCTGGGGCAAGAGCAGGGCCAGAGCCAACCACAACACCTAACAGAAAGAATTCAGGATTTTTTCCTATTTTTCTCTCTAGTATTTCTTCTAACCAGGTTTGAATTCCCCGCCCCCCAGTGGTTGATTAGTTTCCTTGATTAGTTCCCATCCATTCCTTCTCATCCTGCCTTCTGGTCAGTGTTCCCTCTAATTTTTTGGGGGGGTGGGCGGAAAAGTATAGTGTCTGAGCGGCAGTCCCTTCGGGACTGGGCGGCACAGAAATAATAAATAAATAAATAAATAAACAAACAAACAAACAAACAAACAAACAAACAAACAAACAACCCTGTTTTGCCTCAGAGAATTTCAAAATAAAATACTGTACTGTGTGTCTATAACAGTGAGCTCATAATAGGGCAACTCTATCAATATCAAAATGCCACTTAAATAGTTGAGCTAGTTTCAAACTAGATTTTGATTTTCTTTCTCTCTTCCTTACTCCCATTCTTTTTCTTTCTCTTTCCTTCCTCTCTTTTTTCTATCTGTTTCTCTCTCTTCCTCTCTTCCTCTCTTCCTCTCTCTCTCCTTCCCTCTCACTCTTTCCCTCTCGGCTTCTGGGCAGGTTTGGAAAACTCTGAGGATGATGATTTTTAAGTGAGCGATTGCTCACTGCTCAGCTTAGAGGGAACTATGCTTCTGGTGCTTTGGAGAAACTAACCAAAGAGTCCACAATCCATGCAGGTCTTTTGAGAGATGCTTTCAGAGCAATCCAGAGACCTAAAGCTGCACTTGCCACAATCAGCAGCCGAACTGCAATCACAGCATTGTTGAACACAACAGTGCCAGCAGGATCCTTCTCTGTGGTGGCTCCGACCCTCTGGAATCAGCTCCCTCCAGAGATTAGAACTGCCCCCACCCTCCTTGCCTTTTGTAAACTCCTTAAAACCCACCTCTGTCATCAAGCGTGGGGGAACTGAGACATCTCCCCCTGCCTATGTAGTTTTTGTGCATGATATGACTGTATATATGTTTTTTATATTGGGGTTCCTTGCTTTTTAGACTTTTAAATGTACTATTGTTATTTTAGATTCTAATTATTAGATTTGTCATTATGTATTGTTTTTATCACTGTTGTGAGCTGCCCCGAATCTATGGAGAGGGGCGGCATACAAATCTAATTAATAATAATAATAATAATAATAATAATAATAATAATAATAATAATAGCAAACTGAATGGTGGCAACACTATCAAGGCTATAAATACGTGGGCCATACCTGTCATTAGATACACAGCTGGCATAGTAAACTGGACTCAAGCAGAGCTGGACAACCTGGACAGGAAAACCAGAAAATTAATGATGATCCATCATGCACTACACCCCCGCAGTGACGTTGATAGGCTGTATTTACCAAGGAAAATAGGCGGCAGGGGACTTTTGCAAGTGAAGCAGACAGTAGAAGAAGAGAAGCATGCATTAGCTGACTATGTGAATGGGAGCAAAGAGTCAGCGTTGATGGAGGTCAACAATAGGAAGCTTCTCAAGGTGAAGCAAAGTAAGGACCAATACAGAAAAAATGTAACTCAATGTTGTATGGACAGTTGGCGGAACAAAGCATTGCATGGACAGTTCTTGGAGAAGATTGAAGGCAAAGTGGATAAAGAAAAGACCTGGTCATGGCTTACAAGTGGAACACTCAAAAAGGAGACAGAAGGACTAATACTGGCGGCACAAGAACAGGCCATTAGAACAAATATTGTCAAAGCCAGAATTGAAAAATCAACAGACGATCCAAAGTGCAGACTCTGTAAAGAAACAGATGAAACAATTGATCACATACTCAGCTGCTGCAAAAAGATCGCACAGACTGACTACAAGCATAGACATGATGTTGTGGCACAGATGATCCACTGGAACTTGTGCCGGAACTACCATTTACCAGTGGCAAAGAACTGGTGGGATCATAAGCCCGAAAAAGTGGTCGAAAATGAGCAAGCAAAACTACTGTGGGACTTCCGACTTCAGACTGACCGAATTCTGAAGCATAACACACCAGACATTGTGATCGTGGAGAAAAAGAAGGTATGGATCATCGACATCGCAATCCCAGGAGACAGCAGAATTGAGGAGAAGCAGCTAGAGAAATTAGTGAAATACGAAGATCTAAAAATCGAGCTGCAATGACTCTGGCATAAGCCAGTGAAAGTGGTCCCAGTGGTACTTGGCATGCTGGGCGCAGTACCAAACGATCTCAGCGTACATTTGAAAACCATCGGAATTGACAAAATCTCCATCTGTCAATTGCAAAAGGCCGCTTTACTGGGATCGGCAAACATAATTCGTTGCTACATCACGCAGTCCTAGGTGCTTGGGAAGCGCCCGACAGGTGATGAAATACGAAATTTATTTATTTATTTATTTATTACTTAGATTTGTATGCCGCCCCTCTCCGAAGACTCGGGGCGGCTCACAACACGTGGAAACAAATCATAAATAATCTAAATTTTAAATTTTAAAGATTTAAAAAGACCCCATATACTAACAGACATAGACACAAGCATACCATATATAAATTAAACATGCCCAGGGGAAGATGTTTCAGTTCCCCCATGCCTGACGGCAAAGGTGGGTTTTAAGGAGTTTACGGAAGGCAGGAAGAGTAGGGGCAGTTCTAATCTCCGGGGGGAGTTGGTTCCAGAGGGCCGGTGCCGCCACAGAGAAGGCTCTTCCCCTGGGGCCCGCCAACCGACATTGTTTGGTTGATGGGACCCGAGAAGGCCCACTCTGTGGGACCTAATTGGTCGCTGGGATTCGTGCGGCAGGAGGCGGTCTTGGAGAAATCCAGCATGGTGATCTCGTTTGCTGTGTTGTACTGACATACTACTACTACTACTACTACTACTACTACTACTACTACTGGGTCATTCTTTGTCAAGTGGACCGGGTATCCCTACTCGACCACCTTCAATTTCAATGAAACCTTGCACATATATTCCTTAGGGCAGTGTTTTTCAACCAGTGTGCCGCGGCACACTAGTGTGCCGTGAGACATGGTCAGGTGTGCCGCGAAGCTCAGAGAGAGAAAGAAAGCAAGAGAGAGAGAGAAAGAGAACAAGAAAGAGAGAGAAAGCAAGAGAGAGAGAGAAAAAGAACAAGAGAAAGAAAGCAAGAGAGAAAGAAAGAGAGGGAGGGAAGGAGAGAGAGAGAAAGACATAGGAGGGAGGGAGAGAGAAAGAGCAAAAAAGAGAGGAAGAAAGGAAGAGAAAGAAAGAGGGAGGGAGAGAGAAATAGAGCGAAAGGGAGGAAGAGAGAGAATTTTTTTGTCCAAACTTTTTTAGCCCCCACCCTCCCCCCGCTCAATGTGCCCCAGGGTTTCGTAAATGTAAAAAATGTGCCGCGGCTCAAAAAAGGTTGAAAATCACTGCCTTAGGGTATAAAACTGAGGTGTGCCAAATTTGTCAAGTGGGGAAGATTCTGAAAATTCGTCCACTTGACAAAAAATGACCCTATTACCCAATTTGAAAAGTTAGGCAGATGAGTAGTCCACTAAATCCAGAGGGTTCCCCCCCGCAAGTGAAGCGGAAAGTTCATAACCACAAAATAAAACATTTGGGCCTGTTATCAGCCTCAGGATGATAGGGAAGTCATTGATGGATGACCCATTTAGCCTGAAGGAATGCACTCGTCCAGGGTAAGAGGGCAGCTGGCTGGCTGACTTATAGCGCACTGGATGTGTTGGTTGGTGGTCCAGGTTTGTTTCCTCATGGGAGCTCGGTTCATTCATGGAAGCTCTACCCACAGGATGTGTAGCCCAGGCTGTTGCTGATAGCCCAACGCAGGGAAATCCTGAGGTAGCTTTCCTTGAGGGAAAGTGACTGTGAAAATATTGGTAATAAAAATAAACAGCTCTCATAAACTAAGAGACAAGGAAGATGTGATTATGTTCAAATGTCAGCGGCCCAGCTTTGTCTCTGTTAGCATTTGATTCCAACCCTAAATAACTCTAATTGTTTATTAAGTGACCTCGGTGTTCCTGCCCTTTGTAACCCCGCCTGGCAGGCCGTTGCACACATTTATTATGCTCTGAATGAAAGGGCGCTTGGCAACATCTGTTCCGCATTTGTTTTCCTTTAATTTCCTTGCAGCCTTTCCACCCCCATCTCCTCGTTTCTGTTATCTAAGCTGGCCTGAGTGTGGTTAATGCAGAGCGATTCATCTTGGGAGTTTGGGCTTTTTGTATGAATGGCCGTCTCACTTCAGCCTGACTGGCCTTCACTGCGGCTAGTGTGTTTGCAGAATTGAGGAGGGTTCCCATCACCCAAGTCCTGTTGTTTATTTTTGCAATCTGTTCAGAGAACACCCATATCAGGAGGCCAACTTTTTTTAAAAAAAATCCCACCTGTGGATACTCATTTATGTTTTCCAAAACTTTAATTTTGGAACTAAACCTCCCTCCTTCTCTTCTCCTCCTCCTCCTCTCCTCCTCCTCCTCCTCTTACTTCTCCTTCTTCTTAGAGCATTATAACTTAAATACCATTTCATAGAACTTTAATAGCCCTCTCTAAGCGGTTTACAGAATCAGCCTCTTGCCCCCAGCAATCTGGGTCCTCATTTTACCCACCTTGGAAGGAGGGAAGGTTCAGTCGACCTTGAGCCGGTGGTGAGATTTGAACTGCTGAACTACAGTTAGCAGTTAGATGAAGTAGCTTGCAGTGCTGCACTCTAACCACTGTGCCACCCTAGCTCCTCCTCCTCCTCCTCCTCTTCTTCTTCTTCTCCTTCTGCTCCTCCTTTTCTTCTTCCTCTTCCTCCTTCTCCTCTTCCTCCCAGTATTTTCCATTAAGTGAATGCTATTCTAACACCATCTTTGTTTCTCTGAATGTCTTGAGGCATCAAGGATAGCTTAAAGCAGTGTTTCCAAACCTTGGCAACTTGAAGATATTTGGATTTCAACTCCCAGAATTCCCCAGCCAGCAAATGCTGGCTGGGGAATTCTGGGAATTGAAGTCCAGATATCTTCAAGTTGCCAAGGTTGGGAAACACTGGCTTAAAGCATCCCAATATTCTTGGAGGTTGAGAGAGAGCACTGGTGAACTAAATGCACCTGTTTTGGGCCCAAAACAACCATTTGGGAAAAGGACAAAACTGAGTGTCAGGCACTTTATGAAAGGGCCCATACTAGATTTGTTGACCAACTTTACATTATGTTTTCTCTTGATCTTTTTAAATAGCATGTTGTGAAGGTAGATGAAAGACATATGCATGGGGGTGCATTTTTTGATCTGTTATCAAGAACCCATACTTTCTTCAGTCATTTAACCAATTCCAACATCCAACTGATCAATCATCAGCCAGATTGTTGTCAATAGACTTCTTCAGCTAACTGCTAGCTGTAGTTCAGCAGTTCAAATCTCACCACTGGCTCAAGGTTGACTCAGCCTTCCATCCTTCCCAGGTGGGTAAAATGAGGACCCAGATTGTTGGGGGCAAGAGGCTGATTCTATAAATTGTTTAGAGAGGGCTGTAAAAGCACTATGAAGCATTCATTCATTCATTCATTCATTCATTCATTCATTCATTCATTCATTCATTCATCCATTCGATGTTTATGCCGCCCTTCTCCTTAGATTCAGGGCGGCTTACAACATGTTAGCAATAGCACTTTTTAACAGAGCCAGCCTATTGCCCCCACAATCCGGGTCCTCATTTTACCCACCTCGGAAGGATGGAAGGCTGAGTCAACTTGAGCCGGTGATGAGATTTGAACCACTGACCTTCAGATCTACAGTCAGCTTCAGTGGCCTGCAGTACAGCACTCTACCTGCTGCGCCACCCCGGCTCATTGTTAATAAGCGGTAAATAAGTCTAAATGCTACTGCTAAATGCTATTGCTTATTCTTCCTGATTGCTTATTTGTACCCTATGACAATCATTAAGTGTTGTACCCCATGATTCTTGACAAATGTGTCTTTTCTTTTATGCACCAAAGACAAATTCCTTGTGTGTCCAATCACCCTTGGCCAATAAAGAGTTCTATTCTATTCTAGATGTGATAGTGTCCTTCCAGTAGCAGAGGAATGTTTATGTTGGAAAACGGGAGCTTTCTAACTGGTAGTATCTCCCACAGCGATCATTTTATGAATGGGCAGTTTCCTTCTGACCACAACTATTTCGGGACTTTCCTTACAGCATGTTCTCAGAATTCCAGAAGTGTTCTCCAACATAAAAAGCCTAGAGATTCCTGAGGATGGGGCCTTGGGTCTATGAAGCTTTGTGTCTACGGTTGGCCAGATTCCTTCTCACAAACCGAGATAGGGAGCAGAGACGCAATTGAAGAGAAGTCCAGGTCCATGCAGAATCTTCCTTTGGCCTTTGGGAAAATCAAATGTTCTGATTTTTAAATCCTAAATGCAGTGGAAGGGCATTGGTTTCACCCCATTTAGAAATAAAATGTAGGAAAACAGAAAAAAAAATTGTGCACTGAAAAAAAAAATCTTATGAGTTTTATCTTCTATTATTCCTTCGAGATCTAGGTTTGGCTTTCTGAGACGTCCATGAGACAAAAGGTCTGCCCACAATGCCCACAAATACAGAAATGTCCTATTAGTCATGGGGAAAGGAAGATGAATAACAGGGCAAGGAAGTCTAAGCCAAAACCAGTGGCCAACTATTGTTAAGCGAGAGAGAAGGAAAACAGAGCCACCATATCACCCTCTCTTTTATTATTTCTTCTGGGTAATGGTGGGTGGCTAAGAAATAAAATGAATGGACTTCTTTCGTGAGCTAGATCTTTTCATGACATATCTGAAGTGGAACCACCTCTTTTCTCATACCTCACTGCAGCCAGTAAGGGCCCACAGAGTTGGCCTTCTCTAGGTCCCGTCCTCCAAACAATATCAGTTGGCGGGACCTTGGGGAAGAGTCTTCTCTGTGGTGGCTCTGACCCTGTGGAATCAACTGCCCCCAGAGATCTGCACTATCTCCACCCTACCAGTCTTCCAGAAAGCCATTAAGACCCACCTTTTCCGGCAGGCCTGTAATTAGAACTAGATTGATTGCAATGTATGCATGGTTTTTTAAATGATATTATCATTTTTAAGATTCTGTTGATTTTATTGTTGTATTTTTTTACTGTTTTGTTCACCACTCTAAGTCTGTTTCGGAATGAATGGCATGTAAACAAACAAACAAACAAACAAACAAACAAACAAACAAACAAACAAATAGAACCTATCCATTTGTGCCTTGAATAAGACGCAATGTACCAAATCTATAAATAATTATAATGTTTGAGATGAATGGTTCATTTTAGAACATCATGAGTGGGGTTTTGTCTGAACAATATCACAGCTGTATGATGTAAACCACATGGTTTTTAACACATTATTGTATGGGGTATTTTTAGATAATTTCCTTATAAGGTAGAAGAGATAACTAGCGTGGGTGAAAATCTTTGCCAATCGCATTGGTAGACATCAGCAAATCAGAGGAGGATTCCTCCCAGTTCGGACCGGTCTGCCTAAACTGGTAGCAAAATGCTAGTGATGTCACAGTGATGTCACAAAAGCAGTTTTGTCGGTGCCAGTTCATGGATGCCGCCATCATTTTTGTAAAAAAATAGATGATAGATAGATAGATAGATAGATAGATAGATAGATAGATAGGTGGGTGGGTGGGTGGGTAGGTGGATGGTTGGATGGAGGGATGGATAAATAGATGATAGATAGATAGATAGATAGATAGATAGATAGATAGATAGATGATAGATAGATGGGTGGGTGGGTGGGTGGATGGATGGATGGAGGAAGGGAGGGAAGGATGGATGGATAGATAGATGGATAGATTGATGATAGATAGATTGATTGATAGATAAATTTATAGATAGATGATAGATGATAGATAGATAGATAGATGATAGATAGATAGATAGATAGATAGATAGATAGATAGATTGATGAGAGATAGATAGATAGATAGATAGATAGATAGATAGATAGTTGGAGAGAGAAAATGGTGACTAAAATTTGCACAGAACCCACAACAAAAATGTAACAGAAAAAAAATATCCATCTGAATAGCTACAACTCCCATTATCATCATTACAATCAAGAAAAGAAAAATTATCAGAAAAGCAGGTTCTCCTAAATACTCATTTCCAAACTATTGTTCTTCAGATGTATTGGATGACATCATTCATAATCTCCAGTCAGAATGAATGATAGCATAATGGATATTGTAGTCCAACACATCTGAAGAACACCAGATTGGAGAAGTCTAATTATTAGACAAGCTATGGGTCTCAAGGACTTTAATATTGTTAAAAAAATTCTTACGGTAATAGAAAACAGGTATTCATTTCGGAAAGATTTCTTTTTTTGAATGAAGTCTATTATTTCTCCAAGGTGCCTTTAATAGATAGTTCTGCTTCCACTTAATGTTCATTCACTTTCTACTTTTTCTTTTTTTCCCTTTAGCATCTAGCCAACTGATTCTTCAAAGTCACATTTTATTTTCATTTGGTCCATTGGTGCAGAGCAGGTCCAGGTCTCTTTCATATTCCTGACAATCACCTATCCCGGCTAGAATGTGGTTTTCCATCTGTCTTTGTCATTTAAACAGATTAAAAACAGAAGCCCAGCAGGGAGAAAGCACTTAGCGTGGAGACTTTGCCTGAAAAGGACTTGTGTTTTCACTTGAATGCTTTATTTCTAGCAACTGGTCTCATTTTACTTATACTGTACCTAGATAGTCCTTAAATTATGACCGTAAAGAAGCTATTATTATTATTTATTAAATTTATATGCCGCCCCTCTCCGAAAACTCGGGGCGGAAATCTGTCCATTACAATACAATAGAATAGAAGTTTTATTATTATTTTATTTTATTTTATTTTATTTTATTTTATTTTATTTTATTTTATTTTATTTTATTTTATTTTATTTTATTTTATTTTATTTTATTTTATTTTATTTTATTTTATTTTATTTTATTTTATTTTATTTTATTTTATTTTATTTTATTTTATTTTATTTTATTTTATTTTATTTTATTTTATTTTATTTTATTTTATTTCATTTCATTTCATTTCATTTCATTTCATTTCATTTCATTTCATTTTATTTTATTTCATTTCATTTCATTTTATATTTCATTTTATATTTCATTTCATTTCATTTCATTTCATTTCATTTCATTTTATTTTATTTTATTTTATTTTATTTTATTTCATTTTATTTTATTTTATTTTATTTTATTTTATTTTACAGTATTTTATTTTATTTTATTTTGTCCAATACACAATGAAGGTTACAGAGGATATACAGTGGTGCGCCTACCTAAGAACACCTCCACTTAAGACCTTTTCTAGATAAGAACCTTGTGTTCAAGATTTTTTTTTTGCCTTTTAAGAACCATTTTCTACTTAAGACCCCGAGCCTGGAAAAATTTCCCAGGAAATTTGAGAGCGGCACGAAGGTCTGGCCAGTTTCCTGTCATTCCCCCTTTAATTCCGGCCATCTTGGGCTTTTCTGGGCTGCCAGAGGAGCCTTTTGGTGGTACTTAAGGAGGCTTTGGCAGTCCAGAGCGAACGAAGCATTTTCCTCTCTCTGGGCACTTGGAGAGGGAATAAACCTCTGCCAGCGCCCAGATAAAAGAAACGCTCCCTTTGCTCTGGGCAGCCGAGGAGTCACCACAGTGAAGGAAAGGCGCTGGCTACAAAGTGAGCGAGCAAGAGGAGAGGGGAGCCCTTCAGCATGGGAAGGAAGAGGAAGCAGGTAGCAGCAGCCTGTGTATGGGAGGCAGCCTTGCGTCAGGTGTATTGGAGGTGTGTGCTCCTCCTCGCCCCCTCAGAGTCCTGTTTTGTATTTTTTTTATTCCCCTCACTTCACCTCCTTCCTTCTCCTCCTCTTCTTCTTCCTCCTCCTCCTCCCACCCAGATTCCAAGCTTTTATTTCTTTCCTAATGGGTTTGCACACATTATTTGCTTTTACATTGATTCCTATGGGAAAAATAGTTTCTTCTTAAGAACATTTCTACTTAAGAACCTGGTCACAGAAGTTTGTCTTGGTGCATATGCTCTCAGTGTATATAAAAGATAAGTTCATCAAGAATTATAAGGTACAATACTTATTGATTGTCATAGGATACAAATAAGCAATCCAATAATATTAGGAGCCAGTCGATATAAATTATAAGGATACAAGCAACAAAAGTTACAGTTATACAATTATTAATGGGAGGAGATGGGTGATAGGAATGATGAGAAGATTAATATGAGGGTCGCTCAGAAAGTAATGCACCACATTTTTTTCTCAGCCTACAGTAATGGTACAAATGCAAAACTTTATATGTACATTTTCTGAATTGTCAGGAGTGCGTGTGAAAATGTTGCATTTCTTCAGACTGATAGCGTAGCTGCAGCAGTGTTTCAAAATGGCACCTGTAAGTTATGTACGTTACAAGCAGCATGTTGTCATTGAATTTCTCACTGTGGAGAAAAAACCTGTTGGAAACATTCACAAACGTTTATGTACAGTTTATGGAGAATCTGAAGTCAACAGAAGTACAGTTAGTTGCTGGGGTGAGGGTGAGGCCGTTAGAAGATGGTGCACAGGGCAGAAATGGCTTGGTGACCAGAACAAGGAGTGGTACCGACAGGGCATACATAGAAACATAGAAACATAGAAGACTGACGGCAGAAAAAGACCCCATGGTCCATCTAGTCTGCCCTTTTACTATTTCCTGTATTTTATCTTACAATGGATATATGTTTATCCCAGGCATGTTTAAATTCGGTTACTGTGGATTTACCAACCACGTCTGCTGGAAGTTTGTTCCAAGGATCTACTACTCTTTCAGTAAAATAATACTTTCTCATGTTGCCTTTGATCTTTCCCCCAACTAACTTCAGATTGTGTCCCCTTGTTCTTGTGTTCACTTTCCTGTTAAAAACACTTCCCTCCTGAACCCTATTTAACCCTTTAACATATTTAAATGTTTCGATCATGTCCCCCCTTTTCCTTCTGTCTTCCAGACTATACAGATTGAGTTCATGAAGTCTTTCCTGATACGTTTTATACTTCAGACCTTCCACCATTCTTGTAGCCCGTCTTTGGACCCGTTCATACCCGTTCATACACGCCCTTGTGTCTCGCTGGAGGAAGGCCATAGAACAGGATGGAGATTATGTGGAAAAATAGGAAGTGTAGAAGAAACATCATTCTTTCTTGTGTGTAAATTTCATTGTGTTCAATAAATAATTGTTGAAGAAAAAATGTGGTGCATTACTTTCTGGGTGACCAGAAAGTGCAGATTTGAGGGAATTATTTGTTTAGCAGAGTGATGGCATTTAGGGAAAAACTGTTCTTGTTTCTATTTGTTCTGGTGTGCAGTAGTGTTTTTGTGGGTAGGAATTGAAGGAGTTTGTGCCCAACATGTGAGGGGTTTCTAGATATTTTCACAGCCCTCTTTTTAACTCTTGCAGTATTCAGGTCCTCAATGGAAGGCAGGTTGGCAGCAATTGTTTTTTGTGCAGTTCTGATTCTTCTCTGAAGTCTGTGTTTGTCTTGCTCGGTTGCAGAACCAAACCAAACTGCTATAGAGTGCAGATGACAGACTCAATGATTCCTCTGTAAATGATGACAGACTCAATGATTCCTCTGTATCAGCAGCTTCTTGGGAAGTTTGAGCTTTCTGATCATGTCATAATGGTTGTAAAATGGATCGAACATGTGACTGATCTTATGATTTTTGAGGCAATGGTTAATAATAATAATAATAATAATAATAATAATAATAATAATTTATTAGATTTGTATGTCACCCCTTTCCAAAGACTCAGGGCGGCTCATAACAATTATAAAACAATGTTACAATGAAACAAATCTAATATTAAAAACATCTAAACCTCCATCATTTAAAACCATGCAGCACACGCATACCAAATATAAAGTATAAAAGCCGGAGGCAGGTGTCTCAGTTCCCCCATGCCTTGTGATACAGGTGGGTCTTAAGTAATTTGCAAAAGACAAGGAGTGTGGGGGAAGTTCTAATCTCTGGGAGGAGTTGATTCCAGAGGGCTGGGGCCGCTGCAGAGAAGGCTCTTCCCCTGGGGCCCACCAAACAAAATTGTTTAGTCAATGGGACCCAGAGAAGGCGAACTCAGTGGGACCTTATCGGCCGCTGGGATTTGTGCGGTAGAAGTGAATACAGCAGTTATGAGTTCAAATGCAGCAGTTGTTAAGCAAATACACTGGTTGCTTATCAAACTGTGCTGCCATGCTCCTCTTACACATCCACGCATGTATGGCAAGAGTTCTATAGGTGTTTATTCAACACCCTCCCTCCAAACAGGTCTTCAGAAAACACCCCCTTTGCACAGGTTTGAATTTCTATGGATAATTTTTTTTCTCCATACAAAAGTTTTCAATACATTTCAAAACACCTTCATAATACAATAAAAATAGTATCGAGTTGTAAGCCAATTATAATTGCCCCCCCCAAATATTAGTTCCCAATTAATTACTTCCAGTATTCATCGAACCCACCAACCTTGACCTCTAATTTTGTCATCTAGATCAGTGATTTTCAACCTTTTTTGAGCCGCGGCACATTTTTTACATTTACAAAACCATGGGGCACATTGAGGGGGGGGTGGCGGCTAAAAAAAGCTTGGACAAAAAAATTCTCTCTTCCTTTCGCTGTATTTCTCTCTCTCCCTCTTTTTTCTCTCCATCCCTCTTTCTTCCTTCCTTCTTTCCTCTTTTTTGCTCTTTCTCTCTCCCTCACTACCTCCCTCTGTCTTTCTCCCACCTTCCCTCCCTCTCTTTCTCTCTCTTGCTTTCTTTCTCTTGCTTTCTCTCTTGTTTTCTTTCTCTCTTGCTTGCTTTCTCTCTCTTTTTCTTTCTTTCTCTATCTCTTTCTTTCTCTTTCTTTCTCTCGTTTTCTTTCTCTCTTGCTTGCTTTCTCTTTTTCTTTCTCTCTCTCTTGTTTTCTTTCTCTCTGAGCTTCGCGGCACACCTGACCATGTCTCGCGGCACACTAGTGTGCCACGGCACACTGGTTGAAAAACACTGATCTAGATATCTAATTTTCTTCTAATCAAATTCAGCCTTGATTTCCTTTAAACCTTATTAAATTAATCATTATCTTTTTACTAATTCAGGCATGCCATTGTGCCTGCTCCTCATTCTTGGGTATTCTCCTAAACCCTACAAGAAGAAAAGACTTTATCCACTAAAAAAGAAAAAGAAAATTATAGACCAAAAAAGAGAGGAAAGAAAAAGAAACCCCCCCAAACTCTATTACTATAACAATATAGAAATTAATCAATCCATTATTTTAAATCTTCAATGCTTAAACATGTATCATAATATTTTAATCATATTTCATTCCATATAATAATCAATCATTATTCAAATATTTATCCAATTTCGAACGCAAACTCACTCCGCAACATAAATTTTGGGCTGTCACTCGAGGGCTATCTGTATTATCTTCTGTTGCATTTTGACTTTCTGGAATTTCACGCCCACAGCTTTCAGCATGTGCTTTCCAAAGCTAACTCTTTTAAAAAAACAAAACCCAACGATCCTATTGCTCAGGCAACATTGATTTTGGAAAATATCAAGCCTGAACAGATTTCCTTCAACTTTTTAACTTCACGGTCTACTTTTGCTTCCAAAGGATTTTGCTTTTATTCTTCTTTGGCTATTTTCCTACTAGACACAATCAGATTAAAAAAAAACAACAACTAGGGAAGAACTGTAGTCTGAGTAAGAATCACAGACCAGGCCTTTCCTAATTCCCACAAAGATAAAAGGAGAGAGAGAGAGAGGAAGTACATTCATACTTGTAAGATTCTGTAACTGTAACATAGAAACATAGAAACATAGAAGTCTGACGGCAGAAAAAGACCTCATGGTCCATCTAATCTGCCCTTATACTATTTTCCTTTTTTATCTTAGGATGGATATATGTTTATCCCAGGCATGTTTAAATTCAGTTACTGTGGATTTATCTACCAAGTCTGCTGGAAGTTTGTTCCAAGGATCTACTACTCTTTCAGTGAAATAATATTTTCTCATGTTGCCTTTGATCTTTCCCCCAACTAACTTCAGATTGCGTCCCCTTGTTCTTGTGCTCACTTTCCTATTAAAAACACTTCCCTCCTGGACCTTATTTAACCCTTTAACATATTTAAGTGTTTTGATCATGTCCCCTCTTTTCCTTCTGTCCTCCAGACTATACAGATTGAGTTCATTCTTGTAGCCCGTCTTTGGACCCGTTCAATTTTGTCAATATCTTCTTGTAGTTGAACACAGTATTTCAAATGTGGTCTCACCAGTAACCTTATAATAAAAGTAACATTAGCATGTATGACTTTAGTTTCCTAGTTTGGTTCGCCTTTAAGGGCTTTCATGGCATATAGGCTAGTTATCTAAAGGAGGATATCCAGGCGGGGGTTGCTGCTACCACTGCTAACGGTGCACTGTGTGCATAGCTTCAGGTCTCTGGCATGTGAGCATGCACGTTCCTGTGAGATTCTTGCAAGGGGATTCGTGCATGAGAGAGATTTTGGCGATATTTTTTGTGAAATATCTTCAAAGACAAAAACAACAACCAAAAATTCCATTTGCCTTTTGAAAAGACTCCTTTGGGATAGTCCCTCCTTTCACATGAAATATAATAATAATAATAATTAATAACAATTTATTAGATTTGTATGCTGCCCATCTCCAAAGATGCGGGGCGATATATAGGACATCCAGGGGTGGGCAGCAGGGAAGACGGGGTAGAACACAGTTCCAACGGTGGAAATGAAGATGAGTACACAGCTTCAGCTGATTGGCGGCTGTCACTTCCTGGATTACCGGTCTCAGCTTGGCTCTCCTTTTTGCCCAAGCTGCTGCATCTGCACTCCTTGCTTTTTCCCTCTTTCCTCCTTCCTGGCCTCGGACAAGCTTCTCTCTCTCCTGCCCAGCATCCCTCCAGCCTCACACGGCCACCTCCCACCTGAGGTGGAAGTAGAAAGTGTGTGTGGAACCGGTGCTGGCAGCATTTGCTCAAAGCAAATTGTCACCCCAGCAAGCGACACTGGTAAGGTTGTAAGTCGAGGACTTAACAGTTCACTCGAACAATGATGATTGTTTAAGCCACTCCCACCTGATCACATGACTGGCAAGCCAGTCCTACCCAGTCACATGACCATTAAGCCACACCCATAATATAAGGCACACCCACAGCGTGGCAGTAAAAAATTTGGCTGCCAATTACTGAGGACATCGAATCATATGGTTGGAAGGGAACCTCAGAAATCTTCTTCAGGAGCCAAGTTGGCGCAGTGGTAAGAGTGCAGCACTGCAGGCTATTTTAGGGAAGAAAAAGAAGAAGGAGAAGAAGAAGAAGAAGAAGAAGAAGAAGAAGTGGAGGAGGAGGAGGAGGAGGAAGAAGAAGAGGAGGAAGAGGAGGAGGAGGAAGAAGAAGAAGAAGAGGAGGAGGAGGAGGAAGAAGAAGAAGAAGAAGAAGAAGAAGAAAAGAAGAAGAAGAAGAAGAAGAAGAAGAAGAAGAAGAAGAAGAAGAAGAAGAAGAAGAAGAAGAAGAAGAAGAGCCAGCATGGCACAGTGGTTAGAGTGCAGCACTGCAGGCTATTTCAGGGAAGAAGAAGAAGAAGAAGAAGAAGAAGAAGAAGAAGAAGAAGAAGAAGAAGAAGAAGAAGTGGAGGAGGAGGAGGAGGAGGAAGAAGAGGAGGAAGAAGAGGAGGAGGAAGAAGAAGAAGAAGAAGAAGAGGAGGAGGAAGAAGAAGAAGAAGTGGAGGAGGAGGAGGAGGAAGAAGAAGAGGAGGAGGAGGAAGAAGAAGAAGAAGAGGAGGAGGAAGAAGAAGAAGAAGAAGAAGAAGAAGAAAAAGAAGAAGAAGAAGAAGTGGAGGAGGAGGAGGAGGAAGAAGAGGAGGAAGAGGAGGAGGAGGAAGAAGAAGAAGAGGAGGAGGAGGAGGAAGAAGAAGAGGAAGAGGAAGAAGAAGAAGAAGAAGAAGAAGAAGAAGAAGAAGAAGAAGAAGAAGAAGAAGAAGAAGAAGAAGGCATGGCACAGTGGTTAAAGTGCAGCACTGCAGGTAACTTCAGCTAAATGCTAGCTGTAGTTCAGCAGTTCAAATATCACCATCGGCTTAAGGTCAACTCAGCCTCCCGAGATGGGTAAAATGAGGACCCAGATTGTTGCGGGCAATACGCTGATTCTGTAAACCACTTAGAGAGGGCTATAAAAGCACTACAAAGTTGTATATAAATCTAAGTGCTATTGCTATGCTATTGCTATTCTAGTCCAGCCCTCTACTAAGTCTCCTGCTAAGGGAGATTTTATACTATACTTATACTATGGTTGTCCAGTCTGTTTTTGAAAACCTCCAGTAGATGTGTACCTTTAGAACAGTTCCTTCTTTTCAGCCTCTCAGTCTACAACATCAGGCTCCAGCGACAAACCAGTCAGCCTGTCACAATCAATGGATCAACACTCAGTTGATCAAAAAAAAGAAAAAAGAAAAAAAGGAGACTTTACATTTGTGGCGAAAGACCAGGCAGGGGAAAAAACCCCGAACCACCCTGTCTTCTGTGGTTTCTACCCAGTTAGTACAAATGCTCAAATTAAAACTTCTCAGACCATCTAGATTCCAGTTGAACACAATCAGAAGCCTGTCCGTTGCAGTTTCCTTTCCCTTTCTTTCTTTTGTCTTAATCTGAGTTGGAACTGGATTTAAATTGGACATAATGAATTTGTCCAAACTGGATCTAAGTCTGAATCTCTTCCATTGTACGTGCTCCAAGGTGCTATTATGATTAATGAGGATGGGGGTTTTGTGTGTGTGTGTGTGTGTGTGCATTTTTGTGGGGAAGAGTCTATTGTTGGTTTATTTTTGGGTGAGCTTTTCTGACAAAAAAAAAGAAGTCATCCTGTAAGATGATATATCAACTTCGCTGTTTATTCAGTCTACCTGTTGTAATCCTGTTTTTAATAGGAAAGTGAACACAAGAACAAGGGGTCACAATCTGAAGTTAGTTGGGGGAAAGATCAAAAGCAACATGAGAAAATATTATTTTACTGAAAGAGTAGTAGATGCTTGGAACAAACTTCCAGCAGACGTGGTAGATAAATCCACAGTAACTGAATTGAAACATGCCTGGGATAAACATATATCCATCCTAAGATAAAATACAAAAAATAGTATAAGGGCAGACTAGATGGACCATGAGGTCTTTTTCTGCCGTCAGATTTCTATGTTTCTATGTTTCTATCCTGCTTGACTCTTTGGAAATGAGCCAAGATCTAATTCCAATTTTTGCACTGCAGTTCTGCAAATGCACAGTTCAGAGAATTTTAGGAAATATGCCAGATCTCCCCTGCTCTCTCTCTCTCTCTCTCTCTCCATCATCATCATCAACATCATAAACAACATCATCATCATACTCTCTCTCTCTGTCAGGCCGAGGTCATTTTGAATTAGAGACTTTGGCCTGCTACAAGTAGAATAGTACTGTGGGGATTGACGAGGGGTGTTTACATGAGATGTCTTCGGAGAGGGGCGGCATACAAATCTAATAAATACAAATACAAATACAAATACAAAAATATCAGTCACAACAAATTCTTTCCAGAGATTCAAGGCCATCCTTTCTTCAGCACCAGCCAGAAATACAGGGGAGGATCGTGGATGTTGAGAGAACTTGAGTGGTCCATGTGATGAACATGTGGTGTGGGGATGAGGGATGAAACTTAACCTGGGCAGAGAACTGTAGGAAAAGTTAGTATTGGGTGTACTACAGTTCGTAACCAACATGACTCTGTCAATAAAGTGGAACTTGGAAGAAGACCAAGGTCTGGATTTATTTTTCAATTCTCATATAGATTGTAGATACAGAATATGCATATTTGCCAAAGCACCTGAAGGCGGAACAAGACCAACAGATAGAAACTAATCAAGGAGAGAAACATCTGTTGCATGAAATTTCGTAACACCGTGAGAACAATTAATCAGTAGGATGACTTTCCTCCAGTGGTTGTGGATGCTTCAACATTGGACATTTTCAAGAAGAGATTGGACAACCATTTGTTTGAAATGGTGTAAGTCCCACAAATTCTGAAGGCAAGCTATTCCACTAGTTAATTGTCCTCACTGTTAGGAAGTTTGTCTTTAATTCCAGGTTGATTTTTTCCTCAACCTCTTTTTTTGTGATGCCATGAGCAAAACCAGATGCAGTATTCCAGGTATGGCCCTACCAAGGCTTTATAAAGTGATGCTAATAATATTTCACATGATTTTGATTCTATGCCTCTGTTTATATAACAAAGGATTATATTAGCTTGTATTGGCTGCAGCCACACACTGATGGCTTATATTTAAGTGATTGTCCATAAGAACTCCAAGGTCCCTCTCACAGTTACCTCACAATTATTGTCCAAATCCCTCTCACAGTTACCTCACAGCTTTAGTTGTAGGTTGGAGAGGATTTATAGACTTCAGATCAGGAGTGAAATGATACAGATCTTTAAGCCACCCCCGGTCACATGACCATCAAGCCACTCCCACCTGGTCACATGGCTGGCAAGCCACACCCACAAAATAAGCCACGCCTACAGTTTCATAGTTTTAAAAAATTGCCTTCACTGATTAGTCTGTCTCAATCTTCTCTTGTTTTAATGCCTCCAGACAGAGGGACATCTTCTTTGTCTCGTGACTTGCAAGACGCCCAGATTTCATTTCATGGACATAATGTCGCCTAGCTCTCCGCCAATCTTTGACAACCTCTTCTTCTGGCCATCTATAAAACTGTGAAGACACGTTCATTTGCAAGATGCATGCCTTGGCATTACCATCTCTAATCTTTCTGAAGAAAAGGAAAACAGTCCTTTGTGTACTAAGGGAACAATCCCTCCCTGATCATCATTTTATGGGATGATAAGTGACCTGAAGTTCATGATTTTTCTCTGGTTTTTAGAAATCGCGAAGTAGTACAGGATGAACTGAGAAGAAGCTAGCTTGGCCAAAAGGACAGAATGGTCTCTCCTCCCACAGAGAAGACAAACACAATGAGTTCATCCCTCCCACCCAAAAAAAGAATTTCAGGTTGCTTCGAAAGAGTAGCAGCCTTTTTTCTGTATGTTCCTGTTGCCTCTTAATGAGAGGCAAACCTGGTTTTTCAGGTTTTGGGGGATGTCTTGCTAAGATTTTGCTAGTGGGAATTGTTTCACTGTCCTTTTCCAGAATGTTTATCATTACTTTTACTTATGTTATGTTTATACAAACTACTACCTATACATGTTTGATAAATAAAATAAAATTACTTTTCTACTTGAATTATTAGGAAGTATGAGGATTATCTTACTTCTTCATTGCTTCTAATATGGAGAGCTTTTGTGAACTCCCATTGTGTGCCTCGGCTCCTGCCCATCTAGCAGTTGAAAAGCATGCAAATGCAGGTAGATTAACAGGTACCACCTTGGTGGGAAGGTAACAGCCGTGTTCTGTGTGCTTTTGGCATATAGCTATGATGGTCACATGACAGTGGAAATTGTCTTTGGACAATGCAGGCTCCCTCAGCCAAGAAATGGACATGAATACCATGCCCCTAGAGTTGGATATGACTGACAAGGAAATCTTTATATAAACAACACCCCAAAGAACATCTACCTCAGATGAACAATCAAACAAGAGGCGTAATCAAGGAACTTCCTTCCTACTTCCTTCCTTCCTTCCTTCCTTCCTTCCTTCCTTCCTTCCTTCCTTCCTTCCTCCCTCCCTCCCTCCCTCCCTCCCTCTCTCTCTCAGTACAGTATCCAAATGGGACTCATAAAAGTAAACAGAAGTTTCTACTGATTTAGATACTATTATAGCATACGATCTATATATATAAGAGGGCGGGTAAAATATTTACTGACCCCTCACATCCTGGACACAAATTGTTTCAACTCCTACCCTCAAAACGTCGCTACAGAGCACTGCACACCAAGACAACTAGACACAAGAACAGGTTTTCCCCGAACGCCATCACTCCACTAAACAAATAATTCCCTCAACACTGTCAGACTTTCTACTAAATCTGCACTTCTATTCTACTAGTTTTTCTCATCATTCCTATCACCCATTCCTCCCATGTTGACTGTATGACTGTAACTTGTTGCGTATATCCTAAGATTTTTATTAATATTGCTTCTTCATTGCTTATTTGACCCCTATGACAATCATTAAGTGTCGTACCACATGATTCTTGACAAATGTATATTTTATTTTATGTACGTTGAAAGCATATGCACCAAGACAAATTCCTTGTGTGTCCAATCACACTTGGCCAATAAAAATTCTATTCTATTCTATTCTATTCTATTCTATTCTATTCTATCAACAATTTGATTTCCCACAAAGACCTTCCTTTACGGTGCTTGTTGAGAAAGTCTTCCTGTACTTACAAACAAGTCATCTCCAGAATTAATTCAGAGGGTCCTGTTTGCACTGCAGTGTTTTATTACCCATTTTATTGTTTTCCATTGATGTCCACTATAAGATATTAAGAATGAATAGCTTCTTAATTTTCCTGTGAATGGCTTTTCTTAATTTTCTCTGGTATCAGGTTTCTGGTCTCCAGGAGAAGGGAGAAGCCTTTAATTACTAATTTCCTCTTGCTATTTTCAAAAAGGCAAAGTAGCTGATATAACACAATGCACTGCTTATTTGCTGGAAGCGATCCTACCTAAAATGGGAGCCATTTCATACAGTATTTCCCAGAGTGTAAATTCCTCTGCAATTGTTCTACCTTTTTGTTTGATGGAGGAGATAGAAATTGATTGATTTCCTTCCTTCCTTCCTTCCTTCCTTCCCTCCCTCCTTCCTTCCTTCCTTCCTTCCGTATTTACTTACTTACTTCCTAACTTACCTACCTACTTACTTACTTACTTACTTACTGAATTCATATTGCTGCCCATGGTGACTCAAGGCAGCTTACAGAATATAAAACCATATTTAAAGCAATAAAAACTAACAAAAAGAATCAAATAAATTAATATAGTACATTACAAAAAATATAACAATATAACAAAACAACATGAGATGTTGCCCTGCCAGCTCCGGTGCACATATGCACACTGGTCAGCTGATTTTCAGCCTTTTGGAGCATGGAGGGAGGCTTCGAGTCTTCGGAGAGGGGCGGCATACAAATCTAATGAATAATAATAATTTTCACCCTCCCCAAGCTTCAGGAAAGCCTCCAGAGTCTGGATGGCAAAGAACAGACCCAACTGGCCAGTAATGGGCAGCCAAAATTTTTACTGCCACACTGTGGGTGTGGCTTATTTTGTGGGTGTGGCTTGATGGTCACGTGACTGTGTAGGAGTGGCTTGCCGGCCATGTGATCAGGTGGGAGTGGCTTGAATTATCATCATCGTTCAGGTGAACTGTTAAGTCCTCGACTTACAACGTCACCAGTGTCGCTCTCTGGGGTGACAATTTGCTTCGGGTTTCCCGCGCTCTCCTTCCTGGGTTGCCCCCTGCCTCAGGTTGGGTAGTTAGGCAAACGGGTGCTGATCAGCTATTGAGAAAAGAGGCAGGAGGAAAAGGGCCCCCTGCAACTCCTGCCAGTGCTGGTCTCCCTGCCGCTTTCCGAGGAAGAGGATGAGAGGGGGGGGGGGACAGTCAGCTGGAGCCTGGCACATACCCTGTTTCCCCGAAAATAAGACATACCCCGAAAGTAAGGCATGTCAGAGGTTTTGCAGAATTTGCTAATATAAGGCACCCCCCGAAAATAAGGCGTAGTCAAGTTTACATACGGTACGGTGGAAAAACATACGGTACCATTCAAAGCTGTTCATAGCGGTACCATAATACAGTGATCCCTCGATTATCGCGAGGGTTCCGTTCCAAGACCCCTCGCGATAATCGATTTTTCGCGATGAAGGGTTGCAAAAGTAAAAACACCATCTGCGCATGCACGCCCTTTTTTCTATGGCCGTGCATGCGCAGATGGTGGAGTTTGCATGGGCGTCGGGGAAGACCCAGGGAAGGTTCCTTCGGCCGCCCAGCAGCTGATCTGCTCGGCAGCGCAGCGAGGAGCCGAATCGGGGTTTCCCCTTTGCGTGGGCGGCGGGGAAACCCCGATCTTCGTCTGCTCGCTGCTGCTGCGGCCGCCCAGCAGCTGATCTTCTCGGCAGCGCAGCAGCAGCGAGCAGACGAAGATCGGGGTTTCCCCGCCGCCCACGCAAAGGGGAAACCCCGATTCGGCTCCTCGCTGCGCTGCCGAGCAGATCAGCTGCTGGGCGGCCGAAGGAACCTTCCCTGGGTCTTCCTCGCTGATGCCCCGCTCGCCCGCCCGCCCACCGCCCGCCGCCCGCCCGCCGCCCGCCAGCAAGAGGGGGAGAGATAGAGAAAGAGAGAGAAGGAAAGAAAGAGATGAGAGAGGGAGGAAGAGAGTGTGAGAGAGGAAGAAGCAAGAGAGAGAAAGAGAGAGAGAAAGAAAGATGAGAAAGGAAGGGAGTGACGTCATCGGGTGGGAAAAATAGCGATATAGCATTTCGCAAAGAACGAGATCGCAAAAATCGAGGGATCACTGTAATGTGGTCTCCCCTGCTGGCCCCTTCCATCGCTTTGTACCATCCAGTACAGCAGACACAGTCTGCTGCTGTCTCACCGCCTTTACAGTCTCCACTAGAGTGCGTAGACTGTAGTTCCTCTGGTGGTTGGAAGCTGCAATAGCGGGAGTATACTGTTGTACCATATAAGTGCCGTCGTTTGTGTGTGTGGGTGCCATACTGACAGGTACCGTACCGTAATCAGTGTACCGTACGGTACACTTTCTTTGGGGGTGTCAGCTTTTCTGCCTGTGAATTTATCTTATTTGAGAAATATAAGGCACCCCCCGAAAATAAAACGTAGCACAACTTTTGGAGCAAAAATTAATATAAGACAGTGTCTTATTTTCAGGGAAACACAGTAGCTGCCAGTGGAATTGCATTCCACCCTGTCCTGCCTGCTGCCCATCCCTGCAACTGACCCACCGGAAGTTCAGAAATAAACGTCCGGTAGGCTTGTTTGGCTGAAAAGTGTCTCAACATCTTTTTTGTATTGTGGTGACCAAAACGTGATGCAATAATTCAAGTGTAGTCTTCGCAAGGCATTATAAAGTGGTACTAACACTTCATGTGATTTTGATTTTATTCCCCTATTAATGTAGCCTACCATTGCATCCGACTTGGTGATTGGCCAAGTGGCTAAGCACTCTTTCTTAATCCGTTCTCTGTTCCACCTGATATTCGGATGAATAATGGGTGGTTGTTTTCTTATAAGCAGGCAGCCCTTCCTCGGAAAGGAAATGAAGCTGTGGAAACCCACCAATTTCTATCCAGAATGTCCCACATTGAAACAATAAACCAGCCTCTTTATTGTGGTAGAATTGGGCTGCACTTGAGAAATTGTTGGAGAATATTTCCTTCCTTGGAAAAACTTGGAAACTCTGTCCCTTTAATTTCTCACTCATGGAGTACTTTGATTGGCTACTGGTACCCCACTCTGGTGCAAACGCAACCTACGTATTTCATTCAACCAGCGAGGGGGGTATGAAACATCAAATTAAATGGGGAAATAAGATCACCACAGCAAGTTAATGACTTGCCAAAAAAGAGGTTGCATCCACACGGTTAAGGAGTGTGCAGAAGCCCTGAGTTGTCAAGGACATACACAGAGGAAAGGTGGGATAGAAACATAGAAACATAGAAGACTGCTGGCAGAAAAAGACCTCATGATCCATCTAGTCTGCCCTTATACTATTTTCTGTATTTTATCTTAGGATGGATATATGTTTATCCCAGGCATGTTTAAATTCAGTTACTGTGGATTTATCTACCACGTCTGCTGGAAGTTTGTTCCAAGGATCTACTACTCTTTCAGTAAAATAATATTTTCTCATGATGCTTTTGATCTTTCCCCCAACTAACTTCAGATTGTGTCCCCTTGTTCTTGTGTTCACTTTCCTATTAAAAACACTTCCCTCCTGAACCTTATTTAACCCTTTAATATATTTAAATGTTTCGATCATGTCCCCCCTTTTCCTTCTGTCCTCCAGACTATACAGATTGAGTTCATTAAGTCTTTCCTGATACGTTTTATGTTTAAGACCTTCCACCATTCTTGTAGCCCGTCTTTGGACCCGTTCAATTTTGTCAATATCTTTTTGTAGGTGAGGTCTCCAGAACTGAACACAGTATTCCAAATGTGGTCTCACCAGCACTCTATATAGCGGGATCATAATCTCCCTCTTCCTACTTGTTATACCCCTAGCTATGCAGCCAAGTATCCTACTTGCTTTCCCTACCGCCTGACTGCATTGTGCACCCATTTTGAGACTGTCAGAAATCACTACCCCTAAATCCTTTTCTTCTGAAGTTTTTGCTAACACAGAACTGCCAATACAATACTCAGATTGAGGATTCCTTTTCCCCAAGTGCATTATTTTACATTTGGAAACATTAAACTGCAGTTTCCATTGCTTTGACCATTTATCTAGTAAAGCTAAATCATTTACCATATTACAGACGCCTCCAGGAATATCAACCCTAAGTAAGTAAGGATTCCAGCAGATATCCAGGAGATATGAGTAATTATTCAGCCATACGAGACAGATATATTAAAGTGTATAAAATAGTGTTTATTTTAGAAATAGCACAGTCAATATCTCTCAAGAACAATAATAATATTACAAACTTGTCTTTGTCATATATGTAAGACATACATTACAGCTTACAAATACAAGGGTTGCCCAGAGAGCAATGCACCATATTTTTTTTCTCAACCTACAGTAATGGTATAAATGCAAAACTTTAAATATACAGTAATCTCTCACTACTTCACGGTTCATCTTTTGTGGATTCACTACTTCACAGGTTTTCAAAGGGGGCTTAAATCCATTAAATCCATTGAAAATTTTAAATCCATTAAAAAATCATAAAATTCTTCTACAGTACTACTGTACTCTATTAAAGACACTGGTAGGATATCATATGTAGTTCCAGCTGAGAAACATTATAGAATGACTGTTTAATGCAAAGGGTGGGTTTCAAAAGTCCAAATACTCATTAAATACATAAAAAAACATTTTTCCTCTACTTCACGGATATTCGTTTTTCACGGGTGGTCTTGGAATGCATCCCCGCAAAAACTGAGGGATTACTGTACATTATTTGAATTGTTCGGAGTGCGTGTGTAAATTTTGCGTTTCTTCAGGCAGGTAGCGTAGCTGCAGCAGTGTTTCAAAATGGCGTCTGTAAGTGAAGCCCGTTACAAGCAGCTTGTCGTCATTAAATTTCTCACTGCGGAGAAAGAAACTGTTGGGAACATTCACAAATGTTTGTGTACAGTTTATGGAGAATCTGCAGTCGACAGAGGTATGTTTAGTCATGGAAGACATTTTGAGGATGATGGTGCATTAAGAGGTGATTCTCAAAGTGCAGAAATGGCTTCGTGACCAGAACAAGGAGTGGGGCTGACAGGGCATACACGTCTCGCTGGAGGAAAGCCATAGAACGGGATGGAGATTACGTGGAAAAATAGAGAGTGTAGAAGAAACATCATTCTTTATTGTGTGTAAGTTTCATTGTGTTCAATAAATAATTGTTGAAGAAAAGAAATGTGGTGCATTACTTTCTGGGCGACCCTCGTCCATTAAACTATCATAGAACACACAGAGGTTACTACATCAGTCACAGTGAATCAGCAGAAAGAACAGAGAGCAGAGAGAGAGAGAATCATGCTTTCTGGCTCCCTCTTATGGCAATTTGCAACACTACCTCTTAAAGGTATAGTACATCAATACATACAAACATTCATTATTAGTTTGTTTATATACTGCAAACCCAACTGCCTTGTACATAGTACTTAACACACCCAACTTATGTTATCCTGATTTGGCCATATAGACAAGGCAGGTAGGGGTTTTTTTGGGGGGGGGATTGTTGTCTCTCATGTCATCTGACAACTGACCAAACATGTTTTGGGAAGAGAAAAACCAATGCTAAACCAACTGTGCTACCTCAAAAATGAGGCAAAGCATTTTAATATCTATGTGCCATCCTGAGAGCGAGAAATTTGTATCTCCAACTTGATAAGAGAGGACTGGCTAGTCACGTGATGGCAAACCTATGGCACATGAGACATTGCCCTATGTCAGCTCCAGTGCACATGGGTATACTGGCCACCTGATTTTCAGCCTTGCGGAAGGCCATTTCACCCTCCAAACGCTTCAGGCAGTGTTGGGAGTGCGATAAACTGCCCATTAGGCAAACTGGAAGTTCAAAAAATGTACTTCCGGTTGCCTGTTGTGATGGTTTTTTGCCCTCAGGAGGGTTCAGGGAAGCTTCCTGAAGACCTGGAGTGCGAAAAACAGCCCAACAGGCAAACTGGAAGTTCGGAGAACACACTTCCGGTCTGCCCGTTTTGCTGTTTTTTTGCACTCTTTCCATTGTCATTTCCATTGTCATTTCTGACTTAGAACAGTGACTAAATTTTGGGCTGAATGCACAAGCTTCAAAGCCCACAGATGGCCCTATGAGAGAAGGACCAGTTCCTCAAGGTCTCCTTTTCTGTTCTTAAGACCGAGGTATATAGTAGGTGCATCACTAGCAGGCAAATCTATTTCCCACACTAGATAAAAAGATAAAACACAGTTTCCTCTGTTTGTTAAAGAATCCAGAAGAAGTTGAAAGTGTCAGTTGCTCTTTCAAACGAAACAACAAAAGACTTAAATACCAAACCTCATCAGACTTAGCTACTTAAATTTGTGAGGAATCTTAATCTTTGAAGATACTGATAAATATGTATAATCCCCTGGCATTTCACAGAAGACTTTACTCTCTATGGCCTAAGCAAGTTTACCCGACACAGAATTTAGGGAGAAACTTCCAAGAATGTTGGATCACCTGATCAAGGTATGTATGCATATACTCATTCTATCTATTTATCTACAGCATCTGTCTGTCTGTCTATCTATCTCTTATCTATCTCTATCTCTGTCTGTCTGTCTATCTACATCTATCTATCTATCTCTATCTATCTATCATCTATCTATCTATCTATCTATCTATCTATCTATCTATCTATCTATCTATCTCTATCTATCTATCTTATCTATCTATCTCTATCTGTCTGTCTGTCTGTCTGTCTGTCTGTCTGTCTCTGTCTGTCTGTCTGTCTGTCTGTCTGTCGTCTATCTATCTATCTATCTATCTATCTATCTATCTATCTATCTATCTATCTATCTATCTATCGTCTCATCCCTTCAAAGAATTTTCTTTCAGGAGTGAGGTGGTCCAGAGGTGAAGACACTCACCTCCCACTTCGAAGGTTGAGAGTTCAATCCTAGGTAGCAGCAGAAGTTTCTCTCTCAGGGCACAAAGAAAAAAAAATCTACTGTGAACTCTGTGTAGATTTCAGGAAGGAAATCCGTCTAATAAATGCTTAGCTCCATCTTGTTTCCCCAACTCTACCCAATTAAAGGATTACAGTGTTTTATAAAGGGATATTTTTTAAAGAAAAATTAAATCACCCATCTAAACCAAAGAATTTTCCAGGTGATCCCTAGCAGGCGTGTTTAACATAAGCTTGAATCTACTTTAAATATGGATTCCTTGATGTCTTAAGTAAAGTCCATTTCAATTCAAGTTCAATTTTTATTTATTTATTTAATTTATTTATTAGATTTGTATGCCGCCCCTCTCCGTAGACTCGGGGCGGCTCACAACAATAACAAGAACAATGTAAGAACAAATCTAATAATTTAAAAATGCTAAAAAACCCATTATTAAAAGCAAACAAACACACAAACATACCATGTATAAACTGTATAGGCCCGGGGAAGATATGTCAGTTCCCCCATGCCTGACGGCAGAGATGGGTCTTAAGAACTTTACGAAAGGCAAGGAAGGTGGGGGAATTTGTAATCTCCGGGGGGAGCTGGTTCCAGAGGGTCGGGGCTGCCACAGAGAAGGCTCTTCTCCTGGGGCCCGCCAAACGACATTGTTTAGTCGATGGGACCCGGAGAAGGCCAACTCTGTGGGACCTTATCGGCCGCTGGGATTCGTGCGGTAGCAGGCGGTTCCGGAGGTATTCTGGTCCAATGCCATGAAGGGCTTTAAAGGTCATTACCAACACTTTGAATTGTGACCGGAAACCGATTGGCAGCCAGTGCAGGCCACGGAGTGTTGTAGAAACATGGGCAAATCTAGGGAGCCCCACGATGGCTCTCGCGGCCACATTCTGCACGATCTGAAGTTTCCGAACACTTTTCAAAGGTAGCCCCATGTAGAGAGTGTTGCAGTAATCGAACCTCGAGGTGATAAAGGCATGACGACTGTGAGCAATGACTCCCTGTCCAAATAGGGATGCAACTGGTGCACCAGGTGAACCTGGGCAAACGCCCTCCTTGCCACAGCCGAAAGATGGTGTCCCAATGTTAGCTGTGGATCGAGGAGGACGCCCAAGTTGCAAACCCTCTCTGAGGGAGTCAATAATCCCCCCCCCAGGGTAATGGACGGGCAGATGGAGTTGTCCTTGGGAGGCAAGACCCACAGCCACTCCGTCTTGTCTGGATTGAGTTTGAGCTTGTTGACACCCATCCAGACCCCAGCAGCCTCCAGGCACCGGCACATCACTTACACTGCTTCGTTGACTGGACAACTATAACTACCCTATAACTACCCAGTTCCCTTTGGTGTTAGTTCCATGTAACAGACATCTTCAATCTAGGATCTCCAATTTGGTTTATTTAGTGAGATAACCTCTGAGTAACAAGAAAGTGCCCCGAGGCAGTCAACAGCTATAACAATGGGAACAAAAGTCTGCAGGAATCTGCTTCCTTCCTTGGGTCTTGTAAACGTAACCTATCTTTGATTGTGATTCCCCAGCAACTGTAAGGTCACGTTTTGCCAACATAAACAGCAGAGTCTTACTGCAGAGAGCTTAGAACCTGCTGGCATATTCCTAGAAAAAGGCAACTTATTTTAAAAGCCAGCAAGGATGGATTTATGACCCCCAAGTGTGAAACAAAGAAACTTGTACCTCCCCCAGGCTTATATAATTTATGTATGGTATGTTTGTGTGTATGTATTGTTTTTAAATAAGGGTTTTTTAGATATTTTTAAATATTATATTTGTTATTGTATATTGTTCAAAATTGAACGGGTCCAAAGACGGGCTACAAGAATGGTGGAAGGTCTTAAGCATAAAACGTATCGGGAAAGACTTAATGAACTCAATCTGTATAGTCTGGAGGACAGAAGGAAAAGGGGGGACATGATCGAAACATTTAAATATGTTAAAGGGTGAAATAAGTTCCAGGAGGGAAGTGTTTTTAATAGGAAAGTAAACACAAGAACAAGGGGACACAATCTGATGTTAGTTGGGGGAAAGATCAAAAGCAACATGAGAAACTATTATTTTACTGAAAGAGTAGTAGATCCTTGGAACAAACTTCCAGCAGACGTGGTTGGTAAATCCACAGTAACTGAATTTAAACATGCCTGGGATAAACATATATCCATTGTAAGATAAAATACAGGAAATAGTATAAGGGCAGACTAGATGGACCATGAGGTCTTTTTCTGCCGTCAGTCTTCTGTGTTTCTTTGTTTCTATGTTCTTTGTTATTGCTGTGAGCCACCCCGAGTCTACGGAGAGGGGCGGCATACAAATCTAATAATAAATTGAATTGAATTGCACCACTTGCAGTGAAAGAGGTTAACCCTGCTGTTCTGTTCGAAAAAAGTTACAAATTTTATGTTCGGGTCACATACGACCCGGACCGAAAACTCTTCATTTGAAGTGCTTATTTTGGTCAATTTGAAAACTTTTTTCACTTGGAAAGTAGTCTGAACATTTCTGCACACAATGATATGAAAATTGAAATGAAAAAAGTAAATCTTATTGGTTTATTTTGCAGATATAATGCACACACACACCGTTTTTGTGAATTTTTTTCAATTTATGGATAGTTTTGCTTGCAAAATCCATTCTATTTTACTAAAGTTGGTGTGGGATTGGTAGCTTGAACATTTCTGAACATAATGATATGAAAATTGAACTGGAAAAATTGATGCATATTGGTTTATTTTGCACATAAATGGGCCCCCATGCTTATACTCAAATAGGCTTATACTCGAGTAGGCTTATACTCGAGTACAAGACAATATGGTTTTATATTCAAAAATAAACCAATAACAATAATTTTTTTCAGTTCATTTATATTTTTCTTATGTTCAGGACTGTTCAATTTAGTATATCATACCTTTTGGGGGGAAATTCCTTAGGGATTTGTAGCCTTAAAAAATAGAAATTGACACGAAATTCAGAAAGGATGGGGGGAGGGGCTTTTTGATCAAAATAAAAATATAAGTCTCAATTTTTCCAGTTCAATTTTCATATCATTATGTTCATAAATGTTCAAACTAGTTTTCCAGTTGAAAAAGTTTTCAAAAAGATCAAATTCAAGTACCTTTTTTTTTGCCCAGAAAAAACATTTCCCCCCCACCCCCACAAATTTTTTTTTGATGATCAGCATTGTTAAATTGAGTAAATGAATGCCTAAGATTTTAAAGAATATTTCGGATTTGGAGCATAAAAAAATAAAAAGCGAAAATGGATGCAAGCATCCGAGGGGGGGGGGGGGCTTATTTCTGATGTTAAAAAACCAATAAGAATCATTTTTTTCAGTTCCTTTATATTTTTCTTATATTCAGAAATGTTCAAACTACCAATCCCACACCAACTTTAGTAAAATAGAATGGATTTTGCAAGCAAAACTATCCATAAATTGAAAAAAATTCACAAAAACGGGGGGGGGGCATGCATTATATCCGCAAATTAAACCAATAAGATTTACTTTTTCCATTTCAATTTTCATATCATTGTGTGCAGAAATGTTCAGACTACTTTCCAAGTGAAAAAAGTTTTCAAATTGACCAAACATAAGCACTTCAAATGAAGAGTTTTCGGTCCAGGTCGTATGTGACCTGAACAGAAGATTTGTGACTTTTTTTGCCCAGCAAAAACTAAGCCCCCCACCCCCCAAAAAAAATTCTCATAGAGAGAACCCCTGAAATGATGAAAAGTCATGAAATTTCAAGTTTCAGATATACAGGGAAAATGTTTTACAGGGGACTCAAACTTGGTTTCGGGTCACATACGACCCGAACAGAACAGCAGGGTTTTAATGGGTGGAATTTGATGGCAAGTCATTCAGAAATACTCATTCGCAAAGAAAAAAAACTCTGCAAAACTCTTCTTTGATCCCCTAAGATGTTGGAGGTCTGCGAGCAGAAAGTTCAGAACAAACTACAGCAGTCGTGGAATTTAATAAAGCCACTTTGCGGCTGGTAGTCATTTGAGCAAATCAGAACGGATCTTTTGATTTTTTTATCCCCTAAGATTCTGGCTGGATGCCAACTTGGGTCTTAGATTATTCTTGTTTTGTTAACGTTCTGTTAACATTCTGTTAAGGAAAACTCAGCAGACTCACCCTGAAGTAGTTGCAGTTTTAAGCCTGACGTAAACTTTCCACGATTTTGATTCAATAACCTGGCTAACACCACACCACACCGCATTTCGGACATAAACACTCTAGAACAGTGTTTCCCAACCTTTTTTGAGCCACGGCACATTATTCATATTTTCAAAATCCTGGGGAACATTGATCCAGGGGGGGGGGGGGGGCCTAAAAAAAAGTTTGGACCAAAAAAATCTCTCTCTTCTTCCCTTTCGCTCTATTTCTCTCTCCCTCTTTCTATCTCTTCCTTCCTTCCTTTCTCTCTCTCTCCATCCCTCTTTCTTTCTTTCTCTCTTCCTTCCTAATTTTGGGTCTCTTTCTCTCTCCCTCCTTCCCTCCCTCTATGTCTTTCTCTCTGCCTCCTTCCCCCCTCTCTTGCTCTCTCTCTCTTTCTCTTTCTCTGTCTCTCTTGCTATCTCTCTCTTTCTCTCTCTCTCTCTGTGTCTCTCTTGCTATCTCTCTCTTTCTCTTTCTCTCTCTCTCTCTTTCTCTCTCTCTCTCTCTTTCTCTCTCTCTCTCTCTTGCTATCTCTCTCTTTCTCTCTCGTTACACCACGCCGGCAACAGCGGCATTGAGCAGTAGCCAGGGGTGGCGGCAGAGCGGTTGACTGCAAGCGGGAGCCCTGAAGGCGGCAGCTGGACATGCTGCTGGACGCCATATATGCTGACGCTGCGCTGGGCATAGGCATGGGGCTGGCACCTCCAGCCCAGCCAGCAGGCCAGCTGAGCTTCACGGCACACCTGACCATGTGCACACTGGTTGAAAAACACTACTCTAGAAAATGTCCAGAGATGCTTTACTATAAGAGCCCTCCACTCCTCCACTCACAACAGAATACCCTACGCAACTAGACTCACCATCCTAGGTTTAGAAAGCTTAAAACTATGTCGCCTTAAACACGACCTAAGCATAGCCTGTAAAATCATCTGCTACAATATCATTCCTGTCAACGACTACTTCAGCTTCTACCACAACAACACAAGAGCACACAACAGATACAAACTTAAAGTAAACTGCTCTAAACTCGACTGCATGAAATGCAACTTTAGTAACTGAGTAGTTGATGCATGGAACTCACTACCAGACTCTGTAGTATCATCACCTAACTCCCAAAACTTTACCCTTAAACTATCCACTGTTGACCTCTCCCGATTTCTAAGAGGTCAGTAAGTGGCGTGCATAAATACATACAGTACATACATACATCTTCAATGTTGGGTCTGAGTTCAGGTCACATTAATTGAAATGTATGGTGCAAATGCCCTTAGAAAAGGAACTAATTTTTCAATGCGGACCAAACCAGACCACACGTGGAACCTAACAAAATTCGCTCTCCCGCCCCAACCCCTTCAATAAACTTTCCAAGTTCTTTCTGTCTCTTCCTTTTACAACACATTGGCTCTGCTCATTTAATAAACAAAGAGATGATTACAGATTAAAACCAATAAAATAAAATCACAGGAAATAGACAATGCACAAATCCACCGAAACGTGAAAGATAAGCTGACTTCTTTTTTTTTAAAAAAAAGTGTTCTATTTAAAAACACTCAAAGGCTAAACAGAAGAAGAAGAACGGGGTTGGGGGTTGGGGAAGCAACCCATCCAAAATTAAATAAGATAAAAGCCAAACTGAATTCTTCCCCCTCGGGAGGAAGTTTCACATTCGCAGACAAGGGTCACATCAGCATCTTGGAAGACATTATTTCGGAAAGCAGCTTGCATTTGGTAAGAGCTGAACAAAGATCGCTGTTTCCTCTCGGAAGCAAAGCGGCCTGACCGTTTGCTGTCGCCTGCAGGCATGGGGCCTACACGGTTCACTTTCTTTCAAGTTCTGCAAAAAACCAAAAAAAACAACCCGGTATCCAATTTCAAGGCTTTAACATATGAGTCAAAACTCTCACCAGAGATGGATTTATATACTGGGTTAAGCAATGATCTGTGAACGTATTTATTGAGGCTTAGCTTTCGGCGTGTATCAAACCTATTCTAGAATTAATTTGAATACAGTGGTGCCTCTACCTAAGAACGCCTCTACTTACAAACTTTTCTAGATAAGAACCGTGTGTTCAAGATTTTTTTTGCCTCTTCTCAAGAACCATTTTCCACTTACAAACCCGAGCCTCCGAAACTGTAACTGGAAAAGGCAGGGAGAAGCCTCTTTGTGGCCTCTCTAGGAATCTCCTGGGAGGAAACAGGTCTGGAAAAGGTGGGGAGAAGCCTCCGTGGGGCCTCTCTAGGAATCTCCTGCGAGGAAACAGAGCTGGAAAAGGTGGGGAGAAGCCTCCATGGGGCCTCTCTAGGAATCTCCTGGGAGGAAACAGGGCTAGAAAAGGCAGGGAGAAGCCTCTGTGGGGCCTCCCTAGGAATCTCCTGGGAGGAAACAGGGCCTCCACCCTCCCTGTGTTTTCCCCAATCGCACGCATTATTTGATTCCTATGGGAAAAAAATGCTTCTTCTTACAAACTTTTCTACTTAAGAACCCAACCATGGAATGAATTAAGTTTGTAAGTAGAGGTAGGACTATATTTATTTATTTATTTATTTATTTATTTATTTATTTATTTATTTATTTATTTATTTATTTATTTATTTATTTATTTATTTATTTATTTATTTATTTATTTATTTATTTATTTATTTATTTATTTATTTATTTATTTATTTATTTATTTATTTATTTATTTATTTATTTATTTATTTATTTATTTATTTATTTATTTATTTATTTATTTATTTATTTATTTATTAATTAGGCTTCTATGCCGCCCTTCTCAAATGACTCAGGACCCCGTACAATATAACAAATACACTACCAGTGTGTGGAAATCTAATATTAAAATATTAAAAAAACCTAAAAAGTCCTAAAACCACATTTATCCTAACACAACCATCCACATTCATCCCAATTGGGTCAAGCCACTCATAATATTGGCCAGAGTTAGGTCTCAGCATTCATGCCCCCCCCCCATGCCTGCCAGGAGATGAGTCTTCAAAGCTTTGCAAAAAGTCAGGAGGGAGAGTGCAGTATGTATTTCTGGAGGGAATACCTTCCAAAGGGCTGGGGCCACCACAGAGAAGGCTCTCTGGGTCCACCAGGCACCTGGAGCAGAACCACTGAGTCCAGTGATGGGGAACCTATGGCATGGGTCTCACAGATGGCACGCTGAGCCATATCTGCTGGCATGTGAGCCATAACCCTAGCTCACCTCCAATGTGTTGGGTTTAACTACTCTACTACATGCTTGCACTGTCTCGTAAACACATCTCTATGGTCAGGTCGCAATTAACTGACCAGTGTGTCACCTTTTGATGACCAAAAGGGGCAGATACCCTGCAGGCTATATAAACCACTGCAGAGTAGATGCTCCCCCCCCCACTTCTTCTCTTCTACCTCTTCTACCTTCTTCTTCTGAACTCCTGTGTGCTCCATTGTCCTCGGCTGAGGACACATGTGTGAGATGAAATCCAAAACCATCCTCACACATGGGACCATCCAGAAGTTATTAATATGGACTGGAATATAAACTTATCTGCCTGCAATCTATCAATTGCATGAATCAACATAATTGTAAGTAAAGATTGCATTTTTCATCTTTATGAAGGAGTGGTCATTCATTGTTAACACATGGGATTCTGAACCACGTGTTATTTCTTGCCATGCTGACTCCGCTGCAAATTAAGCCAGCTGAACTCTGCTAATACAAATAATATTAATAATAATACCCAACACAATGTGCATATGTGCATCACCCAGCTTATTTTTGGCTTGCTCTGGGAAGGCGTTTTTGGCTTCCAGAGAGCCTCCAGGAGGATGGTGGAGGGTGTTTTTACCCTTCCCTGGCTCAAGGAAACCTTTTGGAGTCTGGGGAGGGTGAAACATGAGCCTACTGGGACCACCAGAGGTTGAGAAACAGGAGGTTTCTGGCCTCCAGGGGATGGGGGAATCTGTTTTCACCCCCTCTGGGCATTGAATTATGGGTATGGGTACTTGTGCATGCACAATAGCACCCACACATGCTCTTTCGGCACCCAAGGGAAAAAAAGGTTCACCATCACTGACCTAGTCAGTCCCGCCTCCCTGCGGGCAAGAATTAGAGTCTTAAACTCAATTTTTTAAAAATTTATTATTTTTTTTGTCCAATACACAATGAGGGTTTTAGTAGGTATATATCTATATACAGATAGTAAAATACATGATGAAGGTTATAGAGGAGATACTCATAGTAAAATATATCTAAGAAATAATAGAAAAGAAGATATAGTAATATAACATATCAATGAAAGAATAGAAGAAGAGATATAGGAATAGAAGAAAGGAATAGGAGATATAGGAGAGCAATAGAACAGGGGACGGAAGGCACTCTAGTGCACTTGTACTCGCCCCTTACTGACCTCTTAGGAATCTGGATAGGTCAACTGTAGATAATCTAAGGGTAAAGTGTTGGGGGTTTGGGGATGACACTATGGAGTCCAGTAATGAGTTCCACGCTTCGACAACTCGGTTACTGAAGTCATATTTTTTACATTCAAGTTTGGAGCAGTTAATATTAAGTTTAAATCTGTTGCGTGCTCTTGTGTTGTTGTGGTTGAAGCTGAAGTAGTCGCCGACAGGCAGGACGTTGCAGCATATGATCTTGTGGGCAATACTTAGATCTTGTTTAAGGCGTCTTAGTTCTAAACTTTCTAGGCCCAGGATTGAAAGTCTAGTCTCGTAGGGTATTCTGTTTCGAGTGGAGGAGTGAAGGGCTCTTCTGGTGAAATATCTTTGGACATTTTCAAGGGTGTTGATGTCTGAGATGCGATATGGTGTGGACGAAGAGGATCCTGCAAACAGCTGGCATCAAATCAGGTAGGGATTTGGAGCTCACAACAAACAGAATGGCAGTGTTCCCTCGATTTTCACGGGGGATGCGTTCCGAGACTGCCCGCGAAAGTCGAATTTCCACGAAGTAGAGATGCGGAAGTAAATACACTATTTTTGGCTATGAACAGTATCACAAGCCTTCCCGTAACACTTTAAACCCCTAAACTGCAATTTCTCATTCCCTTAGCAACCATTTAGATTATTACTCACCATGTTTATTTATTAAAGTTGGCGATGACGTATGATGAAAGTTTGGCGATGACGTATGATGTCATCAGGTGGGAAAAACTGGCATAGGGAAAAAACCCGCAAAATATTTTTTAATTTATATTTTTTAAAAACCGTGGTATAGCCGTTTCGCGAAGTTCAAACCCGCGAAAATCGAGAGACCACTGTATTACTAACAGCCAATGCCAAGCTTGCTAGCTCCACTCCGGCTGATATAACAAGCCCAACCAGAGAGTGACCGGATTGCAGCATAGCCCACAACATTGCCTCATTCAACCAAGGCTTTGTTTCCTAGGCTGGGTAGAAGGAAGCAAGGTCCTTGCCCGTGAATTGCAAGGCAGCGGTTTAGAACTCCAGCCTCTGCCAACAGCTGCACTGCATGCTTCAGTAGAGGCCTGACAAGATGTAATTAAGTCCATGGGAAAAAAGATAAACAAACTTGTACAAATAGCTCCAAGCTAGTTTTCAGGGTGCTGCAAAGGACCCAAAACAACAACTTTTGAGGAAATGTTAGGGCAGTTTGGATAAGCAAAAAAGATTAAATGAAGCCTAATTCAACTTTCCCAGCTTGACGGTTTCCAGTTATAGTGGGCTTCGCTATATTTTGGCGAGACCTAAGTAGAAAAGATTGGATTGGGTTAAATCTTTTTTCGTTGCATTTATTTTTCACAGTAGACAAGTTCATTTTTTATAAAAATTAAATTTTTATTAATTTATTATTAATTACATTTCTTTGAGGTTGTTATTTGCGAAGTCGTATGTGACCCATCACGACTCTCTGGACAATGTTCCTCCAGGACTTCCTGTTCTCTACCATCCCCTGGAGTCCATTTAAGCTCATAACGACTGCTTCCGTTGCATCCTTGGCAACAGCCGGAGTTTCCCCTGATTGGCCAGTTCCGGGAGTGGGAGTTTCTCGAGCCTGGATTGGCTACCACGCCTGACAACTACTATAAAAGAGCTGTCAGGTGTGGCTGAGGCGTTCTTCATTTCTTCTTGCTGTACGGTTCCAGTTACTTGCTGTGTTCTTGTAGTTATCGTTAAATCCAATAAAGAGCTTGTTCCAGATTTCTGGCTGTCATATTTAGCAGCTTCTGCGACTCCAGCCAGCCACCTCATTCTCTGTCATCCTGCCCTTCTTTTGCCATCAATCTTTCCCAGCATTAGCTTCTTCTCCAGTGAGTCTTTCCCCTCAGAGAGGGTCCGCAACTTGGGCGTCCTCCTCGATCCACAGCTCACATTAGAGAAACACCTTTCAGCTGTGGCAAGGGGGGGCGTTTGCCCAGGTTCGCCTGGTGCGCCAGTTGCGGCCCTATTTGGACCGGGAGTCATTACTCACAGTCACTCATGCCCTCATCACGTCGAGGCTCGACTACTGTAACGCTCTCTACATGGGGCTACCTTTGAAAAGTGTTCGGAAACTTCAGATCGTGCAGAATGCAGCTGCAAGAGCAATTATGGGCTTCTCTAAGTATGCCCATATTACTCCAACACTCCGCAGTCTGCATTGGCTGCTGATCAGTTTCCGGTCACAATTCAAAGTGTTGGTTATGACCTATAAAGCCCTTCATGGCACCGGACCAGAATATCTTCGGGACCGCCTCCTGCCGCACGAATCCCAGCGACCGGTTAGGTCCCACAGAGTCGGACTTCTTCGGGTCCCGTCAACTAAACAATGTCGTCTGGCGGGACCCAGGGGAAGAGCCTTCTCTGTGGGGGCTCCGACCCTCTGGAACCAGCTCCCCCTGAGATTAGGATTGCCACCACCCTCCTTGCCTTTCGCAAGCTCCTTAAAACCCACCTCTGTCGTCAGGCATGGGGGAACTAAAACATCTCCCCCTTGCCCATGTTGTTTTGCCATTTGATTGATTGACTGTGTACCTGTTTTTTATATATATTGGGATTTTATGAATTTTTTAACTTAAAATTGTAATTAGATTGGTGGGCATTGGATTTGTTACTGTGTACTGTTTTTATTATTGTTGTGAGCTGCTCCGAGTTTGCGGAGAGGGGCCGCATATAAATCCAATAAATCTAATCTAATCTAATCTAATCTAATCTAATCTTCTCATTAAGTGGCCAAAGTATTTGAGTTTCATCTTCAGGATCTGGCCTTCTAAAGAGAAGCCAGGGTTGATCTCCTCTAGAACTGAGCAGTTAGATCGCCCTGCAGACCAAAGGACTTGCAGGAGTCTTTTCTAGCACCACAGTTCCAAGCAGTGGTGAAATCCTCCCGGTTCTGTCCAGCATGCACGAGTTGGTAGTGATGACAGCGGGTGGTTCAGAGAACCAGTGTTTGTGGCAGCATGAGGCTCCGCCCACCTGCCCAGATGTTGATTACTTCCTGGTTTTAACCCTCTAGGCATGTGTAAACTTTCTGCGCACTCACAGTGCATCAAAAATTGGACATTATGTTTATTCTGAGCATGGCTATGTTTCCCACAAATTCTCCAAAAGACCCACTGTTCAAACAAGCAAACTCTTTTATTTTTCTTCACAGCAGTTTTAGATACATGGAAATATAGTCAGGTAAAATGCAAACAGCATGGCTGGGAAAATTCTCTCTCTCTCTCTCTCTCTCTCTCTCTCTCTCTCTCTCTCTCATGTTTCAAACCTAGGGAATTAGGTTGTGACAGCAAGTTTAACACTATGAAGCAGTATATAAGTCCAAGTGCTCTTGCTATTGTTGCCAAGAAAACTACATGGATTTTTCATGTAGTCAACATCGACTGAGCTAAGTTCAAGAGAGACTTTACATTTGACAGGATTAGTCATATGATATTGTATAAGATATAGAGATGTTTTATTTGAATGTTCTCATTTTCCTATATAGTTTGTTTTACGGTTCCCAACTCTTTATCTGTTGCCTTGCCAGTTTTTATGTACTGGGGGAAATGAGATATTATGTTCCTTTATAGCTTTATTTAGCACTCTGTACACATGTACATATGATTATACAACAAAAGTTAAGTCATAAAGCTTTAATATACATCTCTTTATTGTCCTATGTAAAGACAACATCATAAATGAATTACAATAACTTTGCAAATTGCTTAGATCATCTGTAACAAATAAATACTTCACTGTGCATTTCCCATATGATTTTATGCTTGTTTTATGAAGTGCTGTTTTGAATGGATCTATTGTGTGTGTGTGTTTTAAATGCTGGGTTTTATTGTTGATTGCTTCAGATGCTTTTAGTAGAAAAGCAGGTTTCAAACCTTTTAAATATATGCAATTTTTAAAAAAGAAAAATCCAATAAATGCCAAATGCTTGCTATCTGTTGTGATTCCGTCTGAGGCTCCTCAGGGAACGGCTGAACCTCTGCCGGCTCCCTGCTCAGAGGGGGAGGATGAGGAACAGGAGGAGGAGGAGGAGGCCCAGGCAGAAGGGGAGGAGGAATATCAGGCCGAGGGAGAGGGAGAACAGCCAGAATCCCCCGGGGTGGAGCTCTCCCCAGCAAGCAGCCTGGAGTCCTTAGATGAAAATGCTCAAGCCATCATCGATCACAGGCAGAGAAGAGCAGCACAACGAAGGGGACAATTAGCCAGGTACTTCCAGTCTTAAATAGGTAACAGCTGGGTTTGGGTGTGGTTCTCCCCAGAAAGGCTGAAAAGGCAGACCCACTCTTCCTGTATTGTGGAGTATTATCTTTGGGAGTCCTGGGACCTGGCTGTGATCTTTGGCGTCTCTGATTCTGGCTTGTGGCCTTGAAGGCTGAAACCTTGGGGAAAAAGGCGTGGGGGCTTATTCTCTACAGTGGTGTGTGTGCCAGCAAGAAGTCTGCTGTATTGTCTGGCCGTCAGGACTTTACTGTGAAGCCTCATAGCCTGCCTGTTGGGAAGAACAGGTTTTTCTCTGTGTTTATTTTTCAAACTATAAAGTGCTTTTGCTTTTACCAGCGTGTCTGGCTGCTTTTTCCAGTTGGTGTTGAAGTCTGGGGGCACCCAGACAGAACACTATCTGATTAACAACAATTATTATTATAATAATTATTATTATATAATTATAATAAGCCCTACATGGCATCGGACCAGAGTACCTTCGGGACCACCTTCTGCTGCCCGAATCCCAGCGACCGATCAGGTCCCACAGAGTTGGTCTTCTCTGGGTCCTGTTGACAAAACAATGTTGTCTGACGGGCCCCAGGAGAAGAGCCTTCTCTGTGGCAACCCCGGCCCTCTGGAATCAACTCCCCCCAGAGATCATGACTGCCCCCCCTCCTTGCCTTTCTCAAATTACTGAAAACCCACCTATGCCGCTAGGCTTGGAAGACATAACTGACCCTTAGCTGTTTCATTTTATGTATGGTTTATTTGGATGGTATGACTGTTTTATATTGGGTTTTTATAATTGTTTTTAATATTAGATTTGTGCTTTTTATTTTGTTGTGAGCCGCTCCGAGTCTTTAGAGAGGGGTGGCATACAAGTCTAATCAATAATAATAATAATAATAATAATAATAATAATAATAATAATAACAACAACAACCACAACAAACAAAACAACAACAACAACAACAACAACAATGACAACAACAATGACAACAACCATAACCATAACTATAACCATAACCATAACCATAGCCATAGCCATAGCCATAGCCATAGCCATAGCCATAACAATAACAATAACAATAACAATAACAATAATAAAACAATCATACAACCCAAATAAACCATACATAAAACAGAGTGTCCGAAGGGAATCAGTTTCCCCATGCCGGGTGGTATAGGTGGGTTTTCAAGAGTTTGCGAAAGGCAAGGAGGGTGGGGGCAGTCCTAATCTCCCGGGGGAGTTGATTCCAGAGGGTCGGGGCTGCCACAGAGAAGGCTCTTCCCCTGGGTTCCGCCAGGGGATAATATTTAGTGATAAATATTTAATGATAAATATTTTATCTACCAAAGGAGATAAAATATTTATCATTACACATCATTACTGCAGCATGAATTGCTTATGCCCATTATGTAAAATGTATTGATTGATTAAATGTACAGGTGTGCAGAAATGGACAAATTGACAATAGAATCGAAAGGACAAAATGAGTCGGACTATTAAAAGGTTTGAACAAAATAGTACAACTGGATGAGAAAAATAAGAGAAAAACAATGTGACAGTATTGAAAAAGACTAAGAATCGGGACAATGGAAATATATATGATATATTGTAAATAGATATGTGAATTGCACAGTATGAAATTTGGATGTAGATTTGTGAAAAAAATGTTATGAGAAAAAATAAAAATGAAAGAAAGAAAGAAAGGAAGGAAGGAAGGAAGGAAGGAAGGAAGGAAGGAAGAAAGTGTTGTGATTCAGTCTGAGGCTCCTCAGGGAACGGCTGGAAATCTGCCAGCTCCATGCTCAGAGGGGGAGGACGAGGAACAGGAGGAGGAGGAGGACCAGGCAGACGGGGAAGAGGAATGCCAGGACGAAGAGGAGGGAGAACAGCCTGAGACCCCCGGGGGGGAGCTCTCCCCAGCGAGTAGCCTGGAATCATTAGATGAGAACGCACAAGCCATCATCGATATGAGGCAGAGAAGGGCCTCCCAACGAAGGGGACAATTAGCCAGGTATTTCCATCCCTAATAGGCAACAGCGGGGTTTGTGTGTGGTTCTCCTCAGAAAGGTTGAAAAGGCAGGCCCGCCCTTCCTGTATTGTGGAGAGTTATCTTTTGGGAGTTCTGTGACCTTGCTTCGATCCTTGGCGTTTCTGATTCTGGTTTGTGGCCTCGAAGGCTGAAAACTTGGGGGAGGCGTGGGTTTTTATTATCTACAGTGAGGTGTGTGCCAGCAAGAAGCCTGTTGTATTGTCTGGCCGTCGTGACTTTTCTGTGAAGCTTCATAGCATTCCAGTTTGTAAGAACAGTTTTTGTTCTCTGTGTTTGTTTTCAAAGATATAAAGTGACTTTGTTTTTTTACCAGCGTGTCTGGCTGCTTTTTTCAGTTGGTGTTGAAGTCTGGGGGCACCCAGACAGAACAGAAAGAAAGAAAGAAAGAAAGAAAAAAGAAAGAAAGGAAGAAAGAAAGGAAGGAAGAAAGAAAGAAAGAAAGAAAGAAAAAAGAAAGGAAGGAAGGAAGAAAGAAAGGAAGGAAGAAAGAAAGAAAAAAGAAAGGAAGAAAGAAAGAAAGAAAGAAAAAAAAGAAAGAAAGAAAGAAAGAAAGGAAAGAAGAAAGAAAGGAAGGAAAAAAGAAAGAGAAAAAAAAAAGATTTGCTCCATCTTTAAAGAAAGACATTTTTGGAAACCCTTCCCTTTTTTCTCTAGCCAGCCCAAATTTCAGATTCGATGCCCTTCTTCTTTTGTTTGGATAACGAATATCGTTCCAATTTTGATTGATCACAAAATCTGATCTCTTTCTTTGTATGCCTCTGTGGGATTCTGCCAGCAAATTAAAACCATCTGAGGAGGCACAATGATTGTTTCGCTTCAGTTTTTCTCTCTCTCAAACAAAAGGCCTCTAAAACTCTGAAATGCATTCCAGCTCTCCCCTTCCCAAAGGCAGCCTGGTCTCCATTGTGATTTTATATTTTTTATCGGTGCCAACAGTTTCCCCTGTGCTTGTTTTGCTGGTTCAAAATAATAATTATTATTATTGCTGTTTTTATAGGGAGCGTAGCATCCCGAGGAACAATGAATATTTAACATATAGGAGGCATCCCCCCCTCAAAATGAAGATGTCTTAAATGGCAGCAACATTGAGGATTGCTTGGGATGTGGCTGTCTGTCTGTGCATACTTTAATGTTTGTATGTGTGTTAGCAGTAATGGGTTGCTGCCCCCATGGGGGGATGCAATGGGGATGGTACATTTATGCACTATTAATTGAATTCTTAATAATTTTTTTATTGTCCTCCCTTCGGAGTCTTTGGAGAGGGGTGGCATTCAAATCTAATAAATTATTATTATTATTATTATTATTATTATTATTATTATTATTCTCTAGTACCTAAGTATGATCCTTAATTACTTTTAAAATAGGAAACAATTAAAGAATAGAATAGAATAGAATAGAATTCTTTATTGGCCAAGTGTGATTGGACACCCAAGGAATTCGTCTTGGTGAATATGCTCTCAGCGTACATAAAAGAAAAAGATACATTTGTCAAGAATCATGTGATACAACACTTAATGATTGCCATAAGGGTCAAATAAGCAATGAAGAAACAATCAATATTAATAAAAATCTTAGGATACAAGCAACAAGTTACAGTCATACAGTCAAACAGCAAGGCACGGTCCTGAAGAACAACGATCAGATAATCTTCCACAACAGCCAAGCCAGCATGCTGCTATTTATATCAGCAGCTCTAATTACTGGAGCCCCACCCAAACACAGGTGGCCTCTCTTATCTCCTGTAATATTTCTTCAATTGGTCTCTTCGATGCATAATTCTGCGCATGCGTGGGTCTAACACTTCCTCATCTGAATCAACTGAAGATAATGGAGATTGGCTTCCTGGGCTGTGTGCCAAGCCCCCCTCTTCCAAGTCACTCCCACCTTCTTCTTCATCCAAGGAAACTGCACTACCTGACTCTGTCGGCAATAAAACAGGCCTATGACATGTTGATGTTTCCCCTGCATCCACCTCCACATTCCTTGAGGCAAGAGCTGTGCCAGAGCCAACCACAATAGATACAAGAAAAGGGTTTTTTCCCAAATGCCATGACTCTGCTAAACAAATGATTCCCTCGCCACTTTCAAACTATTCACTAGGGTTGCATTACTATTAGTCTTCTCATCGTTCCTATGACAAATCTCCTCCTACTTATGATTATATGACTGTAACTTGTTGCTTGTATTTTAGAAACATAGAAACATAGAAGACTGACGGCAGAAAAAGACCTCATGGTCCATCTAGTCTGCCCTTATACTATTTCCTGTATTTTATCTTACAATGGATATATGTTTATCCCAGGCATGTTTAAATTCAGTTACTGTGGATTTACCAACCACGTCTGCTGGAAGTTTGTTCCAAGGATCTACTACTCTTTCAGTAAAATAATATTTTCTCATGTTGCCTTTGATCATTCCCCCAACTAACTTCAGATTGTGTCCCCTTGCTCTTGTGTTCACTTTCCTATTAAAAACACTTCCCTCCTGAACCTTATTTAACCCTTTAACATATTTAAATGTTTCGATCATGTCCCCCCTTTTCCTTCTGTCCTCCAGACTATACAGATTGAGTTCATTAAGTCTTTCCTGATACGTTTTATGCTTAAGACCTTCCACCATTCTTGTAGCCTGTCTTTGGACCCGTTCAATTTTGTCAATATCTTTTTGTAGGTGAGGTCTCCAGAACTGAACAGAGTACTCCAAATGTGGTCTCACCAGTGCTCTATATAAGAGGATCACAATCTCCCTCTTCCTGCTTGTTATACCTCTAGCTATGCAGCCAAGCATCCTACTTGCTTTTCCTACCGCCCGACCACACTGCTCACCCATTTTGAGACTGTCAGAAATCACTACCCCTAATAATTTATTAATATAAATTTTTACAATTTATATTAATATTGATTGTTTCCTGATTGCCTATCTGTAACCTATGACAATCATGTTGTACGTCAGGATTCTTGACAAATGTATCTTTTATTTTATGTACACCGATGGTATATGCACCAAAAACAAATTCACACTTGGTCAATAAAGAATTCTATTCTATTCTATTCTATTCTATTCTATTCTATTCTATTCCATTCCATTCCATTCCATTCTATTCTATTCCGATGTCCCTGAATGGGCTATATTTTTGGACAGTTATACTTTCTGTAAATGTTACATATTTTCATATTTAATACATAAGAACATTATATTAAAAGTTTGTGTTTTCCTCAAACTTTTGTCCTTCAGATATGTCCAGAATACAAGCGCATAAAGTTAAATATAAAAGCTGAAGTTTCCCGTGTCCAGCTGTATCTGATTCTTACGAGAAATGCTCATCTTCGCTTCTTAGCTGAGAGAGACAACATTGTCCAAAGACATTTCCATGGTCATGTTGCCAGTGTGATTATACACCAAGGAGCACAGAACGCTATTACTTTCCCATGGGAGTGGTACCTATTTATCTACTTGCATTTGCATGCTTTTGAGCTGCTAGATGTGCAGGAGCTGCAGCAAAGGACGTCTTCAAAAGTCTTTCCTGATAGGTTTTATGCTTAAGACCTTCCACCATTTTTGTAGCCCGTAATTGGACCCGTTCAATTTTGTCAATATCTTTTTGTAGGTGAGGTCTCCAGAACTGAACATAGTATTCCAAATGTGGTCTCATCAGTGCTCTATACAGTGTTGCGGTTAGCTCTGGCCCAGCTCCTGCCCCAAGGACTGTGGATGTGGGGGAGACATCCACATGCTGCAGGCCTGTTTTGCCCCTGGTGGAATCTGCTGCTGAAGGCTCCTCTGACCAAGAAGACATGAGTGACAGGGAGGAGGAGAGTGGGGCAGACAGCTCAGAAGGAGATCAATTATCTAGCTCCTCCTTGGATTCAGAACAAGAGTTAATGATACAGCCACGCATGCGGAGAGCGATGCAGAGGCAGCAACAACTGAGAGATTATCATCAAAGAAAATGAGGCCACCTGTGGTTGGGTGGGGCTGTGGTAATTAGTGAGGCTGCTATAAATAGCAGCCTGTGGGTTTGGCCATTGTGGAGGATTATCTGATCGTTTGTTCTGTTTCATGACTGCTTTACTGACTTTGACTTTTTGTGTGCTGATTTGAAACTAAACCAGAGCAAAGTGTATTTCACTTTGTGAAAGAAGGATTTTGAATTGCCTCACAGCTGCAAGCTAAGTATCACAGGACTGATAAGGGACTTGTATAACTTACCAGTTTGTTTGGAGACGAGTGCTCTTTGCTGTACCAAAAGAGGGCTTAGTTTAAAGTGAATTTTCATTATAAAGAACATTGTTTTGAATTTTCAAACATGTGTGTGTCTGAAATTTGTACCTGTGAATTTTTGGGAGGATTCTACCAGAGAGCCCGACAGAACATACAGCGGGATAACAATCTCCCTCTTCCTGCTTGTTATACCTCTAGCTGTGCAGCCAAGCATTCTACTTGCTTTCCCTACCGCCTGACCCCACTGTTCACCCATTTTGAGACTGTCAGAAATCACTAGCCCTAAATCCTTCTCTTCTGGCAATCTCTTTCTCTCTCTTTTTCTGCCCCTCCCCATCCCAATCCTTACATCTGCCCTCCCCACCACAATGGGGATTTCCACCATTGGCATAACACCAATGAAGCTTTGAGGAAGGAAGGGCGTCCAAGCCTTCTTCTCTACTTGGTCCTAGGCCAAAAGAGGCTATTTTCTGCCCCTGAGTGCCAGTCGGAGAACTGATAACAAAGAGAACGTGCCTTTGAATTTCTTTCAAAAGAGTTGGTGATTTAGGAGAACAAGCAGAGGGTGGAGTGTGGCGTTCGTGCGCTGACTGAGGGCCTTCACATATACACAAGCCTTTCTGGCAGCTTCTGGAATCAGCTCCGGGCTGAACCTCCTTCGCTCACACCTTGCATGCGAGAATAAGATTAAGGACAGGGAGGTGCCCTACATCAAATGAAACGGTTGCTGAACTGGGTGTTGGGTCATGCCAGCCCAAGAATCCTTATTTTGTCCCAAAGGGGCTTTGTCCAAAGGCAACTGGGCTCTTTTTTTTCCTTGGAAGAAGAAGAAGATTCACTTCTTATCCAACACCCCTCCCCCATTCTGTCAAAGCTAATCCTTCCAACACCCCCACCATCCTTCTCCTTCTCCTTCTCCTCCTCTTCCTCCTTCTCCTTTCACCTCCCTCTCCCCCTTTTCTTCTTCCTCTTCCTCTTCTTCCTCTTCCTCCTCCTCTTCCCCTTCTTCTCCTCCTCCTCTTCTTCATCCTGCTCCTCCTCCTCCACCTCCTCCTCTTCCTCCTCTTCCTTTCACCTCCTCCTCCTTTTCTTCTTCCTCTTCTTCCTCCTCTTCCCCCTCTTCCCCCTCTTCCTCCTCTTCCCCTTCTTCTTCCTCCTCCCCCTTCTCCTCCTCCTCCTTTTCTTCATCCTGTTCCTCTTCCTCCACCTCCTCCTCCTTTCGCCTCCTCCTCCTTTTCTTCTTCCTCTTCTTCCTCCTCTTCCCCCTCTTCCCCTTCTTCTTCCTCCTCCCCCTCCTCCTCCTCCTTTTCTTCATCCTGTTCCTCTTCCTCCACCTCCTCCTCCTTTCGCCTCCTCCTCCTTTTCTTCTTCCTCTTCTTCCTCTTCCTCTTCTCTTTCTCCTCCTCCTCTTCTTCCTCCTGCTCCTCCTCCACCTCCTCCTCCTTTCTTCTCCTCTTCCTCCTCCTCCTTTTTTCTTCCTCTTCTTCCTTTTCTTCTTCCTCCTCTTCCTCTTCTCCTCTTTCTCCTCCTCCTCCTCTTCTTCCTCCTCCACCTCCTCCTCCTCCTTTTGCCTTCTCCTCCTTTTCTTCTTCCTTCTCTTCCTCCTCTTCCTCCTCTCCTCCTCCTCCTCCTCCTCCTGTTCTTCTTCTTCTTCTTCTTCTTCTTCTTCTTCTTCTTCTTCTTCTTCTTCTTCTTCTTCTTCTTCTTCTTCTGTTGTCTTTTAAAAAGCACCTCTGAGACAACAATGACCTGGATGACCAAGAAACTCCACAGACTTATTATAATTTTGCTATGTCCCTTTCCCCCACCCTCCTTTCCTTCTTTAACAGGATTTCTCTGCAAAAGAAAAAGGATAGGCAAGAGGGTCTCATTGCACAATAAGAGCCAGTTTGAATGCACCCCTCGAAGACAGATGCAGAGGAAAAAAAAATCCAAAATCAAACCACCCAAAAACCCCTAATTACTTTAAGGTCCAACATGAGCGCTCTCTTTCTCTCGGCGGCATCCAGCATAATAACTTTTTCTTCCTCCCAAACTCCTGTTTGCAATTACGATAGTCATTGTGAAATGTATAATTACTCCATTTCCCTGCACAACAATAATAAAAAGAAGATATTGAAATATAGGTTTTGGAAGGAAGCTGGTTTAAATTAAGAGAAAGGGTGGCGGGGAAATTAATCCCATCATCCTGCTTTGTTTCTAACAGGCATGTCCTCAGGACAAGTTTGATGTTGATGCAATCTGCGGTATTGACAAAAGCCAATGAAATGGAAAGGTTGGCTACTTGAAGGGCGGCTTGATTAGACCTCTTATGTGTTTAATGAGGCTCATTAGGCTGACATTTAAACATATGGATCCCCTTCGCTTCGATTGGATAGATGCCATCAGCCTCCAGAAGGTGTAGCTGTCCTTCAGGGCCAATAGGGACATAATGCCTTGTGACCCAATGCCTTTCGCTTTTTGGATGGACCAAGACTGTCATCTAAGTGAAAAATCCAAATTCATTTTTTACTTTTAAGGAAGACAAAGTAGCTATCTTGAGATCAAACTTTTCTTTACTCACATAATACTAATATCAAATGACTTAAGTGCTAAAGCCCACTGCAACAATATCGCCAAGAAGGCTTCCAGAGTTGTTAACCTGATCCTACATAGCTTCTGCTCTGGCAATCTCTCACTACTGACTAGACACTAGAGCCTACAAAACCTATGCCAGACCCATTCTTGAATACAGCTCATCTGTCTGGAACCCACACCACATCTCAGACATCAACACTCTCGAAAACGTCCAAAGGTACTTCACCAGAAGAGCCCTTCACTCCTCCACTCGTAACAGAATACCTTACGAAAATAGACTAACTATCCTGGATCTTGAAAGCTTAGAACGGCGACGCCTAAAACACGATTTAAGTATTGCCCACAAGATCATATGCTGCAACGTCCTTCCGGTCAATGACTACTTCAGCTTCAACAGCAACATCACAAGAGCACGCAACAGATTCAAACTTAACATCGTCCGCTCCAAACTTGACTGTAAAAAATATGACTTTAACAATCGAGTTGTCGAAGCGTGGAACTCATTGCCAGACTCAGTGGTGTCAGCCCCCAGCCCCAAACATTTCTCCCTAAGACTCTCCACGATTGACCTCTCCAAGTTCCTAAGAGGCCAGTAAGGGGCGTACATAAGTGCACTGATGTGCCTATCGTCCCCTGTCCAATCTTCTTTCCTTATCTCATATGTCATACATTTTCTCTCCTTTCCTCCAACCTCTCTTCTTTCTTACTTTCTATCATTATATATATTACTTAATGTCTATTCTCTTCCATATGTATTGTATATTGGACAAAGAATAAATTTAAAAAAAATAAAATTTACTCGCTTATTGAACAGAAATAAGGGCTGATAGAGTATGAGGGAAGAACAATTCAAGTAGCTCAGACTTATTCTGTCTGTCTGTCTGTCTGCCTAGCTATCTAACTATCTAGCTATCTAGTTATCTAGCTCTATTCTTCTATCATCTCTCTCACAATTAATTTATCTCTCTTTCATCTCTCCTCTATCTCATATCTAATATAATTTATCTCTCTTTCTAAATCTCTCTCTATCATCTCTATCATATCTTGTCTTGTCTTATCTTATCTTATCTTATATCTTATCTTATCTTATCCTATGTATCTCATCTCTTCTTCCTTCCTTCCTTCCTTCCTTTCTTTTTTATCTGCCTGCCTGCCTGCCTGCGTAGCTACCTACCTACCTACCTACCTACCTACCTACCTACCTACCTACCTATCTATCTATCTATCTATCTATCAATCTATTTACTGACCTCTCACATCCTGGACATAAACAGTTTCAACTCCTACCTTCAAAACATTGCTATAGACCAGTGTTTCCCAACCTTTTTTGAGCCACGGCACATTATTCATATTTTCAAAATCTTGGGGAACATTGAAAGGGGGGGGGCAGGCTAAAGAAAAGTTTGGACAAAAAACCCCTCTCTCTTCCTCCCTTTCGCTCTATTTCTCCCCCTTTCTCTCTTTTCCTTCCTTCCCTTCTTTCTTTCTCTCCATCCCTCTTTCTTTCTTCCTCTCTTTTTTGCTCTCTTTCTCTCTCCCTCCTTCCCTTCCTCTATGTCTTTCTCTCTCCCTTGCTATGTCTCTCTTTCTTTCTCTCTCTCTCTGTATCTCTTGCTATGTCTCTCTCTCTTTCTTTCTCTTTCTCTCTCTCTGCCTCTCTTGCTAAGTCTCTCTTTCTCTCTTGCTATGTCTCTCTTTCTTTTTCTCTCTCTCTGCCTCTCTTGCTATGTCTCTTTCTCTCTCTCTTTCTCTATCTCTCTTTCTCTGCCTCTCTTGCTGTCTCTCTTTCTCGCTCTCTGCCTCTCTTATATGTCTCTCTTTCTTTCTCTCTCTCTCTCTCAGCTGACTGCAAGCGGGAGCCCTGACGGCAGCAGCTGGACGTGCTGCTGGACGCCGTGTATGCCAGGCCCGCAGCGCCAGCATGTACGGCGTCCAGCAGCACATCCAACCGCCACCGTCAGGGCTCCCGCTTGCAGTCAGCTGAGAGAGAGAGAGCTCCCTCTCGCTGCCGCCTGGAGCTCCCTCTCGCCACCACCATCTCCCCGCGACTGCCTGCGGCCGCTGCAGCCACCACCACCCCCTCACCAGGCTCCAAAGGACACTTGCCGCCAACGCCAGGGAAGCTCCAGCTGGGCGGAGCGCTGCCGGTGCCTCCGACCTGGGACTCTCACTCGCAGCTGCCCCCCGGCTACTGCCTGATGCCGCAGTTTCTGGCGCTCTCCTGCTGGGCCCCAAAGAAGGAAGGTGGAAAAAGGCGCGAAGAATGAAGCTCTCCTTCTTCCTGCCTTCCTTCTTTGGGGCCCAGCAGGAGAGCGCCGAAAACCGCGGCATCGAGCAGGAGCCGGGGGAGAGCTGCAAGCGGGAGCTCCAGGTTGGCACCGGCACCGCCCCGCCCAGCTGGAACTTCCCTAGGAGCTTCGCGGCACACCTGGCCGTGTCTCGCGGCACACTAGTGTGCCGCGGCACACCGGTTGGGAAACGCTGCTATAGACAACTGCACACCAAGACAACTAGACACAAGAACAGTTTTCCCCCGAATGCCATCACTCTGCTAAACAAATAATTCCCTCAACACTGTCAAACTATTCACTAAGTCTGCACTACTATTACTACTAGTTTTTTCCTCATCATTTCTATCATACATTTCCTCCCATTTATGATTGTATGACTGTAACTTGTTCCTTGATTTTTATTAATATTAATTGTTTCCTCATTCCTTATTTGACCGCTATGACAATCATTAAGTGTTGTACTTCATGATTCTTGACAAATGTATCTTTTCTTTTATGTACACTGAGAGCATCTGCACCAAGACAAATTCCTTGTGTGGCCAATAAAGAACTCTATTCTATTCTACTATTCTATTCTATCTGGATGGATGGATGAATGGATGAATGGATGGATGGATGAAATGGTGCATTTACTGGTACCCTGGGAGATAATGCTTAGGATTGAATTCATAACCTTCCAAGTGGGAGAAACAATAATCTAAACACAACACCATTATTATTGTGCTTTAGATAGTCCCTAGTATACCAGCATACTGCTATATACACACTGCTAAAAATAAAATAAAATAAGGGGAACACTTAAACAACACAATATAACTCCAAGTAAATCAAACTTCTGTGAAATCAAACTGTCCATTTAGGAAGCAACACTGAATGACAATCAATTTCACATGCTGATGTGCACATTCAACTTTGTACAGAACAAAATATTCAATGAGAATATTTCATTCATTCAGATCTAGGGTGTGTTATTTGAGTGTTCCCCTTTTTTATATTCATATATATTTAAAAATTAAGGGAGACTAGGATAGATCTATTTCGGCCTTATTTTGGCCTCATCAGCTAGCCATACCCACTGGGACTTGAACCTGCAACCTTTGCCTTGTAAGGCAGAGAATTATCCTCTAGGCTACAGTATCCAATCCCTTCAGCTCTGCACCAGGGAAGGGTTACATATTTTTGTGTCGAATTACCCTGGTGTATTGAAGGAACATCACAGCTCCTTATCAATGGATTTGTATTATTCTGTTTAACTGTTGTTGGGAGATACAGAATGCAAAGAAGTGGTACTTATCTTTCTAATGAGTTTATTTGTTGCCTATTGAGACGACTAAAATAAAATCTGGGCCAGCAGGAGTAGTTGCATCCTTTTATCATGTCTGTTACTATTGATTTTGTTCCTCCCCCCCTCCCGCCCCCAAAAGCATCAAGCAGCATATATAGTTAATTCTCCCCCTTGTAATTGTACTTCCACAAGAACAAGCTTGTCATCTATTGTAAGTTGGGTTGAGAGAGATTTTACACTCCGAAATCACTCATGAAGATTCTATGGCCAACATTGGGTTTGAAGATACAAAGGACTTTGAGATTAACTTTGGGAGACAGGAGGAAGACCTAGAGCTTAAGACAATGCTCTACTAAAGGAAGGATGGGGGTAGAGGAAACATCTCAAAATCGACCCTCCCTCCTTCTTCGTAAAGTAGACATAACGTAGGAGAGAAGTCCTTTCAAATTTGCAAGATTCTCTTACTGTAACCTTACAATAAAGGTATAGCATTATTAATTATGGTTTTGGTTTCCTGTCTAGACTACCTCAAAAGACTGACAGAAGTTAGATCAAGTTGGTCCTACTCCAACTTTCTGACTCAAGAAAGCCCACGATTCTCAGCAACACAAAATATAGTCTTTATGGCTTATGCTGGCCTGTTTCTTCCTCAAAACCACTCTCTTTTCCTTTGACTGCTATTTCCTAAACTGGGATGGGGGGATCCCATTTTGAGAGACTTTTGGTTTCTTTAATTTATAATTATTCTAATCTTGTTTGAAGGCATACTTGATTCAACAACAGTTTCTGTTACCTATGTTACAACCCTTTGTGTGCTTATGTCTGTTGTGGTTAGCTCTGGCCCAGCTCCTGCCCCAAGGAATGTGGAGGTGGATGTGGGGGAGACATCCACATGCCGCAGGCCTGTTTTGCTCCCGATGGAATCTGCCGACGAAGCCTCCTCTGACCAAGGAAGCATGAGTGACAGGGAAGAGGGGAGTTTGGCAGACAGCCCAGGAGGAGATCAATCATCTGTATCATGCTTGGATTCTGAACAAGAATTAATGACACATCCACGCATGCATAGAGTGATGCATAGGAGACAACAACTGAAGGATTATTACAAGAGAATATGACGCCACCTGTGGTTGGGTGGGGCTGCTGTAACTAGTGCTACAGATAAAAGTGCAGCTTGGTGTTTTAGCCTTATGGCAGTTTATCTGATTCATTGTTTCATCAAGATCGTGGTTTTTGTGCTGTTCAAGATTGTGTGTGGACTCTCTGGACTTTAGAATTGGATTCAATTTCCCAGTTATTGGGTTAATTGGACTGCATTTAACCTGTGCCTTGTGTGTACCAGAAAATCCCTTTGACATTTAAAAAGGGAGCTGTTTCTGTTTTTCTGTTTATAAAAACTTTTGGGTTTTCCTTTTATCGTGTGGTGTGTGTCTTCCTGGACTAATTACCCTGTAATTACGGGCGGTTGAAACATGCCAGCAAAACAATGTCATTATATTACATTATGCCAACCTGCCACCCATTGAGGACCTGTATACTGCATGAGTCAAAAAGAGGGGGTAGAAAATGTTTATTGACCCCTCGCATATCCCTCGTTTACCACAACTGTATTAAGGGGTCACAGCATTAGAAAGGTTGAGAACCATTGCTATAGAGCATTGCACACCAAAACAACTAGACACAAGAACAGTTTTTACCCGATCGCCATCACTCTGCTACACAAATAATTCCCTCACCACTGTCAAACTATTCACCTAAGGCTGCATTACTACTATAGCAAAAGCAATAGCATTTAGACTTATATACAGCTTTATAGTGCTTTTACAGCCCTCTCTAAGCAGTTTACAGAATCAGCATATTGCCCCCAACTATCTCATTTTACCCACCTCGGAAGGATAGAAGGCCGAGTCAACCTGAGTCAGTAGTGAGATTTGAACTGCTGAAGTACAGCTAGCAGTTAGCTGAAGTAGCCTGCTGCACTGTAATCACTGTGCCACCCTGGCTATTACTATTAGTCTCATTGTTCCTATCACCCACGTCTTTCCACTTATGACTGCAGGACTGTAACTTGTTGCTTTTATCCATACTATTTGTATTAATATTGATTGTTTTCTGATTGCTTATTTGTATCATTAGGTGATGTATTTCAACACCCTTCATTTGACAAATAGAATTTCAGCTGCCCTAAGACTTTGTGATTTTGTAAAAGACAGCCATAAAAGCTATTTTAAAAAAATGTTTACAATTCCTGTGATTGAAGGGAAATAAGGGTACATTATGTGTTGAAAAGAACATAACTATACTTTTCTTTCCCAAATTCTCTGGAAAAATCTACGGGTCCCTTGAGACAGACATAACTGAGTATGTAAACTCATATTTTTCTCTTCCTGACCTGTTTTTTTGGATCTGTGCTGCTACAGATTGTTAAAATGACAAACCGCCACCTCCCATGGCCTGAAAATTTGTGATGAAGTTGGATCCAAATATTGCAAAATACACTAAAGCTGTTTGAACTTAATTGTGCTACTAGTATTTAATATGGTTCCAGAAATCATTGCTGAAGCAAATTGCAGTAGGATAAAATTCATTATAAAATGTATTGCCAAAGTCATGCAACTCCTTCACGTTTCCTTCTTCATAACCTCAGTACTTCTCCTGCACTTAAACAGCTACAGCGCCATTTTGTTTTTGCTTCTGCACATGCAAAAAGCACACTTTCATCGCGACGTGAATCAGTGGGGATGATAAGTAAACCCACCCTGATTCCTTGTCTGGCTGGGGTGGCGCAGTGGTTAGAGTACAGCACTGCAGGCTACTTCAGCTAACTGCTAGCTGTAGTTCAGCAGTTCAAATCTCACCACTGGCTCAAGGTTGACTCATCCTTCCATCCTTCTGTGGTGGGCAAAATGAGGACTCAGATTGTTGGGGGCGATATGCTGATTCTGTAAACCGCTTAGAGAGGGCTGTAAAAGCATTATGAAGCGGTATACAAGTCTAAATGCTACTGCTATTGCTAAGAATATTTATCAAATACACACACACACACAACTCACCTGAGCAATTCTGGGTGGTTTGTATGAACAGGCAAGGAGTGTATACAAGTGAAGACAAGCTTTTTTTAAAAAAAATTCATGAACTTTTAGCTTGCTGAAGGCATCGTATTTGTTAAGTAGAGAGACACGTTGTATTAGGAATCGGCTGAACTATGGCTAACAAGACATTGTGGTAGATAGAAAAGTGTGTCCGCGTGGCTGTGTTGTCCCTTTAAAAAAGTTTTCCTGTAGAGGCATGGTTCTGACAGCCTCTTGAATTACCCGGCCACATCTTAGCCAATCCGTGGCCGGTATGCATATACCCTGTATTTACATAACCCCATTTGCATATACAGTAATCCCACTCTACTTCACGACAGGGGAACTACAGTGGCGGCCTCCTTCAGCGCGCGCGGTAGCTGAGAGAAGCTGGTCTTTCTCAGCGGTCAGCAGCGATGGGTTGTTAACAATACAGGGAGGGTTTAAAGTTCAAATACTCTCTAAATACATTAAAAATATCTTTCCTCTACTTCGCGGAAATTAGTTTTTTACCGGTGGTCTTGGAACGCATCCCCCGTGAAAAACGAGGGATCACTGTACATATTTACATACATAACAGTATTCTTACAAGATGAGGCACTACCATGATCAACCAGTTTTTCTGTAGGCCGTAAAGCTTCAGGCCAAATTAAAGAAAGGGATCGGTAAATCTCCTCCTCTTTGCTTAACTCTCCTAAAACACCTTGCCTTCTAGCAGGAAGTCAACCCTTACCTTAAAGAGGGTGGGGATGACACGGATGGATAAAAACAAGAAGTTCTCAAGTTGTCTAATTAACAGCTTGTAGGCGCAAAGGGGTGCTTAGAGAGAAGCAAGAGGGTGCTCCTCAGTAGTTGGTTGCTACCAGTGTGGTAGCAGACTGCACACTGGTAGTGGTTGCCAGATTGTGCAATTTGTGTGCGACTGCTCTGGTGGCAGACCCATGGGTGCCGCCATCTTTTCCCCCCCAGTTTTTCATATTTTTGCTTCATACACATGCACAGAAGCAAAATCTTGTGAGAGGATGCTTGCACGAGAGAGATTTTGGCAATTTTTTCCTTCTGCACATGCACGGAAGCAAAAAACCCATTGAAATCTCGCGCGTGTGCACGTCCCCTCATGAGATTTTAGTGTGTTTTTGCTTCCTGCACATGTGCAGAAGCAAAAAACATGCTGGGGATGCACACACTGTACACTGAGAGCATGTGCACCAGTGACAGATTACTTGTGTGTCTAAATAATGTTGCCCAATAAAGAATTCTATTCTATTCTATTCTATTCTATTTATTCTACCCTACCCTACCCTACCCTACCCTACTCCATTCCATTCCATTCCATTCCATTCCATTCCATTCTATTCTATTCTCACTGTCAGGAAATTTCTCCTCATTTCCAGATTAAATCTCTCCTTGTTTATTTTCCATCCATTATTCCTTCTCTGTCTTTCAGGTGCTTTGGAAAATAGCTTAAAACCCCCTCCTCTCTATGGCAGCCCCTCAAATATTAGAACACTGACCTTCATGTGCAACCAGGAACTCCATTTTGATTACAATTTAATCTGAGCCTGTTTCTCCCCGGCTAGTCTCTTTATCTGCATTTGGACCAGAATCTGGTTCAATTCAATTTATTAAATTTGTATGCCGCCCTTCTCCGAAGACTCGGGGTGGCTACGCAGTTATCAACGTTCTCCCTATCCAGACCATACTTCACTAGCTCTGAAGGAAAACCAGAATCAATGTCCATCAACAAACCCCAACTGGAACAGCCAGTCCAAACTAGCAGAACTGTGCAACACCACTGGTGAGAAAGATAACATGTCACCCATCACCTCCTCCCTGGGTGATCCCACGTGGAGAAAACCTCATGCTTTGCAAGGAACATGTACCCAACTGTCTGAATTGATCACTTAGAGAGCAAGGAACAAACAGTGGTGAACACAGATCATCCCGCAGAAGTTTGAAACTGTGCTAGAACCCCAAAGGGCATTTGAGGATTCTGCCATGCTTCACTACATCCTTCAATTAGATTCCTGGTAAAAAAGGGACATTAAGTAAGGCTGAAGATTGATGACTCTTTTTTTTATTTCATGTCGAACTGTTCCAGGACCCCTGCATGGCAAAATGGATAGAGTCCCCTTTTGTCCTTTCAACCACAACCCACAAGTTGAGAGGGTTTTTTTTTTTGGTAAGGAAATACAGTTTGAAAGTCAAACCACATGGCTAATCCTAATTTCCTGCCTCCCCCCTTTTTCTTCTTCTTTCTTTGTGTGAAGAAAGTCAGATATAATATACCCACTGTTTCTTTTTGGATAGGGCAGCTGTGTTGAACCAGAAAGGGCTTCAGAGAGGCATAAAACAAAGCAGGACCAAAAGGAAGGATTTCTGCAACTCATTTCTTGGGGTTTTTTTTCAAAGAAATCTCTGCAGAAGACATGCTTTCTTTTCTCCTTGGAGATTTTAGTTTGATTCTCGGCAGGGAGGGAGAAAGGTGGCAGGGAAGAGAGAAGTTACAAAAGCCACATGTTTGGGCTTCGACTTCCTGTTACCTTTCTAACACCAATTTGGAGTCCCTGACTGGTAACCGAAGCTTAACAAACACAGCCAGGAAGAGAGCTGTGCTGTAGGTTGCACAGGATATTTTTTTCTTCAGAGAAACCCGCTCAAAAACCAGGGCGCCTTCTGTTTGGCACTCGGTTGAGGGTGACTTGTCCAACTGAGAGCAGAGGTAATTGCAGTAAGTGAGTGAGAAAGAGGGAGGAGGAGAAAGCTAAATGAATCAAGGCTAAGAGAAATATATATGATCCGACATAAAAACATATACAGTGGTACCTCGAGATACGAGTTTAATTCGTTCCGGACCTGGGCTCTTAAGTCGAGCAGCTCTTATCTCGAATGACTTTTCCCCATAGGAATTAACGTAAATAATTTTAATTGGTTCCAGCCCTCAAAAAACTCACAAAGTTAGTCTAAATTATGCAGAAAGACATGTTTTTAATGAAGAAATGTACATGTAGATATAAATGAATAATGAAGTTTCTTTCACTTAACTTGTAAACTTTCTTAAACTTTTAAATTTACATATGTTCAACTTCTCTGCCACCCAATCCTGTAGGACAGAGGTCCCCAACCCTTTTTGCACCAGGGACCGGCTTTAAGCGATCAAGAGAGGAATGGGTGAATGAATGGACGGAGGGTGGGAAGGAAGGAAGGAAAGAGGGAAGGGACAGGAACAGAGGAAGGAAGCAAGGAAACTTATGAAAGGGGAGAGTAAGAGAGGAATGAGTGAAGGGAGGGAGGGAGGGAAGAAGGTGGGAAGGAGAAAGAAAAGAAGAAATAGAGGAAGGGAAGGTAAAAGAGAGAAAGAAAAAGAGCAAGAAAGAATGCTGCAAGCACCCCCCCGAGCCCCCCAGGCCGGCTGCAACCTTTTAAAACACGCGCGCCGCTTCGCAGCTGTCTCCTGAAGCCGAACGCGGAAGTTAGCGTTTGGCTTCAGGAGACAGCTCCTTGGCGCTTGTATCTCGAATTTGGGCTTGTAAGTAGAACAAAAATATCTCTCCCCTCCCAGCTCTTATCTCGAGTTGCTCTTAAGTAGAGCAGCTCTTATGTCGGGGTTCCACTGTATATATATGTTTTGCCCCGTGTAATATTTTGCACGTCTATGCGACATTTCGGTGAAATCACATTCACCATCATCAGGCTGAAGTTGTAAGCTTTGTGCTGCTGTAAATATAGTTTGTTTGCAACTGCCATTTGTTCCTTATAAATAGTGGTGGGGGTGGAGATTTGGTTTGAATGTAGCAAATAGATTGGGTGGCTATGTTTTAATGATTTGATTGGTTGGTGGAATCACATTTAGTTGAAGGATTGACATGGTGATGATTATGATATGTCTTTTTTGTTTAGGGCTGGTTTCCAAATTTCAAATAATTATTTACAGCAACACGAAGCTTAAAACTTCAGCCTGATGATGGTGAATGTGATTTCACCGAAACGTCGGATAGACATGCAAAATATTACACAGGGCAAAACCCGAACTCAGAACAATCTACATACATATACCCGTGAAAATCTACGAAAATATATATATATATATATATATATATATATATACAGTGAACCCTCGAGTTTCGCGAGGGTTCCGTTCCAAGACCCCTCGCGAAACTCGATTTGTCGCGATATAGCGGTGCGGAAGTAAAAACACCATCTGCGCATGTGCGGCCATTTTTTCATGGCCGCACATGCGCAGATGGTGAAGTTTGCGTGTGGGCGGTGGGGAAGACCAAGGGAAGCCGCCCAACAGCTGATCTGCTCGGTAGCGCGGCAGCAGCGAGGAGCCGAAGATGGGGTTTCCCCTTTGCCTGGGCAACGGGGAAACCTCATCTTCGGCTCCTCGCTGCTGCCGCGCTACCGAGCAGATCAGCTGTTGGGCGGCTGAAGGAACGTTCCCTGGGTCTTCCCCGCCACCTCGGATCCTCGCTGATGCCCGCCCGCCGTTTGCCGCTCGTCCCGTTCGCCCACCGCTCGCCCCGTTCGCCCGCCGCTATCGAACTTGCTATCGAGCCTGCTAATGAAATCCAACCCGCAGCGGCCCTTTCCCTCTCCAGGCTGCGGGAGGGGTCCGGAGAACAATGCCTGGCGCCGCGCTCCCGGCTGGGCTTTTTTCCCCCATTTCCCCTCGGGTGGAATTTCAGACCCTCCGCCGGTTGGATTTCATTAGCAGGCTCGATAGCAAGTTCTTCCTCCCTTTAGAAAGCCCCGCAGCCTCCTCCGCCCGGCGAGGCCGCCAGCGAGGACCCGCAAAGCCGCCGCAGCGAGGCCAAGCCGCCCGCTCCCACGGCACGGGCTCCCAACACAGCGCCGCACAGCCCGCCCTCGGCGATGCCTCCGCGGATCTGCAAGCCCAGCCGAGCGACGCCTCTGGTCTGGGCGAAGGCAGTGGGCAGGCCCCGCCGCAGCAGTCCCCGCGGGCACCGCGCGCCAAGGGCCGGCCAGGCCGCCGGCCAACAAAGGGGCTCCCTCGCCTCCCTCGGGCAGGTTTACAAAGGCAGCGCGGCAACTTGGAGCCCAGCACGCCCCGCAGCCCTCGCCTCGCCCGCCCCCCGCCTGGCCGGCGCTCCGGCTACCCCCGGCTGAGGAAGAACCGAGTAGCCCCCGCCCTCCCCCGCCCGGCTCCCTTCAGCCCCCCGGGGCCAAGCGGGCGGGGGGCGGGCGGGACTTCGCCTGTCTCCGCCGCCCGCATCGCCCCTCCGGCGGGCCGGCCTCCCCCGCCCGCCTCTGCTGCAGCCGACTGGCACAAAAGGGCCCCGCCCGCCCTGCCCCGAAGCTTACCTTGCGAGTTTTTGGCTGCGGGGGGAGAAGTAGGACTTTCCTAACTCCCTCCCCCCGGTCGCCGTTTGCTGCTCGCCCGTTCACCTGCCCGCCATCAGGACCGCCGCGCACTAACTTGATGACGGCCAAGCCGTCCCAGATCGTGGGGAGGGGAGCTCTTCTCCAGCCAGGGGACGGCGAGGCCCTCCCAATGCCCCACGCTTGGAGCCGGAGTGAGGCCACTTCCGCCTCCGGATGAAGGAATCTCCTCAAACTCAAAGCCTGTATCCTGCCGCCCGGTTTACCCAGGACACGAGCGGCGAAGTGAGCCACAGCCACCTCCGTTCGGGCGAAGGAATCCCTGGGCAACGGGGAAACCCCACTGAAACCGGGCGGTTTGCACTTTCCATTCCTCCAAGTCACTTCGCCGCTCGTGTCCTGGGTAAACCGGGCGGCAGGATACAGGCTTTGAGTTTGAGGAGATTCCTTCATCCGGAGGCGGAAGTGGCCTCACTCCGGCTCCAAGCGTGGGGCATTGGGAGGGCCTCGCCGTCCCCTGGCTGGAGAAGAGCTCCCCTCCCCACGATCTGGGACGGCTTGGCCGTCATCAAGTTAGTGCGCGGCGGTCCTGATGGCGGGCAGGTGAACGGGCGAGCAGCAAACGGCGACCGGGGGGAGGGTAGCCGGAGCGCCGGCCAGGCGGGGGCGGGCGAGGCGAGGGCTGCGGGGCGTGCCGTGCTCCAAGTTGCCGCGCTGCCTTTGTAAACCTGCCCGAGGGAGGCGAGGGAGCCCCTTTGTTGGCCGGCGGCCTGGCCGGCCCTTGGCGCGCGGTGCATCGCCGAGGGCGGGCTGAGCGGCGCTGTGTTGGGAGCCCGTGCCGTGGGAGCGGGCGGCTTGGCCTCGCTGCGGCGGCGGCGGCTTTGCGGGTCCTCGCTGGCGGCCTCGCCGGTCGGAGGAGGCTGCGGGGCTTTCTAAAGGGAGGAAGAACTTGCTATCGAGCCTGCTAATGAAATCCAACCGGCGGAGGGTCTGAAATTCCACCCGAGGGGAAATGGGGGAAAAAAGCCCAGCCGGGAGCGCGGCGCCAGGCATTGTTCTCCGGACCCCTCCCGCAGCCTGGAGAGGGAAAGGGCTGCTGCGGGTTGGATTTCATTAGCAGGCTCGATAGCAAGTTCGATAGCGGCGGGCGAACGAGGCGAGCGGCGGGCGAACGAGGGGAGTGGGGGGCGAACGAGGGGAGCGGCGGGCGAACGAGGGGAACGGCGGGCGAACGAGGGGAGTGGGGGGCGAACGAGGGGAGCGGCGGGCGAACGAGGGGAGTGGGGGGCGAACGAGGCGAGCGGCGGGCGAACGAGGGGAGTGGGGGGGCGAACGAGGGGAGCGGCGGGCGAACGAGGGGAGCGGCGGGCGAACGAGGGGAGCGGGGGGCGAACGAGGGGAGCGGCGGGCGAACGAGGGGAGTGGGGGGCGAACGAGGGGAACGGCGGGCGAACGAGGGGAGTGGGGGGCGAACGAGGGGAGCGGCGGGCGAACGAGGGGAGTGGGGGGCGAACGAGGGGAGCGGCGGGCGAACGAGGGGAGTGGGGGGCGAACGAGGGGAGCGGCGGGCGAATGAGGCGAGCGGCGGGCGAACGGGACGTGCGGCCGCCGAACGGGGCGAGCGGCAAACGGCGGGCGGGCATCAGCGAGGATCCGAGGCGGCGGGGAAGACCCAGGGAAGGTTCCTTCGTCCGCCTAGCAGCTGATCTGCTCGGCAGCGCAGCACCAGCGAGGAGCCGAAGATCTTCGGCTCCTCGCTGCTGCTGCGCTGCCGAGCAGATCAGCTGCTAGGCGCCCGCTCGAGAGCAAGAGGGGGAGAGATAGAGAAAGAGAGAGAAGGAAAGAAAGATGAGAGAGGGAGGAAGAGAGTGTGAGAGAGGAAGAAGCAACATAGAGAAAGAGGGGGAAGACCCAGGGAAGCCTCTGCCCGGCGGGGAAACTCCACCATCTACGCATAGGGCACGCATGCGCAGATGGTGGAGTTTACTTCCGGGTTGAAAACTCGCGATATAGCGTTTAGCGAACATCGAGATCGCGAAACTCGAGGGTTCACTGTATATATATATATATATATATATATATATATATATATATATATATATTTGTTTTCGTAAATTTTCACGGGTATATGTATGTAGATTGTTCTGAGTTCGGGTTTTGCCCTGTGTAATATTTTGCATGTTTATGCGACGTTTCGGCGAAATCACATTCACCATCATCAGGCTGAAGTTTCCAAGCTTCGTGCTGTTGTAAAATGGAATGTTTGCAACTGTCATTTCTTCCTAGTGTATAGTGTGGGGGTGGAGATTTGGTTTGAATGTAGCAAATAGATTGGGTGATTATGTTTCAGTGATCTGATTGGTTGGTGTAATCATAATTATTAGAAGGATTGACATGGTGATTTTTATGAAGTGTTTTTTGTTTAAGGCTGGTTTCCAAATTTCAAAATTCCAAATTCATAATTATTAGAAGGATTGATATGGTGATTTTTATGAAGTGTTTTTTTTTTAAAGGCTGGTTTCCAAATTTCTGGTAGGCGGGATGTGTCATCTCTTTTATTCATGCAAAGGGGGCTCCTCTCAATTTCTATGGCTTCTAGAGCAATTCTTCTATATAAATTCTCTGTTTTGTGAAGTAATTTAGTTTTTTCAAAGTCAATTTCGTGCCCTGTTTTTTTTAATGTGCTGGACAAGGGAGGAAGTCTTTTCTTCTTTTTTAACTGCATTCACATGTTCTGCAAGGCGTGCACTTACTCTTCGGTTGGTTTGTCCAATGTATGTGGCTGCACATGTTTTGCAAGGGATTTCATAGATTCCTTGGTATTCCAATTGGATTTTATCTTTGGGGCTCCTTAGGATATTAGATATTTTTTGGTTGGTGCAAAATGAAGTTTTGATGTTATGTTTGTGCAGGATTTTACTAATTTTGTCTGTGGTGCCCTTGATGTAAGGGAGGAAACGTCGCATAAACATGCATAAACATGCAAAATATTACACAGGGCAAAACCCGAACTCAGAACAATCTACATACATATACCCGTGAAAATTTACGAAAACAAATATCTTACCTCTACGGGGAGGACACTTTCCTACTGACTAGGACCTATGAAAAACTTGAAGTCAGAAAAGCCTCCATCTTATGTGATCTCACATTCCTACGCAACTGCAGGGACAAAAGAATAATTCCCAAATACTTCCAACTAAAATTCCACCCAAAAACCCCAACCATTGAGAGGATCCTAAAAAGAACTGAATTAGCCCTAATCAGAAATGAATTCCACAAAAAAAGATTCATACTTGATGAAATCAACAAAAGTCTACTCTCTCTTCACCTTAAAATCAGCAACCAATTACACCCTATACTCTGGGATAAATTCAAACAAATATCAATCTGGAGAGCAGAAACAGAAACCCAATATAAGACAGACACACATAATAAAAAACTCCAAAAACTAGAAATACAGCAGAAACCCAGCCCTCCACAACAACTTATGACCAAAACAGTACATAACATATCAGACAGGATACTCACCACTACAGAAACCAATATTCTTTCAAAAGGATTCAATTTTGCAATAACTCCAAAATGTATCCCAACTGAAAACATCATATGTGGAATTGAAACAAATCTAAATAAAATAAACCCAGATACAGCCAACAAAATCAGACTTAAAGTCACTAATATTCTCTGCTCTAGTAAACCTCCTAAAAGCAACATACAAAAGGAGGAAAGAGATGCACTTATCAATTTGAAGAAAGACAGTCATATAACCATCCTCCCAGCCGACAAAGGAAACTCCACAATAGTGATGAATACAGCAGACTACAAAGAAAAAATGACAACTCTACTACAAAACCCAGCCTACAAACTCCTAAGCACAGATCCTACCACCTACCTAGAAAAAACTACCAAATCCAAAATCAAGGCCTCTCCCATCAGCGAAGAAATCCAGCAAAAAATCATCCCCAGAGAAAAATCTTCCATATGTCCAAAACTCTATGGCCTTCCAAAAATACACAAGGAAGGAATACCTCTCAGACCAATAGTCAGTTCTATAGGCTCCCCTCTACAAAACCTTGCCAAATTTTTAGCCAAATACCTTCAACCATATACAGAAACTATTACCTCATATGTTCAAAATTCATTCTACTTTATACAAATAATCAAAAAACAAAACCTACAACCCGATGACCTACCTGTGAGTTTTGATGTCGTTTCCCTTTTCACACAAATACCTATTAAAGAAGCCTTGACAGCTATCCAGGACAAACACAAACCCCCCAAATATATCCTAGACCTTACCAACCACTGCCTGACCAATACATACTTCATCTATAATGAACAAAGATATAAACAGATAGAGGGAGCCCCCATGGGATCACCTCTCTCACCGGTCATCGCCAACCTCTATATGGAATATTTCGAAAATAATGCATTAGAGCAATCCAAATACAAACCTAAACTTTGGCTGAGATATGTTGATGATACCTTTGTAATTTGGCCACATGGTAAGGAAAAACTAGACAATTTCCTCACACATCTTAACAGCCTACACCCCAAAATACAGTTTACTATGGAAACAGAAATCAATGATCAACTTCCCTTTATAGATGTACTGGTCTATAAAAAAACCCAATGGCAGCCTAGGACACACTATCTACCAAAAGAAAACCCATACCAACCGTTATCTAAATGCACACTCACACCACCACCCCGCACAAATCACCTCAGTGGCCAAAACTCTCATCACCAGAACCAAACGCTTAGCTGACCATGAGCACTTAAAAACTGAATTGAACAAACTCAAAGATGTATTAATTTCTAATGGATTCGAAGAGAAAACAATCACAAATCTAATCAAAAAAGCGACACCCCCCAAAAAACAAGATCAAGAACAGGACAATGGTACCACCATCCTCCCTTACATCAAGGGCACCACAGACAAAATTAGTAAACTCCTGCACAAACATAACATCAAAACTTCATTTTGCACCAACCAAAAAATATCTAATATCCTAAGGAGCCTCAAAGATAAAATCCAATTGGAATACCAAGGAATCTATGAAATCCCTTGCAAAACATGTGCAGCCACATACATTGGACGCCTTGCAGAACATGTGAATGCAGTTAAAAAAGAAGAAAAGACTTCCTCCCTTGTCCAGCACATTAAAAAAACAGGGCACGAAATTGACTTTGAAAAAACTAAATTACTTCACAAAACAGAGAATTTATATAGAAGAATTGCTCTAGAAGCCATAGAAATTGAGAGGAGCCCCCTTTGCATGAATAAAAGAGATGACACGTCCCGCCTACCAGAAATTTGGAAACCAGCCTTAAACAAAAAAAAAAAACACTTCATAAAAATCACCATATCAATCCTTCTAATAATTATGAATTTGGAATTTTGAAATTTGGAAACCAGCCTTAAACAAAAAACACTTCATAAAAATCACCATGTCAATCCTTCTAATAATTATGATTACACCAACCAATCAGATCACTGAAACATAATCACCCAATCTATTTGCTACATTCAAACCAAATCTCCACCCCCACACTATACACTAGGAAGAAATGACAGTTGCAAACATTCCATTTTACAACAGCACGAAGCTTGGAAACTTCAGCCTGATGATGGTGAATGTGATTTCGCCGAAACGTCGCATAAACATGCAAAATATTACACAGGGCAAAACCCGAACTCAGAACAATCTACATATATATATATATATATATATATATATATATATATATATATATATATATATATATATATATATGACGGTCTTGGTATATTCGGGTTTCTTCCCGTGAAGGATTTGGAAATTTCTGGCGACGTTTCGACGAGGTCTCACTCGTCATCTTCAGGCTGGTGTTTCTGTCCTTGTTCTAAGGGTGTTCGCCTTAGAACAAGGACAGAAACACCAGCCTGAAGATGACGAGTGAGACCTCATCGAAACGTCGCCAGAAATTTCCAAATCCTACACGGGAAGAAACCCGAATATACCAAGACCGTCATACCTATACCCGTGAAAATCTAAGAATATATATATATATATATATATATATATATATATGTGTGTGTGTGTGTGTGTGTGTGTGTGTGTGTGTGTGTGTGTGTTACATGTTTTTGCTGAATTTGAAAATTAAGGGAGACTAGGATAGATCTATTTCGGCCTTATTTTGGCATCATCAGCTAGCCATACCCTCACTGGGACTTGAACCTGCAACCGTTGCCTTGTAAGGCAGAGAATTAACCTCTAGGCTACAGTATCCAATCCTTTCAGCTCTGTATATATATGGGAGGGTGAGAGGGGGAAGCGCAGGCAGATGGGAATAATGAACTTGCTGCAGAGCTGCACAGCGAGTGTTATGGAGACGTTTATTTTATTTATTTATTATTAGAGTTGGAAGGGACCTTATAGGTCATCTAGTCCAACCCCCTGCTCAGCCAGGAGACAGTACACCATCCCAGAGAGATGGCCGTCCAATCTCCTTTTGAATGTGTCGAGTGATGGGCCGTTCACAACCTCTACTGGCAGGCCTTCTCCGGGTCCCGTCGACTAAACAATGTCATTTGGCAGGACCCAGGGGAAGAGCCTTCTCTGTGGTGGCCCCGGCCCTCTGGAATCAAATCCCTTCAGAGATTCAAACTGCCCCCCCCCTCCTCACCTTCCGCATGGGGAAATTGATATATCCCCTTTGGCTAGTAAGATTTATGTGTGGTTATGATTGGGTAGTGTTGATTGTTTTTATTGACAGTGGCTTTCTTAAATTTAGTTTTTAATTATTGGATTTGTACCATATTGTTTATTGTTGTTGTGACCCGCCCCGAGTCTTCGGAGAGGGGCAGAATACAAATCTAATAAATTATTATTATTATTATTATTATTATTATTATTATTATTAATAATAATTATTATTTATTACATTTGTATGCCGCCCCTCTCCGAAGACTCGGGGCAGCTCACAACAATAATAAACAGTATACAGTAAACAAATCTAATATTTAAAAAGAGATATCTAAAAAACCCATTATATAAAACCATACAACATAAGCGTACCATACATAAAACTATATAAACCTGGGGGAAATGTTTCAATTCCCCCATGCCTGGCGGTATAGGTGGGTCTTAAGCAATTTACGAAAGACAAGGAGGGTGGGGGCAGTTCTAATCTCTGGGGGGAGTTGATTTCAGAGGGCCGGGGCTGCCACAGAGAAGGCTCTTCCCCTGGGGCCCGCCAGACGACATTTTATTATTATTATTATTAGTATTAGTATTATTAGTATTATTATTATAGATATTTGACAACCAACTAACCAAATAAATTCACGATAGCTAATTCATTTTGGCCATCTTGCCATGGCCATCTTGCAATGGTCAGCCCATGCAGCCATCTCACGGTCATCTTACTACAAGCTTACTACAGGCCAGTTAGCTTGACATCAATTGTAGTTAAAATGATGGAGACGCTACTCAAAAAGAGGATAAATCAGCATCTAAAAAACAATAACTTATTGGACCCAAATCAGCATGGCTTTACTGAAGGCAAATTGTGTCAGACTAATCTCATTGAGTTCTTTGTCTATGTCACAAAGGTGTTGGATCAAGGTGGTGCCGTGGATATTGCCTATCTGGACTTCAGCAAAGCCTTTGATACGGTTCCACATAAAGAGCTGATAGATAAATTAGTGAAGATTGGAATTAATCCCTGGATAGTTCAGTGGATTTCAAGCTGGCTGAAGCATAGACATCAGAGAGTTATTGTTAATGGCGAGTATTCTGAGCAGAGACAGGTTACAAGCGGTGTGCCACAAGGGTCTGTTCTGGGTCCTATTCTTTTTAATATGTTTGTGAGTGACATAGGAGAAGGTTTGGTAGGGAAGGTTTGCCTATTTGCTGATGACTCTAAAGTGTGCAATAGGGTTGATATTCCTGGAGGGGTCTGTAATATGGTAAATGATTTAGCGTTACTAGATAAATGGTCAAAGCAATGGAAACTGCAGTTTAATGTTTCCAAATGTAAAATAATGCACTTGGGGAAAAGGAATCCTAAATCTGAGTATTGCATTGGCAGTTCTGTGATAGCAAAAACTTCAGAAGAGAAGGATTTAGGGGTAGTGATTTCTGACAGTCTTAAAATGGGTGAGCAGTGTGGTCGGGCGGTAGGAAAGGCAAGCAGGATGCTTGGCTGCATAGCTAGAGGTATAACAAGCAGGAAGAGGGAGATTGTGATCCCCTTATATAGAGCGCTGGTGAGACCACATTTGGAGTACTGTGTTCAGTTCTGGAGACCTCACCTACAAAAAGATATTGACAAAATTGAACGGGTCCAAAGACAGGCTACAAGAATGGTGGAAGGTCTTAAGTATAAAACGTATCAGGAAAGACTTAATGAACTCAATCTGTATAGTCTGGAAGACAGAAGGAAAAGGGGGGACATGATCGAAACATTTAAATATGTTAAAGGGTTAAATAGGGTTCAGGAGGGAAGTGTTTTTAACAGGAAAGTGAACACAAGAACAAGGGGACACAATCTGAAGTTAGTTGGGGGAAAGATCAAAGGCAACATGAGAAAATATTATTTTACTGAAAGAGTAGTAGATCCTTGGAACAAACTTCCAGCAGACGTGGTTGGTAAATCCACAGTAACCGAATTTAAACATGCCTGGGATAAACATATATCCATTGTAAGATAAAATACAGGAAATAGTAAGAGGGCAGACTAGATGGACCTTGGGGTCTTTTTCTGCCGTCAGTCTTCTATGTTTCTATGTTTCTATGTTTCTATGAGACCTCTTGCCGCAACCAACTCAGTGCAGGACAACTCACCACAGGACAATCCATGTGGGATAACTCAACTCGATAAATTTTATCCACCAATGGTTTGGGGGGGGGGGTTGTGACAATTTGGAGACCTCCACAAAATAAATAAAAACAGGGCTAGGAGTAACTTTGTAAATGGTACATTTGTAACATTATGTACCCAGAAGAATAGACATTTGGACTTAATGCATGTCATTGCCTTAAGTGCCTCCTGATTAAAAGGGGTGTATAGGGGGTGTAGATCAGGAAAAAAGCCAATTCTTTAGGAGGTGAAATGTTCATGGATATGGAACAGTGTGTCCTGGTAGCCATTGGATGCTGCTTACAAATTGAGGCCACCCGTGTAATCGTTCATTTAAGCACAAATGTTTGGGTCCTATTTCATGTCCTTCTAAAGCTGCATTGGCTAAGACTATTCTCCCTTGACCTTCCTTATTTTATTTACATATCATTATTTCATCAGCTATAAGGCCTCAAACCCATTGCCAACACTTCCCCCCCCTCCTTCTCTTGTTTATTGGACCGTTGAACCTGGGTAAATAAAGGCAAGATGCCAACCCATCTGGTTATGATAAACAGGCTGCTAAAGTGGAGGAAGACCAAGAAGTCATAGGGGTATAGAATAATATGGAGCTTATATATACATTTCTCCAGCACTGTAGAATGTCAATGTCTCTTCCCCCCTCCCAACCATTTTTTTCTAATATGTATATTTATTTATTTATTTGTCAAACAAGCATAGTATTATAGTGCATATTAACATAACATAACATAACATAACATAACATAACATAACATAACATAACATAACATAACATAAGTAGAAGGTAGTAATAGAAAGGATAATAAGACAATAGGACAGGGACATTAGGCACAAAAGTGCACTTATGCACATACCATGGGTCTATGGTATGAGTCTCCCGAAAATTCAAGGGTACAAATTTCAGACACACACACACACACACACACACGAATGTTCAAAAACAATGTTCTTTATCACAAAAAATCAAAAGAAACAAAGCACCCTTTTTGTATTGCAAAGAGCACTCATCCCAAAACAACCTGGTAGTCTGTACAATTCCCTTAATCAGTCCTTAAGTATAGTATTATAGTGCATATTAACATAACATAACATAACATAACATAACATAACATAACATAACATAACATAACATAACATAACATAACATAACATAACATAACATAACATAAGTAGAAGGTAGTAATAGAAAGGATAATAAGACAATAGGACAGGGACATTAGGCACAAAAGTGCACTTATGCACATACCATGGGTCTATGGTATGAGTCTCCCGAAAATTCAAGGGTACAAATTTCAGACACACACACACACACACACACACACACACACAAATGTTCAAAAACAATGTTCTTTATCACAAAAAATCAAAAGAAACAAAGCACCCTTTTTGTATTGCAAAGAGCACTCATCCCAAAACAACCTGGTAGTCTGTACAAGTCCCTTAATCAGTCCTTAAGTACTTAGCTAGCAGCTGTGAAGAAATGTCACAGCCCTCCTTCTTCCACGAAGTGAAACACGCATACTTTGCTCTGCTTTGGTTTCAAAGTCGTGAAAAATCAACAAACAGCAAGGCATGGTCCTGAAGAACAACGATCAGATAATCTTCCACAACAGCCAAGCCAGCACGCTGCTATTTATATCAGCAGCTCTAATTACTGGAGCCCCACCCAAACACAGGTGGCCTCTCTTATCTCCTGTAATATTTCCTCAATTGGTCTCTTCTAAGCATAAGTCTGTGCCTGCATGGGTCTAACACTTCCTCATCCAAATCAACCGAAGATAATGGAGATTGGCTTCCTGGGCTGTGTGCCAAACCCCCCTCTTCCAAGTCACCCCCACCTTCTTCTTCGTCTGAGGAAACTACACTACCTGACTCTGTCAGCAATAAAACAGGCCTATAACATGTTGATGTTTCCCCTGCCTCCACCTCCACATTCCTTGGGGCAGGAGCTGGGCCAGAGCCAACCACAACATGCACGCCCCTTACATATCCTGGAAGTGAAAGGAATGGGGTCAGATGCTAGATCAGATACAAAAGTCATGGTTTCTATTGTTTCAAGTTGCTCTTCCCAAGCCTGACATCCTTCAGAAATGTTGGGCTACGCACAGGGGTGGGCAGCAGTCAGGATGGGGTAGAATGCAGTTCCACCGGTGGAAATGAAGATGCGTGTGAAGCTCCAGCTGATCGGCGTCTGTCACTTCCTGGGTTACTGGTCTCGGCTTGGCATTCCTTTTTTCCCCTGCTGCTGCATCTGGGCTTCTCGCTTTTTTCTTCTTTCCTCCTTCCTGGCCTCGGACGAGCTTCCCTCTTTGCTGCCCAGCTCCCTTCCAGCCTCACACAGCCACCTCCCTCCTGAGGTTCAAGCAGAAGGCGTGGGTGGAAGCGTCACTGGCAGCATTTATGCTTCCAGCAGGACCCGTTCGCTAGCTACCCAGCCTGAGGTGGGGGGGGGATGACCCAGGAAGGAGAGCGCAGGAAACGCAAATTGTCACTCCAGCGACCGACACTGGTAAGGTTGTAAGTCGAGGACTTAACAGTTCACTTGAATGATAATGATTGGTTAAGTCACTCCCACCTGGTCATATGGCTGGCAAGCCACTCCTACCCAGTCACATGACCATTAAGCCACACCCACAAAATAAGCCACACACACAGTGTGCCAGTAAAAATTTTGCCTGCCCATTACTGGCTATGCATATCTGTTGAATGTGCAGGTCAAGAATTATAGAGTCCAATTTATCTGAAGAACACCTCTAAGTAGAAGAGGAAATGTTCTAAATGTCAGTGCTCTGTAGAATTTTCTACTTTGGCGTGTAAATCAGTCATAACTAACATCTGTTTGTCTATCTATCTATCTTTTGGTCTGTTTTTCAGTATCTTTGAATATGTTGTTAATGTTCGTCCATTGTGTTCGAAGAGGACCTTGACATCTAACAGGTTGTGGGCTGTCCACGATGTGTCCGCAGGTGGCTAGTGTTCTGCCGGGCTCTCTGATAGGAGCCTCCTGAAAATTCAAGGATACAAATTTCAGACACACACACGTTTCAAAATTCAAAACAATGTTCTTTATCAGAAAAGTCAAAATAAATTAAGCACTCTTTTTATATTGCAAAGAGCACTCGTCCCAAAACAACCAGGTAGTCTGTACAATTTCCCTTAAGCAGTCATTAAGAACTTAGCCAGCAGCTGTGGAGAAACTTCACACCCCTTCTTCTTCCAATGAAGTGAGACACACACACACGCTGCTCTGCTTTGGTTTCAAAGGCGTGAAAAAGCAACAAAGTCCAGCACACAAGATTCCTGATGAAACTGCAATAGATATTCTTCCACAATGGCCAAACCGACATGCTGCTATTTATAGCAGCAGCCCAAATTACTGGAGCCCCACCCAAACACAGGTGGCCTCCCTTATTTCCTGTAATATGTTCTTACTTGGTCTCTTCTGCACATAATTCTGTGCTTGCGTGGGTCCAAAAGGTCATCATCTGAAGCTATAGAAAATAAGGAAGATTGACTGCCTTGGCTGTGTGCCAAGCCCTCCTCTGCCGAGTCACTCTCACCTTCTTCTTCGTCCGAGGAAACTAAACTCTGATCTGATTCTGTTGGCAATAACACAGGCCTGTGACATGTTGAAGTTTCCCCTGCATCCACCTCCCCATTCCCTGGGGCAGGAGCTGGGCCAGAGCCAACCAGAACAGCTGGTAAGGCCTAGATGGGCACAAAATGTTCTGCCACATGTTGCACAGACCTGTGTGGGCACCATTGTTTCAGCATTTGTAGCTCTGGCTTTGCAGAATGCTCGCTTCTCTTCTGCTACGAATGTTCTTCTCTGGCAGCCATGTGCCATGCTGGTCGATCTTGTGCCAGGGTTTTCCAGGAGGTGATGTCGATATCGAGGGACTTGAAGGAGGCTTTCAATGTGTCTTTTTATTTATTTTATTTATTTATTCATTTGTCCAATACATAAATACATAGGAAGAAAAATAGACATGTAGTAATACCGTGTTTCCCCGATAGTAAGACCCCCCCGATTGTAAGACATATGGGGGGTTTCAGGGGGGTCGGCTTATATAAGCCATACCCCGAAAGTAAGACATATGTCTTACTTTCGGGGAAACACGGTACTAAAAGCGAGGGAGCAGTTCGCAGCGCCCTGGCGGCGGTTCCCTTCGCTTTGACGGCGCTGGTCCGCTCGCTCGTCCCCGCAACTGACCCACATTTCCGGGTTGGCGAGCCTGGATTGTTTTTCCTGCGAGCGCTGGTCCCCGCTAAGCCTTCGCTTAGCGGGGACCAGCGCTCGCAGGAAAAACAATCCAGGCTGAGTGAGGCTTCGGACCAGCGCCGTCCTTCGCCTCACATTTCCGGGTTGGCGAGCCTGGATTGTTTTTCCTGCGAGCGCTGGTCCCCGCTAAGCCTTTGCTTAGCGGGGACCAGCGCTCGCAGGAAAAACAATCCAGGCTCGCCAACCCGGAAATGCGAGGCGAAGGACGGCGCTGGTCCGAAGTTGTAGAAGCGAGCCGAGCGGGCAGCCGGAGCTGCGCCCTCCTTCGCCCGCCTCCTTTCCGGCAGGCAGGTGGGGCTGCCCAACTGCGCAGAGCGGCTCCTCCCCTCCAGACGCGTGTCGGGGAAGCGGGTCGGTTGCGGGAACGAGCGAGCGGACCAGCGCCGTCAAAGCGGAGAGAACCGAGCAGATCAGCTGCTGGGCGGCCTCCCTGGGTCTTCCCGACTTCACCCTGTCAATTTGGTTAGTGGAGGCGGGAAACGGCAGGGGGGGGGTATGTAAGACATACCCCGAAAGTAAGACCTAGTGGGGCTTTTGCGGGTAAAAAGATAGTAAGACACTGTCTTACTATCGGGGAAACACGGTATATATAAGGGTAAAAGTGAACTTAGAGGAGTGGATATATGAAAGAAAGAGAATATATATGATAAGTGAGAGAAAGGAAAGACAATTGGACAGGGGACGAAAGGCATACCAGTGCACTTATGTACGCCCCTTACTGGCCTCTTAGGAACCTGGAGAGGTCAATCGTGGAGAGTCTAAGGGAGAAATGTTGGGGGTAAGGGGTTGACACAATTGAGTCCGGCAATGAGTTCCACGCTTCGATAACTCGATTGTTGAAATCATATTTTTTACAGGCAAGTTTGGAGCGTATTAAGTTTGAATCTGTTGCGTGCTCTTGTGTTGTTGCGGTTGAAGCTGAAGTAGTCATTGACCGGTAGGACGTTGCAGCATATGATCTTGTGGGCAATACTCAAATCGTGTTTGAGGCGCCATAATTGTAGGCTTTCTAGGCCAGGATTGTTAGTCTATTTTCTAGAATATTCTGTTTCGAGTGGAGGAGTGAAGGGCACTTCTGGTGAAATATCTTTGGACATTTTCGAGAGTGTTGATGTCTGAGATGTGGAATGGGTTCCAGACAGATGAGCCGTAGTCTAGGATGGGTCTGGCAAAAGATTTGTAGGCTCTGGTGAGTAGTGTGAGATTGCCTGAGCAGAAGCTGCGTAGGATCAGGTTAACAACTCTAGAAGCTTTTTTGGCGATGTTGTTGCAGTGGTTTGTATTGCTTCCTTTGTCCCTCCTGTGATCGCTTTCCTTTAGATGGCTCACCATAGAGGAGCTGTTTAAGGATGCGATGGACTGGCATCCTAGCAACATGGCCTGCCCAGCGTGTCTGGGCTTTCATCAGCAGGGTGGGAATTGATGGCATGATGATGATGATGATGATGATGATAATGATTATTTAGATTTGTGTGCCACCCCTCTCCGAAGCCTTGGAGTGGCTCACAGCATACAATATAAAACAGTAAATACAGAGACAAATCTAATTAATTAAAAAGTACATAAGCTAAAAACCCGATATATTAAAAATCAATCAAACAAATTCAAATCACAGAATACATCACATTTATTGGCCAGGGGCCCAAGATCTAATTACCCCAAGCCTGGTGACATAAGTGAGTCTTAAGACTCTTGCAAAAGGCGAAGAGAGTGGGGGCAGTGTGAATTTCCAGGGGGAACTGATTCCAAAGGGCTGGGCCCCCCACAGAGAAGGCTCTTCCCTTTGGTCGCACCAAAAGACATTGTCTGGTTGATGGAACCTGGAGAAAGCCAACTATGTGGGATCTAACCAGTGGCTGGGATTCATATGTCACCTGTATACAGTCCAAGTCTCATTGGCAAACTGGAATGTGTTGTTACATATATAGCAAAGCCCCTTATGGCTTGGGACTTGATTACTTGAAGGACTGTCTGTCTCCCAGAGTATTGGTCTGGTCAATTTCATATTGTAGGTTTAGTGAACTCTGTGTGCCATCTATTAAAACTCCACAAGTGTGATTTCTGCCCTCTGGAGTGAAATGTCCCCCAAGATCCAAATGGCCGCCACCCTGAAGGACCAGCCTCTTCACCCAGGGCTTTGATAATGGAGGTTAGAGACTGGCTTGTCTTTACCTTTTTTCTAGGACAGAGAGAGAGGGGGGCGAAGGGAGGGAGGGAGGGAGGAAGAGAGAGAGAGAGAGAGAGAGAGAGAGAGAGAGAGATGTAAGAGAATATTTATTGCTCAGGATTGAAATGTGTAGTGCTTGGTGCTTGCTGAGCTTCAATCTTCTCTTGCAGACATTTCTACAACATACAGTGTAATGATAGTTATAATCGCAGTTTAGGAATACACTCCAAGACCAGGGAAGTCTTAATACCACTCTACTATGCCCTGGTCCGACCACACCTGGAGTACTGTATTCAGTTCTGGTCACCACACTTCAAAAGAAACATTGAAACTCTGGAGAAGGTGCAAAAAAGAGCAACCAAGATGATTAAGGGATTGGAAACCAAGACTTACGAAGAGAGACTGAGGGAACTGGGCATGAATAGCCTAAAGAAAAGGAGGGCCAGGGTGGACATGATAGCAGTCTACAAGCATACGAGGGGATGTCACAGAGAGGAGGGGATCACTTTATTCTTCAGGGCACCAGAGGGCTGGATGAGGAACAACAGCTGGAAACTGACCAAGGAGAGATTCAACATGGAGATAAGGAGAAACTTCCTGATGGTCAGAGCGATCAACCATTGGAACAACCTACCAGCGGACGTTGGGAACTCCAACACTCTGGACATTTTTAAGAGAAGATTGAACTGCCACTTGACTGGTGTACTATAGGGTTCCTGCTTGGGCAGAGGGTTGAACTTGATGGCCTTCGTGGTCCCTTTCAACTCTAACAATAAACAAACAAACAAACAAACAAACAAACAAATAAATAAATAAATAAATAGGTGTAGGACAAGCAGACACTGTCAGCACCCTCAATCAAACTACATCCAAAAATACTAGGAAATTTCTGGAAGCATGGCATTCAGACCTATTAGCCATCAACAGACGCATAGGATAAACCACATCTACACACCATTCAAAGGAGACCAACCTCCCTCCAAACAATAAGGAAATAAAAAGGCCAGAATGCATCCTCTTCAGCTGCTAGCACCCAGAGAAGCAGGGATTAACACCAGGCAAACAGTCAAGCAGAAATTATTTCCCATCCCACCCCATCCTATCCCAACCCAACCCATTATATTGCACTGTCACATTTCAGCAATACCTTTGGCAAGGGTTCAGGGACATCAACCAAATCTTTCTTTCTTTCTTTCTTTCTTTCTTATTTATTCATTCATTCATTCATTCATTTGATTTTTATGCCACCCTTCTCCTTAGACTCAGGGCGGCTTACAACATGTTATCAATAGCACTTTTTAACAGAGCCAGCATATTGCCCCCACAATCCGGGTCCTCATTTTACCCACCTCGGAGGGATGGAAGGCTGAGTCAATCTTGAGCCGGTGATGAGATTTGAACCGCTGACCTTCAGATCTACAAGTCAGCTTCAGTGGCCTCCAGTACAGCACTCTACCTGCTGCGCCACCCCGGCTCATGAGTCCTGATCTTCAATTGTACATGTCAATCTGAAGAATTATCTTTCTAATCCTCTATGGCTGCCACTGGTTCCAACTATCAACAGATTATCACTGCTGATTTGAGGATCTGGAGTTTCTTTAGTTTGAAGTTTACTGTCACATTTCAGCAATACCTTTGGCAAAAGCTCAGGGACATCCACCAAAGCTTAGGAGTCCTGACCTTCAATTGTACATCTCAATCTGAAGAATTATCTTTCTAATCCTTTATGGCTACCACTGGTTCCAACTATCAACAGATTATCACTGATGATTTGAGGATCTGGAGCTTCTTTAGTCTGAAGCTTATGAGAAACAACTATTCCTTGGAAGGCTAACACTGACAATGGAGGTTCCTAAACCAACAAGGTCCACCCTGCTCCTGGCTTATATATCCTTACCTGATCCTGAATGGATATTGTCAAACAATTTGAATAAGATACAGATTACATCTCAATGAGGAAATACCAGGAACACAAAACTGCAATTTTGCCACAGCAAACATTTATTTTTCCCGATTTAAACATGTACTTAGTCAAAATCTCACTGTGTGGAGCAGCCAAGATTTCTCCCACCTGAACTCCCAATTTGCATATCAGCCTATCCGTGGAGAAGTTCCAAAATATATTGTTTGCATCTGAAACGTCCTTGGCCTTCCCATTCAGGCTTCTTCCAAACATCTGGCCTTCCGAGGATTTCCGAGACCGTCTGCAGACAGATCAGCAACTAAAGAATAGTGAGCCATTGTAAAACAAGCAATCACCCTCTGATGCAATTACTGTTAAATCTTCCTCTACAATGGAAAACTGCAGTTGTAAATTGTCCGTCTGGTTCAGTGATGTTCTTGGTTAACAAACTGAGATTTGGCACGTAGCACACTGGATAATTTCTGACAGTTTGAGGAAGTGTCTGCTATTCCCACGTGATGGATCAAGGCACACTAATGGACTAACAGGAACTCTGTTGATACGTTTCTTTGGCTTCAGGAAATGAATGCTGGCAAGACAAGGAACATGGTGTCTTCCACTTCCAGGACACAGTTTGAAACCAGTTGTTTGGGTTGCAAACTTGCTGCCTTTAAAGTTGTCTTTAGAATTAAGAATGTCCAGTCTGATTTAAAAGGATTTTTTTTTAATTTAAAAAAAATGTATAGACTGCCCTTCTCCTATTGAACTCAGGGCGGCTTACAGGAATAAAATAGTAACAGAATTGAGGAGGAATTTCCTGACAGTTAGGTAAATTAATCAGTGGAACAGCTTGCCTCCAGAAGTTGTGAATGCTTCAACACTGGAAGTTTTTAAGAAGATGTTGGACACCCATTTGTCTGAAATAGTGTAGGATTTCCTGCCTAAGCAGGGGGTTGAACTAGAAGACCTCCAAGATCCATTCCAACTCTGTTGTTGTTGTTGTCATCAACAACATCATCATCATTATTGTTGTTGTTATTATTAGAGTAGAGTAGAGTAGAATAGAATAGAATAGAATAGAATAGAATAGATCTTTATTGGCCAAGTGTGATGGGACACAGAAGAAATTTGTTTCAAGTGCATATGCTCACAAGGTACATACAAGCAACAAAGGGACAATCATAAGATACAAATAGGAGTAGGTAACAAGAAAGATGAGAAGGACAATAGTAATACAACCCTACTACATGATTAGATAGCAGTGTTCCAATATCTCAGGGGCTGCCACAAAGAAGAGAGAGTCAACCTATAGGGTTCCTGCTTAGGCAGGGGGTTGGACTTGATGACCCGCATGGTCCCTTCCAACTCTAACAATAAATAAATAAATAAACAAACAAACAAATAAATAAATAAACCTATTCTCCAAAGCACCTGAGGGTAAGACAAGAGGCAATGAGTGGAAACTAATCAAGGAGAAAAGCAACCAAGAAGAAATTTCCTGACAGTTAGAACAATTAATCAGTGGAACAGCTTGCCTCCAGAAGTTGTTAGTGCTCCAATATTGGAAATTTTTAAGATGTTGGATAACCATTTGTCTGATGTAGTGTAGGGTTTCCTGCCTGGGCAGGGGGCTGGAGTAGAAGACCTTTAATAACTCTGTTATTGTAATTCTAATATCCTTAGGCATTATGGGAATTATGTGTTTAGCAGAGTGGTGGCACGGAGGGAAAAAAAACTGTCTTTGTGTCTAGTTAGTTTGGCATGCAACACCGTTTAGTGGCATCCTGAGGGGAGAAGTTGAAACAGTATGTGAGAGGTCTGTAGATATTTTCTCAGCCCCGTTTCTGGGGGAAAGAAGTAAAGAAGAAGTAAAGAATTCAACTGGAAATGAACCTATGAATTACATTGAATTCAATTTTATCCTCACTCACCCTCCCCCCCTTTTTTGGTCTACACTATACTGACTCACTGGAATGCAGCCCTACCATGCCAATACGATCCAAAGATGTCATCTTGGGTTCTGAGTCATCTAGGCATTGTCTGGCTAGCTAAGCCTTCTTTTCTGACATGCCGCCCAGCAGCTATCTCAGAGGTGAGCCACAGTAAAATCATATGGTATTAAAACTCACTTGGATGTTTCTATGTTTCTATATCATCACCGACTTCCTGCATTAACAGGGAAGGATAAAACTGTTCTGCTCTGGATTACTCGGATTGGAACAAAAGGAGAATCCACGTGCAGAGATTTCAAAGCAAACACTTTCATATTTAAAACAGGATTTATACAACCAAGGTCGGGTCTATGTTGGCAGCTTTCCCAGTTAAATTGGCTAAGAGATAAGGAATGGGCTGCAGTGGAGAATCAAAGCTAATTAAAACATCCCTCAGTGAGATAATGACCTTCGATCACACACACACACTCATGGGTCGCCAGGTTTTCCTCAGATGTCTGCATCTCTGCTCGATGGATTTAAAAGAATAAGAACAGTTTGCCAGCGAAGCATTTCTGGAACCCCAAATCTAGGACTTCCACCATTACAAATGTTAGAATTCCACACCCCTTTACCCAGAAATTCTCACTTATATTTTGTCTGGGTGTGGTCAACTGTTCCCTAGAGATGTAACTGACTAGACTTTCATTCATAGACTCACCTTCTGGAACTTTTCCCATAAAGATATTCCTGCCTGCTTTGTGACTTTCTGAGCCAGGCATCTAATAGGGGCTCCTAATCTCTCTCCTCCTCTGACTCAGACATTACCATTATTGGGGATTTTACAGCCTCTGGAGGTTCCTCAGGTTCCAATTCTCCCTCACTCTTACTATCTAACTCATCTGTCAAGAACACTGGCCTAGATATCAAGATGGATCCGGTTCATCCTCCTCAGAATCTATTTATTTATTAATTTATTTATTGTTCGAGTTGAAAGGGACCATGAAGGCCATCGAGTTCAACCCCCTGCCCAAGCAGGAACCCTATAGTACACCAGTCAAGTGGCAGTTCAATCTTCTCTTAAAAATGTCCAGAGTGTTGGAGTTCACAACGTCCGGTGGTAGGTTGTTCCATTGGTTGATCGCTCCAACCGTCAGGAAGTTCCTCCTTATCTCCATGTTGAATCTCTCCTTGGTCAGCTTCCAGCCGTTGTTCCTCGTCCGGCCCTCTGGTGCCCTGGAGAATAAAGTGATCCCCTCCTCTCTGTGACATCCCCTCATATACTTGTAGACTGCTATCATGTCCGCTCTGGCCCTCCTTTTCTCTAGGCTATCCATACCCAGTTCCCTCAGTCTCTCTTCATAAGTCTTGGTTTCCAATCCCTTAATCATCTTGGTTGCTCTTTTTTGCACCTTCTCCAGATTTTCAATGTCTCTTTTGAAGTGTGGTGACCAGAACTGAATACAGTACTCCAGGTGTGGTCAGACCAGGGCGTAGTAGAGTGGTATTAAGACTTCCCTGGTCTTGGAGTGTATTCCCTTGTTGATGCAGCTTAGGATTATGACTAACTGAGCTGGCTGTGGACCACTCACAACAAAAACTGGCACGCCAGTCAAGTCACAGGTGATGAGGGAACCCTAGAGTTATTTCATGAGATGGAATAGCTTGGGCATTTGCCAGGAAAACAAAGCAAAGCACAGCACAGCAAAGCAAAATCAAGGCAGTTAAAACAAGTTTTTCCCTCCTGCCTGTACAGAATGTGGAGTTTTTGGCACAAGAATGAAAACCCTGGCAGCGCGGCTTTAAACTTAAGTGTGCATCCCCCAGCAATGAAGACATCTAATCTATTCTTTCTGTAGCTTCTCCTGCCAAATCAGCGAAGCCAGTGCGTGGTTTGGCTTTTCGTTTCTACAATTGATTCGATGTAGGAAACCCAATCCTTCGATCTCTTCATTCTGCGTTTCGGAACATTTGCAGAGAGAAGATCCAACCCCCTTCCCTTGACTCGAAATCCCATGCTCCACAGGAACCGTGCTTTTTTGTCAGCTGCAAATGTTATTAAGAGCAGCTACTATCTGTAATGTGGTTTCTTATTTAAAAAATGACGTCCCTTGTTGTTGCTTGATGTTCCCCGTAAGGGAGTAGCCTGAGTTTATATGCAACTGGAATTTTTTTTTAAAAAAAGAAAAAGAAAAGGGCTGATTTGAAAATGTGCACAGCATCTAGCTTTGGTATCTGCCCTGGTTTCTGAAACATATTTGAACTTCTAAGCAGCATTTAAAGTTAATGAGAATTCAGATTGCAATATTGCCCCATACATTTTGTACATAAATAGGAACATATTTTCACATAAAAAATATTTAACTTTCCACATTCAAAGCAGAATCTTCCTGTGCAGTGGGAACTTGCTGTTTCTGAACTTTGTGGATTTTTCATACCTTTGACACCAAAGCAGAGTAAAATGTGTGTGTGTTTCACTTCGTGGGAAGAAGGAGGGCTGTGACGTTTCTTCACAGCTACTAGCTAAGTACTTGAGGACTGATTAAGGGACTTGTACAGCCTACAAGGTTGCTTTGGGGAAGAGTGCTCTTTGCAATACAAAAAGGGTGCTTTGTTTCTTTTGAATTTTGTGATAAAGGACATTGTTTTGAACTTTCAAACATGTGTGTGTCTGAAATTTGTTCCCGTGAATTTTTGGTAGGTTTCTACCAGAGAGCCCTGCAGAACACATACATATAATACATACATACATATGTGCGCGCACACACACACACACACAACTCCGCACTGGCTCCCAGCTTGTAAAAGAAACCAGGTTTAAGTGATGTCGGCAGAGAGTTTCCTCCCAGTTCTAAAACCAATGACCCTCTGAAGCCATTCCTGTAGCCTGCGGATGTTGGAGCTTTGCTCTAGCAGAGTTTGAGCTGGTCTTGCAGTGGATAGTGTGGCTATGACCAGCACAGCCCCCCAAATAAAACACTTCCACATAAACACCCCACTTTTTCAGCTACTGGTCAGCAACAGAGTTCTCAGAACCCATGAGTGCTTGTATGTTTGCTGGCCAACACAGAGTTGTTCCCTTCTTCCTTGAAATGCAGGTCTTCAGCTACTCACTCCTGGGCGCACGTGAGCCTGGACCCACTTCGGGTGCCATTTCGCCCGGGAGCGGTCTGAGGCTGTGCATCATGGGTCTTCCTTCCCATTCTGTTATTCCAAATGTCCAAAGATATTTCACCAGAAGAGCCCTTCACTCCTCCACTTGAAACAGAATATCCTACGAAAATAGACTAACAATCCTGGGCTTAGAAAGCCTAGAACTACGGCGCCTAAAACACGACTTGAGTATTGCCCACAAGATCATATGCTGCAATGTCCTACCAGTCAATGACTACTTCAGCTTCAACCGCAATAACACAAGAGCACGCAACAGATTCAAACTTAATACGAACCGCGCCAAACTTGACTGTAAAAAATATGATTTCAACAATCGAGTTATCGAAGCATGGAACTCATTACCAGACTCAATTGTGTCAACCCCCTACCCCCAACACTTCTCCCTTAGACTCTCTATGATTGACCTCTCCAGATTCCTAAGAGGCCAGTAAGGGGCGTACATAAGTGCACTGGTGTGCTTTCGTCCCCTGTCCAATTGTCTTTCCTTTCTTTCACCTATCTTATATATTCTCTTCCTTTCATATATCCTCTCCTCTAAGTTCACTTTCACTCTCTTTTATATTATCATATGTCTATTTTTCTTCCTATGTATCTGTGTATTGGACAAATCAATCAATAAATAAAATATTCTGTACAGAAAGCTCTATCCTCCATTTTCTGCAGCAGCCTCCTCGCACATACCAATGGTCACTAAATAAACTGTTGTAAGGTGAGGACTATCTGTACTTGCAGATTTGGGCACCGGACAGTTAATCCTGGAGCCCATACTACGATCAGAGTCTACTTCAAGTCAAACTTGGCTCCTGGTGACTACGGAGATATGCCCGTGTAGTTTTCTTGGCAACGTTAAGCCAGTAGTTTGCTATTAAACTTTTCAGGATGTTTGGGGTTTTTTAAAACTTCCCAATCAGTTAAAAAAAGGGGTGATCCCAAGTTCAGCAGCTTTATATTTTTTAAAAGATCAGATGAGATTCTGTTGCATTTCCCACTGCCATTGTAGATACTTTGGCCCACTTGTTTTTTGCTTCCACCTATTTTCTTACCAGTCCAACTGGAAGAGGGTGGAATCAGGAAAGGGAGAGAGAAAATAGTGTGTGAAAGGCCTCAGGAGTTGTGTTGGGCGAACCAAACTCGCAAAGTTCGGGTTCGTGCCGAACTTTGTAATGTTCGGCATGCTGAACCCGAACCCGAACTTTTTAAAAAGTTCGGGTAAAGTTTGGGTTTGGCGTTTGGCCAAACATTGCAAAACACCGCCCCCCCAGGAAGAGAGTGTGGAATCCCATCATGGGATTTCCCACCTCCTTTTGCTTGTGGTGCTGCAAGCAAAAGGAGGTGGGACATCACACGAGGGGATTCTGAGGGTGTGGCTTTGACGTCACGGAGACTACTTCTTGGCTGGCCGAAACAGGGAGGAAGGAGTCTCCGTGATGTCAAAGCCCCGCCCCTGGAATCCCATCGTGGGATTTCCCACCTCCTTTTGCTTGCGGCAAGCAAAAGGAGGTGGGAAATCCCACGATGGGATTCCCCACTCTCCTCCCGGGCGGCAGCTTTTTGCAGCGTTCAGCCAAATGCCGAACCCGAACCCGAACTCTACCCAAACATTACCAAAACTTTACCAAAACTTTACCAAAACTTTTAAAAAAAGTTAAAAAAATCAGCTGCTGCTGTTCGGGTTCGGGTAAAGTTCGAGTTCGGGTTTGGCAAACTCACCCGAACTTCACGGCAAAGTTCGGGTGAGTTTGTCGAACCCGAACTTCGTGAAGTTCGCCCAACCCTACTCAGGAGGTATCTGAACTATGGCCCATCTCTCCTGGCACCGCCGTTGCCTAGAGTAGTGATGGTGAACCTATGGCACGGGTGTCACATGTGGCACATGGAGCCATGTCTCCTGGCACATGAGCTGTTGTCCTAGCTCAGCTCCAGTGTGCATGTGTGTACCAGCCAGCTGTTTTTCGGCTTGCCTGGAGGCTCTGGGAGGGGAGGGTATTTTGGCTTCCAGAAAGCCTCTTGGGGCATGCGGGAGGGTATTTTTGCCTCTGGAGACTCAGGAGGGCGAAACACGGGTCTACTGGGCCCACCAGAGTTTGGGAAATGGGATGTTTCTGGCCTCCAGAGGACCTCTGTGGGGGTGGGGGGGTTGTGGAGGCCATTTTTGCCATCCCCAGGAAAAAATGCACGATAGCACACGCACACTCGCTTTCGGCACCCAAGAAAAAAAGGTTCGCCATCACTGGCCTAGAGAACTCATTCAGTATGAATTCTGGGGCATGTTGTTTATGTTGCTTTTCCATTCTACTCTAGGAAAGGGATGGGTGATCTGGACTGCAAGTTTGATTCTATAATTACAGTATATTACAGAAGTGAGTATACCCTCTCACATTAGTATATCTTTTCATGTGACAACACTGAAGCAATGACACTTGGTTGGAGCTTCAGGTGGCCAGTCGATGTCATCTGGTAGGTGGTTGACAGCTGGAGCAGTACACTTGATTTTGGCCGCTGAGGCATCAGAGATCTCAGCGGCTTTGGCAGTTTTGAGGACGTCTTGTAAGGTGGCGTCCTCTTTGATGAGATTTCTTTTTTGTAAGAATATGTTGCTCATGCCAAAGATCAAATGTTTGACAAGTATTTATATATATATATATATATATATATATATATATATATATATATATATGTCACATGTTTAAGCTGAATTTGAAAATTAAGGGAGACTAGGATAGATCTATTTCGGCCTCATCAGCTAGCCATACCCACTGGGACTTGAACCTGCAACCTTTGCCTTGTAAGGCAGAGAATTATCATCTAGGCTACAGTATCCAATCCCTTCAGCTCTGTACCAGGGAAGGGTTACATTTTGTGTCGAATCACCCTGGTATATTGAAGGAACATCACAGCTCCTTTTTTGCCTCTCGGCCCAACCCAGGGCCATTTCCAAGGCAGTTAATTTTATTGATAGCCGACAATTCTATCTGTATGTGTCACATGTTTAAGCTGAATTTGAAAATTAAGGGAGACTAGGATAGATCTATTTCGGCCTTATATATATATTGTTGGAGTTGAAAGGGACCATGAAGGCCATCGAGTTCAACCCCCTGCCCAAGCAGGAACCCTATAGTACACCAATCAAGTGGCTGTTCAATCTTCTCTTAAAAATGTCCATAATGTTGGAGTTCACAATGTCCGCTCTGGCCCTCCTTTTCTCTAGGCTATCCATGCCCAGTTCCCTCAGTCTCTCTTCGTAAGTCTTGGTTTCCAATCCCTTAATATTACATGTTATGTGTATATTCTATATTATAAAAATTAATAAAAATATATAATAATCATAAAAAAATAACTGAAGAAGCTTCTTGGAAGAGAAGCGAAACATGTTTGAACAAAACAAGGAAGTCTCATTGCCTTTTGAAAGAAAGCACCTTTGGGGCAAATCAATAAATAAATGCAAGTAGACCAGTTGTTGTGCATGCAACTAAATGCTGCCCAACAAGCATTAGTTAATTCCTAAGCCACTCTACGATCTATAATTCAGAGTGCTGAGAAAGAAGGGATCAGATGGAAGAGACAACTGTAGAGTATTGAGTTACGGCTGTTGATGGTAGTTGATTAAGGAACCTTGTGATCTTTGCACTGTTGTTCAGTTGCCTGAGGCGGCCTGGGAATGTTGGAACTCTTACAGGCTTTTTTGAGATCAGTCAAGCAAGCAACAGAAAATACTGTGCCATTTTGCATTTGATCAGGCAGTAAGATACAACAGTGGTGATGAACCGCGATCATACAGATGTCATCCGACGTCTTGCCTTGGTTTTTGTAAAAAGAGAGAGAGAGAGCAAGAGCATAAAAACTACAATCACAAAGTGAAGAAAAATAGCTTTTTATTATTATTATTATTAGCTAGAGGTATAACAAGCAGGAAGAGGGAGATTGTGATCCCGCTATATAGAGTGCTGGTGAGACTACATTTGGAATACTGTGTTCAGTTCTGGAGACCTCACCTACAAAAAGATATTGACAAAATTGAACGGGTCCAAAGACGGGCTACAAGAATGGTGGAAGGTCTGAAGTATAAAACGTATCAGGAAAGACTTAATGAACTCAATCTGTATAGTCTGGAAGACAGAAGGAAAAGGGGGGACATGATCGAAACATTTAAATATGTTAAAGGGTTAAATAGGGTTCAGGAGGGAAGTGTTTTTAACAGGAAAGTGAACACAAGAACAAGGGGACACAATCTGAAGTTAGTTGGGGGAAAGATCAAAGGCAACATGAGAAAGTATTATTTTACTGAAAGAGTAGTAGATCCTTGGAACAAACTTCCAGCAGACGTGGTTGGTAAATCCACAGTAACCGAATTTAAACATGCCTGGGATAAACATATATCCATTGTAAGATAAAATACAGGAAATAGTAAAAGGGCAGACTAGATGGACCATGGGGTCTTTTTCTGCCATCAGTCTTCTATGTTTCTATTATTATTATTATTATTATTATTATTATTATTATTATTATTATTATTATTATTAAAGAAAATATAACCTTTATTGAAGGTAAATAGGGGAGGGGATACATAAAGCAAGAGGACTATACGAATATTGGTACAAATGTATATGAATTTAGAGTATACAGTTATAAATCAAAATACATGGTTACATATATAGAAGAAAATAAAGCTAGAGAGAGAGAAAGAAAAAGAGACAAAGGGAGAAGGAAAGAGAAGAGGAAAAATAAAAAATAAAAAAGAAGAAAGAAGAGATAAATTCATATATATAAATTTATTAGATGTCGTAAATAGTGTCGACCCGATTACTCTACAGCTTTTACTATCAATATAGATGAAAGTTTTAGATTTCTAAACTTGAATTAGAGTTTATGCTTTGTCGTTTGAATTTGTTCATCCTTTTATCAATGATTCATAATGTTATTTTATACATTTGTGGGATAATAGTTTGTGTGAAGGGTAAAAGGATCATGATGGAGCTGTATATTGTCTTTTATCCAGCCAGATGTACCATTTATTTATTTATTTATTGGATTTGTATGCTGCCCCTCTCCGTAGACTCGGGGAGGCTAACAACAGTAATAAAAACAGCATATAACAATCCAATATTAAAACAGTTATAAACCCTTATTATGAAACCAAACATACATACAGACATACCATGCATAAAATTGTAAAGGCCTAGGGGGAAAGAGTATCTCAGTTCCCCCATGCCTGGTGGCAGAGGTGGGTTTTAAGAAGCTTACAAAACGAAGGGAGGGTGGGGGCAATTCTAATCTCTGGGGGGAGTTGGTTCCAGAGGACTGGGGCCGCCACAGAGAAGGCTCTTGCAGCAGAAGGCGGCCCCTAAAGTTTGTTCCACACTTTATAGAACTCTGATTCCTCTTTGTCCTGTAGTTCAAGGGTCATTTTTGTCAGCTCAGCACATTCATGAGTTTTGTTAATGAAATTTAGGATAGATGGGTTGTGATCCAATTTCCAAGATTGGGCGAATCTAGCTTTGTGTGGATCATACTGACCCAAAAACAAAGGGGAAAACACCAACAATGGAGGGGGGGGGGGGTTAATTGGGAAGATAAATGCCTTTGATAGTGTCACCGATGATTAGATGACAACACAAGAAGGGACCTTAACAATTTGTTGAGACAAATTAAATAATTGTTTGGGGGAAAAATGCTTCTTTAATAACTGTTATGGAAGGTGATGTTCACCGATTATTAAGAAGTTCTAGTTGGCCTGCAGAAACTCAGCAACAGAGCTATAAAACAGTACTAGATGTAATGCAGGAACATTTGGTATCAAAACCATCCCAGCTTGGATAGCATTTCAGGTTTCCTAAGGACAGACATGAGGAACATCCATTGCAACATGAATTTAAGAAGATGTCTGAACACTACAAATTTAGGGAGGTGTTGAAAGACCAGCTAGTCTGTGGAATTCTTAAAGGAAGAATATGTAAAAAGTACTTAAGATGGGCTAAGTTAACAGAGCATTTGAAGTGATAATCTGCATGACTGCTAGATCTGCAGGTCAGCGGTTCAAATCTCATCACCGGCTCAAAGTTGACTCATCCTTCCATACTGAGGTGGGTGTAATAAGGATCCTGATTATAGGGCGATATGCTGGCTCTGTTAAAAAGTGCTATTGCTAACATGTTGTAAGCCGCCCTGAGTCTAAGGAGAAGGGCGGCATAAAAAATTGAATGAATGAATGAATGAATGAATGAATGAATAAATAAATAAATAATATTAAAAGCTCTAAAAAACAATCTAAAAACCATTAGTCATGGTGTGACTAGTACATTTAGTTTTTAAATTAATTGGATTTAGACAATTATGTTGTATTGTTCTTTTTTATCTGTTGTAAGCCACCTGAAGTCTTTGGAGAGGGGCGGCATATAAATCCAATTAAATAAATAAATAAATAAATAATAAATATGAATCCCAGAGTTAAACATCATACATACTGTTTATGACCCATCTCGGTGGTACACCATCAGTTCAATAAACCTAAGCTGAAAAGTTCAACTATGCAAGGCACATTTGCAGATATTTCTAAAAAAAATAAAACATTTACCTTTTATGATTACAAAAAAACCCCTTAGATGCAAATAAATAATATCTCTGCTTCAGGAGCAGAAAGGTGGCTGTGTAAACTATTCTCTTTTTTCGGGGTACAAAATTTTCTTTATTTTTCTCCAACATACAATAAAAAAACAACATATGCAGTAAAAAACACAGAGTCAATTCCCAAAGTAGTAATACTAATAATACATAATATTTCTTTGTTACGTTAAACATTACAAAAAAGCCTAAATATCTTAAAATACACTTTTTACTAAAGTAATTTGCTCTTCTCTGCTAAATTAATTAAAGCTAACTACTCATCAAACATATACTCTCTACTAAAGTGATTTCTCTGCTAAATTAACTATTCTCTTGAAAGGATGTTAGCATCAATGTTTTTTTTAAAGGATAAATCATGCAAAATAACCAACCAAAGGGCAAAATAAGTTATGGAAGTTCATTTGCTATCACATCGACCAAGTTTGCATTATTTTTGCAGGATGTGAATTGCTCCTGTTTGAATAGTGTACCGCTAACTTCCTTTTCACACAGACATATCATTTGATTTTGGGGGGAAGGGATGGGAGGGAGGAGGAGATAAATTCTCTATAACCTACAGATGTCAAAATGAATCCCAGAGGCTCATTAATGAGTCAGAGAAAGTTACAAAACCTGGATGGCTGTTTGGTTTTAATTTGCTGGTGCTGCTCGGAGCAGAAACAGTATGATTATTTTATATATCACGGAGAGCACCATGAATGCTTAAAGGAAATATAGTTCCTGTTATCTTACTGCTTTATCCCTTACTCTGTCTGTTCCTTTTTACTTCTATCTTTGTGGACAAGTCTCATATATATGTATATGCGCGCACACACACCAGAAACAATCCCATAATCCTATAACACAGTGATCTCCTTGGAAACAATCTCTTGCGGTTTCAAAAACAATTGTCTTGTATTCCAGCCTCCCAGCAGCTTGAATGCTGGCAGCTGGACCGTCCAGTGGCTTAATTTCTGACTCACCCGCTATAATGAACTCCATATGTCCAGAAGCTTTGAAAAAGGACCACAAGATTTTCATAGAAGTGTTTCCCACTGGATGATATCTTGGAGTATCCAGCATGCCATTCTGTCTGGTTCAGGTGAGGGTTGCCGCTAACCTTGCTACTGGTGCGCTGTGCATGTAGATTCAGGTCGAGATTTTGAGATGAGTCTGAGAGATTAATCCCAGCGACGGGTTAGGTCCCACAGAGTCAGCCTTCTCCAGGTCCTGTCAACAATGTCACTTGGCAGGGCCTAGGGGAAGAGCCTTCTCTGTGGGGGCCCCAGAATCAGCTCCTCCCCAGAGATTCATACTGCCCCCACCCTCCTCGCCTTGGGGTCACTAGATAGCGTAGCTGCAGCAGTGTTTCAAAGTGGCGTCTGTAAGTGATGTATGTTACAAGCAGCGTCCACATCACTAAAAAGGGTTGGACAGTGTTACCCCACCTACAGCCCTGACCTAGCTCCCTCAGACTTGGGTTATTAAAGGATGCCATTCGTGAAAGACATTTTGAGGATGACGGAGAGGTGATTCGCACAGTGCAGAAATGGCTTCGTAACCAGAACAAGGAGTGGTACCGACAGGGCATACACGCCCTTGTGACTTGCTGAAGGAAGGTCATAGAACAGGACAGTGATTACGTCAAAAAATAGGGAGTGTAGAAGAAACGTCATTCTTTCTTGTGTGAAATACGACTATAGTAACTGTTATGGTTAGCTCTGGCCCAGCTCCTGCCCCAAGGACTGTGGATGTGGGGGAGACATCCACATGCTGCAGGCCTGTTTTGCCCCCGGTAGAATCTGCTGATGAAGGCTCCTCTGACCAAGAAGACATGAGTGACAGGGAGGAGGAGAGTGTGGCAGACAGCTCAGAAGGAGATCAATTATCTAGCTCCTCCTTGGATTCAGAACAAGAGTTAATGATACAGCCACACATGCGGAGAGCGATGCATAGGCAACAACAACTGAGAGATTATTATAAAAGAAAATGAGGCCACCTGTGGTTGGGTGGGGCTGTGGTAATTAGTGAGGCTGCTATAAATAGCAGCCTGTGGGTTTGGCCATTGTGGAGGATTATCTGATCATTGTGTTTCGTGACTGTTTTACTGACTTTGACTTTTTGTGTGCTGATTTTTCCCCGCTTTGAAACTAAACCAGAGCAAAGTGTGTTTCACTTTGTGAAAGAAGGACTTTGAATTGCCTCACAGCTGAATTGCCTCACAGTTGAATTTTCAAACGTGTGTGTGTCTGAAATTTGTACCTGTGAATTTTTGGGAGGAGTCTACCAGAGAGCCCGACAGAACAGTAACCAAATAGTTGATGCATGGAACTCACTATCAGACTCTGCAGTACCATCACTTAACCCCCAAAACTTCACCCTTAGACTATCTACTGTTGACCTCTCCCGATTCCTAAGAGGTCAGTAAGGGGCGTGCATAAGTGCATAAGAGTGCCTTCCGTCCCCTGTCCTAATGTTTCTCTTTTACTAGTATCATGTATATAAATATTATATCTTTGTATACCACCAATACATACGTGACAAAACAAGCAAAAAAATAAATAAAAATAAAATAAATTCATAACCAGAACAAGGAGTGGTATCGAAAGGGCATACATACTCTTGTTCCTCACTGGAGGAAGGCCATAGAATGGGATGAAGATTACATGGAAAAATAGGGAGTGTAGAAGAAACATCATTCTTTCTTGTGTGTAAGTTTCATTGTGTTCAATAAATAATTGTGCTTTTTAAAAAATATTTTATTGATTTTTATAATATAAAAGAATACACACAACACAAAACAGTGCATAATGAAATGTGCTCCCGCCACCCAACAACATTCATTCAGTCCCTCCACCAATTCAATAAATAATTGTTGAAGAAAAAAAATGTGGTGCATTACTTTCTGGGTGACCCTCATAACTGAAGAACATGGCTTGAAGATACATTTGGGTGCAAATTCTGTCCACTCTTGAATGTGTTTCTGAGTATCCAAGTCACTTAGGGATGAGCCAAGAAGGTTCTCCTATAATTTGCCAGTTCTCTGTGCTACTCCTTCTTTGCGCCCATTCACAAATTTGGATGAAAACTCTCCTCCAATTTTTTTTTCTTCAAAAATTTTCCAGGAAAACCTGGAAACATATACTCCATCTTTTTTCCGAGAATTCTCCCAGGAAGCTTGGCACAGCCTAATGAAATTGGAAGAGTCAAAGGTTGCTCAACCACCGTCCGTACATGTCCGCGGACAATTCTCCATTGTCAAAATGAATCGAAGTTTACAAAAGGCAGGTCCTAACAAATCGCCAAGGTACATCCCAGGCTTGTTATGACAACCGATATATCTTTCAGGGTTGACCTGGGATTTTTCTCATGGCTCTTCTGTAATCGGCATCTCCTAGCTAAGACGCTGCTGGCTTTTCAAACATCTGTTTTCAGCGGAGTTGAATGATACCCATGCTACAACGACAACAGAATAACACAATCAGTTTCCAAGGGTGGAGGAGGGGAGGGGAGGGGGAAGGAAAGTTGCAAAGAGTTGTTCAACGCAACGGGAGCCAAGGAGCGTTGGCTGAAATTCAAGGCAAATGAGGCTCAAGGATTGTTTTCCAAACTTGATATTTGTAAAAAAAAATGTATATCTTTCATATTGGCAGGGAAATACACCACAAGGGACATATTACGTACTTAAGAGTTCTTCTGTTTATGTGCTAGTGTCTGTCATCAGTATGGGTGGAGCAGAAGGGCAGAAGAGGGGAGGAACCTACATATTGGGGAACTCCCGTTGTGTTTCTTCTACTCTTGAATCTGTTTCAACTCTGTCCCAAGTTGCAGTCTGTTTTCTTTGCCTCCTTCAATGAAATCCAACTCAACTCCCCCAGATCCAAGTCAACCTGGCCTGGCTTTCTCATGTTACCCTGTGACAACAGCAGCGCCATTTGGCCAATCTCAAAGTACAATCATTGATGTCCTTCCCCGTTAGAAATTTAATTCAGCTGGAACCCTTGCAGACAAATAGGCTTATGAACCTGTGCAAAGTGCTGTAAAAAATGTGGAGTAACTAAGGAGCAGAAGGTCCTCTTTAAAGAAATGTTTGTATTGTAGTTGACTTGGATGCAGAAAAATATTGAAATTAACATTTAAAAACAGTTAAAACGAATAATCATTTTGAAAGTGTATAAGTACCAGAAATTAGATGGTAGAAACCAGGAATGGGCAGCCAAATTTTTTACTACCACATGGTGGGTGTGGCTGATTGAGAATTCGCCTAGCTACCCAGTCTGAGGCAGGGGGACAACCCAGGAAGGAGAGTGCGGGAAACGCGAAGCAAATTGTCACCCCAGAGAGCGACACTGGTGAGGTTGTAAGTTGAGGACTTAACAGTTCACTTGAACAATGATGATTATTCAAGCCACTCCCACCTGGTCACATGGCCGGCAAGCCACTCCTACCCAGTCACATGACCATCAAGCCATACCCACAAAATAAGCCACACCCACAGTGTGGGAGTAAAAATTTTGGCTGCCCATTACTGGGTGGTAGGATAAGGTGCTTGACACTGAGGTCCTCTCCAGAGCAAGCCTGCCATCAATTCTCACGCTGCTGATGAAAGCCCAGACATGCTGGGTAGGCCATATTGCTAGGATGCCAGACCATCACATCCCTAAACAGCTCCTTTATGGTGAGCCGTCTAAAGGAAAGTGATCACATGGGGGACAAAGGAAGCTATACAAAGACACATTGAAAGCCCCTCGATATCAACACCACTTCCTGGGAAACCCTGGCACAAGATCAACCAACATTGTGCCTGCTGATCCACCAAGGCTGCCGGACATCTGAGGCCACGAGAACATTCATAGCAGCAGAGAAGCGATTACTCCACAAAGCCAGCATTGCAAATGGAAATGCTGTGACAATGGTGCCCACATATGCTTGCCCAACATGTGGCGGAACACAACCCATTAGATGTCAAGGTCCTCCTCAAACATGATGGACATCATCAACACAGGCTTATATTCAGATAGTTTCAGATAATGTTTTAGTTTTAGATAATGTTCGACTTCTTTTATCGCTTTGTATCTATTTATATTATATTTTTATCATTGTTGTGAGCAGCCCTGAGTCCTTCGGGATTTGAGCGGCATAGAAGTTGAATAAATAAATAAATTTGCCCATGTTCGCCTGGTGCACCAGTTGCAGCCCTACCTGGACCGGGAGTCTCTGCTCAAAGTCATTCATGCCCAAATCACCTCGAGGTTCGACTACTGTAATGCTCTCTACATGGGGCTACCTTTGAAGAGTGTTTGGAAACTTCAGATCATGCAGAATGCAGCTGCGAGAGCAATCATGGGCGTCCCAGGTATGCCCATGTCACACCAACACTTTGCAGTCTGCATTGGTTGCCGATCAGTTTCCGGTTACAATTCAAAATATTGATTATGACCTATAAAGCCCTTCACGGCATTGGACCAGAATATCTCCAGGACCGCCTTCTGCCGCATGAATCCCAGTGACCAGTTAGGTCCCACAGAGTTGGCCTTTTCCAGGTCCCATTGACTAAACAATGTCATCTGGTGGGACCCAGGGGAAGAACCTTCTCTGTGGCAGCCCCGACCCTCTGGAACCAGCTCCTCCCAGAGATTAGGATTGCCCCCACCCTCCTTGCCTTTTGAAAGCTTATGCAGACCTACCTCTGCCGTCAGGCATGGGGGAATTGAGATATCTCCCCCTGGCCTATATAATTTATGCATGGTATATTTGTGTGTGTGTGTGGCTTTCTAAATAAGGGGTTTTTAGAGACTTTTTAATATTAGATTTGTGATACATTGTTTTTTATTATTGTTGTGAGCCGCCCTGAATCTGCGGAGAGGGGCGGCATACAAATCTAATAAATAAATAAAATAAAATAAATAAAATAAATAAATAAATAAATAAAAATAAATAAAAATAAATAAATAAAAATAAATAAATAAAAATAAATAAAAATAAATAGAAATAAATAAAAAGATAAATAAATAAATAAACAAACAAATACATGCATAAATAAATAAATACATACATAAAAAAAAAATTAAATAGATAAATTCTAGTCCTATTTATCAATCAGTTTAATTGTTGGAGTTGGATGAAATTGTTGGATAAAATTGTTTTCTCAATAGATAACAAAATTTTATACCTACATATTGTTAGGCATTGAAGTGATATTTTTTGATTCTTACAGTCTAAATAATGTTATTGTTCACTAGCTTAAATGTCGGAGGGATGAAGTTATGACTCTTTAAATGAAAAAAGAAACCTAACTAGTTGCGGCGGTGGTGGGAAGCTCCGCCCACCCACCCTAGACACCTTTTTTTTTTTTTAAAAATTTTTATTTATTGATTTTTAACAATTTAAATCACACAACATAAAACAGTGCATAGTGAGATGTGAATTGTGCCCATCACCCCGACATACACACATTCCCCACCACCAAATTGGGGGTATTTCTTTTTTAATCCACTTAACCCAAGAGCAATATATCTGTCTACATATTATAGAGTGATTCTAGTTTATTTCTTGTAGCTTGGTCTCGGATTCTGCTCGTCATATATCGTCTTACCTTGTCCCACCGTCCCATCAGCTGTCCCAAATCAGTTTCATTATCCAAATTTATCCTTTTTTCCATAATTTCAAATTGAATATGATCCACCATGTACCTATACCAATTTTGCATTGTCCATTTTGTCGCATCCTTCCAACCCAAAACTATTACTGCCTGAGCACTTTCTATTGCTGCTTTTTTTATTTCTCTAAATTCTCCCATCGCATTGCTTTTTACTAGTACTGCCATTTCCTTAGTGATTGTCCATTGTATATTTAACATTCCATTAATATCCTCTTTCACTTTTTGCCAAAATTCCTGCACTATTGGGCATTCCCAAAACATATGCATAAACACTCCTTTATCTTGACAACCATGCCAACAATTCCCCCTAACATTCTGCTGAAAATGTGCAAATTGAACGGGAGTAAAATACCACTTATGTAATATTTTCCTTCTCATTTCCCTAATTCTTGTATTTTTAATTTTCCTTATATCTTCTACTATATTTTCCATTTCTTGTACCTCTACTAATATCTCATTTTGCCACCATTTAGTCAATCCATCAATCGTGTCCCCATCTGACTGCACTAGCAGTTTGTATATATTAGTTGCTTGCGCCTTTATCCCCTCACTTTTTTCTCTTATTATTTTCTCTAACCCTGTCTCCTCCCGCCATAATACTTCTTTATTCTCCCTTTCATTTAGATATTTACATATTGCATTTATTTGTAGCCACCTTCCCTTACCTAACCACCATTCTATGCGATTTCTACTTGGCCTGCCGTCCTTCTCGTATAACTGTTCTATCTTAGTTATCCCTCTTCCCTTCAACTCTCCTATAACCCTATTTAAGTTAGTTTCGTTTTCTCTATTTATTACATAAAGCGATGACAGTTTAGATTTATATGATCCTATTTTCCCTTGCCATTTTTTCCAAATTTCCATAGTCCCTTTCATTGGGCCTATTAATTTCCCTATATCTTTCCTATTCCACTTCCTAAAAATCAATTCTCTATTATTCATCCCGTTTATCTGTTTTTCCAATTTCGCCCATTTATTTTCACTTAATTGCAACTCCATTAACCTTTCCATTTGAAAGGCTTCCCTATACAGCTCCAAACATGGAACACCCCATCCCCCCTCTTTTTCATTCGCAATTAACCACTTTTTTCTTATTCTTGGTCTCTTATCTTCTTCAATCCAATAATTTAATTTTTTGTCCCACTCTTTAACCTTACATACCGATAACCCCCCCGACAGCACCTGAAATAGGTACATCATCTTGGGAGCTATCATCATTTTTAAAGCTCTTATTTTAGAGAGTCTCCTTAGCTTTTTATCTTTCCAGCTCCTCATCTGTTTCAACATTTTCCTCCATGTTATTCTATAATTAATCTCTTCCATTTTCCCTGGGTTTTTTAATAACCAAATTCCCAAATATTTTATTTTTTTAAGTCCTAATTTCAACCCTGATTCTTTCCTAATTTCTATCTGTTCTCTCGGATCTGTATTTAAACACATAATCTCTGATTTTTCCATATTAACCGACAGTCCCGATTCCTGCTTAAACTCTTGTAAAATATTTATTATACCTTTAATCATCTCCATCGGGGTCTGGGTCAATATAATTGCATCATCTGCAAATAAATTTATTTTCATTTCTAATTTCCCTATTCTATATCCTGCCCAAGTGTTATCTTGTCTTATCTTATTAGCTAAGATCTCTATTGCTATTACGAATAATTTTGGAGACAGAGGGCATCCCTGCTTGGTGCCATTTAATATTTTAATACTCTGCGTTCTTTGTCCATTCACTCTTATATATGCTTCATTTCCTTTATAGATCTCTTTTATAGTTTCACAAAATTTTTCCCCCATATTTAATTTGTTACATAATTTATATAAATAACTATGGTTAACTTTATCGAACGCTTTATAAACATCTAATTTCAAAATTCCCAATTTCCTTTTAGTAACGGTAGCATGGTGCATCACATTCATTACATTTCTAATTGGTTCACTTATTTTCCTTCCCTTCACGAATCCATATTGATCCTCTTCAATTATTTTTGGTAAAATATTTTCTAGTCTATTTGCCAGTATTTTCATAAATATTTTATAATCCTGATTTGCCAAACTGATCGGACGGTAAGACCCAGGCTCCCTTAAATCTCGACCCATCTTCGGAATGGTAACAATTTCTGAAAGCTTCCATGTCTGCGGGATATCACGATTTGACAATATATTATTAAACAATTTCCCCAAATGCGGAAGCAAAACATTCACATAAGTTTTATAAAATTCCCCTGTAAACCCATCTGGGCCCGGTGCTTTGGCTTGTTTTAACCCTTTAATTACTCTAGCAATTTCATCTTGTGTGATTTCTGCATTCAAAATTTGTTTGTCTTCTTCACTTACTATTTTCCCAACCTTGAGGACTTCTATCTTCACTTGCTCCTCTTTATACAAATCTTCATAATATTTCCTCATTATCTCCTCTAACTGGTCATTACCAAATCTAACCACTCCACTGGTGTCCCTCAATGCTAAAATACATGATTTTTCTTTCCTCTTCTTCAGATATCTCGCCATTTGCTGCATTGATCTTGTCCCCCAACTCTGTATTTTTTGTCGCATCGCCATTCTCATCTTATTCCATTTAATCTCATCATACACCATCAACTGTTTCTTTTTCAATTTCAGTAAACTATTCCAATCTCTACTTTTCGTCATTCTTAACTGCTCTTGTATCAAATCTATTTCCCTTATCTTCCTTTCCCTCTCTCTACCCCACCTCTTCCTAATATCTGCTTCCATACATATACATTGTCCCCTCATGAAGGCCTTACATGCATCCCATACAGTTGATTGTTTAATACCTCCCACATCATTAATTCTAAAATATTCTGATAACTCTGTTTGCAATTTCTCTTTATCTTGTTCCCTAGCAGTTACAACTGCATTATATCTCCAAATTTTTTGATTTCGTTCCTGACCTATTTCCAATTCTGCCAATAGTGGGGCATGATCTGATATCCATATACTTTTAATGTCTACTTTTTTAACTTGTATATTACCTCCCCTATTCATTAATATGTAGTCTATGCAGCTAAATGTGTGATGTCTTGCCGAGTAATATGTAGCTCTATTTAAAATATCTGCATGTAAATCCACCATATTAAGTCTATTTAAATGTAACATCCTGCTATTTGCATTCCCATTTGTTAATTGCATATTAAAATCTCCTGCCAAAAAAGTTGAGCCCTCCTTAAAATTGTCTAACTTCTTCTTAGTATTTATTATAAATTGTTTTGTTTTCCCATTTGGGGCATAAATTGCTGCTAATGTCAACTTCTTTTGATTTATTTTCCCTTTAACAAATATCCACCTTCCTTCTCTGTCTTTCTGAATTCCCACCTCTTCAAAATTAACCCTCTGATGAATCAGAATCGCTGTGCCTCGACTATTTTGCGTTCCTCTTGACTCAAACACCCATTTCCAATTTCTATCATTAATCAAGTTGTCCCTTCCTCCCCTTCTTTTATGTGTTTCTGTCAAAATCATAATATCCACCTTATATTGCTTAGCCATCCTTAATATCCTAAAACGTTTCAAATCCGATCCCAAACCATTCACATTTAAAACCATTATCTTACACTCCGTCATAATATACCAAAAACACCCTTTTCCCCTCTTGTTTTGCCCTTGGTTTGTATTTTTCCCTTTTCTTTACCCCTATTACCCCCCCCCAACGTGCCTCCCCCTGTGCTCCCCCCACTGAGAGGGGAGAAGACAAGAAAAAACCTTGCCCATACCTGAGGCACATTTTCTGGATTGCGTTCCCACTCAAACTAGCTCCTCTTTCAACCCTTTTTAATTTTATAAAAGAGAAAATTTCTCCCTCCCTCCTTTCTCCTTTAAATAATTCCTTCTTTAATTTCTTCTTTAATTTTAAATTCTTAAACCCCCTTTTTTTTTCCCCCTTAGACTTCCCCCACTGAATAACCGATATACAGGAATCCCAAGGCATCTCCAAGAAAAATAATAATAATAACAACATTAATAGTAATTGTAATAGTAATAATTCTTTTCCTTTGCCTTTCCCCCCCCCCCCACAACAAGACAAGGGACCAAACACCATCACTTTCTGGCTCTCTTCTCCCGCTGAGCCCGTGTTCTTCTCTGCTCCTTTCTGATGGCCTCCACCTGCCCGCTTAACTCCTTCAGCTGCTCTTCCCTTCGTCTTTCCTCCTCATCTGGGGTACTCCGACCGTCAAAAGCCTCTTCTCCTTCATATGCTAGTGCTCCAGTTTCATCAAACTTAATCCCCAGTTGATCCAGCAAAGTCTTTCCCTCCTCCAATGAGCGTGCTCTGTACATTTTATTGTCCTGGAACACCAAGATGGCCACTGGATAGACCCAGCTAAATCTGGTTCCACTTTGATATAGCCGGCTTGCAATTGGTTTCAACACAGCTCTCGCTCTCAGGGTTTCCCAGGAAAGATCCCTCAGAACCCTTATCTCATTTCCGTCTTGTTTAAGGCTCGTAGAAGTCTTCAAAGTTTTATAAATCATCTCTGCTTTTTTTTCACTAAGGAAAGCGATGATCACATCTCTCTGTCTGCCGTTTCTCCTGGGGGCTGCCCAATGAACACGCAACAGCTCCTCCACGCTGACCTCCACACCTGTCTGTTTATTTAACCAAGCCAAGACAGCTTCTGTTAGCTTAAATTCAGAGGGCAAATCCATTCTGAACCCTCGTAAACGCAAATTCCTCCTTCTCTGTCTGTCCTCCAAATTTGCGATTCTGTCATTTATTTGTCTTATTTTTCCATCGTAATCCATCACTTGTTTCTCCACTTTCAGTATCTTTTCAGCAGAAGAATCTCCTTCCTTTTTAATTTGTTTAACTTCTAACTCCATCTGTTCCATTTTATTCTCAACTTTGTTGAATCTCTTTTCAAACCCGCTACAGATCTCCAGCAGCTTATCTAACTTCTGCTCAATATTCGTCAGACTAGAGAGGTCTTTCCCTCCCTCCGCCATTTTAAGATTTATTGTACTCACTTATCACTTCCTTGTTACAGCGAAAGCACCTCCGTCTTTGCTTGAAATGATAAATCTTCAAACTCACTTTGATGCCGACAGATTCTTGTTTCTTCCTATATTTTTCTAAGGAAGATTTATAGTCTTTTTAAGAGGGAGAAAACTCTTTACATTTTATCTTTGTTCGGAGCCAGAGGTGAAATGCCTAGAAAGCAATTCGGCACATGCGCAATCACCCACCCTAGACACCTCTGCGCATGCGCAGAAGCGTTGCACGCACGAACCATCGGTGAACTAATTTAGAACCCACCATGCATGTTAAACAGCCTCATAAAAAACCCCTTCCTCCTCTAAGTTGGTTTGAAGCTAGCCATGAAAAAGAGAGAACGATTGACACTGAATTAAAATCATCACTTTTGCTGCATCGTTTGTTCTGAACATCCAAAGGAGAAAGTAGGGGAGAAAAATGGGGGAAAATTGTTAGGGGAAAAAATAAAATCATTGGAAGACCTAAAATATGGGAAGCTGGCACTCTGCCAAACAGCTGCAAAGGAAAGCTCAATTTGAATACTTAAACCTCCCACTGCTCCTCCTCCTCCTTCTCATCTGATGTTTCCTCACAGAACAGAAACCCACACACTCTGTGGGAGGAGATAATAATTGCAGCAAAGGGAAAGCAGTAGATAGTGGAAAGGTTAAACGTCTCCCAACTGCTGGTTGCTTGCTCAAACCATGTGTGTCTCAACCGCTTTGCGAGTCCAAATGTGCAGAGTTGGCTTTCAATGGGGGACACAATCTGAAGTTAGTTGGGGTTAAGATCAAAAGCAACATGAGAAAATATTATTTTACTGAAAGAGTAGTAGATCCTTGGAACAAACTTCCAGCAGACGTGGTAGATAAATCCACAGTAACTGAATTTAAACATGCCTGGGATAAACATATATCCATCCTAAGATAAAATACAGAAAATAGTATAAGGGCAGACTAGATGGACCATGAGGTCTTTTTCTGCCGTCAGACTTCTATGTTTCTATGTTTCTAATGGACTATTCTCCCTCTGAAGTTCTATCCATCATCTGGATCTTGTATTGGGAAGTCCTGGCTTGGAGAAAAGAGCTTGTGCAGAAGGATAGAATAGAATAGCAGAGTTGAAAGGGACCTTGGAGGTCTTCTAGTTCATATATAAGACAGGGTCTTATTTTCGGGAAAACAAGGTAAGCTGGTTGTCAGTTAGCATTCCTGTTGACTGTCAAGAGAACCATTTCCCAGGCTTCAATCATTTCCCCAGCTGTTTTTGTATCTGCAAGGCCAACAATATAATAGTAATAGTAATAGTAATAGTAATAATATTAATAATCAGAATTGAAAAATCAACAGACAATCCAAAGTGCAGACTCTGTAAAGAAACAGATGAAACAATCGATCACATACTCAGCTGCTGCAAAAAGATTGCACAGACTGACTACAAGCATAGACATGATATTGTGGCACAGATGATCCACTGGAACTTGTGCCGGAACTACCATTTACCAGTGGCAAAGAACTGGTGGGATCATAAGCCCGAAAAAGTGGTCAAAAATGAGCAAGCAAAACTACTGTGGGACTTCTGACTTCAGACTGACCGAATTCTGAAGCATAACACACCAGACATCCTGATTGTGGAGAGAAAGAAAGTATGAATCATTGCGACATCGCAATCCCAGGAGACAGCAGAATTGAGGAGAAGCAGCTAGAGGAATTAGTGAAATACGAAGATCTAAAAATCGAGCTGCAACGATTCTGGCATAAGCCAGTGAAAGTGGTCCCAGTGGTACTTGGCACGCTGGGCGCAGTGCCAAAGGATCTCAGCAAACATTTGAAAACCATCGGAATTGACAAAATCTCCATCTGTCAATTGCAAAAGGCCGCTTTACTGGGATCGGCAAACATAATTCGCTGCTACATCACGCAGTCCTGGGTGCTTGGGAAGCGCCCGACTGGTGATGAAATACGAAATCCAGCAAAGTGATCTTGTTTGCTGTGTTGTATTGACATCATCATCATCATCATCATCATTATCATCATCATCATCATCATCACAATCACAACAGTTACAACAACAACAATATCAACAGAGTTGGAAGAGATCTTGGAGCTCTTCTAGTCCAGCCCATGCTTAGGCAGGAAACCCTACACTACTTCAGACAGATGGTTATCCAACATCTTAAAAACTTCTAGTATTGTAGTATTTACAACTTCTGGAGGCAAGCTGTTCCACTGGTTAATTGTTCTGTCAGGAAATTTTATCTTAGTTTTAAGTTACTTCTCTCCTTGTTTAGCTTCCACTCATTGATCCTTGTTCTACCCGCAGGTGCTTTGGAGACTAGCTTGACTCCCTCTTTTTTGTGGCAACCCCTGAGATATTAGAACACTGCTATCATGTTTCCCCTAGTCCTTCTTTTCATTAAACTAGCCATGCCCAGTTCCTGCAACTGTTCTTCATATGTTTTTGCCTCCAGTCTCCTAATCATCTTTGTTGCTCATCTCTGTACTCTTTCTAGAGTCTCAGCATCCTTTTTGCATTGTGGTGACCAAAGCTGAATGCAGTATTTCAAGTGTAGCCTTAGCAAGGCCTTATAAAGTAGTATTAACACTTCACGTGATCTTTATTCTATCTCTCTGTTAATGCAGCCTAGAACTGTGTTGACTTTTTTGGCAGCTGCTACACACTTCTGGCTCATATTTAAATGGTTGTCCACTAGGACTTCAAGATCCCTCTCACAGTTACTACTGTTGAACAATGTACCAAATATATTGTACCTGTGCATTTGGTTTTCTTGCCTAAATGTAGAACTTTACTTTTTCACCATTTAATTTCATTTTGTTAGAAAGCGCCCAATGTCCAAGTTTGTCAAGATCCTTCTGTATTTTGCACCTATCTTCTGGAGTGTTGGCTATTCCTGGCAGTTGGGTGTCATCTGCAAATTTGATGAGTTCCCATCTATCCCCTCGTCCAAGTCATTGATGAAGATGTTGAAAAGTACTGGGCTTAAAACAGAGCTTTGGGGTCCTCCACTGCATACAACTCTCCATGTAGATGCAATTCTATTGAGCACTACACGTTGAGTGTGGCTGGTTAGCCAGTTTTGAATCCATCTGGTGGAATTGCTGTCCATCCAGTGATGGGCTACCAAAATTTTTACTACCACGCTGTGGGTGTGGCTTATGCACTTTGTTTCAACATCTTTCAGTGCAAATTGGGTACTCTGGGGTGGAGCTCCAAATTTTGCTACCGGAACTGCGTTCCTGGCCATTCCCGTAGGAGCCCATCACTGTGTCCATCCCACATTTTTCTACTTTATATGGTAGTAGCTTATGGTCTACTTTGTCAAATGCCTTACTGATGTCCAAGTAAACCACATTGATAGCATTCCCCTTAGTAACTGCTAAATTGAATGTAAGCTGCTTAAAACCCACCTCTGCCACCAGGCATGGGGGAATTGAGATACTCTTTCCCCCTAGGCATTTACAATTTTATGCATGGTATGTCTGTATGTATGTTTGGTTTTTATAATAATGGGTTTTTAACTGTTTTTAGTATTGGATTATTATTATATGCTGTTTTATTACTGTTGTTAGCCGCCCCGAGTCTGCGGAGAGGGGCGGCATACAAATCCAATAAATAAATAAATAAATAAATAAAATAGCTCAAAGCATGCATTCTGGTAGAGAGAGGTTCCCTGAGGATTGGCTCCACAACTCAGAGGACTAAACCTCTGGTCCCAGGGACAAACCCAAATTGGATCTTGCAACACCATCCTGGGACATATATACTGCTCAAAAAAAAATAAAGGGAACATTCAAAGAACACACCCTAGATCTGAACGAAGGAAATATTCTCATTGAATGCTTTGTTCTGTACAAAGTTGAATGTGCACAACATGTGAAATTGACTGTCAATCAGTGTTGCTTCCTAAGTGGATAGTTTGATTTCACTGAAGTTTGATTTACTTGGAGTTATATTCTGTTGTTTAATTGTTCCCTTTATTTATTTATTTTTTTGAGCAGTGTATATTCGACTTCATTCATAATAATTGTCACGTCCATCAATGGTAGAGAAGTGAAAATCATGAACTTGCCTTGCTTCCCTTGTATAGTGTAAAGCCATTTATGGTAGAAATCACCAACATATTTGCAATAGCAAACCTACTGAGTATCATGAAAGGAACTTATTTCCTGACTCTAACGCCAAAATTTCATTGAGTAATTTTGAGGTCTGGTATTAGGAAACACACTTTTTATCTCCACCAGAACTGGGCAGGCTACAGCCCTCCATATGTTGCTATGACTATCCCATCAGTTCCAGTATAGAGAGTCACTAGGGAGGAATGTTAGGGATTATTTATGTCTAGAGAAGCAGAAGTTTGCTCCTCCTGATCTGTTTCCCACATTGTACTTGCACACGGCAGTAGCTAAATGAGCTTCTGGGTTCAGAAACTAAGAAGAGTCAACATTGCTTAGTGCCCATTTGGGAGGACTAGATACCCTTGTGGACTATCCAGGTAGCTGAAAGAGTAGTGCAGTGACCTAAAGGTAGAACCTTCGCAATTAGAAGGCTATGAGTTGGATCCTAGGTAGAGACAGATATTTCTCTCTCTGGGTAGAATAGAATAGAATAGAATAGAATAGAATAGAATTTTGTTGGGCAGGTGTGATTGGACACATAAGGAATTTGTCTTTGGTGCAGATGCTCTCTGTGTACATATGAAAAAAATACTAAAACAACATGTAAACCCAGTAAATAACGACATGAATCATAATACCAAATTGAAACGATAAAATATAAACATCGATCGACACAAATTTTGAACTACAAAGAAACTGAATGAATAAATTTATAAATCGCTGATAAATGATGGCACTAGCAACTACGTCAACTACATATGGATAAAACTTCAGGAAAATCTATACCACCTATATGCTTAAACCACAGGCTGCAAAACATAGAAGCCCCAGCTCTAACGCTGGCCCCCCACACTCTTCTTACTACTCTTTTCTTACTCTGTTTTTCTATTCGTCCTCCTCTTGTATTTCTTTCCCTTCTTTCTAAATCCCTTTCCCTTTCTTTCCCTCTCCTTCCCCAATCACGCATGCTATATAAGTACACTATAATTGCTAGAATGTACATTATATATATTCCCTTTATTTTTCTGTACCCTGTTTTTAATGTATATAACCAATAAACATATTTTTTTTAAAAAATAAAGTTATAAAGAATCATAAGGTACAACACTTATTGATAGTTCAGGTATATATAAGCAATCAAATCATATTTATGTATGTATGTATGTGTGTGTGTGTGTGTGTGTATGTGTGTATGTATGTATGTATGTATGTATGTATGCATTTATTTATTTATTTGTTTATTTGTTTATTTGTTTATTTGTTTATTTGTTTGTTTGTTTATTTATTTATTTATTTATTTATTTATTTATTTATTTATTTATTTATTTATTTATTTATTTATTTATTTATTTATTTATTTATTTATTTATTTATTTATTTATTTATTTATTTATTATGTGAAGTGTTAATTCCACTTTATAAGGCTTGGTATGGCCACACTTGGCCACTGAAGCTGACTGTAGATCTGTAGGTCAGCAGTTCAAATCTCATCACCGGCTCAAGGTTGACTCAGCCTTCCATCCTTCCGAGGTGGGTAAAATGAGGACCCGGATTGTGGGGGCAATAGGCTGGCTCTGTTAAGAAGTGCTATTGCTAACATGTTGTAAGCCGCCCTGAGTCTAAGGAGAAGGGCGGCATAAAAATTGAATAAATAAATAAACACGTTCAGGTTTGGTCACCACGATGCAAAAAGGATATTGAGACTCTAGAAAAAGTGCAGAGAAGAGCGACAAAGATGATTAGGGGACTGGAGGCTAAAACATATGGAGAACGGTTGCAAGAACTGGGCATGGCTAGTTTAATAAAAAGAAGGACCAGAGGGGACATGATAGCAGTGTTGTGGTATCTCAGGGGTTGCCACGAAGAAGAAGGAGTCAAACTATTCTCCAAAGCACCTGAGGGTTGAACAAGAAGCAATGGGTGGAAGCTGAACAAGGAGAGAAGCAACTTAGAATTAAGGAGAAATGTCCTGACAGTTAGAACAATTAATCAGTGGAACAGCTTGCCTCCAGAAGTTGTGAATGCTCTAACACTGGGAGTTTTTAAGAAGGTGTTGGATAACTCTCTGTCTGAAGTAGTTTAGGGTTTCCTGCCTAAGGTGTGTCTTATACTCGGGGGCGTCTTATACTGTGAAAAATACAGCAGATTAGACCCTTTCACCTTTCTTTCACCCAAGTTACCTTTAGCCAGTTTTTTATTGATTGATTGATTTTGTCCAATACACAATGAGGGTTTTAGTGGGTATACACATAGTAAAATACATGATGAAGGTTATAGAAGATATACTCATAGTAAAATATATTTAAGAAAGAATAGAAGAAAAGTCATAGGAATAGAACATATCAATGAAAGAATAGAAGAAGAGATATAGGAATAGAAGAAAGGTATAGGAGATATAGGAAAGCAATAGGACAGGGGACGGAAGGCACTCTAGTGCACTTGTACTCGCCCCTTACTGACCTCTTAGGAACCTGGAGAGGTCAATCGTGGATAGTCTAAAGGAGAAATGTTGGGGGTTAGGGGTTGACACTATGGAGTCCGGTAGTGAGTTCCACGCTTCGACAACTCGGTTACTGAAGTCATATTTTTTACAGTCAAGTTTGGAGCGGTTAATATTAAGTTTAAGTCTGTTGTGTGCTCTTGTGTTGTTGTGGTTGAAGCTGAAGTAGTCACGACAGGCAGGACGTTGCAGCATATGATCTTGTGGGCAATACTTAGATCTTGTTTAAGGCGTCTTAGTTCTAGGCTTTCTAGGCCCAGGGTTGAAAGTCTAGTCTCGTAGGGTTTTCTAAAGGTTTTATGCTTCTGCTATTTTCCCATGTCTTACTCCCATTCCTTCTTCTGCCAAATGTCATGGCTTAGGCTGAAAAAAAGAGACAAGGATATTTGTCAGATGAGATGTAAAAAGAAGTGCAGGAAGGCTCATTTCCTAGTAACATGATCTCCCCTTGACATGCAGCGAAAAAGGTTTTCATTTTTAAAACAGGAAAAGACAGGCCTGCTTAGTCACACATAGAAACCCACGTGCCAGAGGCCACATGGAATCTAGCAGGATTCACAATGCAAATTCCTGTATTGTAGGAGCCAAATCCTGACTTTCCACAAGGCTTATTCCACTCTCCTTCGTTTCTGCGTCACCTTTCCGGAGATTGGGGCATGTAGAAATGTTTCCTGCTTTTCTGAATTGGATTTCTACCGGGGCAGCCAAGGAGCATCAAAGGAATGGAACAGTACATCATGAAAATGGTAGGATGACTTGCTTAGATCCCAAGCCACATTTCTGCAAAAGACAGGCACAAACCACAAATGCACAGCTGGCCTTCACTGGAAACTTCGTCCTTAGAAGCTCTTGGCCTCAATGCATTCCAGGACATTTTCCATTTGTCAAAAGATGCTCATTAAACCCTCCATAGGAGCCATAGCTTCTTCTATGGCAATATTCCACTGCTAACCAGAGCATACAAAACATTTGCTAGACCAATTCTTGAATATAGCTCACCTGTCTGGAACCCGTGCTGCATTTTGGACATTAATACAATCGAGAGAGTTCAGAAATATTTCACAAGAATAGTCCTCCACTCCTCTTCAGAACCAGACTTGAAATTTTGGACTTAGATAGCTTAGAGCTCTGTTGCCTTCATTATGATCTAAATGTAGTTCATAAAATCATATGCCACAATGTCCTACCTGTCAATGAATATGTTCTGTCAGGCTCTCTGGTAGAATCCTTCCCAAAAATGCACAGGTACAAATTTCAGACACACACACGTTTGAAAATTCAAAACAATGTTCTTTATAATGAAAATTCACTTAAACCAAGCCCTCTTTTGGGATAGCAAAGAGCACTCGTCTCCAAACAAACTGGTAATTTGTACAAGTCCCTTATCAGTTCTGTGATACTTAGCTTGCAGCTGTGAGGCAATTCACAGTCCTTCTTTCACAAAGTAAAACACACTTTGCTCTGGTTTAGTTTCAAAGCGGGGAAAAATCAGCACACAAAAAGTCAAAGTCAGTAAAGCAGTCACGAAACACAACAATCAGATAATCCTCCACAATGGCCAAACCCACAGGCTGCTATTTATAGCAGCCTCACTAATTACCACAGCACCACCCAACCACAAGTGGCCTCATTTTCTTTGATAATAATCTCTCGGTTGTTGTTGCCTATGCATCGCTTTCCGCATGCGTGGCTGTATCATTAACTCTTGTTCTGAATCCAAGGAGGAGCTAGATAATTGATCTCCTTCTGAGCTGTCTGCCACACTCTCCTCCTCCCTGTCACTCATGTCTTCTTGGTCAGAGGAGCCTTCATTAGCAGATTCCACCGGGGGCAAAACAGGCCTGCAGCATGTGGATGTCTCCCCCACATCCACAGTCCTTGGGGCAGGAGCAGAGCCAGAGCTAACCACAACAGAATACTTCATATTCAACTGCAATAATACACGAGCACGCAATAAATTCAAACTCAAAATAAACCGCTCAAAATTCAATTGCAGAAAATACAACTTCAGCAACAGAGTGATCAGTGCCTGGAATTCACTACATGACTCTGTGGTTTCTTCCCCAAACCCCAAAAGCTTTAACCTCAGATTAAGGGAGACTAGGCTAGCGCTATTCTGGCCTAAATTATATATATATAATTTATTTATTTGTCAAAAACATGTACAAGTTTGTAGGTATTTTCTATCGAGTCAGCATACCCAAAGGTCCCTTTTGCCTTTTCAGCCCCACTCTAGAGACCATCCAGACACCAAACCATGTTTTTTCAAACTTGTAAAGAACTGATATAGATCTACTTCAAGCTTTTTAGCTTTTGTCAGTCAGCCATAACCTTCTAGGATTCGAACCTGGGCTGATTTTGCCTTGCTAGGCAGTGGCTTAGAGAAAAGATTCAGGAACCGGGCATGGCTAGTTTAATGAAAAGAAGGACCAGGGGAGACATGATAGCAATGTCCCAATGTCTCAGGGGTTCCCACAAAGGAGAAAGAGTCAACCTATTCTCCAAAGTATCTGAGGGTAAAAGCAATGAGTGGAAACTAAACAAGGAGAGAAGTAACTTTATTATTATTATTATTATTATTATTATTATTATTATTATTATTTGGATTTGTATGCCGCCCCGAGTCTGCGGAGAGGGGCGGCATACAAATCCAATTAATAACAACAGTGGTAAAACAACATGAACAATCCAATTAATAAAAACAACTAAAAAACCCTTATTATAAAAAACCAAACATACACACAAACAAACATACCATGCATAACTTGTAGTAGCCTAGGGGGAAAGGATAACTTAACTCCCCCATGCCTGGCGACAAAGGTGGGTCTTAAGTAATTTGCGAAAGACAAGGAGGGCGGGTAGAACTAAGGAGAAATTTCCTGGCAGAACAATTATACAGTGGAACAGCTTGCCTTCAGAAGTTGCGAATGCTCCAACACTGGAAGTTTTTACGCAGATGTTGGATACCATCTGTCTGAAGTAGTTGTAGGATTTCCTGCCTAAGGTTCAACTAGAAGACCTCCAAGGTCCCTTCCAACTCTGTTGTAATTATTATAAATTATTTTAAATGCAAATGGATGGAAGAGCAAATATTCTAGTTTTCTCATTCAACAGCTATGTGAACTATCAAAAGATTTTGATTATTTGAGACAAAGCCATCTGCTTTTTGATCCCAGATCTATTGAAATCCCCTTGCTTATTTTCTTGGGTTGAATATAGGGAGTCATTGTTTTGACTTTTGAAGGCAATAGTTAGCCTGTTCTTGCTGAAATTGTCACATCATTTAAAAGTTCTACTTAGGACAGCTTCTGATTTACAGGAGAGGCCACAATGAGGATATTGGAATAACATGAGAAACCACTGTTTTCACTTACAACAGAAGAATCAAAGCTTTTCAGGTTTTAGTAATGGGGTAAGTTTAGGATAGACTGGGATTTGTTCATTGAATTTCAGGACTCCCCAACCTTCATATAGTTTTGAAACTCACCCTTGATAGATTGATATGGTCAATTTTTAACCACCTGTCTAAGAAATTTACTACTGTGGGTACAGTACAGTACAATTTGCATGTTGCATAATTATCACTGTTCCAGCTTTCAAAGTTGAGAATTTCTAAACAGATGCAGGAAGCACAATGTTTGCAAAAGTACAATGTTGGTATGCATGTATGCATTCATGTATAAATGTATGTCTGCATGTATGTAAACTCCCTTTCTCCTCCTTTCATGTTTTATGTGGTCCAATTGCCTCTTGACTTCTAAATCCTTTTTTTCCACCTCGCTTATGAGCAAATATCCAAATAATCCTTTATTGGCATTAATGGACAAGAAGGATTTCACCATATCATTGCAGCTGGTTTGAAGAGCATTCAGCTACTTAACTACTTAATTACTTACTGTATTTAAGAAACAAGTATATGACCACTTCCAAAGACATCCATTCATATGTGTATATTCATTATTTCTTCTTCTTCTTCTTCTTCTTCTTCTTCTTCTTCTTCTTCTTCTTCTTCTTCTTTTATCATCATCATCATTGTCATACGTAGCTTCTTTGTCATCATCATTGTCATACGTAGCTTCTGCTCAGGCAATCTCACTCTACTCACAAGAGCCTACAAAACTTTTGCCAGACCCATCTTAGACTACTGCTCATCTGTCTCGAACCCATACCACATCTCAGACATCAACACCCTTGAAAATGTCTGAAGATATTTAACCAGAAGAGCCCTTCACTCCTCCACTCGAAACAGAATATCCTACGAAAATAGACTTACAATCCTAGGCATAGAAAACCTAGAACTACGGCGTCTAAAACATGATCTGAGTATTGCCCACAAGATCATATGCTGCAATGTCCTACCAGTCAATCACTACTTCAGCTTCAACTGCAACAACACAAGAGCACACAACAAATTCAAACTCAATACGAACTGTGCCAAACTTGACTGTAAAAAATATGATTTCAACAATCGAGTTATCGAAGCGTGAAACTCATTACCGGACTCAATTGTGTCAACCTCTAACCCCCAACACTTCTCCCTCAGACTCTCCACGATTGACATCTCCAGATTCCTAAGAGGCCAGTAAGGGGCGTACATAAGTGCACTGGTGTGCCTTTCGTCCCCTGTCCAATTGTCTTTCCTTTCTTTCACCTATGTTATATATTCTCTTCCTGTCATATTTTGTCTCCTCTAAGCCCACTTTCACTCTTTTTATATTATCACATGTCTATTTTCTTCCTATGTACTTGTGTATTGGACAAATGAAAGGCCAGGCGAAATATCGCCTGGACGAAAATTGCCGATGGCGGGAACCAACTCGGCTCCCCCATCAGCTGGGGGGCGTTCCCCGCGATAGCGTGGGAACGCCCCTGAGCAATCAGCGGCCGCTCGGGCATTCTGGGAAAGCCGAGGGGCGGGGCATGTGCCCTTTATCAGGGCTTGCTTGCCCTCCCCTGGCTTCCCTTGCCGACGAGCTCGCCGCAAAACGGACCAGCAAGCCTTTTCTCCCGCTAGGAAGAAGCTGAGGACGATGCCTTTTCGGAACCCCTGGGATCGCTAAGGATCGCCAGGGGCAGCTCAGGTTTACTTTGCTTGGGGAAAGGGGAAAGGTGGTCGGATGGCTTACGGGGGCCGGTGGCTCCGCCCCCCCCCACCTTGTGTGGGTGGCGGCGGGGCGCGCGGAGGCTTCGCCTGCTTGCCTGCTGGGATCGTGGTTCGGACGGCCCTGTTGGCGATGGTCACAGAGCTTTCACCAGGGCGAGTGCTGGGGAGGGAGCGGCAGCAGCACCTTCCCCCACGTGGTTTGTGTTGCGAGTGCAGGGGTCTCGGGCGGGCCGCACACAGGGTGGCGCCGGGGTGTGTGCCACGTGGCTTGCACGCACACCGTTCCCAGCATGGCAGGTTGCGCCGAGCTTTGCTTTTGTAGGGGGGGGGGGGCGGGGCAAGGCCTGACTTCAACATGCCGGCGCCCTTCCCTCCCCCCTTCACTTGAGGCATCTCAATTAGACACCGATCTGCAAAAGTGGTGGGTTGCTTCCATTCATTCCGGTTCAGCAAACTGGTAATGGCCGTGATGTTGTATGAAAGGAGAGATTAGCACTCCCCTGGATAAGGATGGAAGAGGCCCTTGTTGTCTTTGCAACACGCGTAGGGTTAAGGCTCTACCACTTACTTCATGGCATTACTTCACACACACACACACACACAAAGAAATCATCTAAAATAAACATTCTTTGTTTGTTTGTTTATATTACATTACATTCTATATATTGCCCATCTCACTGGGGCAACTCTGGGCAAGTCATGATTTGTCTTCAGACTATTTACTTCATTAGGGAGATTATTTGATGAGGTATGGAATAAACTATCATTTGTTTGGTGCTATTTTAGATGGTCAGTCATAACAAGTATGCCATAAAATTATTATTAAAATGATTTAATAGATTTAAGTCAGTAGACTTGAATCGATTGAGCTTAAAATGAATGAATCAAAATGATCTAATTTTTTAAGTCAGTATACTTGAGTGGATTGAGAAATTAACTGATTTAATTTATTTAAACTGTATATTTGAAGGGGTTTAGCATAAACTGATTGATAAAATGATTTATTTATTATGTCAGTATAGTAAAATTGATTGAGCTCGAATTGAATTATAAAAATGATTTTATGGATTTAAGTCAATAGACTTGAATTGATTGAACTTAAAATAAATGAATCAAAATGATCTAATTTAATTTGGGCTAGTATACTGGAATGAACTGATCATAAGAGGAATGAATTAAAACGAGCTAATTTATTGAAACGATTATATGGGAATTGGTTGAACATAAAGTGATTAAAAAAAAATATGATTTAGGTTATTAAGTCAGTATATGGGAATGGATTGTGCTTAATGAATTATAAGAATGGTTTAATTTATTAAGTTAGTATATTTGAATTGAGTGAGCTTAAAATGAATTAATTTGAAATTAAACTGAGTTACTGAGGGTCACAACACATGGGTTGTGATATTACAGCGGGGGTGGTGGGGGAAAACTCCCCCCCCCCTCTGCCCGCCCCACCAATTCCACAGGGCAATCCGAGCATCCCCTTAAGGCAATTTTTAGCGTACACAAATTTGGAGAAATAAGGCTCCTGTACGCCAGTTAAATATTGGGGTAGGCCAAACAAGCCACTAGGTTATGAGCATTGGTTAGAACGAGACATATAATTGAACCATAATGTGGTGGACATAGAAATGGTATGGGGATTAAAAATTTCATATTTGAAATGCTTTTCAGCAGCCCGGTCTCACTACATAACAGTTCTTTCATACCCAGTGGATAATGGCGCCCTCCTATGGCATTTTCTCACAAGAGGGACAATAACAAGCAGGGATAGTAGCCATGAAACCAGGTTAGGTGGTGTTTGAGCAACTGGATCTATGGAAAGACTGCTTTGTCAGTGAGAATGGCTGGTAGTGATCAAAAGACTGTAGCATTACTATAGACCTTGGCCCCTTTTGTTCATCATAGCTTCAGGGGACTTAGCTGGCTTTTGACAGCAACTTTGCAGTTAAAACCTTGGCTTCTGCTCATAAGCGGGTTTAGAAGAAACACTACAACAAATGATGAGGGTTTTCTGCTACTTGGAAGGCTGTTAACCTTTATTACACTTTTATCAAGCATTATAAATTTCTGCACTTCATTTGGAACAGCGCTGCTGAATATAAAGGATTTGTTTCTTCCTATGTAAGGATCTCCTACCGAGAGCACTGTGTAGAAATATATCTTGTCCTTTCTTTGAAGCATTGTGGAATGGGGACCTAAGAAGCTGTTTGGCAGACAGGTCTGGCATATGTTTCTTTATCACATTGAAAATAGCAATTAGGTTATTGGGCGGTAAGTAAACATAGCCTCATGCTGCTCCCTTACCCTCAATTTAAAATAAATAAATAAATAATTGCTCTCACACTTTAAGAAGGGTGACAGTGTTAATATAAACTGTTATGGCAGGTGAAACATGTTCTACACCTTACATAGAAAAATTTGTTTATTAAAGCTTTTGTTGAGAATATATACATGTTATCAGGCCAGAGGTTTACTTTGGTATGTTTTCCTCTTCACTTTCAAGTTGGCTTAATGGCAATCCTCCTGGTCAAATATGCCCTGAGGAATTATCTTTGTTAATTTTATGGCCATACTTAACTAGTGATGTACTGCACTAAAGGAGTACTTGGTAACAGGGGGGTTTTTCTTATGTGCTTGCTCCTGGGTATTTATTATTGTTATTATTATTATTATTATTATCATGATGTGCCAGATCCTGGAGCAGTTGCGCATGGAAGTCATTATGTCTCCCCGAATGGTGCTACTAATATTCTGAATTTTTGCCACATTTCCAAATGTGAAGTTATTGTACTGGAGGCTACAACAGTACGGGTGTAGTTGGTAGCAAGCCCCCCCCCCTTTCTGGACAAGCAAAACTGAAAGATACTATTAATACCATAACTACAGCCTGCAGATCCCCATGTCATTACCATGCTGAAGGTTGGAAATCTCCCAAATTCTGGCTAATCCTCTCATGAGTAAGACAATGAGGAACTGGATTGAGGGGGCAATAGCCTGGCTCTGTTTAAAAGTGCTATTGCTAACATGTTGTAAGCCGCCATGAGTCTAAGGAGAAGGGCGGCATAAAAATCGAATAAATAAATAAATAAATTAGTCGGCTTATCTCAACCCCCTTTAGTTTTTTTCATAAGAAATGGTATAGTCACTTACCGGAATGGGGGGCTTGCAAGAACGCTAAGCATTGAGGCCATCTGAATCAAACTCACGTTTGAGTTGATTTTAAGCTTAATATAATTATTAAGCATTATATTAATTGTTTTTAATGAATAATTCAGAAAATGTTATTATCATAAACAATATTGAAGTCGTGGTGCCAGGATGGTACCATTAATATTATGGTTATATTGATTAAGTCATGTTGGTAAAGCTAATCCATGCGCTAACGGTAAAGAAAGCATTGGCATGGGCCTTTGCTTATCTTCATAAATTTCTTGCAATTATTTTACTCCCTGGGTTAGCAAGCAAGGCCACGGAACATATTGGCTAATCCCCCTGGCATTTTAATACTGGAGGAAGAGTATTATGATTTCCTGAGAGGAATACAGGAACATGGGACTGCGACTATGGTGTACAGCTGGCCCATCAGTGGAGTGAAGCGAGCCAGCAACAGGAGGCCCAGTCTGTTAACAGGGAGTATGTGTGCATGGGCAGGCGGTTGGCAGCCACATGGCATAGGCTGGGGCGCAGGGTACCCAGAATTGGAGGACGGCGCCATCGCTCAAGCAAAGGAATGAAGGTTGGACCACATGGTTACATGCCATCATGTAGGGGCAACAGGTGGGCTTAGCTCTCCTAACAAAAGACCTTGGCGTCAAACTATTTGAGGATAGGGGGAATGACCAAGAGATGGTCCAAGGAAAGGACTCAGATTGGGGAGAAATTAGTAAGCTGCTATACATTGCCCAGTTTCAGGGGCAACGGGCATTGGATGAGACCCAGATCCTCACCCAACGAGGCGAGGCTGTTTCACACGACAGCCAAAAAAAATGGCCTTTGGGACATGGTAGGTCTGCAAGGTGCTGTCATGATCTCATAGTAGTGGATCATGCAAGGTTCCCTGGGCCAGCAAACTGATGTTAAATAGCGGCTGCGGCAGCCGCGTTGGTTACACATGGTGGCTGACCAATAACGCAGATGGTGGATTGATCACTGGCCTGGTATATCAAACAAGGATAGATGCCGAGGTATGACGGACTCAGTGCAAGTAAAACGATGAAGCCAGGGAAGGGTGCCTTTTAAAATAACAGTTAGGGGCCATTACAGGAGGATCGGCAAGATATCGGGTGGTATTCCCTCAACAATACTGAATGCAGGTTTCAACAAGTTCTCAGCAAAGTAATGAATCCGGTGGCAGATGGAAGTCAGTGGCTTTCATAAAGTAGATTCAGAGCACCTGAGTACAAGCACTCTTGGGATCGGGTGGCTAACACTGTCTTTGTATCCTTATCGTTTCTCTAGGTCCTGGCCCTGCTCCACTTGGTTACGTGCGAAGTGCGAAGGAGCTGCCCTTCCGTTGCCCACAGTAGTGAACTGCAGCCACAGCGTGGCTTGGTGGCTGAACATTGAGCTGCAACATTATCTTCAGGAATGTGGAGGTTGCTGAGTCGCTGGGGCTTCAGCGGAAAGGCTTGAGCTCGGAGGTCTTCGTTTGAGACGGGTCTCTTCCGTTGTGAAAAGTCGGGAGCAATGATGGGCCGGACCCAGATTGTTGGTGTTGCACACAGGTGGCAACGACCTGGTGATGGACTTGGCTCAGTGGCGTCAAGTCATGGCAGTCCCCCGGGGTTGGCAGAGCATATGGAACAGATTGTTGGTGTTGCACACGGGTGGCAACGACCTGGTGGTGGCGAAGGACTTGGCTCAGTGGCGTCAAGTCATGGCAGCCCCCCGGGGCTTGCAGAGCATATGGAACAGATTGCTGGTGTTGCACACGGGTGGCAACGACCTGGTGGTGGTGAAGGACTTGGCCCAGTGGCGTCAAGTCGTGGCAGTCCCCCGGGGCTTGCAGAGCATATGGAACAGATTGTTGGTCTTGCACACGGGTGGCAACGACCTGGTGTCGGTGAAGGACTTGGCACAGTGATGTCATGTCATGGTGAACCACCGGTCGTACGGGGCCTACGGCCGTGGTGTGTGGTTCTGGTGTATGGTTCTGATACCCCCACAGGGAGGGGACGCGGAGTTGCCGTCACACCAACAGCTGTTGACGGGACCAGGTTATGGGTTAACATGGCAGGGGGAGGCAAAGTGATCTGACACACGGGCATGTGTTTTTAAACCCCCCCCCCTAGCTTTCACTGGGTCAATTTAGGAAGATGTCAGGAGTGGCAATTTTTACACAGACCTGCAGTGGTGCCTGCGTGAGCTGGGGCAGGCTTAGGGGGGGAGCAGGGGGCCAAGATAGAGATCTGACCCCCTGCTGTGGCAGAAACGGGGCGGAAAGGGTATCAGTAGCAACTGTGTGTTCTCCTTTGGGCATCTTTTGTAAGATGATTGGCACCCCCATTGCACAACTCACGCTTCCTCCACGGACGGAGAGGTGCGAAGGGAGTGCCCTTGGGGCTCACCTACGTCATTTCCGGTTCCGGGTCATGCAAGGTGAGCCCTCCCACATGCTGGGCGTGGCTTTCGGGTCAGGAGTAGGCGGGACACGCCTCACCCTGACCAGGCTTGGAGTAACGCCCATTTAAGTTGCCCAAGTATGTTGTGTTCAGGAAACTCCGCCCCATTTAGTGACCCCTGCAGGTCTTTCTGTTAATATTTAATAAAGTGACCCATTTTACCCAGCTTGGTGTCCGAGTGTTCTTTTCCCGTCCAAGGCAAATGAAAGGCCAGGCGAAATATCGCCTGGACGAAAATTGCCGATGGCGGGAACCAACTCGGCTCCCCCATCAGCTGGGGGGCGTTCCCCGCGATAGCGTGGGAACGCCCCTGAGCAATCAGCGGCCGCTCGGGCATTCTGGGAAAGCCGAGGGGCGGGGCATGTGCCCTTTATCAGGGCTTGCTTGCCCTCCCCTGGCTTCCCTTGCCGACGAGCTCGCCGCAAAACGGACACCCACCCACCCTCCGCTCAATCCAGGATGTTTTATAGGTCGCCTGGTTTGGGGCCGAGTAGGAATTTTTGCAGTCTTAGGGCATTTGCTACAGATTGTTTTTCGCCTACTCCATCCTGGACGAGGGTAAGGATTTGTGGTTACGGGGTGCATCTGTATGTAAATAGGTTCTGATTCAGCAATTGGATGTTTATATTCTTGGTCACTCTATGGCAGAAACGGGGCGGAAAGGGTATCAGTAGCAACTGTGTGTTCTCCTTTGGGCATCTTTTGTAAGATGATTGGCACCCCCATTGCACAACTCACGCTTCCTCCACGGACGGAGAGGTGCGAAGGGAGTGCCCTTGGGGCTCACCTACGTCATTTCCGGTTCCGGGTCATGCAAGGTGAGCCCTCCCACATGCTGGGCGTGGCTTTCGGGTCAGGAGTAGGCGGGACACGCCTCACCCTGACCAGGCTTGGAGTAACGCCCATTTAAGTTGCCCAAGTATGTTGTGTTCAGGAAACTCCGCCCCATTTAGTGACCCCTGCAGGTCTTTCTGTTAATATTTAATAAAGTGACCCATTTTACCCAGCTTGGTGTCCGAGTGTTCTTTTCCCGTCCAAGGCAAATGAATAAATAGAAATAAATAAAATATAGGATTTGGGGCAGTTAAGATGTCTGAATTTCAACTCTCAGAAGTCTAGAAAGAATCCAAGGTTTAGAAAGACTCATCCTTCAGGATTAATAAATAATCATGAGATCTGATGACAAAAGATACTTCTAATTTAGGTCAAACAACTCCAAAATATTATATATAATGCTGATGGGAGTTTGGCAAACTTACACAATTAACCAGATCTTCAACTGTACACTTTGATGTTTCTAGGAGCTGTGACTTATGCACATATAAAGTAGATATACAGTTTTATTTACTTCCTTTCTAACAACTAATCTCTTCACTCTTCATTCAAACATAATTTCTGGAACATCTCTTTGCATTGGTCGCATGAGCTATGTTGTTTTCGATGCTGTAATGAAATATATTTAATATAGAAATGTAGTTGATATATATTATTACAAATTTAATTTTATATACCACGTATGTATGTACTTAAATTAAAGCTACTTTAATCAATTACAGCAGAGTATCATTTCAATAAGACAGTGAGTTATCAGGTTGAAGTACAAAAGAGGTATTCCTGTGTAAAAAAAAAAAGGGGGGGGAGAACCTTGCCAATTTTCACCCAATATACCTGCTATATGATTAAAAACTATGCAAGCAAACAGAAGGAAATGAAATGGTCTATAACTTGAATATATTGGGATATAACTAGCTCTTTCTGGGACACTGACTCAAAATATATCACCAGGTGATTTGATTTTTTAAAAACGTGTAACAAGAAAGAAGTTAAAGAAAGGATGTGGCACTGTAGCTTTTCTACTTTTAGATGGGGCAACTTATACAAGACATTCTTTCTTTCTTTCTTTCTTTCTTTCTTTCTTTCTTTCTTTCTTTCTTTCTTTCCTTTCTATCTATCTATCTGTGTATCTGTGTATCTGTGTATCTGTCTATCTGTCTATCTGTCTGTCTGTCTGTCTGTCTGTCTGTCTGTCTATCTATCTACCTACCTACCTACCTACCTAACTACCTATCGACCTACCTACCTACCTACCTACCTACCTATCGACCTATCGACCTATCGACCTATCAACCTATCTACCTATCATCTACCTATCTACCTATCTACCTATCTTCTACCTATCATCTACCTATCATCTACCTATCATCTACCTACCTACCTACCTACCTACCTATCTATCTATCTATCTATCTATCTATCTATCTATCTAGTACATATTTGTAATATTAATAATAATAATAATAATAATAATAATAATAATAATAATTTATTAGATTTGTATGCTGCCCCTCTCCGAAGACTCGGGGCGGCTCACAACATAACAGCAGTACAATATAAATACAAATCTAATGTTAAAAACTTTTTAAAAACTAATTTAAAATCAAGAATCGGGTGAGATCACCAGTGTGTAGTCCTGTGTTTATGTCCTGTGATTATCCTGTGTCATTAAAGTGCCAAATTTTCCTCAAAATAAGTCACTGGCTTAAGACAATGTTATGTTTTGCATTTTGCTGTCAGAACAACCTAGGGGAGAAAACAAAAAGAAATTGAGTGCAAATCAAAGTCACAACAGTGATAACACAACCCATTGTTTAGTCACGGAGAAGGTGAAGAACTGTCTGTGGAAAAAAAATGTGCGAGTGAGATAACTAACTGGTGTGCAGATAAGATAAGTAAGTGTAAACGGAGCCCATAGGCAAGCAGACTGGGTGGGTGTACATACCAATGATAGGGGAATGGTTACAAGAAGGGAATTTTTAAGAAAAGCGACGTGTGTGCATTTTGGCACACACACCAATAAAAATCAACTATTTACCAGAGTGTATAAACAATGGGCTTATCTTTGTTTTTTTAAAATTGGATTTAATTCACCAAAATGGATTATACCCAACTCCTCTTGGATTTAGGACCTTCTTTTTACACTGTTCCTATTTATTTTATTTTATTTATTTATTTATTTTGTCCTATACACAATACACATTGAAGAGAACAGACAAGTAGTAATATATATAAAGAAAAGGATAGAAGAAAAGATATAAAAATAGGAGAGAAGATATATGAAAGGAAGAAAAGATATATGAGATAAAGGGGAGACAATTGGACAGGGGACGGAAGGCACCCTGGTGCACTTATGTACACCCCTTACTGACCCCTTAGGAGGCTAGGAGGTCAATCGTGGATAGTCTAAGGGGAAAATGTTGGGGGTTAGGGGTGGACACTACTGAGTCAGGTAATGAGTTCCACGCTTCGACAACTCGATTGCTAAAGTCATATTTTTTACAGTCAAGTTTGGAGCGGTTAATATTAAGTTTGAATCTGTTGCGTGCTCTTGTGTTGTTGCGGTTGAAGCTGAAGTAGTCATTGACAGGCAGGATGTTGCAGCATATGATCTTGTGGGCAATATTTAGACCGTGTTCAATTAATTCAATTAATTTGAATGATTAATTAATTAATTATTTAATCAATTAATAATTTGAATGATTAATTAATTGGTGATTAGTTAATCATTAATTATTATTAAGATGTCATCTGTACAGTTGACAAAAGTTCTCTTTCTTTAATCTTGTTCTTAACTTTCCTACCTTATTTCTTTTACTCTTAATTTTTTTTTCATTCTTTTTCCTGTTCAATTTATATTATTGTCATACTGTGTTTTATGTCTTTCTTTTCTTTTAATGTTAATATTAATATTCAATATTCAATAAAGTAAAATTAAATTTCCATGGCACTTTTAAGTTGCTTTTTCTCTGATCCCAAATGTACGCCCAAATCAGATGAAGAGATGTGATTTTTAAAGATTATTTAGTGTTAGCAAACTGGAAATAGTTAACATGTCAAGGTTATAAAGCCTGCATCAGTGAGTGACATCAGGAAAACTGATGCCGCTCTGAATCCTCGGAGAGGGGCGGGGTATAAAAAAGCTCCATATGTTAAAAAAAAAGCAACAAATGTGAATTTTTAAAGGACCTCTTTTTTTAATTCATTAAAAAATCTCAGTGGACCAAACCTCTGCTTCACAATTGTACATAACTAATTTATGGGGATTTATGCTGTTTCACACCTTCCTACCGAGAAGTACGCTTTTTTCAAGAGGCAACTGGACTTTCTGGTATTTCTTTGAAGATTATTATTATTATTATTATTATTATTATTAATTAAATTTGTATGCCGCTCCTCTCCGTAGACTCGGGGAGGCTCACGACAGTGCTAACAACAATACATGGTAATAAATCTAATAATTAAAATCTAAAATAACAATTTTACATTAAAAAGTCTAAAAAGAAAAAAACCCAATAGATAAAATACATACACACAGTCATATCATGCACAAAACTACATAGGCAAGGGGGGGATGTCTCAGTTCCCCCAAGCCTGACGACAGAGGTGGGTTTTAAGGAATTTATGAAAGGCAAGGGAGGTGGGGCCAGTCCTAATCTCTGGGGGGAGTTGATTCCAGAGGATCAGAGCTGCCACAGAGAGGGCTCTTCCCCTGGGTCCCGCCAGACGACATTATTTAGTCGACGGGACCCGGAGAAGACCAACTCTGTGGGACCTAACAGGCCGCTTTGCTTCTCATCCAAAAATATCTTCACCTCTGACTGGATGGTAGGGAATAGAAGGATTAAATGGAATGAATGAATGAATGAATGAATGAATGAATGAATACATTTTATTCCATTCCTCACCATCCAGTCTGAGATGAAGAAGCTTCTTGGATGAGAAGCAAAACATCTTCAATGAAATTCCAGAAAGTCCACTTGCCTCTAGAAAAAGGCAACTTTGGGACAACCACGACCTGGATGACTAAGGACTTCTTTCTGAGAATCTGAAATAAGATATCATCTCCTTTGCATTGAGCTTTATGATACAGGATACTCATGAAAATATTCATTTACTTTTGTGGCAGCAATATCAAAGAGATGTCGCATTGTTTTCTTTTGGCTGGCTAAATCAAACAATTTCATTTGGAAGACCTAATACAGAATTGGGTTGGTGATGAAACCATAAATCCTCCTAGCAGATTTCTAAAAATCAATTATGGGCAGTCAATTGTGGTTGTAAGTCAAAATCTACCTGTGTTAGCATAGTGGAACAGGCTCAGGGGTGAAATCCAGCAGGTTCTGGAAATTTTGAGTAGTTCAGAGAAGTGGGGTGGGAATGGAGTGGGGAGGGAATGGGGATTTTGCAATATCCTTCCCTGGGAGTGGGGAGGGAATGGAGATTTTGCAGTATCCTTCCCTGGGAGTGGGGAGGGAATGGGGATTTTGCAGTATCCTTCCCTGGGAGTGGGGAGGGAATGGGGATTTTGCAGTATCCTTCCCTGGGAGTGGGGAGGGAATGGGGATTTTGCAGTATCCTTTCCTGGGAGTGGGGAGGGAATGGGGATTTTGCAGTATCCTTCCCTGGGAGTGGGGAGGGAATGGGGATTTTGCAGTATCCTTTCCTGGGAGTGGGGAGGGAATGGGGATTTTGCAGTATCCTTCCCCCAGGAGTGGGGAGGGAATGGAGATTTTGCAGTATCCTTCCCTGGGAGTGGGGAGGGAATGGGGATTTTGCAGTATCCTTTCCTGGGAGTGGGGAGGGAATGGAGATTTTGCAGTATCCTTCCCTGGGAGTGGGGAGGGAATGGGGATTTTGCAGTATCCTTCCCTGGGAGTGGGGAGGGAATGGGGATTTTGCAGTATCCTTCCCTGGGAGTGGGGAGGGAATGGGGATTTTGCAGTATCCTTTCCTGGGAGTGGGGAGGGAATGGGGATTTTGCAGTATCCTTTCCTGGGAGTGGGGAGGGAATGGGGATTTTGCAGTATCCTTCCCTGGGAGTGGGGAGGGAATGGGGATTTTGCAGTATCCTTCCCTGGGAGTGGGGAGGGAATGGGGATTTTGCAGTATCCTTCCCTGGGAGTGGGGAGGGAATGGGGATTTTGCAGTATCCTTCCCTGGGAGTGGGGAGGGAATGGGGATTTTGCAGTATCCTTCCCTGGGAGTGGGGAGGGAATGGGGATTTTGCAGTATCCTTCCCTGGGAGTGGGGAGGGAATGGGGATTTTGCAGTATCCTTTCCTGGGAGTGGGGAGGGAATGGGGATTTTGCAGTATCCTTTCCTGGGAGTGGGGAGGGAATGGGGATTTTGCAGTATCCTTTCCTGGGAGTGGGGAGGGAATGGAGATTTTGCAGTATCCTTCCCTGGGAGTGGGGAGGGAATGGGGATTTTGCAGTATCCTTTCCTGGGAGTGGGGAGGGAATGGAGATTTTGCAGTATCCTTCCCTGGGAGTGGGGAGGGAATGGGGATTTTGCAGTATCCTTCCCTGGGAGTGGGGAGGGAATGGAGATTTTGCAGTATCCTTCCCTGGGAGTGGGGAGGGAATGGAGATTTTGCAGTATCCTTCCCTGGGAGTGGGGAGGGAATGGGGATTTTGCAGTATCCTTCCCTGGGAGTGGGGAGGGAATGGGGATTTTGCAGTATCCTTCCCTGGGAGTGGGGAGGGAATGGGGATTTTGCAGTATCCTTCCCTGGGAGTGGGGAGGGAATGGAGATTTTGCAGTATCCTTCCCTGGGAGTGGGGAGGGAATGGGGATTTTGCAGTATCCTTCCCTGGGAGTGGGGAGGGAATGGGGATTTTGCAGTATCCTTCCCTGGGAGTGGGGAGGGAATGGGGATTTTGCAGTATCCTTCCCTGGGAGTGGGGAGGGAATGGAGATTTTGCAATATCCTTCCCCCAGGAGTGGGAAGGGAATGGGGATTTTGCAATATCCTTCCCCCAGGAGTGGGAAGGGAATGGGGATTTTGCAGTATCCTTCCCTGGGAATGGGGAGGGAATGGGGATTTTGCAGTATCCTTCCCTGGGAATGTGGATGGCATTGGGATTTTGCAGTATCCTTCCCTGGGAATGTGGAGGGCATTGGGATTTTGCAGTATCCTTCCCTGGGAATGTGGAGGGCATTGGGATTTTGCAGTATCCTTCCCTGGGAATGGGGAAGGAATTGGGATTTTGCAGTATCCTTCCCTGGGAATAGGGAGGGAATGGAGATTTTCCAGTATCCTTCCCTGGGAATGGGGAGGGAATGGAGAATTTCCAGTATCCTTCCCTGGGAATGGGGAGGGAATGGAGATTTTCCAGTATCCTTCCCTGGTAATGGGGAGGGAATGGAGATTTTGTAGTATCCTTCCCTGGGAATGGGGAGGGAATGGAGATTTTGCAGTATCCTTACCTGGGAATGGGGAGGGAATTGGGATTTTGCAGTATGCTTCCCCTGCCACGCCCACCAAGCCACGCCCACAGAACCAGTAGTAAAAAAAATGAATTTCACCACCGAAATTCATATATTCAGATATTATTTCCTGATGTTAATCAACCGGCTGCAAGGTCATCTTGAGAACTCTAATGTAATTTTGTGATTTAAAAAAGGTAAGATTTGTAAGAAATTCCATACAACAACTGATCCGTACTAAGCACCATGGCTAGATTCAAGCATAAGAAGTCCTCCTAACCTTGAACTCCAGATGTTGCTATTGTTTCCAACATCCCTAGCCAAATCCTTCTGTGTTTTTTCTTTTTTCTTTCTTTTTTTTGGTTTGTTTTTTGAACAACATCGGCAAAAATGGAAACATTGGCAGAAGCTTTTCATAATTTCTTGACACATTGCCGAGGGGAAGCAAAACTGGAAAGACAACTTCGTTTAAAATCCAAAAACTCCTGAAGATAGGAAATCGTATGGCTGGTCTTGCAATAGTATACTTTTTTCCTCCCCTTCTTAAGATTTTGCAAGAGGCAATAAGACTGCATAGTCTTTCTTTGATTAAGCAAGTAATGAAATAAAACTGTATTAAACCTGCTAACGAATGATGGAAAATGAATGGTCACATCAGATGTTTTGATTTTAGAGGACATTTTGGTTAATCCACAGTTTCCTGGCATTGCTCCTTTTGGGGGCTACTTGGATGTAAAAACGTCAATACAACATCAGCAATCTTTCTTGGTTGGAGGAAGAAAAAGAACCAATGAGAATTTGCAGCCAAATTGGCTTTCTTAAGAGAACACAACACAAAAGTCTTTGGTGATATGCTCTTAAGTCTGGGGAAAGGGCTAATGCTTCTCACCAAGCAGACATTATAGTATAGTTTTTAGAAAAACTATAGGGTAATTGTTAAAGACAGTTCATCTGTCTGGAACCCATACCACATCTCAGACATCAACACCCTTGAAAATATCCAAAGATATTTCACCAGAAGAGCCCTTCACTCCTTCACTCGAAAGAGAACACCCTACGAAAGCAGACTATCAATCCTAGGTCTAGAAAGCTTAGAACTACATCGCCTAAAACACGATCTAAGTATTGCCCACAAGATCATATGCTGCAACGTTCTACCTGTCAATGACTACTTCAGCTTCAATCGCAACAACACAAGAGCACGCAACAGATTCAAACTTAATATTAACCGCTCCAAACTTGGCTGTAAAAAATATGACTTCAGCAACCGAGTTGTCGAAGCGTGGAACTCATTACCTGACTCAGTAGTGTCAACCCCTAACTCCCAACATTTTTCGCTTAGACTATCCACGATTGACCTCTCCAGGTTCCTTAGAAGCGTGCATAAGTGCCTACCATCCCCTGTCCAATTGTCTCTCCTTATCTCATTTATCTTTTCTTCCTTTCAAATATGTTCACCTATGCTTTTATATCTTTTCTTCTATTCTTTTCTTTATTTATATTATTACATCTATTATTTATTTATATTATTACATCTATTATTATATCTATTCTCTTCAATGTGTATTATGTATTGGACAAAATAAATAAATAAAATAAAATAAATTGCCTTTTGAAATTCAGCCTTGGTTTTTGCTCCTTACAGGACGCATAGTAGAATAAACTGCTTCAGCAATGGTTTGTCTGGAAGATGTTTGGAAACTTTCCAGATCTCACCACTGAACATTGATTCCAAGGATTCATTGAATTTATATCCAAGGTTATTTAATAATGAAATATGATGATGATGATGATGACAATGATGACAATGATAACAATAGCAACAACAACAAGAAAATATTGGAACACTGCTATCATGTCACTCCTGATCCTTCTTTTCATTAAATTAGATTTACCCAGTTACTGCAACCGTTCTTGATGTGTTTTAGCCTCCAGTCCCCTAATCATTTTTGTTGCTCTTCTCTGCACATTTTCTAGAGTCTCAACACCCTATTTGCACTGTGGCGACCAAAACTGAATGCAGTATTCTAAGTATGGCCTTACCAAGGCATTATAAAGTGGTATTAACACTTTTCATGATCTTGATTCTATTCCTCCATTAATGCAGCTTAGAACTGTTTTGGCTTTTTTGGCAGCTGCTGCACATTGCTGGCTCATATTTAAATGGTTGTCCACTAGATCCCTCTCGCAGTTGCTATTGTTGAGCAATGTACCACATATAGCATACCTGTGCATTTTGTTTTTTTTGTCTAAATGTAGAATCTTACTTTTTTCACCATTAAATTTCATTTTGTTAGATAGTGCCCATTGTTCAAGTCTGTCAAGATCATCCTGTATTTTGAGCCTATCTTCTGGAGTGCTGGCTAATAATCCTACCAGTTTGGTGTCGTCTGCAAATTTGATGAGTTCTCCATCTATCCAATTGTCCAAGTCATTGATAAAGATATTGAAGATCTCATTTATTTCTTTTTAATTTTTAAAAAGTTTTTTTATTTATAGTATAGTTGAAAACAAGACATACATACAATAGTACAACATAAGACAAACAGATGAAAAATGTAAGAAAAGAAAAAAAATACTTGATAGACTGTCCAGTTTGTCTATATAGAAGACTGACGGCAGAAAAAGACCTCATGGTCCATCTAGTCTGACCTTATACTATTTCCTGTATTTTATCTTACAATGGATATATGTTTATCCCAGGCATGTTTAAATTCAGTTACTGTGGATTTACCAACCACATCTGCTGGAAGTTTGTTCCAAGGATCTACTACTCTTTCAGTGAAATAATATTTTCTCATGTTGCTTTTGATCTTTCCCCCAACTAACTTCAGATTGTGTCCCCTTGTTCTTGTGTTCACTTTCCTATTAAAAACACTTCCCTCCTGAACCTTATTTAACCCTTTAACATATTTAAATGTTTCGATCATGTCCCCCCTTTTCCTTCTGTCCTCCAGACTATACAGATTGAGTTCATTAAGTCTTTCCTGAAACGTTTTATGCTTAAGACCTTCAACCATTCTTGTAGCCCGTCTTTGGACCCGTTCAATTTTGTCAATATCTTTTTGTAGGTGAGGTCTCCAGAACTGAACACAGTATTCCAAATGTGGTCTCACCAGCACTCTATATAGTGGGATCATAATCTCCCTCTTCCTGCTTGTTACACCTCTAGCTATGCAGCCAAGCATCCTACTTGCTTTCCCTACTGCCCGACCACACTGTTCACCCATTTTGAGACTGTCAGAAATCACTACCCCTAAATCCTTTTCTTCTGAAGTTTTTGCTAACACAGAACTGCCAATACAATACTCAGATTGAGGATTCCTTTTCCCCAAGTGCATTATTTTACATTTGGAAACATTAAACTGCAGTTTCCATTGCTTTGACCATTTATCTAGTAAAGCTAAATCATTTACCATATTACAGACGCCTCCAGGAATATCAACCCTATTGCACACTTTAGAGTCATTGGCAAATAGGCAAACCTTCCCTACCAAACCTTCCCCTATGTCACTCACAAACATATTAAAAAGAATTGGACCCAGAACAGACCCTTGTGGCACACCACTTGTAACCTGTCTCTGCTCAGAATACATTTGTCATTCTTTTTTTTTCTATTAATGTTCCCAATATCTATTTAAATTTAAATTAGTTTTGAACCTCCGCATCTTACTTGCTAACATTTAATCTTCATTCTCCTTTTTCCATCCTATTATATAATTTATTCCAGGTTTCAAAATAATCTCTGTCCAATTTGTCCTTCAACTCTAGTGTCAGTTTGTTCATTTCCGTGCATGATAAAATTTTGAATAAATTTTCTTCTTCTGAAGGGACATTTTTGAGCACATGCTATTCTTGCTGCAGATCTCATTTCTAAATGATCCATGGTGATCTAGGAAGAATAGTTTCTGCATTTATTGCCATGCATATAAAAAATAGCTTTTGTAGTACTGCTTGTATTGAGAAAAGGACTGCAAGAATGGGAACATGTTAATCACCTTGGAGATTTCAGTATAATTTATTACATTTCTTCTGTATCTTATACAGAAGAAATGTAATTATGACCTTGTTTCTCGGGGTCAAAGCTGAGAAACAGATGTGCCATTTCCAATTCACATTCAAAATAGATTTTTGGACACTGTGAAAGAGTTCTGAACTTGAAATAATCTTATTGTAGAGTACCCACAGTGATATTTGTGAAATGGGAGGCTATAGAAATCTGATAAATAAATGCATAAATTACTTTTCTTGGTGACTCCCAGCTTCTTTTTCATTGAGATGGAGAATATCAGGTTTTTTAAAATCTTAACTCCAACCTTTGTCAATGCTTTCATCCATATTTATTTATTTATTTATTGTTGAAAGGGACCATGAAGGCCATCAAGTTCAGCCCCCTGCCCAAGCAGGAACCATATAGCACACCAGTCAAGTGGCAGTTCAATCTTCTCTTAAAAATGTCCAGAGTGTTGGAGTTCACAATGTCCACTGGTAGGTTGTTCCATTGGTTGATTGCTCTGACCGTCAGGACGTTCCTCCTTATCTCTATGTTGAATCTCTCCTTGGTCAGCTTCCAGCCATTGTTTCTCGTCGGGCCCTCTGGTGCCCTGGAGAATAAAGTGATCCCCTCCTCTCTGTGACACATACTTGTAGATTGTTATCATGTCCGCTCTGCCCCTCCTTTTCTCTAGGCTATCCATGCCCAGTTCCCTCAGTCTCTCTTCGTAAGTCTTGGTTTCCAGTCCGTTAATCACCTTGGTTGCTCTTTTTTGCACCTTCTCCAGAGTTTCAATGTCTCTTTTGAAGTGTGGTGACCAGAACTGAATACAGTACTCCAGGTGTGGTCGGACCAGGGCGTAGTAGAGTGGTATTAAGACTTCCCTGGTCTTGGAATGTGTTGGCTTTTTTAGCTGCTGCTGCACGTTGTTATCTTAGAGATGAATGAAAACTTGAGTTAAAAAGCTGTATGAGAATTTACACAAAGTTCCAACACAGGAAGAGGAAGATAAGTTGCAAGTTATGGGACTGACAGAATCTCCTGTGTAAAAATAAAATAAACTAGAAATACAGTAAGAGAAATCCCAGCCTCCAGGTAAGATAATTCACACAAATGTACTAATGTACTACTTTCCTGTTTTTATGGAAGTGCAGCTCCAGTTTAGCTATGAGGCTGAAGCTGCCTTAACTTGTTTTCAATCCCAAATAAGTTGAATCCAGAATAAGTTATACTTAGAATAGATTCATAGAAATCATGCTCAAAGCATGACTTAAATTTTGATGATTTCAGAGGCTCTGTTTCCAGTACAGCTAATTCTGTATAGATAGTCCTTAACTTATGTTCTGCCGGACTCTATGGTATGAGTATCCCGAAAATTCAAGGGTACAAATTTCAGACACACACACACTTGAAAGTTCAAAAACAATGTTCTTTATCACAAAAATTCAAAAGAAACAAAGCACCCTTTTTGTATTGCAAAGAGCACTTGTCCCAAAACAACCTGGTAGTCTGTACAATCCCCTTATCAGTCCTTAAGTACTTAGCTAGCAGCTGTGAAGGAACGTCACAGCCCTCCTTCTTCCACGAAGTGAAACACGCACACTTTGCTCTGCTTTGGTTTCAAAGTTGTGAAAAATCAACAAAGTCCGGAAACAGCAAGGCACAGTCCTGAAGAACAACGATCAGATAATCTTCCACAACGGCCAAGCCAGCATGCTGCTATTTATATCAGCAGATCTAATTACTGGAGCCCCACCCAAACACAGGTGGCCTCTCTTATCTCCTGTAATATTTCCTCAATTGGTCTCTTTGATGCATAATTCTGCGCATGCGTGGGTCTAACACTTCCTCATCCGAATCGACCAAAGGTAATGGAGATTGGCTTTCTGGGCTGTGTGCCAAGCCCCCCTCTTCCAAGTCACCCCACCTTCTTCTTCGTCTGAGGAAACTGCACTACCTGACTCTGTCGGCAATAAAACAGGCTATGACATGTTGATGTTTCCCCTGCATCCACCTCCACATTCCTTGGGGCAGGAGCTGGGCCAGAGCCAACCACAACAACTTATAACTAAATATCTGAGCCCAAACTTTCTGTTACGAGACATTTGTTAAGAGGGTTTGGGCCCATTTTGCACCTTTCGTGCCACAGTTCTTAAGTGAATCACTGCAGTCATTAAGTTAGTAACATACTCATTAAGTGAATCTGGCTTCCGTGTTAACTTTACTTGTCAACAGGTCACAAAAGTGGATCACATCAATAGTGAAATCCATTGTTTTAATGACTGGTTCTATGGGTGTGGCTTGGTGGATGTGACAAGGGAAGGATACTGCAAAATCCCCTTTCCCACCTCACTCTGGGACCAGCCAAAGGTGGTATTTGCCTGGTCTCCGAACTACTCAAAATTTCTGCTACCGGTTCTCCAGAACCTGTCAGACCCTGCTGGATTTCACCTTGTTAAATCAAGGGCTGCCTGTATTTGCATGTAGAAAATACCAAAACCCAAACAAAAGTATTTATTAAAACTGATTATTTGGGGTAATCCTTCTGCATTGATCCAAACAGCCAAGTTTGTCAATGTCACCTCCCCACGTTGTCTTCAGCTCAACTTTGGGGGTTTGATTTGATTTGATTTGATTTGAGTGCTGCCCCTCTCTGTAGACTCGGGGCGGCTAACAACAGTAATAAACAGCATGTAACAAATCTAATGTTTAAAATAATTAAAAAACCCTTCTTAAAAGCAAACATGCACACAAACATACCATGCATAAATTGTATAGGCCTATGGGGAAATGTTCCCCCAAGCCTGACGACAGAGGTGGGTTTTGAGGAGCTTACGAAAGGCAAGGAGGGTGGGGGCAATTCTGATCTCCGGGGGGAGCTGGTTCCAGAAGGTCGGGGCCGCCACAGAGAAGGCTTTTCCCCTGGGTCCCGCCAGACGACATTGTTCAGTTGACGGGACCCGAAGAAGACCGACTCTGTGGGACCTAACTAGTTGCTGGGATTCGTGCGGCAGAAGGCAGACCCGGAGGTGTTCATGTGTCTGCTTCTTCATACAAGCAGTTTGAAACTGGTTTGTAATAAGAACATAAGAACATAAGAGCCCTGCTGAATCAGGCCAAAGCCCATCGAGTCCAGCATTCTGTGTCACACAGTGGCCCATCAATTGTACATGGGGATCTTGAGCGTAAAGAGAAGGCAGAACCCTCCCCTTCCCTTGACCCCCAACAAGTGGTACTCAAGGGAATCCTGCCTGCTTCAACCAACATAGAGGCGGCACATGGACGTCCATTTCAATAACCACCGATACACTTGGCATCCATGAATCGGTCTAATCCTGCCTTGAAGCTATCAGGGCTGACAGCTGTCACAATCTCTTCTGGAAGTGAATTACATAAACCAACCACGCTCTGGGTGAAGAAATATTTCCCTTGATTTGTCGTCACTTTCTTACCTATGAGCTTTAGGGAGTGCCCCCTTGTCCTAGTATTGTGTGATAGAGAAAAGAACTTTTCTCTATCCACCTTTTCTATCCTGCCAGCCTCAACCAACATAGAGGCGACACATGGAAATCAGGGGTGGGCTACTGCCTGGACGGGGGGGGGGGGAAGCAGTGGGGTAGCAAAATGGAGCTCCACCCCAGAGCACCCAATTTGCACTGAAAGATGTTGAAAGAAAATGCAGGGCGTCCTGCATAAGCCACACCCACAGTGTGGTAGTAAAACTTTTGGTAGTCCTTCACTGTTTGTAGTCCAAGGTTAGACTACATGATGGGGGAAAGGTTCCTCTTTTATCCCTATCTCTTTTCCTGAAGGTTATAAAAGGAAATGCCTGACTTTTACAATCATCACGACTGAGATTTCATTCATTCATTCATTCATTCATTCATTCATTCATTCATTCATTCATTCATTCATTCATTCATTGTTAGAGTTGAAAGGGACCATGCAGGTCATCAAGTCCAACCCCCTGCCTGAGCAGGAATCCTAAAGCACCCCAGCCAAGTGGCAGTCCAATCTCCTCTTGAAAGTGTCCAGAGTTGGGGAGTTCACAACCTCCGCAAGCCGGTTGTTCCATTGGTTGATCGCTCTGACCGTCAGGAAGTTCTTCCTTACTTCTAAGTTGAATCTCTCCTTGGTCAGCTTCCAGCCATTGTTCCTCGTCTGGCCCTCTGGTGCTCTGGAGAATAGAGTGGCCCCCTCCTCTCTGTGGCAACCCCTCATGTACAGCTATATACAGCTATCATGTCCGCTCTGGCCCTCCTTTTCTCTAGGCTATCCATGCCCAGTTCCCGCAATCTCTCTTTGTAAGTCTTGGTTTCTAGACCCCTGATCATTTTGGTTGCTCTTTTCTGCACCTTCTCCAGAGTTTCAATGTCTCTTTTGAAGTGTGGTGACCAGAACTGGATGCAGTACTCCAGATGTGGTCAGACCAGGGCGTAGTAGACTGGTATTAATACTTCCCTGGTCTTGGAATGAATCCCCCTGTTAAAACCATTGGGTTTCTCTTTAAGGAGAACACGAAGAATAGCAGCACTGTGATGAACAAAACTCTGACCAAGGCAACTGTGTTTCTTCACACATCTGGAAGAACTCTGGTTTCCCCCCCCCTCTTCCTTTTTTATTTTAAAAAAAAATCTGCTGCAACTTTACAAGGGAAGTTAAGTTACACAAATAAACACAGGAATTGATGCGGTCATAGAAAGTCTGCATTCAAGATAATCTTAGAAAAACATACCCAGCCTCAATACACTTTTGTTTGTTGCCTTTACGTCAATATTATTGACCTCCGTGTGTATCGCGCAAAAAAAAAAAATCGATGCTGAAAAGTTGGCAACGGCCCGGATTTGCTTGTGATGCAAAAGAGGTTCCATCTCAACCCTACAGCCCGGTGGCCAAAGTTACTGTCCCAGGATCCTGGACCAGCCAAAAGCTGCAGCTGCACAAATTGGCAACTGAGTTTTCCCAGCTGAAACCAGAAGTGCTTCTTAAAGTCAAGAAGGAAAAGAGGGTCCACACACACACACACACAAACACACACACACAAACAACTATGTTGGAGTCCTTGGTGCTCTCTGAGCTTGCTTGCTTGCTTGCAGATGTTCCGTTACTCAACTAAATACAGTGGTACCTCTACCTACAAGCGCCTCTACTTACGAACTTTTGTAAATAAGAAGCCTCTGAAACTTTAACCAGAAAAGGCAGGGAGAAGCCTCTTTGGGGCCTCTCTAGGAATCTCCTGGGAGGAAAGAGGGCTGGAAAAGGCAAGGAGAAGCCTCTGCGGAGCCTCTCTAGGAATCTCCTGGGAGGAAAGAAGGCCGGAAAAGGCAGGGAGAAGCCTCGGTGGGGCCTCTCTAGGAATCTCCTTGGAGGAAACAGGGCTGGAAAAGGCAGGGAGAAGCCTCTTTGGGGCCTCTCTAGGAATCTCCTGGGAGGAAAGAGGGACGGAAAAGGGGGGGAAGCCTCTGTGGGGCCTCTCTAGGAATCTCCTTGGGAGGAAACAAGGCTGGAAAAGTTGGGGAGAAGCCTCTGTGAGGCCTCTCTAGGAATCTCCTTGGAGGAAACAGGGCTGGAAAAGGTGGGGAGAAACCTCTATGGGGCCTCTCTAGGAATCTCCTGGGAGGAAAGAGGGCTGGAAAAGGTGGGGAGAAGCCTCTGTGGGGCCTCTCTAGGAATCTCCTTGGAGGAAACAGGGCTGGAAAAGTTGGGGAGAAGCCTCTGTGGGGCCTCTCTAGGAATCTCCTGGGAGGAAACAGGGCTGGAAAAGGTGGGGAGAAGCCTCTGTGAGGCCTCTCTAGGAATCTCCTGGGAGGAAACAGGGCTGGAAAAGGCAGGGAGAAGCCTCTTTGGGGCCTCTCTAGGAATATCCTGGGAGGAAAGAAGGCCGGAAAAGGTGGGGAGAAGCCTCTGTGAGGCCTCTCTAGGAATCTCCTGGGAGGAAACAGGGTCTCCGCCCTCCCCGTGGTTTCCCCAATTGCACGGATTATTTGCTTTTACATTGATTCCTATGGGGAAATTGCTTCTTCTTACAAACTTTTCTTAAGAACCTGGTCACGGAACAAATTAAGTTTGTAAGTAGAGGTACCATTGTAATCTCATCAGTGCTATCAATGCTATCACTGCTAGCTTTGATGAGGTTACCTAGCTGGGGAATGAAACGTCTGTAAGAAAACAACCAAGCTCAGGGCGCATAAAAGAACACCACAGTTCAACCCTGAGCTGCAAATATTCTCTTCTGTTGAAAAACTGTGCCATTGTCATTCCTGATGTCAACCCTGAAGCTGACCTGACCATCTTGGCACTTTAGTACTGTTCTATCCTGGGCCTGCATAGGTTGAAAACAAAGGAGGAATCCACGCGCTGATATTTCAAATCCATATTTTTATATAGAAAGCAATATTTATACAAGCCAAATTCATGCATTTGAGTTCATCTTGGCAGCTTCTCAGTGAGAGGAGTTAAAAGATAACAGTCCAGCGGGTAGGCTGATGCCGAAGATCAAAGCTAATTTGCACATTCCTTTATGAGATAAAGATTGTTCAGTTTCACTGACTTATAGTTACAGCTTTCCAGACTCTCCGCAGACAGGGCAATTCTACTCAAAGGATTTTAGCAGAGAAATAACAGCTGGCTAGTATAACATGGCTGGAACCCCAAACCTCAACGGACTCCATTACAAAACTTTGAAACTCCATCCTGAATTTCCCATGAGCCACCCTTAAATACCTAGTGGTCAACAATTCCCTAGAGTCCAATTCCCTAGAGTCCTTTTCCCATACAAGTGTTCTTGTCTTTTTCTTAGTCCTCCTCCTAACTTGGTCACGGAGAGTTAGTCACAAGCAAGCTGTCCCCTTCCTACAAAATCCCATCTTATTCCTTGCTTGTGAGCAAAAAACAGACCAGCCAGCTCAGCTGCCTTGTTTTCAGCTGGTAAATTACCAGATATAGCCTTCAACTGATGAACTGTTGGTTTTTTCTTTGTTTGTTTGCTTGCTTGTGGCAAGGAATTTTATTTTTATTTATTTACTTCTCGTTCTGCTTGCATTTAAAAAAAACCACAAACATTTTCGGAGACTTCACTGGCTGCAGTGTAGAGGTCTGTCATCTCAAGCAATGTAAAATGTTTTCTTTCTATCAGCCTTTATCTTGGAGAGAAAGCCGGTGAATAGCAGGAGCTGGGATTGGAAACAATAGACCCAGCCTAGCTACGGAGACAGACATTTTCATGCGATACTATTTTTCTGCCAGGAAAAATGAGTAGAAAGTGGTGGTGGTGGGGGAACCTGGCAAATTTCTCTTTTGGAATTCCTGAATAGTTGATATTTTTGTCATCCTTCCTATTCTCAGTTCATCTCCTTGTGTTTAAAATAGCCCCAGAGAAGGGGGATTAATTGTACCTATTGGGTTTGCTCCATACAAATGAATGTGAACAGTTGCTCAGTTTATTACTGAAAATGTGTCTTCCTAAACATAAATAATGACTTTTTAATGGCGACTGACTGATAAAAATAGGAATTTGGACAGAGGAAAGCAAAAGCAACAGATTTGTCTGGTTCTTCTGGCTTCCTTTAGTTCAGGGATGTCCAACCTTGGCAACCTTAAGACTTGTGGACTTCAAGTCCCAGAATTCCTCAGCCAACTGGGTGGAATTCCCCAGTCTTAAAGCTGCCAAAGTTGGAGACCTCTGCAATAGAGTCCATCTATCTTAGTGCTGATCTTCTCCTTCTCTTTTCTTTCACTTTTCTCAGAATTACAGGTAGTCCTCAACTTACAACCGCATTTGAGCCCAACATTTCTGGAGCTAAGTAAGATATTGGTTATGTGAATTTTGCCCCATTGTACAAACTTTCTTGCCACTGTTGTTAAGTGAATCACTGCAGTTGTTAAGCTAATGACATAGTTGCAAAGTGAATCTGGATTTACCCATTAACTTTGCGTGTCAGAAGGTCACAAAAGGTGATTGCGTGACTCCAGGAGATTGAAACATCATAAATGTGAGTCCGTTGCCAAATATCTGAATTTTGATCACGTGACCATGGAGATGCCACAATGGTTGTATGCAGTAATGGGCAGCCAATTTTTTTACTGCCACACTGTGGGTGTGGCTTGTTTTGTGGGTGTGTCTTAATGGTCATGTGACTGGATGGGAGTGGCTTGTTGGCCATGTCATCAGGTGGGAGTGGCTTGAACGATCATCATCGTTCAAGTGAACTGTTAAGTCCTTGACTTACAACCTTACCAGTGTTGCTAGAGTGACAATTTGCTTCGCGTTTCATACTCTCTCCTTCCTAGGTCGTTCCTGGCTTGGTAGCTAGATGAATGGATGCTACCAGAAGCATAAATGCTGCCAGCCCTGCTTCCACCCACGCCTTCTGCTTGCATCTCAGGTAGGAGGTGGCTGTGTGAGGCTGGAGGGGAGCCATCCAGGAGAGAGGGAAGCTTGTCCGAGGCCTTGAAGGAGAAAAGAGGAAAAAAGCAATAAGCGCAGACGCAGCAGCAGGGAAAAAAAGGAGAGCCCAGCCGAGACCAGGAAGTGACAGCTGCCGATCAGCTGGAGCTGCGCATGCATCTTCATTTCCACCGGTGGAACTGCGTTCCACCCCATCCTGCCTGCTGCCCACCTCTGGTTGTATGTGTGAAAAATGGTCATAAGTCATTTTTTTCAGCACCATTGTAACTTTGAAAAGTCAATAAATGAACTGTTGAGGAGTAAGTTGAGAAGTACCTATAAAAGCTTCTCTACATGGGGCTACCCTTAAAAAGCATTCGGAGACTCCAGCTGGTTCAAAATGCAGCTGTGTACTGAGATACAACCAACTCTCTGTGGGCTGCATTGGTTGCCAGTTGGCCTCCAAATGCAATTCGAGGTGTTGGTTATCACCTTTAAAGCCCTACATGGCTTAGGACCAGATTACTTGAGACCACATTTGAAATGTGAGACCACTTTTGGAATACTGCACTCAGTTCTGGAGACCTCACCTACAAAAAGATAAAATTGAACAGGTCCAAAGACGGGCTACAAAAATGGTGGAAGGTCTTAAACATAAAACTTACCAAGCAAGACTTCATGAACTCAATCTGTATAGTCTGAAGGACAGAAGGGAAAGGGGGGGACATGATCGAAACATTTAAATATGTTAAAGGATTAAATAAGGTTCAGGTGGGAAAGTATTAGGAAAGTGAATACAAGAACAAGGGGGCACAATCTCAGGTTAGTTGGGGGAAAGATCAGAAGCAACGTGAGAAAATATTATTTTACTGAAAGAGTAGTAGATGCTTGGAACAAACTTCCAGCAAATGTGGTTGGTAAATCCACAGTAACATGCCTGGGATAAACATATATCCATTCTAAGATAAAATACAGGAAATAGTATAAGGGCAGGGTGGCTTACAGGAATAAAATAGTAACAGAACTAAAGAGAAATTTCCTGACAGTTTGAACAATTACGGTAATCAGTGAAATAGCTTGTCTCCAGAAGTTGCGAATGCCCCAACATTGGAAGCTTTAAAGAAGATGTTGGATAACCATATGTCTGAAGTAGTGTAGTTTCCTGGCTAAGCAGGGGGTTGGACTAGAAGATCTCCAAAATCCCTTCCAGCTCTGTTGTTATTATTATGTGTGGTTATTCAGTGTTACAATGCATTGTATATTGTTTTATTGTACTATTTTCTTGTTTTATATTGTTGATATTTATTGTCATTACTGTACTGGAGTTGGGCGGCAGATGAATGAAAGAATGAATGAATGAATGGATGGATGAATGGATGGATGGATGAATGAATGAATGAATGAATGAATGAATGAATGAATGAATGAATGAAGTGTCAAAATCTGACTATTTGAGCCTGGTCATTTGTGCCTTATTAGATTCCTGGGTAGTTCTGAACTCATTCATTTGTCTACTTCAGGGGTGTCAAATTGGTGGCCCACGATCCAGATGCAACATGTGCAGGCCATGCCCACCCCATCTCTGTGAAGGTCCAAAAGGTTGTGAAACATCATGTGATGGCAACATGATGCCACAAGTTTGACACCCCTGGTTTCCTTGGAGATCTGGGGAATTTTTAGGAGTCGTCTCCAACACCAAAGTTCCAGAACGTCAAATCTCTTACTCTCCTGCTTTTTTGGTTGCAATCAAGTTCAGAGAGATTTTGGAAGAATTTCCTTGGGTTTTTGCTTGTTTGTTTATTTGCTTGTTTGTTTATAGGCTTGCTTGCTTGTTTCCACCTTGACTGACTTTTCAATGTCATTGTAATATGGCTTCTTGTTTCTTTTGAAATCCTTTGCTAAATTCCTACCTAAGATCATTGTCTTTCTTGGCTCTGGCTTCTCTTCCGACATTGAATTCACTTTCTTCTTTTTCTTGGCCTTCAGTAGTCCCATTTTTTCTTAATAACCTCTCTGATTTCATTGTACAGTTCTTCTAGCGCCATATCAATGTGGTTCAGCAGGGCTTCAATGTGATTCCTAAAATTCTCTTCAAAAATGGTGGATATATGCCAAAGATTATGTAATGGAAACTATTGAGTTTGTTCCTTTTCTTTAGCTTAATCTGGAACATGCCTGGGAGCAATTTGTACTGTGTTCAGATTCGACCCCAGGTCTTTGCTGTTATAACTGAACTCCTTGTGACCATAGCATAGTCACTTTGATTTCTGTGCATTCTATCTAATGATGTCCATGAATATAGGCATTAATTTGGTTGTTTGAAGACTGTTAGCAAAGAAGACTTGACTTGCAATAACTTGCAAAAATTAGTTTAATGAAAAGAAGGACTAGGGGTGACATGACAGTGGTGTCCCAATAATATCTCAGGGGTTGCCACAAAGAAGAGGGAGTCAACTATTCTCCAAAGCACCCAAGGGCAGGACAAGGAGCAATGGATGGAAACTAGTCCAGGAGAGAAGCAACTTAGAACTAAGGAGAAATTTCCTAACATAGTTTCCTCCCATTTTTTCATGTCCTGCATTGTAAACAACAGGATCTTCCAATTGATCATATTGTTCATTTCTAATCTTGTTCTGTTCCAGCATCTAGCCCCCCCATGAATCAAATGCAGACCACTAGACTTAAATAATAAATGATTTATTTTGTACAAGAAATATTTACAGTTAAAGTGTCTTCAAAATGAAACTAAAGTCTTTTAACGGCTTTGCCGAAAGGATTAGAGAGTCTTATCAGCTGACTAGAATCCTAGAAAGAGATAAGCATGACAATAATTACCCAGATGGAATAATATTCAGAAGTGAAGACGTTCAGGAGTTAGCTTGAAGTCCAGAGAGCTTTCGAAAACCAAGAATGTGTTGCAACAATAACTGGAAACTAGATGCTAGAAAGCAACAATAACTGAAAACTACAGTAGATGCTAGAATGGAACCACACTGTTATCTGTATAGAAACAGATATTACACCATATTAAATACCCTGAGTGCATGGCCCATTAGTCAGCAGTGCTAGTCACGAATAAACCTCCTCCTATAGAGTCAGTTCTGCCTACTAGTTACCCTGCGTGTCCTAGCATCAAGCAAAGGCACCTCCCCTCCTCCTGAGTCACTCATCTCAGGAAGTGCAGAAGGCCCTGGTTGTTCTTGAGATTCTGACACCACATCTCCTTCGCTGTCAGTGTCAGGTGCTAGGAACACAGAGTGTATGCGTGTATGTGTGTATGTCTACCACATCTCCACTGTCTCTGCATCCTCTGAGACCATGACTAATTGTGCAGGACGCAAGCAAACCACAAAACAAATCCATTTAATTTGCTGAGGAAAAAAGCAAGGAGTGCAGACGCAACAGCAGGAAGAAAAAGGAGAGTCGAGCCGAGACCAGTAACCCAGGAAGTGACAGCCGCCAATTAGCTGGAGCTGTGCATGCATCTTCATTTCTGCCAGTGGAACTGCGTACCACCCTGTCCTGCCTGCTGCCCACCCCTGTTCACATGCAGGTGGGCAGAGTGGGGGGTGCACATGTGTGGGAGGGGAAGAAAGGGGTGTGGATGCATGCACACATGCTAGCACACCTCCACACACTCCTTTGAAACACAAACCAAAAAAGGTTTGCTATCACTGCTATACGATCTCCAGCTTGAGCAGGAGGTTGGACTAGAAGACTCCAAGATCCCAACTCTGTTATTCTGTTAAAGCTCCGAATAGGGCTCTCAAACCTTAGACATTTTTTTTTCAGCACTAGATATGCTGTTGCCCATTTTACACCTCGATTCCTTATCAAAAAGATATTGATCAAATTGAATGGGTCCAAAGACGGGCTACAAAAATGGTGGAAGGTCTTAAGCATAAAACTTATCAGGAAAGACTTCATGAACTCAATCTGTATAGTCTGGAGGACAGAAGGGAAAGGGGGGGGGGGACACACGATAGAAACATTTAAATAAGTGAAAGGGTTAAATAAGGTTCAGGAGAAAAAGTATTTTTAATAGGAAAGTGAACACAAGAACAAGGAGGCACAATCTGAGGTTAGTTGGGGAAAGATTAGAAGCAACGTGAGAAAATATTATTTGACTGAAAGAGTAGTAGATACTTGGAACAAACTTCCAGCAGACATGGTTGGTAAATCCACAGTAAGTGAATTTAAACATGCCTGGGATAAACATATTATTATTATTATTATTATTATTATTATTATTATTATTATTATTATTATTATTTAGATTTGTATGCCACCCCTCTCCGTAGACTCGGGGCGGCTTAGAGCAATGATAAAAACAATATATAATGACAAATCTAATAGTTAGAATCTAAAATAACAATAATACATTTAAAAAGTCTAAAAAACAAGAAACCCCAATATGTATGTATGTATGTATGTATGTATTTATGTATGTATGTATGTGTGTATATATATATATATATATATATATATATATATATATATATATATATATATATATATATATATATATATATACACACATACACATACATACATAGTATATATATATACATGTATATATATATATACATACATACATACATACATACATACATATATATACATAGTCTCCCTTAATTTTCAAATTCAGCAAAAAAAAAAACATGTGACACATATAGATAGAATTGTCAGCTATCAATAAAATTAACTGCCTTGGAAATGGCCCTGGGTTGGGCCGAGAGGCAAATAAGGAGCTGTGATGTTCCTTCGATACACCAGGGTGATTCGACACAAAATATGTAACCCTTTCCTGGTGCAGAGCTGAAGGGATTGGATACTGTAACCTAGAGGATAATTCTCTGCCTTACAAGGCAAAGGTTGCAGGTTCAAGTCCCAGTGGGTATGGCTAGCTGATGAGGCCAAAATAAGGCCGAAATAGATCTATCCTAGTCTCCCTTAATTTTCAAATTCAGCAAAAAAAAAACACCATGTGACATATATATATATATATATAAACATACATACAGTCATATCATACACAAAGAACTACATAGGCAGGGGGAGATGTTTCAGTTCCCCCATGCCTGACAACAGAGGTGGGTTTTAAGGAGTTTACGAAAGGCAAGGAGGGTGGGGGCAGTTCTAATCTCTGGAGGGAGCTGATTCAAGAGGGTTGGAGCTGCCACAGAGAAGGGTCTTCCTCTGGGTCCCGCCAAATGACATTGTTTAGTTGACGGGACCCGGAAGAGACCAACTCTGTGGGACCTAACCGGTCGCTGGGATTCGTATATATTCATATATATTCATATTTCCATCCTAGGATAAAACACAGGAAATAGTATAAGGGCAGACTAGATGGACCATGAGGTCTTTTTCTGCCGTCAATCTTCTACGTTTCTATGTTTCTAAGTATTCCTTTTGAATTTCAAATTTGAACCTATACTTGTAATTTCATTATTTTAAGTCTGAGTACTAATCCTGCCTTCCGTAAAGTTCTTACAACCAACCTTTGCCGTCAGGCATGGGGGAACTGAAACATCTCCCCCGGGCATTTACAATTTATGTTTGGTATGTTTGTGTGTGTGCTTGTTAGTACATTGGGGTTCTTTTTTAAAACTTTTTTTTAAATATTTAAATTTATTTGACTCTATTTGGATTTGTACGATTTGTTTATGCTTTGTTGTGAGCCGCCCCGAGTTCGCGGAGAGGGGCGGCATACAAATCTAAATAATAAATAAAATAAATAAAATAAATAAATAATTAAAACTTTTTAACTCAAAGTTGGCTGACCAAGATCTGTGTTCTATATTTCTCTTTGTTTTGGTCTTGGTAGTAAACAGTCTTCACTTCTTTACATAATTCTCCAAATCAGCCCCGTCATTACAATTTGTCACACACTTCCTTAGATACTCAACATTGTGGCAAAGTATCTGATTTCCCACCCATTGCTTTAGGCTGCTTGACTGGATCAAGGCTCATTCTCGAGAAATAGAAGGTTAAAAGAGAAATGTAATGACTACAGATGTTAACATATGTGTGCTCCTCCCAAATCTTTGGCTGGTTTTCATTCCTACTGAAGAATCAGATTTCTTGGTTCTTCAGACTCAATGATGATTGCTGGAAAAAAAGAATACAGTACTTTTGAATGCTTCTTGGTTTTTATTTACTTTGATGACTGCAGTCTAAGAAATATCAGTAGGACCCATCTTGCTTGTTTAACTGATGGCAGCCTGATCTTCTGTGTGCTTACTTAGAAGCAATTCCCACCAAATTCAACTGGTTTTTAAACTAAACATGCACAAGGCTGTGGAATGAATATTCCCATCACACAATGTTTATAAAGAATGAACTTTTCTTTGAGATGAACTCGGCTCCTTAACGACTGCATGGATGTCCTTGGGGATTCCCACCCAATTATCAAGCAACTCCCAAGTTGTTTATCACAAAAGGGGTAAAATAGCATACTGCATCCACTACTGTGGCAAAAAAAAAAAAAATCATTTCAACCCCGGGATACAAATGTCCTGCTTTAAAAGGCAAAGTATAAAGGGACATGAGAAAATAAATATTTTGCTTTGCTACTAAATGAGGCTGAACCTTTATTTCCCTTGAGTGCTGAAAGAGCATGTGTATATGCTATTGTACATACACGAGGGCCCACACCCATAATTCAATTCTCCGGGACCGCCTTCTGCCGCACGAATCCCAGTGACCGATTAGGTCCCACAGAGTTGGCCTTCTCCGGGTCCCGTCGACTAAACAATGCCGTTTGGTGGGTCCCAGGGGAAGAGTCTTTTCTGTGGTGGCCCCGACCCTCTGGAACCAGCTCCCCCTTGAGATTAGAACTGCCCCCCCTCCTTGCCCTTCACAAACTCCTTAAAAAACCCCTCTGCCATCAGCCATGGGGGAATTGAGACATCTCATCTGGGCCTATACAATTCATGTATGGTATGTTTGTGTGTATGTCTGCTTTAATAACGGGTTGTTGTTTTTTAGTCTGGAGGACAGAAAGAAAAGGGGGGGACGACACGATCGAAGCATTTAAATATGTGAAAGGGTTAAATAAGGTCCAGGAGGGAAGTGTTTTTAATAGGAAAGTGAACACAAGAACAAGGGGACACTATCTGAAGTTAGTTGGGGGAAAGATCAAAAGCAACATGAGAAAATATTATTTTACTGAAAGAGTAGTAGATCCTTGGAACAAACTTCCAGCAGACGTGGTAGATAAATCCACAGTAACTGAATTTAAATATGTCTGGGATAAACATAGATCCATCCTAAGATAAAATACAGAAAATAGTATAAGGGTAGACTAGATGGACCATGGGGTCTTTTTCTGCCGTCAGATTTCTATTTTTCTATGTTTTTAAATTATTAGATTTGTCTTGAATTGTTTTATTGTTGTTGTGAGCCGCCCCGAGTCTACGGAGAGGGGCAGCATACAAATCTAATGAATAAATAAATAAATAAAAACAGCTTCCCCCCACCTCCTGGAGGCCCTCTGGAGGCCGGAAACGGCTTGTTTCCTAACTTCTGGTGGGCCCAATAGGCTCGTGTTTAGCCCTGCCCAATCTCCAAAGGCTTCTCTGGAACCGTGGGAAGGTAAAAATGCCCTCCCCCATCCCCCTGGGATGCTCTCTGGAAGCTGGAAATGCCCACCCAGAGTCTCTGTGCGAGACAAAAATCAGCTGGCTGGCACACACATGCGCGATGAAGCTGAGCTAGGGCAATGGCTCGCGTGCCAGCATATATGGCTCTGTGTGCCACCTGTGGCACCCATGCCATAGGTTCGCCATCACTGATCTAGGACTAGGGAGGTCCTAATACCATTCTATAAAGCGTCAGTTAGACCACACCTTGAGTACTGCATCCAATTCTGGTCACCACACTACAAAAAAGACATTGAGATTCTAGAGAAAATGCAGAGGAGAGCAACTAGGATTATTATTTATTTGATATGTATGTTGATAAAGTGACCAGATTATAAATTTCATAAAGTGGGACACAATGGGGGGGGGTGGTGGTGGTGGAAGAGATGGACGATTGTAAAATCTGAAAAAAAATTACCTCAGCGTTTGTTTTTGTATGTTGTTTCCCAGTAGAAGCCCCCCCCCGGTTCTCTCTCACTGCTGGGCATGCGCAAAGGACTGCCCAGAGCGAATAAAGGGAAAATGGAAAAGAAGTCTAAAGGAAGAAAAAGGGTGTGGGGGGGGGGGAGAGAAAAAGGAAAGAAAGAAAGAAAGAAGAAAGAAAGAAAGAAAGAAACGCAAGAAAGAAAGAAGAAAGAAAGAAAGAGGAAAGGCAAGAAAGAAAGAAAGAAAGGAAGGAAGGAAGGAAGGAAGGAAGGAAGAAGAAAGAAAGAAAGAAAGAAAGGCAAGAAAGGCAAGAAAGAAAGAAAGAAAGAAAGAAAGGCAAGAAAGAAAGAAAGAAAGAAAGAAGGAAGGAAGAAAGAAAGAAAGAAAGAATGAAAGAAAGGCAAGAAAGAAAGAAAGGCAAGAAAGAAAGAAGGAAGGAAGGAAGGAAGAAGAAAGAAAGGCAAGAAAGAAAGAAAAAAAGAAAGAAAGGCAAGAAAGAAAGAAAGAAAGAAAGAAGGAAGGAAGAAAGAAAGAAAGGCAAGAAAGAAAGAAAGAAAGAAAGGCAAGAAAGAGAGAAAGAAAAGGAAGGAAGAAAGAAAGAAAGAATGAAAGAAAGGCAAGAAAGGCAAGAAAGAAAGAAAGAAATAAGGAAGGAAGGAAGAAAGAAGAAAGAAAGGCAAGAAAGAAAGAAAAAAGAAAGAAAGGCAAGAAAGAAAGAAAAAAAGAAAGAAAGGCAAGAAAGAAAGAAAGAAAGAAAGAAAGAAAGAAGGAAGGAAGGAAGGAAGGAAGAAGAAAGAAAGAAAGGCAAAAAAGAAAGAAAGGCAAGAAAGAAAGAAAAAAAGAAAGAAAGGCAAGAAAGAAAGAAAGGCAAGAAAGAAAGAAAGAAAGGCAAGAAAGAAAGAAAGAAAGAAAGAAAGGCAAGAAAGAAAGAAAGAAGGAAGGAAGGAAGGAAGGAAGGAAGGAAGGAAGGAAAAACATTGGCATCTATTAGCAAGCCCTGCAAAGGATTTCAACAACTGCAAAGGCATGACTGAGCCGAAAAACCAACGCTGCAGCTAGGTCTGCCAAAAAAGCTATTGCTTGGCTGCCTCTCTGTATGTGTGTGTTTTGTGTGTGTGTGTGTGTATGTGAAAGAGAGAGAGAGAGGGAGGAAGGGAGAGGGAGAGAGAGAGAGAAAAAGAGAAATATGGAATACTCACAGATACATGGATACAAGCAAAGACGAGGCGCCACAGACAGATTAGTATAATATCTGTTGCCCCCTTTGACTCTTCTTCGGGCGTGATTATCCATTACTTATTTAAAGCATTAATTGCCACCCTTCTCTCCCCCCCTCTCCCTCCCTCTCTCTGTCTAAGCAACCCATAGCCTGGAGAAAGGAAAATCGGGACTTTTTTAAAAACCCGCGGGACACAGGACAAATGATTAAAAAGCAAGGTACACTCACATTACACATTGCACTGGTTCACGAATGGTCTAGGGACACAATTCAAAGTGCTGGTCATTACCTTTAAAGCCCTACATGCAGGGGTGGGCAGCAGGCAGGACAGGGTGGAAATGTATTTATTTATTTATTGGATTTGTGTGCCGCCTCTCTCTGAGGACTGGGGGGGGGGGGGCTCACAACATAAATGAAGCTCTGTGCCCAGCTCCAGCTGACCATCCCACCCTCCCATCCTCGTCCTCGTCCTCCTCCTCAGAAAGCAGCAGAGAGACCAGCACCAGTAGGAGTTGCAGGGGGCCCATTTCCTCCCCCCTCTTTTCTCAACAGCTGATTGGCGCCCATTCTCCTAGCTACCCAGTCTGAGGTGGGGGTGGGGGTGTGTGACCCAGGAAGGAGAGAATGGTGAACGTGAAGCAAATTGTCACCCCAGAGAGCAACACTGGTGAGGTTGTATGTTGAGGACTTAATAGTTCACTTGAACAATGATGATCATTTAAGACACTTCCACCTGATCACATGGCCGGCAAGCCACTCTTACGGAATCACATGACCATCAAGCCACACCCACAAAATAAGCCACACCCACAGTGTGGCAGTAAAACTATTGGCTGCCCATTACTGCCTACATGGCTTAGGGCCAGACTATCCTCGAGATCGCCTTCTACTACTACATAGCTCCCAGTGACCGATAAGGGTTGGTCTTCTCTGGGTCCCATCAGCTAAATAGTGTCAGCTGGTGGGTCCGCAGGGAAGGGCCTTCTCTGTGTCTATACTCATCGCCAAAATCGTGGGCATACCCCCTTGTGATATTTTCTTTCTGCACATGAACACAAAGCAAGAAATACAAAAAAAGAGATGATGGTGCCCCTATGACTGCCACTGGAGCAGTCACATGCAAATTGTGCAATCTGGTAGCTGATATCGGTGTGCAGTCCACTATAGCCACCCCGAGTCTTCAGAGAGGGGCGGTATACAAATCTAATTAATGATGATAATAATAATAATAATAATAATAATAATAATAATAATAATAACAACAACAACAACAACAAAAACAGCAAAACAACAACAACAACAACAACAATAATAATAATAATATTGCACTGCCAGCAACCCACTATTGAATAGGATGGTGCAACAACATAACAAGACGACGCAATCCTGCCGATCTCTCCTAAATACAGTGAGAGGCAGTTAGTCCAAATGTATCAAGTTTGGGCAGAGATGCAGATCTGCAATCTATTATACTCTTCCAGGTTAACCGTTGCAATTGTTGCTACGCTAAGAATCCATCTGGAGCTTGGAAGCAATAATACTTGCTTTTGTATGTATCTTTCTCGCAGAAGAGGGTCTGGGAAGGGAAGAAGGGTGGTGGTCCTTGCTGTGAGGGCCATTAATAACAAAGAAGATAGCTGATCCTCCCCCAAGACCTCTTCTAAGCAACAGTATCCCTTCAAAGGTTTACGGCCATATCTGCCTTGAAGCCCTAGACAGTTCGAGCCGGAGGGCTGAATAACAACAGATGGCCTCCCTTGCAGTCAAAACATTGACAAGAAAGCCTCCCTAGGTTGTAAGGAGCCCACCTAAAACAACTTATTTTAACCCGTTACATATGTCATCCCCCTTCTTACTCTGTTTCCCCCGCAGGGCTGTATTTCTCAGAGACATCATTTGGTCATAATTAAAATTGGGTGTTTTTGGCAACCTTTTATTCTTTCAGGAAGTTCTTCCTTCCATGCACCTTGTTGAGGATATAGAAATTAAGTAGAGATTTTAAAAACAACAACCAATAGCTCCAGTATTCTCAAACTACAAGGGTCGCCCAGAAGGTAATGCAAGTAGAGGTGAGCTACTGCCCGGACGGGGAGGGGGGGATGCAGTGGGGTAGCAAAAAATGAGCCCCACCTCTTAGCACCCAATTTGCACTGAAAAATGTTGAAAGAAAATGCAGGGCGTCCTGCATAAGCTATTACCACAGTGTGGTAGTAAAAATTTTGGTAGATTAGATTAGATTAGATTTATTGGATTTATATGCCGCCCCTCTCCGAAAACTCGGGGCGGCTCACAACAATAATAAAAAACAGTACACAATAACAAATCCAATGCCCACCAATCTAATTACAATTTAAAATTAGTAATTTCATAAAACAATCCCAATATATATAAAAAACAGAGGTGGGTCTTAAGGAGTTTACGAAAGGCAGAGAGGGTGGGGGCAATCCTAATCTCAGGGGGGAGCTGGTTCCAGAGGGTTGGGGCCCCCGCAGAGAAGGCTCTTCCCCTGGGTCCCGCCAGACGACATTGTTTAGTCGACGGGACCCGAAGAAGGCCGACTCTGTGGGACCTAACCGGTCGCTGGGATTCGTGCGGCAGGAGGTGGTCCCGAAGATATTCTGGTCCGGTGCTATGAAGGGCTTTATAGGTCATAATCAACACTTTGAATTGTGACCGGAAACTGATCGGCAACCAATGCAGACTGCGGAGTGTTGGAGTAATATGGGCATACTTAGAGAAGCCCATAATTGCTCTCGCAGCTGCATTCTGCACAATCTGAAGTTTCCAAACACTTTTCAAAGGTAGCCCCATGTAGAGAGCGTTACAGTAGTCGAGCCTCGAGGTGATGAGGGCATGAGTGACTGTGAGCAGTGACTCCCGGTCCAGATAGGGCCGCAGCTGGCGCACCAGGCGAACCTGGGCAAACGCCCCCCTCGCCACAGCTGAAAGGTGTTTCTCTAATGTGAGCTGTGGATCGAGGAGGACGCCCAAGTTGCGGACCCTCTCTGAGGGGGTCAATAATTCCCCCCCCAGGGTGATGGACGGACAGATAAAATTGTCCTTGGGAGGCAAAACCCACAGCCACTCCATCTTGTCTGGGTTGAGTTTGAGTTTGTTGACACCCATCCAGGCCCCAACAGCCTCCAGGCACCGGCACATCACTTCCACTGCTTCGTTGACTGGACATGTGGTGGAGATGTACAGCTGGGTATCATCGGTGTATTGATGATACCTCACCCCATGCCCTTGGATGATCTCACCCAGCGGTTTCATGTAGATATTAAATAGGAGGGGGAAGAGGACCGACCCCTGAGGCACCCCACAAGGGAGAAACCTTGGGGTCGACCTCTGACCCCCCACTAACACCGACTGCGACTGATCAGAGAGGTAGGAGGAGAACCACTGAAGAACAGTGCCTCCCACTCCCAACCCCTCCAGCCGGCGCAGAAGGATACCATGGCCGATGGTATTGAAAGCCGCTGAGAGGTCAAGGAGCACCAGGGCAGAGGACAGGCCCCTGTCCCGGGCCCGCAAGAGATCATCCATCAACGCGACCAAAGCAGTTTCCATGCTGTAGCCGGGCCTGGTAGCCCTTCACTGGCTGTATACAACAAAATTTCATTTCAATGTATGCCGATTAGTGTACATTCAAAGTGAAAATAAAGTTATTCATGGAATGGAATGGAATGGAACGGAATGGAATGGAACGGAACGGAATGGAACAGAATAGAATAGAATAGAATTCTTAGTTGGCCAAATGTGACTGGAAACAGAAGGAATTTCTCTTTAGTGCATATGCTCTCAGAACATAAAAGAAAAGATAAGTTCATCAAGAATCATAAGGTGCAACACATAATATTCTTAAGTAGAAACGTTCTTAGGTAGAAGCAATTTTTTCCATAGGAATCAATGTAAAAGCAAATACAGTGATCCCTTGATTAGTGCGGGGGTTATTTATTACTTAGATTATTTATTTATTACTTAGATTTGTATGCCGCCCCTCTCCGAAGACTCGGGGCGGCTCACAACATGTAAAAACAAATCATAAGCAATCAGGCAAATTTAAAATATTTAAATATTTAAAAAACCCATATACTAACAGTCATACACACAGACATACCATGCATAAATTAAACGTGCCCAGGGGGAGATGTTTCAGTTCCCCCATGCCTGACGGCAAAGGTGGGTTTTAAGGAGTTTACGGAAGGCAGGAAGAGTAGGGGCAGTTCTAATCTCCGGGGGGAGTTGGTTCCAGAGGGCCGGGGCCGCCACAGAGAAGGCTCTTCCCCTGGGGCCCGCCAACCGACATTGTTTAGTTGACGGGACCCGGAGAAGGCCCACTCTGTGGGACCTAATCGGTCGCTGGGATTCGTGCGGCAGGAGGCGGTCTCGGAGATATTCTGGTCCAATGCCATGAAGGGCTTTAAAGGTCATAACCAACACTTTGAATTGTGACCGGAAATTGATCGGCAGCCAATGCAGACTGCGGAGTGATGGTGAAACATGGGCATACCTAGGTAGGCCCATGACTGCTCTCGCAGCTGCATTTTGCACGATCTGAAGTTTCCGAACACTTTTCAAAGGTAGCCCCATGTAGAGAGCATTACAGTAGTCGAACCTCGAGGTGATGAGGGCATGAGTGACTGTGAGCAATGAGTCCCGGTCCAGATAGGGCCGCAACTGGTGCACCAGGCGAACCTGGGCAAACGCCCCCCTCGCCACAGCTGAAAGATGTTGTTCTAATGTGAGCTGTGGATCGAGGAGGACGCCCAAGTTGCGGACCCTCTCTGAGGGGGTCAACAATTCCCCCCCCAGGGTGATGGACGGACAGATGGGATTGTCCTTGGGAGGCAGAACCCACAGCCACTCCGTCTTATCCGGGTTGAGCTTGAGTCTGTTGACACCCATCCAGGCCCCAACAGCCTCCAGGCACCGGCACATCACTTCCACCGCTTCGTTGACTGGGCATGGGGTGGAGATGTAAAGCTGGGTATCATCCGCATATTGATGATACCTCACCCCATGTCCTTGGATGATCTCGCCCAGCGGTTTCATGTAGATGTTGAATAGCAGGGGGGAGAGGACCGACCCCTGAGGCACCCCACAAGGGAGAAACCTAGGAGTCGACCTCTGGCCCCCCACTAACACCGACTGCGACCGGCCAGAGAGGTAGGAGGAGAACCACTGAAGAACAGTGCCTCCCACCCCCAGCCCCTCCAGCCGGTGCAGAAGGATACCATGGTCGATGGTATCGAAAGCCGCTGAGAGGTCAAGGAGCACCAGGACAGAGGATAAACTCCTGTCCCGGGCCCGCCAGAGATCATCCATCAACGCGACCAAAGCGGTTTCCGTGCTGTAACCGGGCCTGAAACCCGACTGCCGGGGACCTAGATAATCGGCTTCTTCCAAGGACCGCTGGAGCTGGAGTGCCACCACCTTCTCGACAACCTTCCCCATAAAGGGAAGGTTGGAGACTGGACGATAGTTGTTAAGTACGGCTGGGTCCAGGGAGGGCTTCTTGAGGAGGGGGCGCACAAGCGCTTCTTTATAGAGTGATGGAAAAACTCCCCTCCCCAAGGAAGCGTTGGTAATCTCCTGGGCCCAGCTCCGTGTCACCTCCCTGCTGGCCGAAACCAACCAGGAGGGACACGGATCCAGTAAACAGGTGGCAGAACTCACAGCTCCAATGGCCTTGTCCACTTCATCAGGTGTCACCAGATCAAACTCTTCCCAGACAGGTGGACAAGTACGTGCCCCAGTCACCTCGACTGACTCGTTGTCAGTCGACTCTGTTTTACAATTGGAGTCGAGGTCGGCTCGGATCCGAGCGACTTTATCAGCAAAAAACGTGTTAAAGTCCTCGGCACTACTCTGTAAGGGCTCCCCAACTCCCCCCTGATTAAGAAGGGAGCGGGTCACCCTAAACAGAGCGGCCGGGCGGGATTCCGCTGATGCAATCAAGGCGGCATGGTACGCGCATCTTGCCGCCTTGAGCGCCACTTTGTAAGTCTTAATAAAAGCTCTTACAAGTGTTCGGTCGGATTCAGACCTACTCTTCCTCCATCGCTTCTCTAGACGTCTCTTCTGGCGTTTCAACTCCCGGAGCTCCTCGTTGAACCATGGAGCTCTACGGGGTCTAGCGCCTCGGAGAGGTCGCAAAGGCGCAATCCGGTCAAGAGCCTCCGCTGCGGCCTTGTTCCAGGCCTCCGCAAGAGACTCTGCCGAACTGTGGACAAGTGCCTCTGGTATAACCCCAAGCGCCGTCTGAAAGCCCTCAGGGTCCATCAGGCGTCTGGGGCGGAACATCTTAATTGGTTCCGCCTCCCTGCGGGGAAGGATTGGAGCCAGGAAGTCAAGCCGTAGTAGGAAATGTTCCAAGACCTCCCGCACTAATCGATTTTCCGCGGTATAGAGGTGCGGAAGTATAAACACCATCTGCGCATGCGCGCCCTTTTTCCATGACCACGCATGCGCAGATGGTGGAGTCGGGGAGCAACGAAAGTGCGGAAGCCGACAAAGATTGCTTTGAATGTCGGCTGCCCCTACCCCCCCAACACCTGCCCGCCCGCCGTTCACCCGCTCGCTCGCTCGCCCGTTCACCCGCCCGGCCGCTCGCTTGCTCGCCCGTTCACCCGCCCGGCCGCTTACTCGCTCACCGCTCGAGAGCAAGAGGGGGAGAGATAGAGAAAGAGAGAGAAGGAAAGAAAGAGATGAGAGAGGGAGGAAGAGAGTGTGAGAGGAAGAAGCAAGATAGAGAAAGAGAGAAAGAAAGATGAGAAAGGAAGGAAGAGAGTGAGAGAGAGGAAGAAAGAGAGAGAGAAGAGTGGAAGGAAGAGAGAGAGAAATGATAGAAAAAAGGGGAGAAAAAAAGAGAAATGAGAAAATGATTGAAGCAGAGAATGACAGGAAAGAAAGAGAAAGAGACAGAGAAGTGACTCTTGGTGATGACGTATGACATCATCGGGTGGGAAAAACCGTGGTATAGCAAAAAAAACACGGTGGAGTATTGTTTAATATTTTTTGAAAAACCGTGGTATAGCGTTTCGCACTAATCAAGACCGCACTAATCGAGGGATCACTGTAATGCGTACAAGAAATAAAAGCTCAGAATTTGGGTGGGAGGAGACGGAGGAAGAAGAGGAGGAGGAGAGTCGCTGCTAAAGGAAGAAGGGGAGGGGAGGGGAATAAAAAAATCCAAAACTTTAAGGCTTAAAAAAAAAGAGGGACTCTGAGGTGGCGGAGGAGCATGCGCCTTCAATACACCCAGCGAGAGGCTGCCTCCCATACACTGCCTCCCATACACTGGCTGCTGCTGCTGCTACCTGCTGCCTCTTCCTTCCCATGCTGAAGGGCTCCCCTCTCCTCTGGCTCACTCGCTTTGTAGCTGGCGCCTTTCCTTCGCTGCGGTGACTCCTCGGCTGCCCAGAGCAAAGGGAGCGTTTCTTTTCTCTGAGCGCTGGCAGAAGTTTATTCCCTGTCCAAGCGCCCAGAGAAAAGGAAATGTTTCATTCACTCTGGATTGCCAAAGCCTTCTTAAGTGCCACCAAAAGGCTCCTCTGGCAACCCAGTTGGCCATGATTAAAGGGGGAATGACAGGAAACTGTCCGGGCCTTTGTGTCGCTCTAAAAGTTCCTGGGAAATTTTTCCAGGCTCGGGTTTTTAAGTAGAAAATGGTTCTTAAGTAGAGGCAAAAAAATATTGAACACCCGGTTCTTATCTAGAAAAGTTCTTAAATAGAGGAAATCTTAAGTAGAGGTACCACTGTATATATATATTCTGGTGTGTATTCAATATTGGAACACACTGAAGGGAGGGTGGGAGGGTGTTTCTTTTATCAAAGTTTAGAAGACTTAAACTAAAATCTATCTGGTTTTACTTACAAATAAAATGCAAAAATTAAAAAGACCTACACATGAGATACCAGTAGAGGTACAAGAAATGGAAAATATAGTAGAAGATATAAGGAAAATTAAAAATACAAGAATCAGGGAAATGAGAAGGAAAATATTACATAAGTAGTATTTTACTCCCATTCAATTTGCACATTTTCAGCAGAATGTCAGGGGGAATTGTTGACATGGGTGTCAACACGAAGGAGTGTTTATGCATATGTTTTGGGAATGCCCAATAGTGCAGGAATTTTGGCAAAAAGTGAAAGAGGATATCAACAGAATGCTAAATATGCAATGGACAATCACTAAGGAAATGGCAGTACTAGTAAAAAGTAATGCGATGGGAGAATTTAGAGAAATAAAAAAAAGCAGCAATAGAAAGCGCTCCGGCAGTAATAGTTTTGGGTTGGAAGGATGAGACAAAATGGACAATGCAAAATTGGTATAGGTACATGGTGGACCATATTCAGTTTGAAATTATGGAAAAAAGGATAAATTCGGATAATGAAACTGAGTTGGGACAGCTGATGGGACGGTGGGACAGGGTAAGACGATATATGACGAGCAGAATCTGAGACCAAGCTACAAGGAATGGATTGGAATCACTCTATAATATGTAAATAGATATATTGCTCTTGGGTTAAGTGGACTATACAAGAAACACCCCCAATTTGGTGGTGGGGAATGTGTGTGTGTCGGGGTGGTGGGCACAATTCACTATGCACTGTTTTATGTTGTGTGATATAAAAATTGTTAAAAAATCAATAAAAATATTTACAAAAAAAGAGAAGACCTACACATATTCAGGGATGCAAATAAACATATCAAATGCCTTTGCAATAATATAAATACACCAATCATGTTTCAGATTAGTACAAATAGCTAGCAAGTCACAGGATTTATTACCGTATACTGATTCTGAGCTGAATGTACTCTAATCTACTCTGCTATTGTTGATGGGGATCCGTTTTTTCCTTTGGTAGTTTCTTGCTTGCGGTACTGTTTTCTGCTACTAGGTTGTACCCAATCTTCCAAGACCAACCAGTTACAAGCCTCAGAGATTTCAGGCAGAAATTGAACCTGGAGGGGTTTTTTGCCTCTAAAGGATGCAAAGCCATGGTTACTTAGGCTAAATAAATGCAAACAAAGACTGTGAAAATGGAAGGAGCTGAGAATAGGTTAAAGGGTCTCAGAGAACACCATGATATAATTTCCCTTTCTTCTATTTTAAAAATGGGTTCTTGTTTTTTTTAGGGAAAAAAAAGGTTTTCCTTTTCATGACTCACAAGATTGTAAGCAATGAGATCTGCCTGTGGTATGCACACGAGAGGAAACCCATTAAACATGGTTGTCCTGGACCACCCAAAATGATGTTTGGATCCTGGCAGTTTGCTTTTAGGACAGAATTTCTCCAAAGGTTGTGAGCAGTATCAATTTCTGGGATCCCAGACTCTCCCTGAATTGTGAAATACGTATAGCCTTCCAGAGTTCAATTATCCCAGAGAGGAAGCACAGTTAGAATGGAATAGAGTAGAGTAGAGTAGAGTAGAGTAGAGTAGAGTAGAGTAGAGTAGAGTAGAGTAGAATAGAATAGAATAGAATAGAATAGAATAGAACAGAACAGAACAGAACAGAACAGGAATAGGAATTCTTTATTGGCCAAGTGAGATTGGACACACAAGGAATTTGTCTTGGTGCATATGCTCTCAGTGTACATAAAAGAAAATATAGATTTGTCAAGAATCATGTTGTACACTGACAGCAAATGCACCAAGACAAATTCCTTGTGTGTCCAATCTCACTTGTCATGGGGTCAAATTAGCAATGAAGAAACAATCAATAAAAATCTTAGGATACAAGCAAAAAGTTACAGTCATACAGTCCTGAGTGGAAGGAAAAGGGTGATAGGAATGATGAGAAAAAACAAGTAGTAATAATAGTGCAGACTTAGTAAATAATTTGACAGTGTTGAGGGAATTATTTGTTTAGCAGAGTGATGGCATTTGGGGAAAAACTATTCTTGTGTCTAGTTGTCTTGGTGTGCTGTGCTTTGTAGCGATGTTTTGAGGGTAGGAGTGGAAACAGTTTATATCCAGGATGTGAGGTGCCAGTAAATATTTTCATGGCCCTCTTTTTGACTCGTGCAATATACAGGTCCTCAATGGAAGGCAGGTTGGCAGCAATTGTTTTTTCTGCAGTTCTGATTCTCCTCTGAAGTCTGAGTCATCTTGTTGGGTTGCAGAACCAAACCAGACAGTTATAGAGGTGCAGATGACAGACTCAGTGATACCCATGATTGGATTTTGCTTGATTTTTTAAAAAAGAGTTTATGTTTTCCATGCATCATGCCATCTATAGGGTACACCTACATGCTGAGTCCTAATAACCAGGCAGCATTGCTCAGAACACAACTTTATTATGGTAGGAACTCATAACAGAAGGCAAACAAGGAAAGGAAACCGGAGCGAAAAGAATCACCTCAGCTGCTTCTAACAGCCATTTATATCCAACTGTCAGAAAGACTCCGACCAATGAGAGCCGCCAAACTTCCCTCGTTCCGAATGCTCCAATCCCAGCAGCCCGGCTGTTGCTGGGACATAACACTACAGAAGTCCAATACTTACCACAAGCTATGATGGAGCTTTGATTAGTGAAAGCTGCTTGTGAGAATGTTAAGGACTCTCCCACAATCTCCAAGCTGCTGTTATGCAGTTGTGCTGGCCGGCTATTGCTAAACATGCGTAACATCTTGCACTATCCACATCATCAAGTCAGGGTTGCTATGGGGATGAGTCACAACATTTCCACACACCCCTTCCCTTCTCAAAGAACATTTGGAAGATGTTCCTCATAAACACTCTGCAAAATACAAGCGAGGGGGTTGAAGTTGAGAAGGTAATGCTTCACAACTGAGATAGTGTTTTGAGGACACCCTTACGGAGTCCTGAGAGATGACATTGCTGAATTGAAAGAATTGGTCAGGCAGATGTTATGGGAAATACATGGTCTCCAGCTCTGATAGAGTTGTGAGAGCTCCTCATCCACTTCTGGTAATGATTCTGAGGAGGATGAGCCAGGCCCATCTTGGTACCCTGGGCCAGTAGTGTTACCGGCAGATGCAGAGAGTGAGAGTGAGGGAGAAATAGATCTAGATGAACCTGGAGAACCACCACAGGTGGCAGATTTGCCAATGACAGAGGGTCTGACTTAGAGGAGGAGGAGGAGGAAGATCAAGGGCCTTTGTTAGATACCCGCTTTATTTATTTATTTGGTTTGTTTGTTTGTTTGTTTGTTCTTTCTTTCATTCTTTCATTCTTTCATTCTTTCATTCTTTCATTCTTTCATTCTTTCATTCTTTCATTCTTTCATTCTTTCATTCTTTCATTCTTTCATTCTTTCATTCTTTCATTCTTTCATTCTTTCATTCTTTCATTCTTTCATTTATTTATTTGTATGCCGCCCCTCTCCGCAGACTCAGGGAGGCTAACAACAGCAATAAAACAGCATATAATAATAATCCAATACTAAAACAGTTAAAAACCCTTATTATAAAATCAAACATACGTACAGACATACCATGCATAAAATTGTAGAGGCCTAGGGGGAAAGAGTATCTCAATTCCCCCATGCCTGGCGGCAGAGGTGGGTTTTAAGCAGCTTACGAAAGGCAAGGAGGGTGGGGGCAATTCTAATCTCTGGGGGGAGTTGTTCCAGAGGGCTGGGGCCGCCACAGAGAAGGCTCTTCCCCTGGGTCCTGCCAAACGACATTGTTTAGTTGACGGGACCCAAGAAGACCCACTCTGTGGGACCTAACTGGTCGCTGGGATTCGTGCAGCAGAAGGCGGTCCCTGAGATAATCTGGTCCGGTGCCATGAAGGGCTTTATAGGTCATAACCAACACTTTGAATTGTGACCGAAAACTGATCGGCAACCAATGCAGACTGCGGAGTGTTGGTGTGACATGGGCATATTTAGAAGATTAAAAAAAAGACAAGAATACTTGTATGGGAAAAGGAAAAGTGTTGGAGCTGGGGGCAAATTATTCCATTGATTAATTGATCTAACTATCAGGAAATGTCTCCTTTTTTCTAGGTTGCTTCTCTCCTTGATTAGTTTCCATCCATTGCTTCTTGTCCTGCCTCCTGGAACTTTGTGGAATAGCTCAACTCACTTTTTGTGGCAACCCCTGAGATACTGGAACACTACTATTAAGTCTTCCCTAATTCTTCATTTCATCAAACTAGACATACCCAGTTCCAGCAACTATCCTTTATGTATTTCTTAGATGGTAACTTGAAACATAAGATATGTAAATAGGGAAGAACATGAATTGTGCTCTTCTCTATGATATGAATGTGTAAGTTGTATCTAAGTGAAATAAGTGTATAAGAAAGGAGAAGAGTTTAATAGACTTACTGTAAGTGATGGTGGCTTGATCTTGTGAAGTTGATGAATACACATGAGATGGGATATTCACATGTTATAATAATTCTGAGAATTGTGGTAAGGGAATGATCATATCTGAGTGTTGGGAAATGTTTTAAATGTGAAATTCTGAGGAAGCAATTATTCTGTTAGCTAAAATTAATGGATAAGAATCCTCCCCCAAAAGCAATTGGAATATTTGGAAAACCAGAAATTAGTTAGTATTATGATTATTCAATGAGGATGTATTTAGAAAAAGGCTTATTCCAAATACAGGTGCACAGATGAAAACGAATGGCTTTGAAAAGCGTGATTGTTTAGGATGGAAGAATTTAATTTAATTCATTTGACTTCTATGCCACCCAATCCCATGGGAGTCAGGGCATCTTTCAACAATATCAAATACAGTACAATACAATGGTAAAAAAGTCAAATATTAAATACTAAAAAACAGTAAAACCCCATTATAAAACCCAGTAAAACTGTCACATCAGAACAAACATACATACCAAATCAATCATACTTCAGCCATGATTAGAAATTAGGGCTGTTAGAAAAAAAACAACCCCCTGAGATCTACTCCAGCTTTTTATACCTGATAATCGCAATCCCAGGAGACAGCAGAATTGAGGAGAAGCAGCTAGAGAAATTAGTGAAATACGAAGATCTAAATATCGAGCTGCAACAACTCTGGCATAAGCCCGTGAAAGTGGTCCCAGTGGTACTTGGCATGCTGGGCGCAGTGCCAAAGGATCTCAGCGGACATTTGAAAACCATCGGAATTGACAAAATCTCCATCTGTCAATTGCAAAAGGCCGCTTTACTGGGATCGGCAAACACAATTCGCCGCTACATCACGCAGTCCTAGGTGCTTAGGAAGCGCCCGACTGGTGATGAAATACGAAATCCAGCATAGTGATCTTGTTTGCTGTGTTGTATTGACATAATAATAATAACAGCAACAACAGAGTTGGAAGGGTCCTTCGAGGTCTTCTAGTCCAACCCCCTACTCAGGCAGGAAATTTATAAGCCGCCCCTCGCCTGACGGACAGCATACAACAATAAGGTAAATATAAAATTTTATTATTATTTATTTTATTCATTAAACATGAAACTCAATCAACTGTACATTTTAAAAAGTGTCACAAATACCAGTGACTGGGGCTAATGGTTGATACAAGTTGATGCCAGCATCCTAGGTATCAACACTACATCATCATCATCATCATCATCATCATCATCATCATCATCATCCCAGTAATATTTTGTAACAATTCCTAGAGAAGACAGGAAATGGCTTTTATTTTAGAGGAGAGGTTTAGCTTCTTTCCAGTTAATATCCCCGAGCAGGAAATTTATCAAATACAATAGATGTTAAATAGAATTTAAACAACACAGTAACCTCACAACCTATTCTGCATGCATTAAATTTACATTTACATTGAGTACAGCCCACTGCATGGCATGTACAGCCCACTGCATGTCACTTGGCGGGGCTTAGGGGAAGAGCCTTCTCTGTGGGGGCTCCAGCACTCTGGAACCAGCTCCCCCAGAGATTTGTAGTGCACACACACTCCTTGCCTTTTGCAAGCTTTTAAAGGTTCATTTGTACCATCAGGCTTGGGGCTGTTCATTACTTGCCCCCTGGCCGATGAATGAAATGTATGGTTGCTATGTGAATGGGAGTGATTGATTAGAAATAAATTTGGGTTTTTAGGTTAGTTCATTTTAAAATTAAATTGGATTTAAGATGTTTTTCCTTGTCTTTTTTATAAGCCGCCCTGAGTCCTCGGAGATGGGTGGCATATAAATCCAATCAATCAATCAATCAATCAATCAATCAATCAATAAACAAACAAACCTGCCTGCCTGTCAAAGACTACTTCAGCTTCAACCACAACAACACAAGAGCACACAACAGATTCAAACTTAATATTAACCGCTCCAAACCTGACTGTAAAAAATACGACTTTAGTAATTGAGTTGTCGAAGCGTGGCATTCACTACCGGACTCCGTAGTATCATCCCCTAACCCCCAACACTTTACCCTTAGACTATCCATGGTTGACCTCACCAAGTTCCTAAGAGAGTAAGGGGTGTGCATAAGTGCACCAGAGTGCCTTCCGTCCCCTGTCCTTTTGTCTCTCCTATATCTTTTCTTCTATTCCTATATCCTTTCTCTATTCTTTCATTGATATATTTTATTCCTATCTCTTCTCTTCTATTCTTCCTCTGATATATTTTACTACGAGTATATCCTCTATAACCTTCATTGTGTATTGGGCAAAATAAATAAATAAATAAAATCTCCTTCATGAAAATCATGAGAAAATAGTAACAACTGCAACATGTTTTCCCCCCAGAGTAGTTTCGCTTAAGGGCACATTATTTGTCATCTGTTTACTGCAGAGGTTTTGAACCCTTCACTGGAGCGCTGGCTGTTGGCTCCAGGAAGAGATCAGATAAGGAAGTCATACGATTCCAATATACAAGGTGCATTGGCTGATAGGACCTATTGTTTAGTACAAGGAGTGCTCTGTGACAGGCTCTATCTGCCTGAGACATCTTCCAAGGCAGGGTTTACTCTTGGGAACGGCATTGGCAGGATCCTTCCAAGGTTACTTTAGGAGACCGAATCCCAACCTTCGCTTGGTGCGAATTTCCTTGTGTAAAAAACCCCCAAAACATTGTTTGAAAGTCTTTACGTTACAACTGTTGGCCATTAAAAGGCAATCTGGGCTGAGGCTGAGACTTGGCAGCCAAAGAACGCAACACACATACCTCCATGGGAATGGAACAGCTGTGGCGTCTTGGAAACAGATTACAATTGCATAATCTTCTGCAGATGACAGTTTTGCTGCAGTCATTGTTTCTTTTTCCCTCTTTTTAAAAATTGCACTGTTGAAATAGCAGAGGCAGGTATAGCGCAACCCCAATAAGAAGCAAGCGAGTCAAGCTTCAGTGAGAGAGGAGCAAGATCCACATATCCTATTTAACTTTTTGAAGTTTTCTCAATCCATCAATATCAATATCAATATCAATAGCAATATCAATATCAATAGCAATAGCAAGTAGAAGAAGGAGGAGGAGGAGGAGGGGGAGGAGGAGGAAGAAGAAGAAGAAGAAGAAGAAGAAGAAGAAGAAGAAGAAGAAGAAGAAGAAGAAGAAGAAGAAGAAGAAGAACCACAACAACCATGTTATCTTCAATTGACTTGAAGACAACGTGGGGGAGACATTGACAAACTTTGCTGTTTCAATCAATGCATAATGATTACCCCGAATAATCATTTTTAATAAATGCGTTTGTTTGGATTTTGGTATTTTCTATATGCAAATACAGGCAGTCCTTGATTTAACAATAGTTCACTTAGTGACATTTTCACACTTACTTGCAGTATCTCCATGGGCATGTCCATAGCTATGGACATTTGGACAACTGAATCATATTTATGATGGTTGCAGGTAGTAGTAGTAGTAGTAATAGTAGTAGTAGTAGTAACAACAACAAAAAAAACAACAACAATGGCAGAGTTGGAAGTGACCTTGTAAGTCTTCTAGTCCAACCCCCTGCTTAGGCAGGAAACCCTACACTAATTCAGACAGATGGTTATCCAACATCTTCTTAAAAACTTCCAATGTTGGGGCATTCCCAACTTCTGGAGGCAAGCTGTTACACTGATTAATTGTTCTAAATGTCAAGAAATTTCCTCTTAGTTCGAAGTTGCTTCTCTCCTTGTTTAGCTTCCACCTATTGCTTCTTTTTCTACCCTCAGGTGCTTTGGAGAATAGGTTGACTCCTTCTTCTTTGTGGCAACCCCTGAGATATCGGAACACTGCTATCATTTCTCCCCTGGTCCTTCTCCTCATCAAACTAGCCATGCCCTGTTCCTGCAACCATGGTTGCACACCTTTAACCTGACTCATAATTCCTTAGAGCAAAAGCCAATTCAAAACCCATCACTTTTATTACACATTAAGAAACATGTGGTATATGGATTTAGTTTCTGACGCTGCAATTGGAAGTCCTCTAGGAAGAACTTTTGAAGTTGGTGTGTGGGATTCCTTCTACTGATTTCGTCATCTCCAAACGGGTCAGGGCTCAAGAGAGATATGCAGCAGGAAGACCTCAGCAGTTATGATAGCTACCGGGGATTTGAAGAATGTTCAGCTAGGTCAACTTCAGGTCTTCAAAAGTATTGGGTGTCCAACTTCCAGATTTTCTAGTTGACATGCATAGCTGGGGATTTCTAGTAAGACCCAAGACATCTGGAAGCCTCCAGATGGAGAAAGGTTAAATTGGGGTGCAAGCACCGAGTTTGATACATGCCAATTTGAATAGAAATGCTCATATGTGAACCTGAAAAACACTTTATATATAAACATACCTACTTAGTTTTGTTTGTTTGTTGCCACAAATTGAAAAAAATAGTATAATACAAATGTCCTTTGTTAGTTCTGTTAGGAAGAGCCATGCTGAATCGGGCCAAAGCCCATTGAGTCCAGCATTCTGTGTCACACAGTGGTCCACCAATTGTACATTGGGATCTTGAGCAGAAAGATATTTTAACTCTTGTACAGAAAACAGTGCTGGGCCTTCTTTTTGGGATGGTTCGTGTTCAGGAGAAACATGGTATGTATGTATGTAATCTTAAGGAAGTTACAAAGAGTCCTTGATCAATTTTTTTATTATTAATTCTCTTCCATGGGTTCCTTCACTAATCCTGAAGATAAGAAATTTTTTTAGAGGTGGGGAGGAGAAATTACTTAAAACTGCTCAAGAGATGCAAATTCATTGGAAATGAGTTAAAATCAATGTGAGAGAATGAAGACAAATGTTCCATTCAGGCATTTTAAGAGTGTTTAGCTCTTCATAGCCTCTGTTTGACTTCCTCTTCGTTGGAATAATATTTGTGACTACTGAATTCAGATGGTCACTGTTTTATTTTCCTGACCAGGTGGTCAATTCATATAAGGCAAGCAGAGCCTTCTCTGCTGTAACAGCTGCCTCAATTGGCTTTTGGCTGGAGGGGACGGAAAAATATTTCATTCATAGTTAAGTTCATAATTGGATCATAGAAAAATACCTAAAGTGCATTTCAACATGGGAGGCAACAAAAAATAAAATAAAAAATAAAATAAAAATAAAATAAAATAAAATAATAAAAATAAATAAAATGAAATAAAATAAAATAAAATAAAATAAAATAATAAAATAAAATAAAATAAAATAAAATAAAATAAAATAAAATAAAATAAAATAATAAAATAAAATAAAATGAAATGAAATGAAATGAAATGAAATAAAATAAAATAAATAAAATAAAATAAATAATAAAATAAAATAAAATAAAATAAAATAAATAATAAAATAAAATAAAATAAAATAAAATAAAATAAAATAAAATAAAATAAAATAAAATAAAATAAAATAAAATAAAATAAAATAAATAAAATAAAATAAAATAAAATAAAATAAAACAAAACAAAACAAAACAAAACAAAACAAAATAAAATAAAATAAAATAAAAACAGGTATAGAAAAAGTTACCCAACCACTAGATAAATTACTGAAAGGCCCGGAGGAAAAAAATAATATCTAAGATTTACAAATATTTGATGGAACACAAGAGACCAGAAGAGATAGTCAAAGGTACAATGATTGCTTGGTCAAAAAACCTTGGCTATAATATATATTTAGAAGAATGGGAACAAATTTGGATGAGAAATATCAAATAGACCAAATCTATGACATACAAAGAAAATCAATACAAAATGCTATATCGTTGGCACCTTACACCAAAGAAATTAGCTAAAATACATAAAAACAATAATTCAATATGTTGGAAATGTAACAAAACACAAGGCACCTTTTTTCATTTATGGTGGTCATGTCCAGAGATGAAAAAATATTGGAAAAAATTGAGTAATTGGTTGCAACAAATAACAAATATAACAGTAGAATATACACCAGAATTCTTTTTACTTGGTATTATGAGAGGGTCCTATACCAAAAATGTTAAATATTTAATTCTACATATAATAACAGCGGCAAGGATCGTATTAGCGCAGAAATGGAAGAACTCACAGCTACCGGAGGACAAAGAGATCATCAAGAAAATGTATGAGTGTGCGGAGATGGACAGACTGACCATGGAACTAAATAATCAAAAAGACTCGGACTACTATACAATCTGGACAAAATGATATTTATGGACTGAAAAAAGGAACTCAAAACAAATGCCGGAATAAAACATCAAGATATACAAAGACAATTAAAGACAATACAGATTAAAATGTATATACAAGATGCTCATTCACCTGTAAATAAGATTATGAATTGTTTTTAAAATTGGAAAAAATTAATAAATACACATATTTTTAAAAACCATGAGATTGAGAATTCTAGTCTTGGTTTAGGCATGAAAGCCAGCTGAGTGACTTTGAGCTATTTAATCCATCCCACCTCATTATGAGAGCTGCACTTTCAGAAGCTAGCCAGCCCAAGCAGCAAACCAACCCAACCAGCCAGCCACAGACCAATAGATATGGAGTCAAAATCTTCAGTGAAACACAGCAGCAGTAGGAAGTCTTGGAAAAAATATTTACTTCTTATATACACTACTAGCTGTATTCTATTTTTACTATACTTACATTACATTAGTATCTGTTGTGATTCAGTCTGAGGCTCCTCAGGGAACGGCTGGAACTCTGCCGGCTCCATGCTCAGAGGGGGAGGACGAGGAACAGGAGGAGGAGGAGGACCAGGCAGACGGGGAAGAGGAATGTCAGGACGAGGAGGAGGGAGAACAGCCTGAGACCCCCGGGGGGGGGAGCTCTCTCCAGCGAGTAGCCTGGAGTCATTAGATGAGAATGCACAAGCCATCATAGATATGAGGCAGAGAAGGGCAGCACAACGAAGGGGACAATTAGCCAGGTATTTCCATCCCTAATAGGCAACAGCGGGGTTTGGGTGTGGTTCTCCTCAGAAAGGTTGAAAAGGCAGGCCCGGCCTTCCTGTATTGTGGAGAGTTGTCTTTTGGGAGTCCTGTGACCTTGCTTCGATCCTTGGCGTCTCTGATTCTGGCTTGTGGCCTCGAAGGCTGAAAACTTGGGAGAGGCGTGGGTTTTATTATCTACAGTGGTGTGTGTGCCAGCAAGAAGCCTGTTGTATTGTCTGGCCGTCGTGACTTTTCTGTGAAGCTTCATAGCATTCCAGTTTGTAAGAACAGTTTTTGTTATCTGTGTTTGTTTTCAAAGATATAAAATGACTTTGCTTTTTACCAGCGTGTCTGGATACTCTTTTTAGTTGGTGTTGACGTCTGGGGGAACCCAGACAGAACAGTATCTCACTAGTATCTCACTACAACTATCTTAGTTACAATAACTCACAGGAACCATCAGATCAATACAGCAGCTTCAGAGCACACTTCACACAGAGCAGGATCAGAGAGAGAGCTCCTGCTAATTTAAATACTTATCACCTAATTAGGTTGCTGCATGCTTAATTGCGTCAGAATGACTCAGCATTCTCAACATAGGGCTTCCTTCTGCCTTGAGATATTACCTCAGGATATGCTTAATCTTGACACTCATTGGGTTGCTTCAGGTTTCACAGTTGAAGAATCTCAATTGTTAAGAACTAGAAGAATAGCCTTCTCTGCCATAGTCCCTGCTGTATGGAATATTCTCCCCTAGAAATTTAGAATAGATCCAATCTTGTTGGTTTTTCACAAAGAGGACAATCAGAACTGCAGAAAAAGCAATTGCTGCCAACCTGCCTTCCACTAAGGATCTGTATACTGCACGAGTCAAAAAGAGAGCAGGGAAAATATTTACTGACCCCTCACATCCTGGACACAAACTGTTTCGACTCCTACCCTCAAAACGTCGCTACAGGGCACTGCACACCAAGACAACTAAACACAAGAACAGTTTTTTTCCGAACGCCATCACTCTACTAAACAAATAATTCCCTCAACACTGTCAGACTTTCTACTAAATCTGCACTTCTATTTTACTAGTTTTTCTCATCCTTCCTATCACCCATTTCCTCCCATGTTGACTGTATGACTGTAACTTGTTGCTTATATCCTAAGATTTTTATTAATATTGCTTCTTCATTGCTTATTTGACCCCTATGACAATCATTAAGTGTTGTACCACATGATTGACAAATGTATATTTTATTTTATGTATGCTGAGAGCATATGCACCAAGACAAATTCCTTGTGTGTCCAATCACGCTTGGCCAATAAAATTCTATTCTATTCTATTCTAAGAAGCTTTAAAAAAACCACCCAGGTTCAGGTGCAGAATGTCTTAAGGATCTTGACTTTACTTTACTTAACGTTTTTTGACTTGACTGTTAGTTGGTTAACTATCTCGGATGCTATTTGTATTCATTTATAAGAGGCGCAGTAGTTAAGAGTGCAGTACTGCAGGCTACTTCCGCTGACCCCTGGCTGCCTGCAATTTGGCAGTTTGAATCTCACCAGGCTCCAGGTTGACTCATCCTTCCATCCTTCTGAGGTAAAATGAGGCCCCAAATTTTTGGGGGGGACAAGATGCTGACTCTGTAAACTGCTTAGAGAGGCCTGTAAAACACTGTGAAGTGGTATATACTATATCTATATCTAAGTGCTATTGATATTTTGGGATGATTTTATTGTTTTTTTCATGGTTTTCACTGTTCCGTTCCATTCCATTCTACAGCTGTCAATCTCAGCCAAGTGATCCTGGGCAACTTCTAGAATTGTAAGCTGTCCAGGATCACTTGGCTGAGATTGACAGCTGTAGAAAATGAATGAATGAGCGAATGAAGAAATGAATTAATGAATTATACAATGAAAATTAGGAATTTGATAGTCAAGTGCAATAGACTCACATTCCAAGGAAATCCAATGTTTCTTCTCCTCCTTAAAAAAGAGTGGGGTGGTATTTTTCCTTCTTAATAAAGGGGAAAGGTAGGAAAATAATGCTGAGATATATTAGGCACAGCAGCCACTTCAGTGCTCCAGAAATGACCTTCCTTAGTTTCGTTTTGTTTTCTTTTCTTCACCTGACAACCCACCATTCAGTATCTAAACAAGAGACCTGCCAACTAGTCCAAGGGGAACAATTTCCTGTGACATCCATCATGGTGTTTTCCATCTGTCTTGGGGCTTTGGTGAGCCCGACAATTGTTTGAATTCGATTTTTCATGGGTGAGCTTGGAAGAGCCCCTTCATTTACCAAGCAGGGTGGCTGCTGGGTGGGTCCCGAGGGATGCCTTCTGCAACTTCGTGAAGTGATTTCAAAGCAGTGATTTCTGAATGGGCTGTTTAATCAGATAATCAGAATTGCAGAAAAAACAATTGCTGCCAATCTGCCTTCCATTGAGGACCTGTATACTGCACGAGTCAAAAAGAGGGCGGGTAAAATATTTACTGACCCCTCGCATCCTGGACACAAATTGTTTCAACTCCTACCCTCAAAACGTCGCTACAGAGCACTGCACAGCAAGACAACTAGACACAAGAACAGTTTTTCCCCCGAACGCCATCACTCTACTAAACAAATAATTCCCTCAAAACTGTCAGACTTTCTACTAAATCTGCACTTCTATTCTACTAGTTTTTCTCATAATTCCTATCACCCATTTCCTCCCATGTTGACTGTATGACTGTAACTTGTTGCGTATATCCTAAGATTTTTATTAATATTGCTTCTTCATTGCTTATTTGACCCCTATGACAATCATTAAGTGTTGTATCACATGATTCTTGACAAATGTATATTTTATTTTATGTACGTTGAGAGCATATGCAACAAGACAAATTCCTTGTGTGTCCAATCACACTTGGCCAATAAAAATTCTATTCTATTCTATTCTATTAATGCCCAGAACCTTTCTCCTACTGTGTATTAAAAAATGCAGATGAGACATGAGAGGAACCGCAGAATAATAGGAGGAGCAATGTAAAAGACAGGAGTGAAAAGTTCATTTATTTAGCTAGTACCATGAAGAGGGTATTAGTGTCTTTTAGAAAGTTCTTCCATTTTTTGGATGTTACTACACTAGGGGAAAATTAAATACCGGTATCCTTCGGATCGTTCTCTATTGAAATGCTAAAAACCCATTATGAAGTTGGCACAAAACAATATTGACACAACATTTGGAATAGATTAGAATGGAATGGAATGGAATAGAATGGAATAGAATAGAACAGAATAGAATAGAATAGAGGGTATCACCCATTTCCTCCCATGTTGACTGTATGAGTGTAACTTGTTGCTTATATCCTAAGATTTTTATTAATATTGCTTCTTCATTGCTTATTTGACCCCTATGACAATCATTAAGTGTCGTACCACATGATTCTTGACAAATGTATATTTTATTTTATGTACGCTGAGAGCATATGCACCAAGACAAATTCCTTGTGTGTCCAATCACACTTTGCCAATAAAAAATCTATTCTATTCTATTCTAGAATATAGGGTAGGGTATGGTAGGGTAGGGTAGAGGAGTGGAGTGGAGTGGAATGGAGTAGAGTAGAGTAGAGTAGAGTAGACAAGAGGATCTTGAGAATAGAGTAAAGTAGAGTAGAGTAGAGTAGAATTGAATTGAATTTTGTTGGCCAAGTGTGATTGGACACCCAAGGAATTTGTCTTTGGTGTATATGTTCTCAATAAACCAACTTTTATTTCTTTATTTCCTCAGCTGTGTTTTGGGCTTAAACAACCTTTTGAGCATGCACAGAAGTGAATTCACGTGATGGGATGCACATGCGTATGTGAGTGGAGCGAGCATGCGTGTGCGCAAAACATCACGATACAAACCAGTGGTGAAGGTAAGTGAAACCCACCCCTGTATATACAATGCGATATGGGTTCTTCAATTAAAGTTAGACGGACTGATTCCAAATGGATGCAATCCCAGGATACAACCTTATTTCACACGGACCTTGAATAACTGTAGATATTCAGATTTGGTGGTTCTATACTTTCTGCATCATGGATGTCAGAGACTATAGAACAGTGGTTCTCAACCTGGGGGTCGAGACCCCTTTGAGGGTCGAATGACCATTTCACAGGGGATGCCTAAGACCATGGGAAAAGACAAATTTCCCATGGTGTTAGAACTAAAGTTTCTATTCTAGTGCCTTGAAACATATTTTTACAATCCGACGAATCAGGCGTTTACACTAGGGGTGTCTTTACGACCTTCCTGCCAATCAGCTTAAAGATCTGTTGGGAGAATTGGTGCTAGACTTATGGTTGGGGGTCACCTCAACATGAGAAACTGTATTAAGGGGTCACGGCATTAGAAAGGTTGAAAACCACTGCTCTAGAACAGTGTTTCCCAACCTTGGCAACTTGAAGATATTTGGACTTCAACTCCCAGAATTCCCCAGCCAGCAAATGCTGGCTGGGGACTTCTGGGAGTTGAAGTCCAGATATCTTCAAGTTGTCAAGGTTGGGAAACACTGCTCTAGAATATCTTCTTACTGGAGGAAAGAAGGATGAGATTTTAGAAATCTCCCTCCTAGTCTAGTTGGGAGTTCACACTCCAGTTAATCCCAGATCCTCTTTCCTATGATGTTCTTCTCCAGGGTGAGTTAGGGAAGCTTAGTTTCTGCAGACATAAATAATCTGCAAACAATAACTTCATTCGTTCTCCTAATGTACTGTGCAATAGAACTTTGTACAGTTTGTACAGTTAATAAATCCTACGCTATCAGACATACTGTAAGTCTGAAAGTATGAAAAGCAATTTTTATTTTAAAAACTTGGGTATGTTTTTCAAGGATGTTGATGAAAATATGTCCAAATTGCCTGTCCACAGATAGGACTGAAGCAATTTAAAGTGAAATATCGTTTAAAATGTGTGGGTGTATTTGTATGTGCATGACCTGAATTCAGGTAGTTGAATGTAGGTTAAAGAGAAAACTGATTACAACACAGCATTGCCAAGGACCGTACATTAGATTTCACTTAAGTAAGTGTTTGTTTCTCTTCTAGCCATTTCACTCACTTTGAGGACTGTAATTATAAGTTCTCAACAAGATAGTCACAAAAGTGGGTAAAGTAAAATACATTTAGCCAACAGCTGTGTAATTCTTAGTCTCCCATCCAAGTATTAACCAGAGCTAGTTCTATTTAGCTTCTATAGAATAGCAGAAAACAGAATTGGAAGGGCCTACTCCAGCTCCCGTCAACAAAACAATGCCGTCTGGCAGGACCCAGGGGAAGAGCCTTCTCTGTGGTGGCCCCGACCCTATGGAATCAACTCCCCCCCGGAGATTAGGACTGCCCCCACCCTCCTTGCCTTTTGCAAACTCCTAAATACCCACCTTTGTCACCAGGCATGGGGAAATTGATTCCCTTTTATGTATGGTTTGTTTGGGTTGTATGATTGCTTTTAATTAAGGGTTTTAAAACTGTTTTTGCTTTTAACATTGGATTTGTATTTTGTACTACTGTTGTGAGCCGCTCCGAGTCTTCGGAGAGGGGCGGCATACAAATCTAATAAATTATTATTAATTATTATTATTATTGCCATATGTCAGCTCCAGTGCGCAAGCGTGCATTAGCCAGCTGGTTTATGGCCTTGGGAAAGGCTGAAGCCCCAGAGTGTAAAAAACCACCCAACGGCCAAACCGAAAGTTCATAAACCAGACTTCCGGTTTGTCCATTGGGCTGTTTTTTGCACTCCGGGGCTTCAGGAAGCTTCCCTGAACCCTCCGGAGTGCAGAAACAACACAACAGGCAAACCGGAAGTCCGTTTTTCTGAACTTCCGGTTTGCCTGTTCAGCTGTTTTTTCACATCCCAGTCTTCAGTGAGTCCTGTGAGCATGCTTGGGGGTATTTTGCACATGCGTGGGGCAGTGCAGGGGTGCGCATGGGTGTGGGGGGAGGGAAGGGGTGTGGGCACACATGGTAGCACACCCCCACACACCCTTTTGGCACGGAAACCAATAAAGGTTTGCCATTACTGCTCTATGCCATTTCAGACAAATGATTGTCCAGTCTCTTCTTAAAATCCTTCAGTGTTGGAGTGTGATTAATATTATGAAGTGTAAAATAATTTGCTCCCCCTCCCTGAGTATTAAAATTGATAATTGGGAAGCTGCTGCTAAATTTCATCCATACCTTTTGGGGTGATGAGCAATGAGATAGATTCTTTAGGGTGATTTTTGTAACAACCCTATTGAGGAAGGTCCACATGCACTGACCGCTAGCTTGCATCTGGGTCCCCATTCAAGGTGTTTGGTGATGACCTTTAAAGCTCTTTATGACATGGGTCCAAGCTTCCTCGGGAACCACCTTGCCCCAATGGGATTGACCTGCCCCATTCATGCCAGGAGAAGGAGAGTGCTGTGGACCCTGTCAGTGAAGGAATTTTGATTTTGGGAGCCTTTTCTGCTGTGGCTCCCACCTTCTAGAACATTATGCCCCACCATCTTGACCTTCCAAAAGGGCCTTAAAAATCTGCTGACTGGCCTGGGATCCCAATGGGGGGGCCTTCCATAATGGAGGTGGTTAATCGGTTAAAAGGAAAACCTTCACCTCCACCCAGTTGTAAGCTGGTTGTAAATCTTTAGCTATTTCTCTGTTAATTTTAATTTTAACCTTAAATATTGTATCATTTTTATCATGTTGGAAGCTGCCCAGAGTCACTTGATAGTGACATGACAGCAATAAATTTAATAGATGGATAGATAGGTAGGTAGGTAGATAGATAGATAGATAGATAGATAGATAGATAGATAGATAGATAGATAGATAGATAGATAGAGAGGCAGGCAGGCAGGCAGGCAGGCAGGCAGGCAGGCAGGCAGGCAGGCAGGCAGGCAGGCAGGCAGGCAGGCAGACAGACAGACAGACAGACAGACAGACAGACAGACAAACAGACAAACAAACCAGCAAACAAAAGTTTAGAGTAGGGGAAATTCCCAAAAATGATGAAAAGTGTTTTTTGCATTTCCTTTTTTCCTACTCCTATTTCTCTACCAACTATTCCCATGCTTGCCAGATTCCTGCACAGGAGCAGAGAAAAGTATTTGTTCTGTATGATTTTTGTATTGAAAGTTCCATCTAAAATTCAACTGAAATTCAAATGCATGGTTGTTGGAAAGATCAAGGTAAGAAATATCAAGGGTAAGAAACAACCTTAATGAATAGTTTGACAGGGGTGAGAGAATTATTTGTTTAGCAGAGTGATGGTGTTTGGGGAAAAAACTGTTCTTGTATCTAGCTGTTCTGGTGTGTAGTGCTCTACAGTGTCGTTTGCAGGGTAGGAGTTGAAACAGTTTGTGTCCAGGATATGAGGGTCTGCAGATATTTCTAGAAGTAAAACACAAGAACAAATGAAGGCTTCAGCCAGTCATGTGTTTCATATTAGAAAAAAAACTTAATATACTTATAGTGTCTATAGCAACGCACACAAAAAGACAATTTTTCTTCTGGTTTTCAATCGCTTATCTGCAGGGGTGTGTTTTCTTAACGTGATGGATCTGCATGTAATGACTCAAATGTCCCCTTTTTTTAAAAGAAAAAAAAAGGTTTTTCAAGAAAAGTGGATAAAAGGCACCCCTCCAGCTAATAAAGAAGAACAAATTTAAAACATCAAAGACAAAAAAAGACAGAATGAAATTTCAGGAGAAGAACATGAAAATAGTGAAAAAGATAAATATAAGGGCAAAGTAGAAGCCTTCCGAGTGATAAATTGAGGAGTTAAAAAGTTTTCCAATAGACAATTTAATAGTCCATTGATACCTCGCTTATTCCAAAGATCAGAACAAGTCAAAATAATAAAATTAAATTAGAATGTACGCTGGAAGCAACAGAAATTATGAAATACATACATGGTGGAAATAAGTTGACTACTCATATAGTTGATCTAGATCAGGGGTCTCCAACCTAGACTTGTGGACTTCAACTCCCAGAGTTCCTCGGCCAGTTGCTATGGAATTCTGGGAATTGAAATCCAAATATCTCCCTCCCTCCCTCCAGAGCTGGGTTCCTACTGGCGCGCCCAGGTGAGACCACACTTGGAGTACTGTGTACAGTTCTGGTCACCGCACCTCAAGAAGGATATAATGGAACTGGAAAAGGGGAAGAAAAGGGCAACAAGAATGATCAAGGGAATGAAGCATCTCCCTTATGAAACCAGGTTGCAATGCCTTGGTCTCTTCAGCCTTGAAATACGGCGTTTAAGGGGTGACTTGATCGAAGTGTATAAAATCATGCATGGGATAGAAAAGGTGGATAGAGAAAAAAATCATTTTCTCTGTCACACAATACTAGGACAAGGGGGCATTCCCTAAAGCTCATAGCTAAGAAAGTGAGGACAAATAAAGGGAAATATTTCTTCACCCAGAGGGTCATTGATTTATGGAATTCACTTCCAGAAGAGGTTGTGACAGCTGTCAGCCTGGATAGCTTCAAGGCAGGATTAGACAGATTCATGGATGCCAAGTGTATCGGTGGTTATTGAAACAGATGTCCATGTGCTGCCTCTATGTTGGTTGAGGCAGGCAGGATTCCCTTGGGTACCATTTGGGGGTCAAGGGAAAGGGAGGGTCTTGCCTTCTCTTTCTGCTCAAGATCCCCACGGACAATTGGTGGGCCACTGTATGACACAGAATGCTGGACTCGATGGGCTTTGGCCTGATTCAGCATGGCTCTTCTTATGTTCTTATGTTCAGATGCACCGCTCCAGTAGTGAGCTGCTGATTGTGCAATTTGTGTGCAATGGTTCCAGTGCTGTCTTTGTCAATCCGTGTGCGGATTGGTTATTACCTATAAAGCCGTACATGGCTTCGGACCAGGTTACTTATGGGACCGTCTCCTGCCTCACGTATCCCAGCGATCGGTTAGATCCCTCAGAGTCCCGTCAGCCAAGCAATATTGCCTGGCAGGGCCCAGGGAAAGGGCCTTCTCTGTGGCAGCTCTGACCCTTTGGAATCAGCTCCCCCCAGAGATTCACGCTGCCCCCAACCATCCTGGCCTTTTGTAAGGCCCTAAAAACACATATTTGGTGGCAGGCTTGGGACCATTGAGCTTTGCCTTCATGCTCAGGATGACAGTATGTACGAATGACTGATTATGAATGAATGTTAGTCAAATTCAAATTCATTTTTTATTTCGCAGGATTTTAGATTAGGTTTTATATTGTTTTTAGATTGCATATTGGGCTTCTCAGATTTGGCATGGTATTGGTTTTATTATGTAAGCTGCGAGTCCGCAGGAGAAGGGCAGCCTAGAAAACCAATTAAATAGATAAAATAAAATAAATAATAAAAATAAGGCCAAACATTTATTTTGGTGTTTAAAATATATATATAAGACCGGGTCTTATTTTTGGGGAAACACAGTAGATGTCTCCAGACACTAGGTCAGTGATGGCGAACCTATGGCACGGGTGCCACAGGTGGTACGTGGAGCCATATCTGCTGGCATGCAAGCCATTGCCCTAGCTCAGCTCCAATGTGCATGTGTGTGCCAGCCAGCTGATTTTTGGCTCATACAGAGGCTCTGGCTCTGTTTTTGGCTTCTAGAGCGCCTCCATGGGGATGAGGGAGGGTACTTTTACCTTCCCCCAGTTCCAGGGAAGTCTTTGGAGCCTGGGGAGGATGACGGACGAGATTAGATTAGATTAGATTTATTGGATTTATATGCCGCCCCTCTCCGCAGACTCGGGGCGGCTGACAACAATAGTAAAAAACAATACATAGTAACAAATCTAATATTTAGCAATCTAAATTACAGTTTTAGGTTAAAAAATCCAAAAGAAAACCCGATATATAAAAAACAAGCACACAATCGAATCATACACAGAAACTACATGGGCAAGGGGGAGATGTTTCAATTCCCCCATGCCTGATGGCAGAGGTGGGTTTTAAGGAGTTTCCAAAAGGCAAGGAGGGTGGGGGCAAACCTAATCTCTGGGGGGGAGCTGGTTCCAGAGGGTCGGAGCCACCACAGAGAAGGCTCTTCCCCTGGGTCCTGCCAGACGACATTGTTTAATCTACAGGACCCGGAGAAGGCCCACCAGAAATTGGGAAACAGGCCGTTTCCGACCTCCAGGGGATGGGGGAAGCTTTTTTTGCCCTTCCCAGGCATTGAATTATGGGTGTGGGCACTCATGCATATGTGATAACGCACACACATGCTCTTTCGGCACCCGAGGAAGAACAGGTTCACCATCACTGCACTAGGCTGAGTTCTACGTTGGCCTGAGATAAACTCAGCGTGATTTTCTTTTCTTTTCCCCGTCTAAGAAGAGGATTGAAGAAGGCTAATCAATCTTTTTAACCAAGAAGAGTTAGCTGACAGAAGCAGGACACAACCCCAAGTGTTATTTACCATTTCCCACTCCTTGGGAATTGTCAGGGAGGAGATCCTGTCCCCTGGCAGCCATTTGCAACGGCTGAGAACATTCCAGCAGAAAGATCACCCAAAAAGTCCCGTCGGTTGCAGCCAATTGTTGGAATGGAGAATCAAGGGTTCCCATTCCTGAGTTGCAAGTGCTGCATGTCGCAGAAATTATATCAAGACTTTGTCTCTGGCCCCACCCATTAACACCAAGGAATCATCCCAGCAGCTTCAAATTAAAAGCAGGAATGTTTTCAAACATAGCCCCCTCCTCTCTCTTTCTCCTGGAGCTCAGAGATTGCTTCTGCTCCTTGCTGATTCATTTTGAAATCATTCCGGGGAACGAGGTAATAGTCTGGAAATGTTGGGTAATGTTAGCTCCGCAGAAGCAAAAGGAGGCGGGTTTATAGAGCTTTCTATACATTTGTTTATTTGTTTGTTTGTTTGTTTGTTTGCTTGCTTGCTTATTTATTTTATTTTATTTTATTTTATTTTATTTTATTATTTTATTTTATTTTATTTTATTTTATTTTATTTTATTTTATTTTATTTTATTTTATTTTATTTTATTTTATTTTATTTTATTTTATTTTATTTTATTTTATTTTATTTTATTTTATTTTATTTTATTTTATTTTATTTTATTTCATTTCATTATTTCATTATTTTATTTTATTTTATTTTATTTTATTTTATTTTATTTTATTTTATTTTATTTTATTTTATTTTATTTTATTTTATTTTATTTTATTTTATTTTATTTTATTTTATTTTATTTTATTTTATTTTATTATTTTTATGCTGCCCTTCTCAGACTCAGGGCGGCTTAGAACATGTCAGCAATAGCACTTTTTAACAGAGCCAGCCTATTGCCCCCACAATCCGGGTCCTCATTTTACCCACCCAGTACAGCACTCTACCTGCTGTACCACCCCGTCTCATACATGTTCCCTAATGTTTTAGAACATGAATGTGTCAAACTCAATTTCATTGAGGACCACATCAAAGTTGTGTTTGACCTTGGAAGGGCATGGGGGCGTGTCTGGGTTGGGCGTAGCCAGCTTGATGTCACTCGTGTTATGGTGACCAGTGAAAACAGGATCTCAAGTTCTGTTTTTGGCCGCAATGGCCTCCTGCTAGTGGAAATGGAGCTTGCAAAGCCACTCACAGCCCTTGTGAGCTCCGTTTTTGGCCACAATCAGTAGTGGGTTGCTACTGATGTAGTAGCAGACTGTGCACCAGTAGCGGCTGCCATATTGCACAATTTGGGCATGACTGCTCTGATGCCAGTCCTATGGATATCGCCATCTTTTTTCTTCAATTTCTTTTCTTTTTTGTGGGGCGGGGGTTATAAAATTTTCTTTATTTTTCTACCAACATACAATAAAACAACACGAGCAGCAAAAAACACAGAATCAATGCCTAAAGTAATAATTAATGATATTTCTTAGATACGTTAAACATTTAGAGAAAAAAATGCTAATAATGATTTTAATATGTATTTTTTATCCTCTTCTTTGCTAAGTTAATTAAAATTAACTACACATGAGATATATTTCATCTATAGATAACAATATTATGAAATCTAGTCCCTTTATATTCCCTTTTTCTATTTATAATAAAACATAAACATCTTAACATCTGAACTCAATATCTAATTTAATCTTTTCATCTCTGTGTTAACTCCTTATCCAATGCTGCCACCAATCCTTATTTCATCATCTGGGTCATTAATAGATAAAAATTAAATCATCATGTATTTCTTCAAAAGTAATTTAAAAAACTACTTCTCAATTATTTTTAGTTTCCAACCATTCATAAAAATTTCCCCAGATCTTATAGTAATCACACTTCTTTATCTTTAAGTTTTAAAGTGAGCCTATTCATTTCAGCACAATCTAAAATCTTACGTAATATTTCTCTTTCGTCTGGGATTTTATTCAGCTTCCAATTTTGTGCATATGCTATTCTAGCTGCTGTTAAAATATGTATAATCAAATATATTTCTTCTTTTGTTCATAGATTTTTCTTCTGCGCATGTGAAGAAGCAAAATCTTGTGAGGGGATGCACACCGGCAAGATTTTGACAATGGTAAACCAGAAGCGCATTTTTCTGAACTTCTGGTTTGTCCGTTGGGCGGTTTTTTGTCTCCTGGGCTTTAGGGAAGCTTCCCTGAAGCATCCAGAGGGCAAAATGGCATTTTCCAAGGCCAAAACTCAGCTGACCAGCATGCTGGAGCTGACATAGAGCAAAGTCTCACGTGCCCTCCAGTATGGCTCCATGTGCCACTTGTGGCACGCGTGCCATAGGTTCGCCATCACGGGGTTAGGTCTTAAAATCTGTTCAACCCCAAAAGTCTCAAATTTTCCTGCTGTTTCATTATCAGCTGCAACTTTGAAAGTTCTACAGAACAAATAAGATCAAGAAAATGGAAAGCCAATCTCTGTGGCACATCAGGATAGAGAATTTCATGTGGCCCTTCGTTTGTAATTTTGGTAAAGTTTGAATAGCCAAGCAAAAGCTGAAAATCCACAGTACTGCATCAATCCTTGCTTTTCAAGAGGAAATAACCATTCCTGACTGCTAATTCTGTAACATTAATTTCACCAGATTAGGAGAGAGGAGTACACGTTGACTCAATAGGAATGATATAATTATATGCCTCTTTAATATAATTATATATATTTTCATCTACTTTTGATTTTTTTCCCCACCCACACAAAGAGAGGGTTCTCCTTCTCTTGATTCAAATATGTACATTAACAGATTTAACAGATGAACAGAGTTGGAAGGGACCTTGTAGGCCATCTAGTCTAACCCACTGCTCAAGGAGGAGACCTTACATCATTTCAGACAAATGCCAGTCCAATCTCTTCTTGAAAGTCTCAAGCAATGAAGCTCCCACAATTTCCAAAGGCTAGCTGTTCCATTGGTTGATTGTTCTCATGGTCAGAAAGTCCCTCCTTATTTCTTGGTTCTAGATCTCTCCTTGATCCATTTCCATCCATTATTCCTTGTCTGTCTGTCAGGTGCTTTTCTCTTCTCTGTGGCAGCCCCATAAATATTGGAACACTGCTATCATGTCTCTAATAGTCCTTCTCTTAACTAAACTAGCCATGCCCAGTTCCTCTAACTAGTGATGGGCAAATCCAACGGTGTTCGGGTTTGGCAAGTTCGGATGAACTTTACGCAAAATTTGGCCGAACCCAAACTCGAACCCAAACGGGGAATCCCTCCTACGAAGAGATTCCGGGGGCGGAGCTTTGATGCCACCGGCAGGTTGCTAAGGACGCCAAGGTGATCTGCCGATGATGTCAAAGCTCCGCCCCCAGAATCTCTTCGTGGGAGGGATTCCCCAGCTCCTTCAGGTAAAAATAAACATTGTTATTTTTATGAAAAAGGACACCGCAGCAGCGCTGCAAGCAAAGGGCGGTCCTTTCATGTAAAAATAAACATTCCATGGAATCCAGGAAGTGATCACCTTGGCGTCCTTAGCAACCTGCCGGGGATGTCAAAGCTCCGAACGCCGAACCCGAACCCGAACTTTGCCCGAAGTTTGAAAAAATTTTGGTTTCATGTTCGGCATACTGAACACTGCAAAATTCTGTACGGACCCGAATTGTGCGGGTTCGGTTCGCCCGTCACTACCTGTAACTGTTCTTCATATGTTTTAGCCTCCAGTCCCCTAATCATCCTGGTTGTTCTTTTCTACACTTTTTCTAGAGTCTCAACATCTTTTTTATAGTGTGGATGCAGAACTCTAGGTGTGGTCTACCTAAAGCTTTATAGAGTGGTATTAGTACCTCACTTGATCTTGATTGTATCCGTCTGTTAATGCAACTTGGGATTGCATTGGCTTTATAGACTTAATCAAAGGATTTGTTTGAGGAATAACCTCTTGACCAAGGTCAGAAAGAAATATGATGGGTTTTTTATGAATGCTCACAAAGAAAAGCCCCCCACCCTTTTTAATAATCCAGGAAAACAAAAGCAATGAAATGCAGCACAAGTGGAAGCAGATGTGTTCGCGGAAGAAAGGTGACGCAAGTTAAAATAAATAAATTTTAAAAAATGAATTAAAGCAAACTGGTGCTTGGCCATCTCCCCTGAGTCAGGAGAGTAAAAGCTTGCAAAGAGCAGGGAAGGGGTGTGGTAGCAATTTGAGGGCAAGGAAGACTATTATGTTGACAGTCAAGGTGGAACATAAGATGTTTGAAGGCTTGGCTGGTTTGATGTGAAGTAGCTTCAAAAAGGCAAAGTTTAAGGAAAGCTCTCCAGGAATATTAAAGGATAGAACAGGACAAGCAGAATCACATTGCTCAGAGTCCTTAGAGTGGCCATTTGGAGATGAACAAGCAACCTTGATTCCTGGGGGAAAATATCATGAGCCAATAGTTTTATTAGGACCAATCTAAATGTCACGAAAGGGTGTGCACCCTCTTTCAGGTTCCATTGACAAAATTGAACGGGTCCAAAGACGGGCTACAAGAATGGTGGAAGGTCTTAAGCATAAAACGTATCAGGAAAGACTTCATGAACTCAATCTGTATAGTCTGGAGGACAGAAGGAAAAGGGGGGACATGATCGAAACATTTAAATATATTAAAGGGTTAAATAAGGTCCAGGAGGGAAGTGTTTTTAATAGGAAAGTGAACACAAGAACAAGGGGACACAATCTGAAGTTAGTTGGGGGAAAGATCAAAAGCAACATGAGAAAATATTACTTTACTGAAAGAGTAGTAGATCCTTGGAAGAAACTTCCAGCAGACGTGGTAGATAAATCCACAGTAACTGAATTTAAACATGCCTGGGATAAACATATATCCATCCTAAGATAAAATACAGAAAATAGTATAAGGGCAGACTAGATGGACCATGAGGTCTTTTTCTTCCGTCAGACTTCTATGTTTCTATGTTTCTATGATGGGTTTGAAACAGAAATCTCATATGCAAGGAGAAAGCAAAAACCCACAGGGTGTGTCATTCCCAGTGTTGAGGATTTCCATAAAATAAAGGGCAAACTGCCTTGTTATGAATTACCATATTTTTTTGAGTATAAGATGAACTTTTTCCCTCCCTAAAAGAGGCTGAAAATTCAGGTGCGCCTTATACTCTGAATGTAGCTTTTTTCAAAGCTTTCCCCCCCAGCCCTAACTAGGTGCTTGCTATCTTCCCAGCTCTTACCTTGCAGTTTCTTTCATTGTTACTCTTTGCAAAGAATCTTTTCCAAGCCCTAAGTCTTTGCAGGTTTTTTATTCATTGCTCTACTTGCTCCAAATATTTCTTCCCAGCCCTAACTAGGTGCTAACGATGTTCCCAGCTCTTGGCTTGCAAGCTCTTTCATTGTTACTCTTTGCTAAGAATGTTTTCCAAGCCCTAAGTCTGTGCAGGGTCTTTTTTTCATTGCTCTAACTTGCTCCAAATGTTTCTTTCCAGCCCTAACCAGGTGCTAATGATTTTCCCAGCTCTTACTGGCTTGCAAGCTCTTTCATTGTTACTCTCTCTGAATAAGGTTTTTTAAAGCCCTAACCAGGGGATAAAATAATGTGCTGAAGCTGACCAGACTAAGGATGCTACCCAGATGAATACCTGTAAGCAGATTCTTTTCCCTATTTTCTTCCCCCAAAACTAAGGTGCGTCTTATACTCCGAAAAATATGGTAACCTAATAAAAATGGCAGCTGGGACTATGAGAATCAACAGGGTAGACTAAGAGGAGGAAGATGATAGGGACATTGCACTGGGGCAATATGAACTCACCCCCTTTTATACTTTGTAATGGAATTGCACAGTGTGTGTGTGTAAGGTTCAGAATTGTGTTGTGAGGCAACACCTGTGCGGGAAGCAAAATGTCGCACAGGGATGCACATGTGTGTGCATTTCAGTGAGGTTTTTTGCTTCCGTGCATGCATGGAAGCAAAAAAGTCACCAAAACACATGCACCCCTGCGAGATTTTGCTGCCCACACAGGTGCAGGAAGCAAAAATGTGCTCAATCCTGCATTTGCTCACCAGAGATATTTTACTGGAAGAGCCCTCCACTCCTCTATTCGCAACAGAATACCCTACGCAACAAGACTTACAATCCTAGGTTTAGAAAGCTTAGAACTACGTCACCTAATAAGCATAGCCTATAAAATCATTTACTACAATGTCCTTCCTTTCAACGACTACTTCAACTTCAACCACAACAACACACGAGGGAAAAACAGATACAAACTTAAACTAAACCACTCTAAACTCGACTGCAGGAAATATGACTTTAGTAACTGAGCAGTTGATGCATGGAACTCACTACCTGACTCTGTAGTATCATCACCTAACTCCCAAACCTTTTCCCTTAGACTATCCACTGTTGACCTCACCCGATTCCTAAGAGGTCAGTAAGGGGTGTGCATAAGTGCACCATCGTGCCTTCTGTCCCCTGTCCTAATGTTTCTCCCTTACTGGCATCAGGTATATAAACATTGTTATATCTCTGTATACCACCAATATGTAACTTGACAAAATAAGTAAGTAAGTAAGTAAGTAAGTAAGTAAGTAAGTAAGTAAGTAAGTAAGTAAGTAAGTAAGTAAGTAAATAATAATAAATAAAATAAAATAAAATAAAATAATAAAATAAAATAAGATAAGATAAGATAAAATAAAAATAAAAGAAATGAAATAAAATAAAATAAAATAAACAAATAAAATAAATAAAATAAAATAAAATAAAATAAAATAATAAAATAAAATAAAATAAAATAAAATAAAATAAATAAAATAAAATAAAATAAAATAAAATAAAATAAAATAAAATAAAATAAAATAAAATAAAATAAAATAAAATAAAATAAAATAAAATAAAATAAAATAAAATAAAATAAATAAAATAAAATAAAATAAAATAAAATAAAATAAAATAAAATAAAATAAAATAAAATAAAATAAAATAAAATAAAATAAAATAAAATAAAATAAAATAAAATAAAATAAAATAAAATTTTATACAGAAGAGATTTGAGACCCATCAATGCAATTGCTCTCTTTTTCTAATTTCGCCTGTATACTTTCCAAGTGAACCAGTCTCTAGATATAGATTAGTTAGCTCTTTGTGTAGTGGATGCATGGAAAACCCACAGCCTGAATGTTGCATTTCCCTTTCTGTCCTTTGATCTATTATTAGTTAAAGCTGGGGGCTCCATTACCCATCCGATGCACATCTGCTCCGTAATTTGGGCTTCCTCGGTGCAGATGGCCCCTTTTAGCCAGGCCCCAGATACACGCTTGTAACATAGGAGATAAAGGAGCTGATGTTTTCCATGATAAGAAGTTTGGCAGGAGAAGGACGGCCTGAGAATGATCTCAGCTGGAGTAATAAACTGGGAGCAAATCCGTTGCCCTGAAAGTTTGCTGCTAACCCTTGAAGTTGTCTGGGGAAGGACAGTTTTTTCCATTGTTTTGTCGTAATGCTTGGCCACATCCGCAGTCTTTAATATTTATGATTTTTCTCTCCTTCGGAAACTCAGCAACATTATGGTGAGCCTTTAAAATAGGATGTGTAATACTACCTCCTACATGCCTGAGGGGGAACCCCATCAAAATCCTCTGTTTCTTACAGGAAAACTGCCACCCAGCAAATATTTGGAAAAAGTTCCATAGCAAGGGAAAGAAGGAAGGAGGGTGGGAGGAGAAAAGGAAGGAAGGAAGGAAGGAAACGGAAGGGGAGTGGAGGGAGGGAGGGAGGGAGAGAAGAAAAAGGGAATGGAAGTGAAGGAAAAAGAAAGGAAGGGGGGAGGGAGAGAGGGAGAGAGGGAGGAAGGAAGGAAGGAAAGCAGGAAGGAAGGAAGGGAGGAAGGAAAGAAGGGAGGAAGGAAGGAAGGGGGAAATGGAAGGGAAGGGAGGGAGAGAAGAGAAAGAGAATGGAAGTGAAGGAAGAAGAAAGGGAGGGAGGGAGGGAGGGAGGAAGGAAGGAAGGAAGGAAAGAAAGCAGGAAGGAAGGAAGGGGGAAAATGGAAGGGAAGGGAGAGAGGGAGAGAAGAGAAAGGGAATGGAAGTGAAGGCAAAAAGGAGGAAGGTAGGGAGGAAGGAAAAAGGAAAGAAGAAAGGAAGGGAGGGAGGAAGGGAGGAAGGGAGGAAGGGAGGAAGGGAGGAAGGGAGGAAGGGAGGAAAGCAGGAAGGAAGGAAGGGGAAAAATGGAAGGGAAGGGAGGGAGAGAAGAGAAAGAGAATGGAAGTGAAGGAAGAAGAAAGGGAGGGAGGGAGGGAGGGAGGAAGGGAGGAAGGGAGGAAGGAAGGAAGGAAGGAAGGAAAGAAAGCAGGAAGGAAGGAAGGGGGAAATGGAAGGGAAGGGAGAGAGGGAGAGAAGAGAAAGGGAATGGAAGTGAAGGCAAAAGGGAGGAAGGTAGGGAGGAAGGAAAAAGGAAAGAAGAAAGGAAGGGAGGGAGGAAGGGAGGGAGGAAGGGAGGAAGGGAGGAAAGCAGGAAGGAAGGAAGGGGAAAAATGGAAGGGAAGGGAGAGAGGGAGAGAAGAGAAAGGGAATGGAAGTGAAGGCAAAAGGGAGGAAGGTAGGGAGGAAGGAAAAAGGAAAGAAGAAAGGAAGGGAGGAAGGAAGGAAAGCAGGAAGGAAGAAAGGGGAAAAATGGAAGGGAAGGGAGAGAGGGAGAGAAGAGAAAGGGAATGGAAGTGAAGGCAAAAGAAAGGGAGGGAGGAAGGAAGGAAAGAAAGTAGGAAGGAAGGAAGGAAGGGGGAAAACAGAAGGGAAGGGAGAGAGGGAGAGAAGAGAAAGGGAATGGAAGTGAAGGAAAAAGAAAGGGAGGGAGGGAAGAAGGAAGGGAGGGAGGAAGGAAGGAAAGAAAGCAGGAAGGAAGGAAGGGGGAAAACAGAAGGGAAGGGAGAGAGGGAGAGAAGAGAAAGGGAATGGAAGTGAAGGAAAAAGGGAGGGAGGGAGGGAAGAAGGAAGGGAGGGAGGAAGGAAGGAAAGAAAGAAGGAAGGAAGGAAGGAAGGGGGAAAACGGAAGAGAAGGGAGAGAGGGAGAGAAGAGAAAGGGATTGGAAGTGAAGGAAAAAGGGAGGGAGGGAGGGAGGAAGAAAAAAGGAAAGAAGAAAGGAAGGGAGAGAGGAAGGAATTCAACCGAAGTATGTTATATGCAACTTATTTATATGTGACGAATGGAAAATATTCTCCAGCATAAAACAACCTTCACCAATTTATTGTCCTGAATAAGTGCTGTTTGATTGCCCTGGCTGGGAATTCTGGGAGTTGTAATCCCAAACTATCTGAAAGGTATCAGATTGTAGAAGCAATTTCTTTAGAGAAAACTCCAGGTCCCATAACCCTGAACCATGAGGGTTGTTTTGGCAATGCAATAAAACACAGTAAACGCCTATAAAACACAGCTTTCTTCAACTTTTCTCCCAGGAACCCTGAACTTTCCTGCTCTGGATCTCTTCTGTGTCAACATGCAATTTATTATTCTTTTCACAGGGGGAGGGAACACACCACCCCCTCAGTGAAAGGGGAGGAGTCAGATGATTAACCCCCCCCCCCCCATTACACTTAGCTTTCCTGGACCACTTTAACACACGCTGGAACAAGTCTACTATGGGTAATCAATCAATGGGTGTTGTCCTGAGGTGGCTTCGTTGATAGTTCTCTGTGATTGCAATACAACAGAAAACCTCGTACTTTCAGTCTTCGATCATTCTCTTTGTCTGAGGGTCGCCCAGAAAGTAGTGCACCACAGTTTTTTTCTCTGCCTACAGTAATGGTACGAATGCGAAACTTTAGATATACGTTATTTCAATTGTCAGGAGTGCGTGTGTAAATGTTGTGTTTCTTCGGACAGATAGCGTAGCTGCACCAGTGTTTCGAAATGGCATCTGTAAGTGATGCATATTACAAGCGGTGTGTCGTCATTGAATTTCTCACTGCAGGGAAATAAACTGTTGGGAACATTCACAAATGTTTATGGAGAATCTGCAGTCGACAGAAGAATAGAATAGAATAGAATAGAATTCTTTATTGACCAAGTATGATTGGACACACAAGGAATTTGTCTTGGTGCATATGCTCTCAGTGTACGTAAAAGAAAATATAGATTTGTAAAGAAAGCTGTGGTATAACACTTAATTACATATCGGACCAGAATACCTTCAGAACTGCCTTCTGCCGCACGAATTCCAATGTTGAGGTGACTGGGGCACGTACTTGTCCACCTGTCTGGGAAGAGTTTGATCTGGTGACACCTGATGAAGCGGACAAGGCCATTGGAGCTGTGAGTTCCGCCACCTGTTTACTGGATCCGTGTCCCTCCTGGCTGGTTTCGGCCAGCAGGGAGGTGACACGGAGCTGGGTCCAGGAGATTGTCAATGCTTCTTTGGGGAGGGGGTCCTTCCCGGATCCCTACAAGGAGGCACTTCTGCGCCCCCTCCTCAAGAAGCCTTCCCTGGACCCAGCCATTCTCAACAACTATCGACCAGTCTCCAACCTTCCCTTTATGGGGAAGGTTGTTGAGAAGGTGGTGGCGCTCCAACTCCAGCGGTCCTTGGAAGAAGCCGATTATCTAGGTCCTCAGCAGTCAGGATTCAGGCCCGGCTACAGCACGGAAACTGCTTTGGTCGCGCTGATGGATGATCTCTGGCGGGCCCGGGACAGGGGTTTATCCTCTGTCCTGGTGCTTCTTGACCTCTCAGCGGCTTTCGATACCATCGACCATGGTATCCTTCTGCACCGGCTGGAGGGGTTGGGAGTGGGAGGCACTGTCCTTCAGTGGTTCTCTTCCTACCTCTCTGGTCGGTCGCAGTCGGTGTTAGTGGGGGGTCAGAGGTCGACCTCTAGGTTACTCCCTTGTGGGGTGCCTCAGGGGTCGGTCCTCTCCCCCCTACTATTTAATATCTACATGAAACCGCTGGGTGAGATCATCCAAGGGCATGGGGTGAGGTATCATCAGTATGCAGATGATACCCAGCTTTACATCTCCACCCCGTGTCCAGTCGGCGAAGCAGTGGAAGTGATGTGCCGGTGCCTGGAGGCTGTTGGGGTCTGGATGGGTGTCAACAGACTGAAACTCAACCCGGATAAGACGGAGTGGCTGTGGGTTTTGCCTCCCAAGGACAATTCCATCTGTCCGTCCATCACCCTGGGGGGGGGAGTCACTAACCCCCTCAGAGAGGGTTCGCAACTTGGGCGTCCTCCTCGATCCACAGCTCACATTAGAGAAACATCTTTCAGCTGTGGCGAGGGGGGCGTTTGCCCAGGTTCGCCTGGTGCACCAGTTGCGGCCATATTTGGACCGGGAGTCACTGCTCACAGTCACTCATGCCCTCATCACCTCGAGGCTCGACTACTGTAATGCTCTCTACATGGGGCTACCTTTGAAAAGTGTTCGGAAACTTCAGATCGTGCAGAATGCAGCTGCGAGAGCTATCATGGGCTTTCCTAAATTTGCCCATGTCACACCAACACTCCGCAGTCTGCATTGGTTGCCGATCAGTTTCCGGTCACAATTCAAAGTGTTGGTTATGACCTATAAAGCCCTTCATGGCACTGGACCAGAATATCTCCGGGACCGCCTTCTGCCGCACGAATCCCAGCGACCAGTTAGGTCCCACAGAGTTGGCCTACTCCGGGTCACGTCAACTAAACAATGTCGTTTGGCGGGACCCAGGGGAAGAGCCTTCTCTGTGGCGGCCCCGACCCTTTGGAATCAACTCCCCCCAGATATCAGAGTTGCCCCCATCCTCCTAGCCTTTCGTAAGCTCCTTAAAACCCACCTCTGTCGTCAGGCATGGGGGAATTGACATGTTCCTTCCCCCTAGGCTTATAAAATTTATGTATGGTATGCTAGTGTGTATGATTGGTTTTAACTTGTGGTGTTTTAAAATTAATTTAAATATTGGATTTGTTTACATTGTATGGCGATTGCTGTGAGCCGCCCCGAGTCTGCGGAGAGGGGCGGCATACAAATCTGATTAATAAATAAAATAAATAATAAATGACCAATTAGGTCCCATAGAGTTGGTCTTCTCTGGATTCCGTCGACAAAATAATGTCATCTGGTGGGACCCAGGGGAAGAGCCTTCTCTGTGGTGGCCCCGGTCTTCTGGAATCAACTCCCCCCAGAGATTAGGATTGCCCCCACCTTCCTTGCCTTCCGTAAACTCCTGAAACCTCACCTATGTCGCCAGGCATGGGGAAATTGATTCCCCTGACCGTCCTGCTTTATGTATGGTTATGATTGTATGATTGATTTAAATAAGGGTTTTTATAACTGTTTGTTTTTAACAGTTAGATTTGTACACTGTATTGTTGTTGGAAGCTGCTCCGAGTCTTTGGAGAGGGGCGGCATACAAATCTGATCAATCAATCAATCAATCAATCAATCAATGATGATGATGATGATTGTCATAGGGGTCAAATAAGCAATGAACAAACAATCAATATTAATAAAAATCTTAAGGATACAAGCAACAAAGTTACAAGTCTGGATAGTGCAGAAGACATTTTGAGGATGATGAAGAGGTGATTTGCACAGTGCAGAAATGGTTTCGTGACCAGAACAAGGAGTGGTACCAACAGGGCATACACGCCCTTGTGTCTTGCTGGAGGAAGGCCATAGAATGGGATGAAGATTATGTAGAAAAATAGGGAGTGTAGAAGAAACATCTTTGTTTCTTGTGTGCAAGTTTCATTGTGTTCAATAAATAATTGTCGAAGAAAAAAATGTGGTGCATTACTTTCTGGGTGACCCTCGAAATAGATTTTTTTAAAAATAACCAGCAAAAGTTAAAATCCCAAATTCGGATGATTATCGAGAAAAACAAAAGTGGGCTTTGAAGAGATTATTTCTTTTATGTTTATGAGACGCTGTTGAGCAGCTGTTAAAAATTCTTCATGTTTAAGGATTAAATATTCTAATGCCTGCATCGTTGGCATGAAATCATACCTCATTTTCTAAATATATTCCTGCCTTTATTTGGGGCTGGGGCTGTGGGGGAGGAAGGGGAAAGCTGTCAAGAGCAAATGCAGATCCCAAATAAACCACATAAACTAGCTCCTGGGAAGACCAACAGTGGCTTTTGACACCCGTATTTCCATAAGACTTCCCTGCACCTGTCCAATTTGCAGAACAGCAATGAGCGAAGTAACAGCTGCTAACTTTTCTGAAAACCTAATTTCTCTTTCCTTTCAAGGCAGATGGAGACGTGAGAAGGTAATAGTGTCTCTTTCAATGCTAAGGGAAAGAGAGAGGGCAACCCAATTGGCTGTAGTAGCAAAGGTGTCAGAGTAGAAAATGGGAGACAGTGAGTTTAATTTCGCTTTGGAGGGCAACAGCAATAGCACTTTAATAATAATAATAATAATAATAATAATAATAATAATAATAATGATGATGATGATGATGATGATGATAATGATAGTGATAGTGATAGTGTTGTTGTTGATGATGATGATGATAATGATAATGATAATGATAATGATAATGATAATAATTTATTAGATTTGTATGCTGCCCCTCTCCGCAGACTCAGGGCGACTCACAACAATAATAATAACAATATACAGTGTGTTCTGCCGGCGTGTTTCAACCGCCCGTAATTACAGGGTAATTAGTCCAGGAAGACACACACCACACGATAAAAGGAAAACCCAAAAGTTTTTATAAACAGAAAAACAGAAACAGCTCCCTTTTTAAATGTCAAAGGGATTTTCTGGTACACGCAAGGCACAGGTTAAATGCAATCCAATTGCTCACCCGATAACTGCGGAGAGGGGCGGCATACAAATCTAAATAAATAATAATAATAAATAATAAATAACTGGGAAATTGAGTCCAATTCTAAAGTCCAGAGAGTCCACACACAATCTTGAACAGCACAAAAACCATGATCTTGATGAAACAATGAATCAGATAAACTGCCACAAGGCTAAACCAGCACGTGTTCTTTTTATCTGTAGCACTAATTACAGCAGCCCCACCCAACCACAGGTGGCCTCAGTTTCTCTTGTAATAATCCTTCAGTTGTTGTCTCCTATGCATCACTCTACGCATGCGTGGATGTGTCATTAATTCTTGTTCAGAATCCAAGGATGATACAGATGATTGATCTCCTCCTGGGCTGTTTGCCAAACTTCCCTCTTCCCTGTCACTCACGCTTCCTTGTTCAGAGGAGGCTTCGTCGGCAGATTCCATCGGGAGCAAAACAGGCCTGCGGCATGTGGATATTTCCCCCACATCCACCTGCACATTCCTTGGGGCAGGAACTGGGCCAGAGCTAACCACAGCACAATGTAACAAATCTAATATTAAAAGAAAGTATCTAAAAACCTGTCATTTAAAAACCATACAACACAAGCGTACCATACATAAAGTCTATAAGCCTGGGGGAGATGTCTCAATTCCCCCATGCCTGCGATATAGGTGGGTCTTAAGCAATTTACGAAAGGCAAGGAGGGTGGGGGCAGTTCTGACCTCTGGGGGGAGTTGATTCCAGAGGGCCAGGGCCGCCACAGAGAAGGCCCACCAGACGACAGTGCTTAGTCAACAGGACCCAGAGAAGGCCAACTCTGTGGGACCTTATACCGCTTCATAGTGCTTTTACAGCCCTCTTTAAGCAGTTTACAGAGTCGGCCTATTGCCCCCAACAATCTGGATCCTCGTTTTACTCACCTTGGAAGGATGGAAGGCTGAGTCAACTGAGCCTGGTGAGATTTGAACTGCCAAGTTGCAGTCAGCCAGCAGAGTCAACTTTCAGCCTGGTGAGATTTGAACTGCCAAATTGCAGTCAGCTGGCAATCAACACACTAGCTTGCAATACTGCGTTCTAACCAGTATTGGGTTCTACCAATACGGGCCACACTATAGCTCCGATAGGAAAAATGGAGCTGCGTGCATAGCTCCAGGTGACTGGTGGGTGGGTGCATGTGCCCACAGTTGCACTCTGCTCATCTCAGGAAGTGCAGGAGGCCCTGGTTGCTCTTCAAGCTCTGACACCATGTCCTCTTCACTGTCAGTCTTGGTTGCCAGGAACACAGGACACCTTGTACCACGCCTCCACTGTCTCTGAGTCCTCTGGGTCCATTACTAATTGTGCAGGATACGAGCGGGCCACAATACCTACCCTACTCTACTCTATTCTCTACTCTCACTGACAAACAGAATGGTATAATTTATTTATTTATTGTATTTATATGCCGCTCACTCCAAAAGGACTCTGAGTGGCTAACAATCGGAATAAATACAACAACAATAAAAACAGTTAAAATCTAATAATAAAAATAGATAATAACAATAATATAAAAAAACATACATACAGTGGTACCTCGTCTTACGAATGCCTCTTCTAACGAACTTTTCAAGATACGAACCCGGTGTTTAAGATTTTTTTGCCTCTTCTTCCGAACTATTTTCACCTGATGAACCCAAGCCGCCGGCGATGGGATGCCCCGCCTCCAGACTTCTGTGTTCTTGCGCTGCTGGGATTTCCCTGAGGCTCCCCTCTCTGGGAAATTCCACCTCCAGACTTCCGTTGCCAGACGAAGTGCCCGTTCTTGCACTGCTGGGATTTCCCTGAGGCTTTCCTTGCTGGAATTCCCTTCATTTTTGCCGGAGCTGCTTTGAATCCCAGCAAGGGGAGGCTCAGGGAAATCCCAGCAAGAAAAGAATGGAGCTTTGGCTTGCAAAGGAAGTCTGGATTTCCCAGCGAGGGGAACCTCAGGGGAATCCCAGCAGTGCAAGAACACGGAAGTCCAGAGGCGGGGTTTCCCAGCGAGGGGTGAATGGGTGCTTCGGCTGGCAACAGAAGTCTGGAGGTGGGGATTCCCAGCAGCATAAGGCAAAAGGGGTGAGTTTTGGGACTGCACACATTATTCACTTTTATATTGATTCCTATGGGAAACATTGTTTCATCTTACGAACCTTTCTACTTACGAACCTTGTCAAGGAACGAATTAAGTTCATAAGACAAGGTACCACTGTAATTACAATTTGCCTAATTCCAGGCCTGCTGGAAAAGCGAGGTCTTAACTTCCCCCACCATCACCTTTTGTTCCTGACTGTAATACATGAGAATGGTGTGATTGTGTAGTAAAGATTGTTTTGAATATTTATGGGTTTTAAATTTTGTTTTTTATCTAATATTGGATTTGTACTCTGTGTATTGTATTGCTGTTGTTGTGAGCCGCCCCGAGTCCTCTGAGAGGGGTGGCATGCAAATCTAATAAATCTTAAATCTTAATGGCTTTCTGGAAGACCGGTAGGATGGAGATAATGCGAATATCTGGAGGCAGCTAGTTCCAAGGGGTCATTTGTTCAAACAAGATATACAGAATTTATTTTAAAAACAGAAATAAACAAAATAAAACAGGTCTCGAGGGACAACATAACAAATAGTCTTTACATAATGGAGGATAGGAGAGAAGAAAAAAGAGGAGTGAAGAAGAAGGAAGTGAGATGGCAGGATATTACATCATAATAGGAGGATCTAATAAAGCACACACAGTTAACAATAGGGCCATAGGCTGGCTCTGTTAAAAAAGTGCTATTGCTAACATGTTGTAAACCGCCCTGAATCTAAGGAGAAGGGTGGCATAAAAATTGAATGAATGAATGAATGGATGGATGGATGGATGAATGAATGAATAATAGAATAGAATAGAATAGAATAGAATAGAATTTTTATTGGCCAAGTGTGATTGGACACACAAGGAATTTGTCTTGGTGCATATGCTCTCAATGTACATAAAATAAAATATACATTTGTCAAGAATCATGTGGTACAACACTTAATGATTTTCATAGGGGTCAAATAAGCAATGAAGAAGCAATATTAATAAAAATCTTAGGATATACGCAACAAGTTACAGTCATACAGTCAACATGGGAGAAAATGGGTGATAGGAATGATGAGAAAAACTAGTAGAATAGAAGTGCAGATTTAGTAGAAAGTCTGACAGTGTTGAGGGAATTATTTGTTTAGTAGAGTGATGGCGTTCGGGAAAAAACTGTTCTTGCGTCTAGTTGTCTTGGTGTGCAGTGCTCTGTAGCGACGTTTTGAGGGTAGGAGTTGAAACAATTTGTGTCCAGGATGTGAGGGGTCAGTAAATATTTTACCCGCCCTCTTTTTGACTGACTGAATGAATGAATAAATAAATAAATAAATAAATCTTTCATTACTAAATATCTCTGAGGGGCTGTCAATATTCAGCGTGACAGCTCCAGCCCTTTGGAACCAGCTGCCTCCAGATAGCCACCACAGAGAAGGCTCTTTCTTGAGGTCCCACCGGACGACATTGTTTGGCGGATAAGACCTGGAGAAGGCCAACTCTGTGGGACCTTACTGGCCACAGTGAGGTATGAGGGAGGAGGTGGTCTCGTAAATAGTGATAGAAAAGAATATCTATAGCTCAGGGTTGAACTGTGGGGTCCTTAGTGCCCTCTGATCTAAGTGGTTTTCTTGCAAACATTTCATTATCCAACAAGGTAACATAATTACGGTAGGCACAAGACCACCAAGCTCAGAGAACACCAAGGACCCCACAGAAGAGGATCGCTAATGGATTAGTAGTCCTGGCAGTACGTTGTGATGCTGGAGAAGGGAGATTAAGGGAAAGCCATTTCAGATAAGGACTGACATTTTCAGACAGTCTGGAGATACTTTTCTGGGGGGCTGTATCGAATCCAAGAGAAGGAGATAGGAAAAGCGGATGAATAATTGGTCTCCTCAGTAGCCTTAGATACCGCCAAACAAAGCTAACAATATCCCATTGTGTACCACAATCTCTTCTCCTAATTAGAGCCTTTGAAACATGTAGCAAGGTTTTAAGAATCATTTAGAGGACTGAAAGGCTGGGCTGATGAAAAGGAAAGAAAAGTGAGATGGACGAGCAAGTCAACCTCCCTAAGTTTATTTTCATAGCTTCGGAATTAATTTACAACTGGCTCTTGACCCGACAACCCCGTTTGAGCCCAAAATTTCTGTTATGAATTTTGCCCCATTTTACAACCTTTCTATCCACATTCGTTAAGTTGAATCACTGCGGCGATTAAAAACCCTGCTGTTCTGTTCAGGTCTGTGAAGCCCGTTTTTGAACTTTGAGACCCTGTAAAAATTTTCCCTGCATATCTGAAACTTGAAATTTTATGGCCTTGCATCATGTCAGGGCTTCTCTCTATGATAATTTTTTTTGGGTGGTGGGGGGCTTATTTTTTGCTCGGAAAAAAATGTCACCAAAGTTCTGTTCCTGGGTCTGCCTGGTGCTTATATTTGGTCAATTTGAAAACTTTTTTCACTTGGAAACTAGTTTGAACATTTCTGCACACGATGAAATAAAAATTGAAAGGAAAAAAATAATGCTTATATTTTTATTTTGCTCATAAAAGCCCCCCCCCATTTTTGTGAAATTTTGAAATTAATAGCATAATTTTTATATAAATTTGAAATAATTGAACACAGTTGGGGGCAGCCTTTTATGAGCAAAATAAAAATATAAGCATTAATTTTTTCATTTCAATTTTTATTTCATTGTGTGCAGAAATGTTCAAACTAGTTTCCAAGTGAATTTTTTTTTCAAAAAGACCAAATATAAGTACCAAAAATGAACACTTTTCGTCCCGGGTCAAATAGACCCGGGAACAGAATTAGTGTATAGTGTGTTTGAAGAGAACAGCAGGGTTAAGTTAGCGACACGGTTGTTGAGCGAATCAGGTTTCCCCGTTGACTTTGCTTGTCGGAAGGTCGTAAAAAAAGATCATCCCATAACCCCAGGATGCTCCAACTGTCACAAACATGAATCAGGTTCCAAGCATTTGAATTTTGATCACACGACCATGAGGAAGCTCTAATGGTCATAAGCGTGAAAAATGGCCATAAGTCACTTTTGTCCATACCGTTCTTTATTTATTTATTTAATCTATTAATTTATTTATTCTATTTTTATGTCGCCCACTCCCAAGGGACTCTGGGTGGCTCACAATAAAAACATCCAAAATACTAAAAAGCCTATGAAAACAGTTTTAAAACAATTAAAATAGAACAATAAAACCCATGCATATCATCAAGCAAGGGTTCCTCGTTACCAGCGCTCCTGGTGCGTTCCCAGTGACCAGCATTGGTGCATGCGCATCGGCATTAGATTTGGCTTCTGCACGTGTGCAGGAAACCAAATATCAGGCGAGAATGCTTGCCCGTGCGAGATTTTGCCAATTTTTGATTGTTTTTTGCTGAAAATAGGCAAAATCTCTCTCATATCAGTATCCTCGCATGATATTTAGCTGTGTATGTGCAGAAGCCAAATTTATTTATTTTGTTATTGCATTTATATGCCGCTTACTCCAAATGGGACTTTGAGCAGCTAAGAACAGTTATAAATACAATACAAGTAAAAAGGGCAATAAATAGAAACATAGAAACATAGAAGATTGACGGCAGAAAAAGACCTGCTGGTAGATCTAGTCTGCCCTTATAATATTTCCTGCATTTAATCTTAGGATGGATATATGCCCGCTCTGTTAAAAAAGGGCTATTGCTAACATGTTGTAAGCCGCCCTGAATCTAAGGTGAAGGGCGGCATAAAAATTTGAATAAATAAATAAATTAATAAATTAATAAATTAATATGTTTATCCAGGGCATGTTTAAATTCAGTTACTGTGGATTTACCAACCACGTCTGCTGGAGCTTTGTTCCAAGCATCTACTACTCTTTCAGTAAAATAGTATTTTCTCACATTGCTTCTGATCTTTCCCCCAACTAACCTCAGATTGTGCCCCTTTGTTCTTGTGTTCACTTTCCTATTAAAATCACTTTCCTCCTGAACCTTATTTAACCCTTTAACATATTTAAATATTTCGATCATGTCCCCCCTTTCCATTCTGTCCTCTAGACTCTACAGATTGATTTCATGAAATCTTTTCTGATAGGTTTTATGCTTAAGACCTTCTACCTTTTTGTAGCCCATCTTTGGGCCTGTTCAATTTTCTCAATATCTTTTTCTAGGTGAGGTCTCCAGAACTGAACACAGTATTCCAAATGGGGTCTCACCAGTGCTCTATATAGCGAGGTCACAATCTCCCTCTTCCTGCTTGTTATACCTCTAGCTATGCAGCCAAGCATTCTCCTTGCTTTCCCTACTGCCTCAATACATCAATAAAATCTACATAAAAATCTAAAATCCATAAAATCTACAATAACATAAAAAGAAAACCATACATACTCACAATCAATCCTAATTCCAGGCCTGCTGGAAAATCCAAGTCTTACCAGCTTTCTGGAAGACCGGTAGGAAGGAGATATTGCGGATCTCTGGGGGCAGTTGATTCCACAGGGGCGGAGCCACCACAGAGAAGGCTCTTCCCCAAGGTCCCACCAACCGACATTATTTGGTGGATGGGACCTAGAGAAGTCTGACTCTGTGGGCCCTTACTGGCTGTAGCGATGTATGAGAGAGGAAGCGGTCCCGTAAATCGTCCCCGTAGAGGGGCGGCATAGAAATCCAATTAATAATATATAGTCTGGCCCTGAGCCATTTAGGGCTTTAAAGGTATAACCAACACCTTTAATTGCATTTGTAGACCGACTGGCAACCAATGCAGCTCGCATAAAAATAGAGTGATACGGGCAAACCAAATCTTGCATGGGTGTGCACACGCCTGCATCGGAGATGCAGAGATGCTCACACAGCTCCATTTTTCCTACCGGAATGCCGTATTGGGCTATACCAGCTGCAACCCACTACTGCATATCATATATGGCCGGATCTCGATGGTTATAACTTTATTTTATTTTTTATATTTATTTATTTTGTCCAATATACAATAATACACAATGAAGGTAATAGAGGACACCTTCAAGGAAATAGAATTAGAGAAAGAATAGAAGAGAAAATATAGAATAAAATAATCGATGAGAGAATAGAGGAAAGATATAGGGATAGAAGAGAAGATATATGGGATATAGGAGAGACAATAGTACAGGGGTCGGGAGGCACTCTAATGCACTTATGCACGCTCCATACTGACCTCTTAGGAATCTGGAGAGGTCAACCGTGGACAGTCTAAGGGTAAAATGTTGGGGGTTAGGGGATGATACTACGGAGTCCGGTAATGAGTTCCACGCTTTGACAACTCTATTACTAAAGTCGTATTTTTTACAGTCAAGTTTGGAGCGGTTAATATTGAGATGGAATCTGTTATGTGCTCTTGTGTTGTGGTTGAAGCTGAAGTACTCGTTGACAGGCAGGACATTGCAGCATATAATCTTGTGGGCAATACTTAGATCATGTTTAAGGTGTCTTAGTTCTAAGCTTTCTAGGCCCAGGATTGTAAGTCTAGTTTCGTACAGTATTCTGTTACGGGAGGAGGAATGAAGGGCTCTTCTAGTGAAGTATCTCTGGACATTTTTGAGGGTGTTAATGTCTGAGATGCGGTATGGGTTCCAAACAGATGAGCTGTATTCTAGGATGGGTCTGGCAAAGGTTTTGTATGCTCTGGTAAGTAGTGTGAGATTTCCGGAGCAGAAGCTATGTTGGATTAGATTAACAACTCTTAAAGCTTTCTTGGCGATGTTGTTGCACTGGGCTTTGACACTTAGATCTTTTGTAATTAGTACTCCGAGGTCCTTAACTGAATGGGGTTTATCTGTGATAATTGGATTATTCAATTTGTATTTGGAGTTCTGATAGTGAGTGCTGGCCATACCAGCGGCAACCCGCTACTGCATATCATATATGTCCGGATCTCGATGGTTATAACTTTGAATGGTCACTAAATGAAGAATGTCTCACTGCTGTAAGTCAAGGATTCCCTATATTTATTTCAATGAGAAAAGCTTTGGTCCTGGGCTTGCAAAAAGCAAAAGAACAAATAAGGCATTTAACTGTATGTCAAAAAAGAAGAAGTGTATACAGTATAGGCCTGAAAACTCTTCTGGTATAGTTATCTGTGCTGTTCATCCCAGCTTGGGGTTTTGTTTTTTTTTTCAAGGCCAATCGTCTCCCCTCAGTTTTTTTTTTCTTTCTGCAAGAACCAGACAGGAAAGGAAATGGATATAAATCTGTGGTCACAGCAAAAAAATAAAAGGGGGGAGGGGGTTGGTTGGTTGGTTGAGTGGGTGGGTGGGTCTTTAGCATCAAGGCCATGTGAAAACGATCAAGATGGCTTGGCCCTCTCATTAGCGCTGAGAGGGTGCTAACATTGGGAACTGATTTCATTTCCACAAACACTTTAGCTGTAATAAATTACAAGCCATCTCCAGTCTATTCTACTCTACTGCAGGCCTCGTGGTTTCCTTAATGCAGTGCTTCTCAACCTGAGGAACTTTAAGACCTGTGGACTTCAACTCCCAGAATTCCCCAGCCAGCTAGACTGTGTTGTTTCTCTGACATATAATATAGGTGGGCCAGGGGTGGGTTCCGGATTCTTCTACTGCCAGTTCGCTCAGACACATGTTGTGCGGATAGGTGCGGGTTGCATGCACCCATGTGCAGTACTAAAATACCCTGCTCCCACGCATGCACTGAAAGAAAAAGCAAGATAGGCACTGCTGAGAGAATTGGATCGGGAGCTTGGCGACCCAGGCGGCCAAGTTCTAATGGTTCTAAAGAACCGGTCCGAATTGGTAGGAACCCACCTCTGATGCGAGTACATTGGTACCTCTACTTACAAACTTAATTTGTTCCGTGACCAAGTTCTTAAGTAGAAAAGCTTGTAAGAAGCCATTTTTCCCATAGGAAAAGCAAATAATAAACAGGGAGGGTGGAGGCCCTGTTTCCTCCCAGGAGATTCCTAGAGAGGCCCTACAGAGGCTTCTCCCCGCCTTTTCTGGCCCTGTCCTAGAGAGGCCCTATGGAGGCTTCTCCCCGCCTTTTCTGGCCCTGTCCTAGAGAGGCCCCATGGAGGCTTCTCCCCGCCTTTTCTGGCCCTGTCCTAGAGAGGCCCCATGGAGGCTTCTCCCTGCCTTTTCCAGTCCTGTTTCCTCCCGGGAGATTCCTATAGAGGCCCCGCGGAGGCTTTTCCCTGCCTCTTCCGGTTACAATTTTGGAGGCTCGGTTTTGTAAGTGGAAAATGGTTCTTGAGAAGAGGCCAAAAAATCTTGAACACCTGGTTCTTATCTAGAAAAGTTCATAAGTAGAGGCATTTGTAGATAGAGGTACCACCGTATATGCATAATTGTTGTTCTTTGTTATAGTTATTGTTCTTGTTGTTATTGTTGATAGTATAGTATAGTGTAGTGTTGTGTTATGTTATATTATAATAATTTTATGTTTTGTTTTGGTTTGTGTTTGTACTTTTATTTGTTATTTTATTTGGTTTTACTTTATTTTATTTTGTTATTATTGTTTTGTTGTGTTTGCTTTTGTTGTATTGTTTGTCTGTCATGTTTATGTAGTGAATATTGGAGGTGGTGTCTCTTTGAAAGCTGTATGAAATGAAATTTCATTTTAACATATGGCAAATAGTGTACATTTAAAGGGACAACGATCTTATTTTAAGTCTAAACTCCTTATTTAGAACCAGAAACTGCATTAGAAGAACATCTAAAGCATAAGGGAGAGAAAAAAGATGATGATGAGGAAGACCATGAGCCTTTGTTAGATACCCGCTTTAGAGAAGAATACTTGTATGGGAAAAGGAAGTGGTCTGTAGTTTGTTAACTCTAGGGAATTGTTGACCACTCCCCATAGGTATTAAAGGGTGGGTCATGGGAAATTCGGCGTGGAGTTCCAACGTTTTGTAATGGAGACAGTTGAGGTTTGGGGTTCCAGCCATGTTACGCTAGCCAACTGTTTTTAAAACAGCCGGGGGGGCTTCTTGGCGTTCTCCCAAACCCAAACCCGAACTTTTCGGGTTCGGGTTCGGGAGGCTGCCGAGAAGCGCTGCCGCCTGGCTGTCACCTTCTGAAATAGCCGGGGGGTTCTCGACGTTCTCCCGGACGCTGAACCCGGAAGTTCAGGTTCGGGTTCGGGTTCCGGAAGCCACCGAGAATTGCCCGGCTGTTTCAGAAGGTTACAGCCATGTGGCGCCGCTCGGCGGAGCGCCGTTTTTGCGATCGGCGGCGGCGTTTTCGGCCAATCTGGAGGCTAGAAAGGAGGTGGGGAATCCCAATAGGGAATTCCATGGGCGGAGCTTTGACGTAAGATGAGGTATTACTGTACTGCAATCATACAGGAATTATGAGGCCATAATAAAGAGGGAAAAACCTGAATAGAATGAAATATGCTTGATTTATTCCACTGCATAGGAAAAAGAACAAAGGAGAACATCACCAGACATATTATGCTTCCTTTAGTGTCTAAGGTCATAAGGTTCTCCTGACACATTAAGAGAATCAAATAAAATCAGAAGTGAGCCTTCAGGGACTAGGAGTGGATGAATTAAAGTTCTCAGTTTGGGCCAATCCATCAATAGTCTTCTGACATTATATTCACCTGCCCATATGAATTTTTCCCTTGGATTTCATTGAACACCTACCCATTGGCCGATGATGTATATAATCAGGTGTCCAAGAACTGAGAAAACTCAGCTGTGTATTTCTTTGTTTCATTAACAGTTTGGGTTGCTAGGGAAACTGTTTGGGATTTGAAGGAGTATGTACATACCTGACCAAAGTTCCTATGACAAATCAATATTTCAACCACCGGAATTTCTCTTACGCTCCAAGATTATTTACTAAATTGCTTTCCAGGAAAAAAAAACTAATTCACAGAAGCTAAATGCCTATGGATATTGTCAGTCATCCAGGTCATGGTTGTCCCAAAGGTACTTTTTCAAGAGGCACCTTAAGATGATAGTTACTGGAATTTTCAGAACTAAAAAAATCCCCCATAAATACTTCATTTCTACTTGGAAACAGCTTTTGAACTTTGTGCTTGAGATGGACAAAAATTGGACTTTGATTTGGGTTTTACCAATTAGATGGATTTTGATAGTATAAAAATGTCTAGTTTTGTGCTACTATGTAAAAGTAAAAAGTTAACATTGGACATTATTATCTTATACTGCAGCAAAGGAAGTTGAAAGTCAATGGCTTTTCTTTCTTTTCCCCTTTTTTTCTGCCCCCTTTCCTCCCCCCTTTCCTCCCATTTTTCCTAAAATGTTTAAGTATTTTTCGTGTTTTATGCTATAAACAAATTTTAAAAGGACAAATGAGAGTTACCATATTTTTCAGAGTATAGAATGCACCATTTTTCTCCCTAAAAGAGGCTGAAAATTTGGGTGTGTCTTATACTCGGAATGTAGCGTTTTCAAAGCTTTTTTTCCAGCCCTAACAAGGTGCTAATGATCTTCCTGGCTTCTTACTCCCTCTGAAGAAGATTTTTCCCCCCAGTCCTAAATCTTTGCAGGCTTGTTTTCATTCCTACTCCATCTGAAAAAGGATTTTTCAGCTCCAATGAGGTGCTAATGATCAACGGGGCTTGCAACATTTTTTATTCTTACTCTCTCCGAAGTAGTTTTTCCAGCTATAAGTCTTTGCAGGCTTGTTTTCATTCCTACTCCCACTGAAAAAGTTTTTCCCAGCCCTAACCAGGGGATAAAATAATGTGCTGAAGCTGAACAGACTAAGGACGCTAGCCAGATGAATACCTGGTGTTGTGGTTAGCTCTGGCCCAGCTCCTGCCCCAAGGACTGTGGATGTGGGGGAGACATCCACATGCTGCAGGCCTGTTTTGCCCCCCCCCAGTGGAATCTGCTGATGAAGGCTCCTCTGACCAAGAAGACATGAGTGACAGGGAGAAGGAGAGTGTGGCAGACAGCTCAGAAGGAGATCAATTATCTAGCTCCTCCTTGGATTCAGAACAAGAGTTAATGATACAGCCACGCATGCGGAGAGCGATGCATAGGCAGCAACAACTGAGAGATTATTATCAAAGAAAATGAGGCCACCTGTGGTTGGGTGGGGCTGTGGTAATTAGTGAGGCTGCTATAAATAGCAGCCTGTGGGTTTGGCCATTGAGGAGGATTATCTGATCGTTGTGTTTCGTGCCTGCCTTGCTGACTTCGACCTTTGCGTGCTGATTTTCCCCCGCTTTGAAAGTAAACCAGAGCAAAGTGTGTTTCACTTTGTGAAAGAAGAAGGACTGTGAATTGCCTCACAGCTGCAAGCTAAGTATCACAGAACTGACAAGGGACTTGTACAAATTACCAGTTTGTTTGGAGACGAGTGCTCTTTGCTATACCAAAAGAGGGCTTGGCTTAAGTGAATTTTCATTATAAAGAACATTGTTTTGAATTTTCAAACATCTGTGTGTCTGAAATTTGTACCTGTGAATTTTCGGGAGGAGTCTACCAGAGAGCCCGACAGAACTCCTGGTAGATAGATTTCCCGCTCCCTTTTTTCCTTCCCCCAAACTAAGGTACATCGTATACTCTGAAAAATACAGTAGTTTGTTGTTGAGTGATCATGGGAAAGGAAAGTGTTTGGGGTCGCACGAACATAATAGCAAGAAAAGAAAACTAGATTGGATTGATGTTTGATTCGTTCCCACAGGAACTTTTCTTATGTTTTTAATTGAACATTCGGTCATTTCCCTACTTATACCAGGGGTCTGCAACCCACAGCTCTGGAGCCCCATGTGGCTCTTTCATTCCTCTGCTGCGGCTCCCTGTCACTCAAAATATGTGTCACAACCGCCAATGTGTGACACTTGCCGGCATGTGATTTGTTGAGCTTTTTGACCCATCTTTTTTTTTTTTAGTTCAAAATGTTTTTGTTGCATGCAAAATAAAAATGTGTTTTCTCTGCAGCAGATCATTGATTTCATAAATGCAACACACTACAGTGGAACCCCGACATAAGAGCTGCTCGACTTAAGAGCTACTCGAGATAAGAGCTGGGAGAGGAGAGACATTTTTTAATTTTATTTTATTTATTACTTGGATTTGTATGCCGCCCCTCTCCGCGATACGAGCCGAGAAGAGCCGGGCTGGCTTACTTTCCTTCCTTCCTGCGCTGATGCAGAGCCACTCGAACAAAGCGTCGCGCCCCTCTGATGCTTTTGGCGGCTTCCGAAGCGACGCTGGGCTCTTTTGCCGCCAAAAGCGTCAGGGGGGCGTGACGCTTTGTTCGAGTGGCTCTGCATCAGCGCGGGAAGGAAGGAAAGTAAGCCAGCCTGGCTCTTCTCGGCTCGTATCCCGGCACTTGGTGAGTGGAGAGGCGGTCGCCTCCCCTGCCGCCCCACTCTGGGGGTCCTTGGCTTCTGCTGGGGGTGGGGGGATCCGAACGCTGTTTTGAATTTCACATTCCGAGTGGCCCAAACGCCAAAGGCGAACTTCCGCACCTCAGGAGTTAGCTCGCAAACGGCGCGGCTGTTTTAAAACATCGCTGCCGGCCTGGGGGGGGAGAGGGAAAGGGGGGAGAGAAAGAGAGAGGGAGAGAGAGAAAGAGAGAGGGAAAGGGGGGGAGAGGGGGGAGAGAAAGAGAGAGGGATAGAAAGAGAGAGAGAGAGAGTGAGAGATGCTCAGTGAGCCTTTCTTTGAAGTTGCCTTTCTTTCTTTCTTTCTTTCTTTCTTTCTTTCTTTCTTTCTTTCTTTCTCTCTTTCTTTTTCTCTCTTGCTCTCTTGCTCTTTCATTCTTTTTTCTTTCTCTTTCTTTCTTTCTTTCTTTCTCTTGCTTTCTTTCTTTCTCTTGCTTTCTTTCTTTCTCTTGCTTTCTCTCCTTCCTTCCCTCCTTCCATTTCTTTCATTCTCCCTCTCTATTTTTATTTCTCTTTCATTTTCTTTCTTTCTCTCTTGCTTGCTTTCTTTCTTGCTCTTTTTCTTTCTCTCTTTTACCTTCCCTTCCTCTATTTCTTGCTTTCCTTTTCCTTCCTCCATTCTTTCCTCCCTCTACAGGATTGGGTGGCAGTGAAGTTACTCTCCCCTTTCATAAGTTTCCTTGCTTCCTTCCTCTGTTCCTGTCCCTTCACCCTTTCTTTCTTCCTTTCTTTCTTCCTTCCTTTCTTTCTTTCCTTCCCTCCTTCCTTTCCTCCCTCCATTTCTTGCTTTCCTTTTCCTTCCTCCCTTCTTTCCTCCCTCTACAGGATTGGGTGGCAGTGAAGTTGAATAAATAACTACAGTTTAATGAATAAAAATAAAAGTTTGCCATGTTGATTGTTTTGGGTAAAAAGAGGAAGGGAAGGAAAGCTCTCAGCTTATCATCTTATTAATAAGTAAAGTTACATTTATTCTTGCAATGTCTTTTTGCATAATTTAGACTAACTTTGTGAGTTTTTTGAGGGCTGGAACCAATTAAAATTATTTACATTAATTCCTATGGGGAAAAGTCGTTCGAGATAAGAGCTGCTCGACTTAAGAGCGCAGGTCCGGAACGAATTAAACTCGTATCTCGAGGTACCACTGTATAGGTTTTTTTTAAATACATAGCATAAAGGTAAAAAACAATATATGCAGTGTTATTTTCATTTTAGATGGGAAAAGTGTTTTCTTTTCTGTGGGGAACAGGTCCAAATGGCTCTTTGAGTGTTTAAAGTTGCAGACCCCTGGACCTGTACTCTACTAAAATCTTTTTATTTATTTATTTTTTTTAATAATATTTTTTATTTACAAGACTATATACCAGGCGTCCCCAAACTAGGCAACTTTAAGACTTGTGGACTTCAACTCCCAGAATACTCCAGCCAGCTATGCTGGCTGGAGAATTCTGGGAGTTGAAGTCCATAAGTCTTAAAGTTGTCAAGTTTGGAGACCTCTGCTATATACAAAGGACATAACAACATATAAACATCAGTAGACAATATACAATAACAACGGAAAATACATTTAAAAAGTTGGGTGGGTGAACGGCAGATCTATGATAATAGGTTGTGCTATAAATATTCTCAATATCCCGATATAGTATAGTTAAATAATTATATTGTATATAAATAAGAGATAAAGTTGAGTGTGAGATAGCGAAAAAGTTATAAATACATATGTTTGGTTTTCGTATATATCTTATTTCATTCTTTTACTAAAATAGAATAAACACCAGACTGTTATTTTTGTATACTGTACATACAATTACAATTGTTAATCAATCAGATTTTTTCTCTATTTTTTCCCCCTTTTCTACCCAGCAGTAGAAAGAGTCCCAGCAGTTATAAAAGACAGAATCTTCATTATTTCTAAGTTCCATAGTTAGTTTAGTCATTTCTGCGCAGCTTCTAATCTTTTCTAATATTAGTCCATCATGTGGCATGTCATCATTTTTCCACCATTGTGCGAATGCTAGTCTGGCCGCTGTAGTAATATGTATAACTAGATAAAAATTTTTTTTTTCAAATTTTGTCTTATAATACCCAAGAGGAAACATTCTGGAGTTTTATCTATCTCTACTAAAATCTTGATGGATTTGCCACATCGTTGCATTTTCCTCTTTCCAATGTCCACAGCTGCCCTCACTCCATGCCTAAAACTTCCTTTTGAACGGTGACTATGGAAATAGGGTCCAGAGGGGGGGAGGGAGAAAACCCATCAAATTTACATTCTGTTTCTGTAGCAACCCCCTGCTATTTGTCACGCAATTCTACATGTGTCATCCAGAGGAAGATACTCTATCTGAAGGGTATTAAAAGAGTGGCAATAAAATCATCAAGAACTTTTAGATACTGATCGATCATAAATGCTTCAATCCATTGATCCATTTATGATCAATATGGTGAAACAGAACAAGGTCCTTCTTCAGAGAAATTCAATAGATATGAACATTATGGTTGTTAAAGAGATAAAAAATGAGCTGTAAGATTACTATAAGGATTTAGGAGTATGTCAACATTTAAGTTCTAAATTAGAAAGATTTCAATCATAGGCTCCCTACCCAATCAATCATGGTATTTTATTCTGAGTAATCCTTTCCATATGGGTGGTTGAAAGAAAAAACCCACTTCGTTACAAAGAAAAATGTTAGATACAAACTTGTACAAACCTATACTCATTCTAGAGTACAAACCTATACTCATTCTAGAGAAAACAGTGTGTTAACTCTTTATCAATAGTAAGGCGACCAATTTTTTTACAATGAAAAGGAAGACAAAAAAATGTAAGAAAAAAGTACAACGTAAATAAATGAAACATTTTGTTAGGAGGCGCGTTTTCATTGGCTGGTGATAACGTGAACCAGTGAGAATGGTCCCACAGGGGAGGGCCTTCCCTGCGGCTGCCCCAGCTCTATGGAACCAACTTCCTCCCCGATGTCTGTACTGCTACCACCCTGCTGGCCTTTCACAAGGCCATGAAGACTTGGCCTTGCCAGCAGGTCTAGGGGGATCATACATTTATATTTTTGATGGCCAATTGCATGAATGGTGTGTATGTATGTGGATGTGACTGCCATTTTTTATTATAATTTTTTAATGGGGTTTTAGTTTGATAATGTTTTAGCCTTAGGTATTATTTGACTTTTTTCTACTGTTGTGTATCTATTTATATTGGACTCATATTGTTGTTGTAAGCTGCCCTGAGTCCTTCGGGATTGGGCGGCATAGAAGTCAATCAATCAATCAATCAATCAATCAATCAATCAATCAATCAATCAATAAGGAGTAAGCTAAGTGTGGTTAAAGAACGGGTCTTCCAATGGGTCCCTAGGGGGGTTCGACTCCTATACCCAACGCATCTTTTCTTAATTTAATTATTGATCTCCTACGGTTATTTCCATTTTCATTAAATTCCTTTATTTATTTTGCTCGGCATTGAGGCTGGTGAAAAAGATAGGAGACGTGTTTTGATTGGCTGGTGATAAATTCAACCAATGACAATGGTCCATTTATATGGAGTCAGCTAAGGGTGGTAAAAAATCGGGCCTTCAAAAGATTCCTAGCCGAGCGTGAGGCAGAAACATGTGCTTTCTCATTTCTTTCTTTCCCATTTAACCAGACTGTGCCACTTACTACATCTTTTATAATGTATGTACTTTTTGTGTTTTGTTCTTTTTGCTTTTATTTTTAGTTTTCTGTTGTACTTTTAAAAGCAATTTAAAAAAATAATTTTTGTAATCCATGAAATTAGGGGAAGCCAAAATCCTGTGGGCACCAGGAGTCTTCGGAGAGGGGCGGCATATAAATCTAATAAATTATTATTATTATTATTGTTGTTGTTGTTGTTGTTGTTATTATTATTATTATTATTATTATTATTGTTATTATAAAGCCCTTCATGGCACCGGACCAGAATATCTTCGGGACCGCCTTCTGCTGCACGAATCTCAGCGACCGGTTAGGTCCCACAGAGTCGGCCTTCTTCGGGTCCCGTCGACTAAACAATGTCGTCTGGCGGGACCCAGGGGAAGAGCCTTCTCTGTGGTGGCTCCGAACCTCTGGAACCAGCTCCCCTGAGATTAGGATTGCCCCCACCCTCCTTGCCTTTCGTAAACTCATTAAAACGCACCTCTGCTGTCAGGCATGGGGGAACTAAAACATCCCCCCCTTGCCCATGTTGTTTTGCTGTTTGATTGTGTGCTTGTTTTTTATATATATTGGGATTGTTTTATGAATTTCTTAACTTAAAATTGTAATTGGATTGGTGGGCATTGGATTTGTCACTATGTACTGTTTTTCTTATTGTTGTGAGCCGCCCCGAGTCTGCGGAGAGGGGCGGCATATAAATCCAATAAATGTAATCTAAATCTAATCTATTATTATTATTATTATTATTATTATTATTATTATTATTATTATTATAATATTATCAGGGGTAGTGATTTCTGACAGTCTCAAAATGGGTGAACAGTGCAGTCAGGCGGTAGGGAAAGCAAGTAGGATGCTTGGCTGCATAGCTAGAGGTATAACAAGCAGGAAGAGGGAGATTATGATCCCACTATATAGAATGATGGTGAGACCACATTTGGAATACTGTGTTCAGTTCTGGAGACCTCACCTACAAAAAGATATTGACAAAATTGAACGGGTCCAAAGACGGGCTACAAGAATGGTGGAAGGTCTTAAGCATAAAACGTATCAGGAAAGACTTAATGAACTCAATCTGTATAGTCTGGAGGACAGAAGGAAAAGGGGGGACATGATCGAAACATTTAAATATATTAAAGGGTTAAATAAGGTCCAGGAGGGAAGTGTTTTTAATAGGAAAGTGAACACAAGAACAAGGGGACACAATCTGAAGTTAGTTGGGGGAAAGATCAAAAGCAACATGAGAAAATATTATTTTACTGAAAGAGTAGTAGATCCTTGGAACAAACTTCCAGCAGATGTGGTAGATAAATCCACAGTAACTGAATTTAAACATGCCTGGGATAAACATATATCCATCCTAAGATAAAATACAGAAAATAGTATAAGGGCAGACTAGATGGACCATGAGGTCTTTTTCTGCCGTCAGACTTCTATGTTTCTATGTTTCTATGTTTCTATTATTATTATTATTATTATTATTATTATTATTATTATTATTATTATTATTATTATTATTATTATTATTATTATTATTATTATTAGAACCTGCAAGCACATCTTGATGTAAGAATCCCACACTGCCAAATGCCTTCCATACAAAGGACCATGTACTTAGAAGTGGACAGTTAAGGGACTGCTCTTACCTGTTTGAGCAATTCACCTTGACTCGTCTTTTGTTCTTCCTAGCTTTCTGCACACAGGACAGTGGGTGAGAGCATCAAGGTATCCACCCCTCTTTTAATTGCATCACTGGTCAAGGCTCACACAGTCTTTGATCTGTTACAATTGTCTTTGTTTACCAGGTTTTGTCTTCCTTCTATTACCTAAGGGCCACCCTAGATCAAAAGGGTTGCTTTTAAGTTGCACATGTAATGGGTTTTAAACACAATCAGTAGGTAATCCATATGTAAGAAGGAGGGCAGGGTTTTGGAGGTGCAAACACAGTTGCCATCTTGATTTTTTTTTTTACTCCCCTTATAAAGTCTCCTGAAGCAGAAAGCTGAGCAAGAAAAACCCTTCTTCCTTCCCTTTGAAGTCCAAGTTATTAACTCATTTTTAATGAAGGGCTTTCCATTCCCAAGATTGATCCTTCACTCCTCCTCCCGCAACAAAATGCCTTACTCCACCGGACTTGAAATACTGAAATTAGACAATTTACAACTACGTCACCTCTGAACTGATCTAACCCTAGTTTACAAAATCATATACCAAAATGTTCTTCCAGTTAATGACAACTCCACCTTCAACCGCAGCAATACGCGAGCACATAATTGATTCAAACTAAACGTAAACTGCTCCAAACTAGAGTGCGGAAAATATGACTTCAGCAATAGAGTGATCAAGGCCTGGAATTCACTACCTGACTCTGCTGTTTTTTCCCCAAACTCCAAAATCTTTAACTTTAGATTGTCTACAGTTGACCTCTCCCTTTTTCTAAGAGGTCTGTAAGGGGCATGCATAAACTCACCATTGTGCCTACCACCCCTGTCCTACTGTCCTATTGGTCTTCTTTTATCACTATTTTCTATGTTATGCTTATATAAACTATGTTATGTTGATAGATAGATAGATAGATAGATAGATAGATAGATAGATAGATAGATAGATATTATTTATTTATTTATTAATCAAATTTGTATGCCGCCCCTCTCTGTATACTCGGGGCAGCTAACAACAGTAATAAAACAATATAAACAAATTTAATATTTAAGTTAATTTAAAAAGAAACCCCAATTTAAGAAACCAATCATACATACAGACATACCATGCATATTTTTTTTATAAGCCTAGTGGAAAGGGAATATCTCAATTCCCCCATGCCTGAGGACAGAGGTGGGTTTTAAGCAGCTTATGAAAGACAAGGAGGGTGGGGGCAACTCTCATAACTGGGGGGGAGTTGGTTCCAGAGGGCCGGGGCCACCACAGAGAAGGCTCTTCCCCTGGGTCCCGCCAAACGGCATTGTTTAGTCGACAGGACCCGGAGATAGCCAACTCTGTGGGACCTAACTGGTCGCTGGGATTCGTGCGGCAGATAACCAGATAGATGATAGATAGATAGATAGATAGATAGATAATAGATAGGTAGGTAGGTAGGTAGGTAGGTAGATAGATAGATAATAAATTGATAGATAGATAGCTAATAGATAGATATATTGATAGAGAGATAGAGAGATATATTGATAGAGAGATATATTGATAGAGAGATATATTGATAGAGAGATAGAGAGATAGAGAGATAGAGAGATAGAGAGATAGAGAGATAGAGAGATAGAGAGATAGAGAGATAGAGAGATAGAGAGATAGAGAGATAGAGAGATAGAGAGATAGAGAGATAGAGAGATAGAGAGATAGAGAGATAGAGAGATAGAGAGATAGAGAGATAGAGAGATAGAGAGATAGATAGAGAGATAGAGAGATAGAGAGATAGAGAGATAGAGAGATAGAGAGTTAGAGAGATAGAGAGATAGAGAGATAGAGACATAGAGACATAGAGAGATAGAGAGATAGAGAGATAGAGAGATAGAGAGATAAAGCTAAACTCTTCATCTACAATTGGCCCACCAACTTCTCTTTCTCTTGACACCCTCTGCCTTTAACCTTGGAGGACATCTTTTGAAGCTAGTTCCCATCAAAACATCCCAAGGAAATTTAGAAAAGCTAAGTCAGTTGCTGTTTTTTAAATTATTATTAAATGACTTTCCAGCATTGACAGAAGCTTTCTTTGGTGCAATAATAAGAGTTTTCAGCCAGGTGGGAAAAAAGCAGAAGGACAGAACATTCTTGCAAAGGTCAACTGCGGCAGCTGACTCTTACATAGCCTCACTTACACAACACACTCCCAGTTTACTCATCATTGAAAATTTAGAATTTTGTTATCCACAGAGGATTTTTTTTTTGGTTGGAACCAAATTCAACCTGAGCCCTTGCCCAAAATTTTGTCCCTGGAGGTAACTTCAGGGGGTACCATTTTATCTTCTTTTTCTTCCAATCACAGCCAAGGTAGTTGAGAGGTGATTATATTTTCCACCAATGGCAATAGCACTTAGATTTATATCCTGCTTCATAGTGCTTTTACAGCCCTCTCTAAGCAGTTTACAGAGTCAGCATATTGCCCCCAGCAGTCTGGGTCCTCATTTTATTGACCTCAGAAGAAAGAAGACTTAGTTAACCTTGGGTCATTCAGAATGAAACTGCTGGCACTGGGCAGAATTAGCCTGCAATACTGCATTCTAACCACCGTGCCATCAAACTTAATAATAATAATAATAATAATAATAATAATAATAATAATAATAATTTATTAGATTTGTATGCCGCCCCTCTCCGAAGACTCGGGGCGGCTCACAACAGTAATAAAAAGCAGTATAGCAATAGAACAAATCTAATAATAAAAAGATATATAAAACCCCAACAATTAAAAACCATACAGCACATACATACCAAACATAAAATATAAAAGCCTGGGGGTGATGTCTTAATTCCCCCATGCCTGGTGATATAGGTGGGTCTCGAGTAATTTGCAAAAGACAAGGAGGGTGGGGGCCGTTCTAATCTCCGGTTTACAGTGGGTATCCCTCTGACCTTCCTGCCAATCATCTTAAAGATCTGTTGGGAGAATTGATGCTAGACTTATGGTTGGGGGTCACCACAACATGGGGTCACGATATTAGAAAGGTTGAGAACCACTGTTCTATAGGGTTGTTTTATAAAGTAGAAATGAACTTGGTGTTAATATTTTTTACAGATTTATTGCTCTAAAAATAGGGTGGGTTCTACTCAGTTAACCAGAGTGGCTTATGAGCCCTGAAAGTAAGTATATCAGTACATTTTGTTTAGTTTTTGTTATACAGTAGTCCCTCACCTATCGCTGGTGTTATGTTCCAGACCTGGCCGCGATAGGTGAAATCCGCGATGGGGAATTTATCGACTGATAGTACTTATTTAAGTATTTATATTGTAATCGTTTGGTAAGTTTTCATTGTTTTAAGTGTTTATAAACCCTTCCCACACAGTATTTATTTTAGATACAGTATTTAAATACAGTATTTACAATTTTAGATATATATATATATTTAAAAAAACCTGCCGATCGAGTTCGGCGGGCTGTCTAAATCTGCCGATTGACTTCCTCAGAAACCCGCGATGAAGTGAAGCCGCAGTAGGTGAAGCGCGGTATAGCGAGGGACTACTGTATAGCACTATATTCATGCTCAGCAGTTCAGACATCTTTTTTTAAAAAAAATATATTAAATTTACCATCTAGCTTAATCCCTCATACGTCCCCAGAGTGTTTTTGCTTATGTGCACGCACAGGGAGCAAACACACACCAAAATCTCGAAAGGGGAAGCGTGTGTGAGAGAGATTTTGGCGTTTTTTTGCTTCTGCACATGTGCGTAAGAAAAAAATAGCCGAAATCTCTCTCGCGCACATGTCCCCTCACAAGATTTTGCTTCTGCACATGTGCATGAAGCAAAAAATACAAAAGGATTGAAGGAAAAAGATGGCTGTGCCTATAGGACTGCCACCGGAGCAGTCGCACGCAAATTCTGCAATCTGGCGGCCACTACTGGTGCGCAGTCTGCTACTGCACTTTCAGTAACCCACTAATGAGTGTCATCTGTCCCATGTTATTTTAAAAGTTATACTTTTAAGCTAATAGTTCTTGGATGAAAAATTGAGATAGGCAACAATTGGAGAAAAAAATGATAATAATGGGATGATTTGCCTGTCAGAGCCCTCCTGGGTGTATTCTCCCCCCCTCTAGACACTGTTCTCAGATATTCTAGCATCGGACCAGAATATCTACGGGACCGCCTTCTGCCACACAAATCCCAGCGACCAGTTCAGAGTTGGCCTTCTCCAGGTCCTGTCAAGTAAACAATGTCGTTTGACGGGACCCAGGGGAAGAGCCTTCTCTGTGGTGGCCCCAACCCTCTGGAATCAGCTCCCCCCCAGAGATCAGAATTTCCTTTCGTAAGCTCCTCAAAACCCACCTCTGTCATCAGGCATATTCATTCCCCCCAGGCCTATACAATTTATGCATGGTATATTTGTGTGTATGTTTGGTTTTTAATAAGGGTTTTTAGTTATTTTAAATATTAGATTTGTTATATGTTGTTTTATTACTGTTGTTAGCCGCCCCGAGTCTACGGAGAGGGGCGGCATACAAATCTAATAAATAAATAAAGAATAAATAAATAAAGAATTCAGATTTGGAGGGGAGATATCATCTGCTTCCCCCCCCCCCCAAATCCTGGAAAAGCTGTCTGGATCAATCTGGGTGGTCAGAAAGACAACAACCCGATGTGCCTCTAAGCCACAATTTATCTGAAAGGGAGGTTTTTAAAGACAGAAAAATCAAACCAGAACCCCTTGGCCTGTCTGATTAAAATTATGCCGTTTATGAAAAGAAATGCATTTAATTTTTTTTTGCTGTTTCTACAGGGTTACAATTTATCTCTTGTCTTTTGCCTCTCTTTGGAGAAACCAAGATATCCCATCTTAATCAGGTCTGACACTTCATTAAGGAAGAGACAAGCTGGAGAAGATAATTTAGCACTTCCTGTTTTAATCCACTCAAAGATCTTTTTTTTAAAAACACGCAAAAGCATCAGGTATTGTTCATTAATCATTCACGACAGATTAACCTTGGTCTGGGTATCAAATATTGGCCGGTAAGTATTTATTATGCTGCCATGATCAGGCGAAGGGAAACTTGAGAAGGGAAAGTAAGAACAGTGGGAAGAATAACAGTGCCTCTCTTGTGCGATGGCTTGTGTCTCTCTAATGAGCTCCCTTTGAAAACCACACCTGGGAACAAAAGAAACCATAATATAAACACAGGTGGATAAGTAGGGACCGCCATGCAGTGTTGTGGAACTGCCATGGGATCGGAGTCGATGTTTGACTGCAAGCCAAGAAAAGCGACTGTTAGGGGTTTTCGCCTGGATGTTGCAATAAACATACATCCAGTTGTAGAAAGTTAGCGCCCACTATCCTAGAAGAATGAAATACTTTAGGGAATATTAAAAAGGCAGAATATTTCCCCTAAAAGAGAAATAGAAATCTTAAGGGAGACAGAAACTAAGAGTTGCAGTTTCCTGCCCACCAAGCAGATACTCAGTTGAAGCTAGCTTTTAGAAATGCAGATTTGGTAATCTATTTTACTTTTATTTTATTTTATTTTATTTTATTTTATTTTATTATTTTATTTTATTTTATTTTATTTTATTTTATTTTATTTTATTTTATTTTATTTTATTTTATTTTATTTTATTTTATTTTATTTTATTTTATTTTATTTTATTTTATTTTATTTTATTTTATTTTATTTTATTTTATTTTATTTTATTTTATTTTATTTTATTTTATTTTATTTTATTTTATTTTATTTTATTTTATTTTATTTTATTTTATTTTATTTTATTTTATTTTATTTTATTTTATTTTATTTTATTTTATTATTATTTATTGGACTTCTATGCTGCCCCTCTCCGACGACTCGGGGCGGCTCACAATATATAATAAAACAATACATAACATTTTGGGTCCAATTAATTAAATATAAAATCTAAAACTAAAAATCATAAAAAAAACCCAGTCATTCCCATTCAATCAGTTTCTCTCAGTCCATTCTTCGGCAAGGGGGCAAGAATCTAATGGCCCCAAGCCTGGCAGCATAAGTGAGTCTTGAGACTCTTGCGGAAGGCAAGGAGGGTGGGTGCAGTATGAATCTCTGGGGGGAGTTGATTCCAGAGGGCTGGGGCCCCCACAGAGAAGGCTCTTCCCCTAGGCCTCGCCAACCGACATTGGCTAGTTGACGAGACCTGGAGAAGGCCAACTCTATGGAACCTAACTGGTTGCTGGGATTCATGTGGCAGGAGGCGGTCCCGTAGGTATTCTGGCCTGATGCCATGTAGGGCTTTATAGGTCATAACCAACACTTTGAATTGCATCTGGAAACCAATTGACAGCCAATGCAGTCCATGGAGTATTGAAGAGCTATGTACATGTCTGGGTAAACCCATGACTGCTCGTGTGGCTGCGTTCTGCACAATTTCAGTTTCTGAACGCTCTTCAGAGGTAGCCCCATGCTGTTGCTGCTGTTGATATTATTATTATTATTATTATTATTATTATTATTATTATTATTATTATTATTATTATTATGTCAGTACAACACAGCAAACAAGATCACTATGCTGGATTTCGTATTTCATCACCAGTCGGGCGCTTCCCAAGCACCTAGGACTGCGTGATGTAGCGGCGAATTATGTTTGCCGATCCCAGTAAAGCGGCCTTTTGCAATTGACAGATGGAGATTTTGTCAATTCCGAAGGTTTTCAAATGTCCGCTGAGATCTTTTGGTACTGCGCCCAGTGTGCCAAGTACCACTGGGACCACTCTGGCTTATGCCAGAGTCGTTGCAGCTTGATTTTTAGACCTTCGTATTTCACTAATTTCTCTAGCTGCTTCTCCTCAATTCTGTTGTCTCCTGGGATTGCGATGTCATTATTATTATTATTATTATTATTATTATTATTATTATTATTATTATTATTATATTTCCACAACTCTTAAAGCTGGCCAAGATGGGTTACCTCTGCATTACAGCTTCCAAAATGACCAGCAAGCATAGCTATTGCATTGGACCAAAAAAAGGCATGGTCCATGCAAGCAAATTCCACAATATATTTGTCATATTTATAACAGCTACCCCAAGTGGTGTCTTCCAAATACTTTGGACAGTTGCAGTCCAGCACATCTGGAGAGCACAGTGGCCTAAAACTCTCTCATTTTCTGGTGCAACTCACCCACAACATTCGGTTCCTTGAAATTCAGTTTACAAATCTTGCAATAAATTTTGTTTATTCCAATGACCCATAACATAAAGGAAGGGAAACAATTAATGTAATTCCCCAAAGGAAGTGTGTTTCCCTCCTTTTCATTATTTCCCAATTTTCTTTTCTCTCCATGTCTTTTGAACGGAAGGAACTGAATGAACTTGAGGCTGAGGACACGATCCACACAAGGTAATCAGTAAAGGATTTTTTAAAAAAAATATTTTAAAAAATATGAATCTCCGCTCTGCATAAAATAGGCATATACTTAAGTTGTAGGTTTAGGGGGCCAATGCAAAAATGAAAATGCTGTAGTTTTTAAATTTTGGTTTATTTACTAGATGGGATTCAGCAGGGGTGGGCTACTGCCTGGACGGGGGGTGGGGGGAACGCAGTGGGGCAGCGAAAATGGAGCTCCACCCCAGAGCACCCAATTTGCACTGAAATATGTTGAAAGAAAATGCAGGGCGTCCTGCATAAACTACGCCCATAGCGTGGTACTAAAAATTTTGGTAGCCCTTCACTGGTATATTTATTTATTTATTTATTTATTTGTTTGTTTGTTTGGTTAGTTAGTTAGTTAGTTAGTTAGTTAGTTAGTTAGTTAGTTAGTTAGTTAGTTAGTTAGTTAGTTAGTGTTCTGTCGGGCTCTCTGGTAGAATCATCCCAAAAATGCACAGATACAATTTCAGACACACACACGTTTGAAAATTCAAAACAATGTTCTTTATAATGAAAATTCACTTAAACCAAGCCCTCTTTTGGTATAGCAAAGAGCACTCGTCTCCAAATAAACTGGTAATTTGTACAAGTCCCTTATCAGTTCTGTGATACTTAGCTTGCAGCTGTGAGGCAATTCACTGTCCTTCTTCTTTCACAAAGTGAAACACACTTTGCCCTGGTTTAGTTTCAAAGCGGGGAAAAATCAGCACACAAAAGGTCAAAGTCAGTAAAGCAGTCACGAAACACAACGATCAGATAATCCTCCACAATGGCCAAACCCACAGGCTGCTATTTATAGCAGCCTCACTAATTACCACAGCCCCACCCAACCATAGGTGGCCTCATTTTCTTTGATAATAATCTCTCAGTTGTTGTTGCCTATGCATCGCTCTCCGCATGCGTGGCTGTATCATTAACTCTTGTTCTGAATCCAAGGAGGAGCTAGATAATTGATCTCCTTCTGAGCTGTCTGCCACACTCTCCTCCTCCCTGTCACTCATGTCTTCTTGGTCAGAGGAGCCTTCATCAGCCGATTCCACAGAGGGCAAAACAGGCCTGCAGCATGTGGATGTCTCCCCCACATCCACAGTCCTTGGGGCAGGAGCTGGGCCAGAGCTAACCACAACAGATAGTTAGTTAGTTAGTTAGTTAGTTAGTTAGTTAGTTAGTTAGTCCAAAAATACAATAATACTCAATGAAGATTATAGAGGATACACTCAAAGTAAAATATATCAAGGAAAGAACAGAAGAGAAAATATAGGAATAGGATATATCAATGAGGGAATAGAAGAAAAGTTAGGGGGATGGAAGAAAAGATATGGCAGATATAGGAGAGACAGTAGGACAGGGGACGGAAGGCACTCTAGTGCGCTTATGCACACCCCTTACTGACCTCTTAGAAATCTGGATAGGTCAAACATGGATAGTCTAAGGGTAAAGTGTTGAGGGTTAGGGGATTACACCACAGAGCCCCAAAAGGCAAGAATAAGCAAATCAAAAGTGAAAACAATGCTCCTTGTCTTTTTTGACAGTAAAGGAGTGGTCCGTAAGGAGTTTGTTCCTCAAGGACAGACAGTTAACATTGCTTACTATGTGGATGTGCTAGAAAGAATCCAAAAAAGGGTCATCAGGACAAGAAAAGACATCTCCGCTACCTGGCAACTCCATCACGACAATGCGCCTTGCCACAACGTGCTACAAGTCCACGAGTTCCTGGCCAAACACCAGGTGCCAATGCTGCCCCAGCCCCCTAAAGTCCTGGCCTCACCCCAGCAGACTTCTTTTTGCTCCCTCGGATTAAGGCAGCCCTGAAAGAAACCCGTTTTTCGTCCATAGAAGAGATCCAATCAGCCGTGGCGAAGACCTTGCGAGAGGTCTCCAAAGATGCCTTCCAGGAAACGTACCGGTCATGGCAATTGCTGGAAAAATGTACAGAGGCCCAAGGACAGTACATTGAAGAATTTTAAGTGTGTATGCAAATCTGTTCAATAAATTACTTTTAAAAAAATAAGTGCATTACTTTTGGAACGCACCCTTCACAGTGCTTTACAGTCCTCTCTAAGCTGTTTACAGAGAGTAAGCATATTACCTCCAACAATCTGGGTCTTCATTTTTACCGACCTTGGAAGGATGGAAGGCTGAAATCAACATTGAACCTACTGAGATTTGATCTGCCAAACTGCTGGCAGCTGGTGATCAGGAGAAGTAGCTTGCAGTCCTGCATTCTAGCCACTGCACCACCGAGACTCTGCTATCATGTTCCTCTAGTCCTTTTCTGCATAAAACTAAACTTCTCCAATTCCTGCAACCGTTCTTCATACGTTTTAGCCTCCAGACCCCTAATCATCATTGTTGCTCTTCTCTGCTTTCCTTCTAGACTCTCAATATCTTTTTCGTAATGTGGAAACAAAAATTGGATGCAGCATTCCAAGTATGGCCTGCCCAAGGCCTTATAAATTATGACTCTTACATTGCAGCTCTTAATTCTCATTTCTCTCTCGGTTTATTATATCATTGTAGCATCCAATGCCTACTGAATTCTATGGTGGAAAACCTAACATTTGGTGTGTGCGTGTGTGTTTTGTCAATGGTTCCTGTCCAGCTATACCCACTTTTTTGCCTTGGCCCTTGGGTTTGATCTCTTTGCTTGCACTCAAGGACTTTGGGGGAAATTAGACTGCTTGGCTGCATCTGACAGCATTTAGTCTGCCTTTCATTACCCATAAACCAGGGAGGGATAGTCTGTTAGAATCCTATTGGGCCTCCTTTGAATATTAGCGGCTAGATTTGAGGTGGCTGAATGGAAGAGAGAGAGAAAAGCAAAGCTAAATTGGAAACACATTGCAAGAGAAATGAGACTAAGCAATCTGCTTGATCTTCGACAAGGCTGGGAAGAAACCTGTATTAGTGGAACTGTTTCAAGGCAATCATTAATTTTTGCAATCTGGCTCTTTAAGGATTCCTAGAGAGCACCCTATAGCGATCTGTCTGGTTTCATATTGTAGACATCTTTAACAATGCTTTTTTGTCTAAAAAAAAAACATTGTAGCAAGTCTTAAACCATCGTCTCTCCTTTTTGATAACAGGGCAAGTTCGATTACAGGTAGTCCTTAATCTACGACCACAATTGAGCCCCCAAATTTCCATGGCTAAGCAAGGCGGTTGTTCATTTTGAGTTTTGCTCCCTTTTACGACCTTTCTTGCTATGATTGTTAAGTGAAGCACTTCAGTTGTTAAGTTAGTAACAGGGCTGTGAAGTGAATCTGGTTTTCCCCATTGAGTTTGTTTGTAGGAAGTCACAAAAGATGATCACACTACATACAGACAAGGACATGGACACTACAACAGCCATAATAAAACAGCCATCTTTCTGACAGTCTCAAAATGGGTGAACAGTGCGGTCAGGTGGTAGGAAAAGCAAGTAGAATGCTTGGCTGCATAGCTAGAGGTATAACAAGCAGGAAGAGGGAGATTGTGATCCCGCTGTATAGAGTACTGGTGAGACCACATTTGGAATACTGTGTCCAGTTCTGGAGACCTCACCTACAAAAAGATATTGACAACATTGAATGGGTCCAAAGACGGGCCACAAGAACGGTGGAAGGTCTTAAGCATAAAACCTATCAGGAAAGACTTAATGAACTCAATCTGTATACTCTGGAGGACAGAAGGGAAAGGGGGGACGTGATCAAAACATTTAAATATGTTAAAGGGTTAAATAAGGTTCAGGGGGGAAGTGTTTTTAATAGGAAAGTGAACACAAGAACAAGGGGACACAATCTGAGGTTAGTTGGGGGAAAGATCAGAAGCAACGTGAGACAATATTATTTGACTGAAAGAGTAGTAGATGCTTGGAACAAACTTCCAGCAGACGTGGTTGGTAAATCCACAGCAACTGAATTTAAACATGCCTGGAATAAACCTATATCCATCCTAAGATAAAAATACAGGAAATAGTATAAGGGCAGACTAGATGGATCATGAGGTCTTCTTCTGCCATCAATTTTGTAGGTTTATATGTTTCTATAAGACGCACCTTAGTTTCTGGGGAGGAAAATAGGGAAAATAATCTGCTTACCAGATATTCATCTGGCTAGCGTCCTTAGTCTGGTCAGCTTCGGTATATTATTTTATCGCCTAGTTAGGGCTTTTAAAAATTCCACTTGCTAAGTGTTTTGATCAGGTGACCATGGGGATACTCTAATACAGTGTTTCCCAACCTTGGCAACTTGAAGATATTTGGACTTCAACTCCCAGAATTCCCCAGCCAGCGAATGCTGGCTGGAGAATTCTGGGAATTGAAGTCCAGATACCTTCAAGTTGCCAAGGTTGGGAAACACTGCTCTAATAGTTGTAAGAATGAAAAACAGTCATACTGTGGCCTGGTTGAGAAATGCCCAAAATATAGTCATGCGACTGCAGGGGAAGGTGACGCCATCAGAACTTTCAGAATAATTCACCAGTAGCTCTGAGAAGGCCTGTCGTAACTTCCAACAGTTGCTCTGCGGCTGGTTGTTAAGCGAGAACTATATCACTTGGATTGAGATCTATGGCTGTTTTTCAGTTCCCACCTGTCAGTGAAGGGCTGCAAAAAATTTACTAAAACACAGTGTGGGCGTGGTTTATTTGTGGGTGTGGCTTGCCAGCCATGTAACCAGTTGGTAGTTGCTTGATGATCATGTGACCAGGGAGTCGCTTAAAGGCCATGTGACTGGCTAACCTGACATCAGTCACATCAAGGGTTTGGGTTAGGGTGCCTGGCCTCTCCTCGCCTCAAAGAGATACAATTTCTCTATCTATTTACTATTCTTGAACATCCAAAACATACTATTTAATTCTATGTATACAGTGTTCCCTCGATTTTCGCGGGTTTGAACTTCGCGAAATGTCTATACCACGGTTTTTCAAAAATATTAATTAAAAAATACTTTGCAGGTTTTTTCCCTATACCACGGTTTTTCCTGCCTGATGACATCATATGTCATCGCCAAACTTTCGTCTGCCTTTAATAAATATTTTTTTTAATAAACTTTAATAAATAAACATGGTGAGTAATAATCTAAATGGTTGCTAAGGGAATGGAAAATTGCAATTTAGGGGTTTAAAGTGTTAAGGGAAGGCTTGAGATACTGTTCATAGCCAAAAATAGGGTATTTACTTCCTCATCTCTACTTCGCGAAAATTTGACTTTTACAGGCGGTCTCGGAACGCATCCCCCGCGAAAATCGAGGGAACACTGTATATGCCATATGTGTACATGCATATTACGCACAGGCACACAAAAATATACATTTCTATTATATAAACTGTATGTGTATGTACACGCATACATGCACGCACAGCTCTTCTAAAATTATACACATTTAACCTCATTTACTGTGATAGGAGAAAACATACTCAGGGCCCAGAAGGGGAAAAAAGAAAAAAAAATCAAAATTTTTCTACCGGTTCTGCGTACCTTACTCTACCGTTAGGAGCCCATCACTGTCACCTGAGTCAAAGAAGGAAACTGTGCATCTCAGCCTAGGTTTATGGAGGAGTTAAACATGTAATAAATCACTTCTTGCTATTAGCTGTCTGGAGTGCAAAGGGATTTGTGTGTGTGCATGTGTACACAAACGCACACACACTTGAAGAGGAAAATATTCTGGAAAACTTCATCCCCTGTACGTCTTTTGGTGGAATTTGGAAGGAGGACAGTAGTTTATTTCTTCTGGATTGTTTATAATTTTTTTCCCCACCGCTTCAAACTCTTATCAAGCAGTTGCCAAAATTGCACAATGTCAGAGTTTGAAACAAATGGCCAGAAATGTGAAAAAAAAGAGAGACTTTCCCCCTCTCCTCCCCACTGTCTGTTTCTAGAGATTCTCAGTCATCCAGGTCATGTACCCTATTTCCCCCACCCACAGAATAAGACATCCCCTGATAATAAGCCCAATCGGGCTTTTGCGTGCATGGCAATAAGGCCAAGCGCTGATTTCAGGGTTCCAAATATATATGCTGCTCAAAGAAATAAAGGGAACACTCAAATAACACATCCTAGATCTGAATGAATGAAATATTGTCATAGAATTGTTCTGTCAAGCTTTCTGGTAGAATCCTCCCGAAAATGCACAGATACAATTTCAGACACACCCACGTTTGACAATTCAAAACAACTGAATTTAAACATGCCTGGGATAAACATAGATCCATCCTAAGATAAAATACAGAAAATAGTATAAGGGCAGACTAGATGGACCATGAGGTCTTTTTCTGCCGTCAGATTTCTATGTTTCTATGTTCCTTATACCGAAAATGCAAATAAACGGAGCACTCTTTTTGTATAGCAAAGAGCACTCGTCTCCAAACAAACTGGTAATTTGTACAAGTCCCTCATCAGTTCTGTGATACTTAGCTTGCAGCTGTGAGGCAATTCACAGTCCTTCTTCTTTCACAAAGTGAAACACACTTTGCTCTGGTTTAGTTTCAAAGCAGGGAAAAATCAACACACAAAGGTCAAAGTCAGCAAAGCAGTCACGAAACACAAGGATCAGATAATCCTGCACAATGGCCAAACCCACAGGCTGCTATTTATAGCAGCCTCACTAATTACCACAGCCCCACCCAACCACAGGTGGCCTCATTTTCTTTGATAATAATCTCTCAGTTGTTGCTGCCTATGCATCGCTCTCCGCATGCGTGGCTGTATCATTAACTCTTGTTCCGAATCCAAAGAGGAGCTAGATAATTGATCTCCTTCTGAGCTGTCTGCCACACTCTCCTCCTCCCTGTCACTCATGTCTTCTTGGTCAGAGGAGCCTTCATCATCAGATTCCGCCGGGAGCAAAACAGGCCTGCAGCATGTGGATGTCTCCCCCACATCCATAGTCCTTGGGGCAGGAGCTGGACCAGAGCTAACCACAACATTGAATATTTCATTTGCACAACTATTCCAGTTGCACAACAGCATGTGAACATGACTGTCAATCAGGCTTGCTTCCTGTGCAAACTCATTAGGAATGAAATAAAAGCTTGGGATTTGGGTGAGAGGAGGAGGAGGAAGAAGAAGAGGAGAACAGTCACTGAGCAGAGTGAAGGGAGCGTTTCTTTTCTCTGGGCGTAGGCAGAGGCTTATTCCCTCTCCAAGCACCAATAGAAAGGAAAATCCTTCGTTCGCTCTGGACTGCCAAAGCCAAAAGGCTCCTTTGGCAGCCCAGAAAAGCCCAAGATGGCCGGGATTACAGAGGAAATGGCAGGAAATTGGCCAGGCCTTTGTGCCGCTCTCAAATTTCCTGGGAAATTTTTCCAGGTTCGGGTTCCTAAGTAGAAAATGGTTCTTAAGAAGAGGCAAAAAAATCTTGAATACCCAGTTCTTATCTAGAAAAGTTCTTACTGGTATGGTTGAGGCAGTGATGAACTCCTAAGGGTACGGTCAGGTAAACAGAACCGGTAGAAATATTTTGGTCTATGGGTATGTTTTTCCTATTGCAGTAAATGAGGTTGAATGTGTATAATTTTAAAAGAGATGTGCATGCGTGCGTGCGTACATACACATACAGTTTATATAGTAGACGATGTATATTTCTTTTTTCTTTCATAAAATGTACAGTACTAAATATGAATATAGACAAAATGTTCTCAGTTGATGTTTTAAACATATACAACTCCGTATGTGCTTCTGACAAGTAAATCATCCTGGATTTGTGTAATTGTCTTTTTATGTTTGTGTGTTTTTATATGTCTGTTTTGTATTAAAGTAAAAAATTATAATAAATTTTTTAAAAAAGAAAATGTAGAAATAACGTAATAACAAAAATGCTTCTATATCAGAAACTTCATGTGATAGAGCAAAACTAAACATATTTTTTGGAATCAGCACATCAAACGCCATAAAACAGACATAGTATCTTTGCTGATGATTTTTTTTTTTTAGTTTAGTTTAGTTTATTTAGATATGTATGCCGCCCCTCTCCGAAGACTCGGGGCGGCTAACAACAATAAAAAACAATGTAACAAATCTAATATTAAAAAGTAATCAAAAAAACCCCAATTTAAGAGATCAATCATGCCAACAAACATACCATGCATAAATTCTATAAGCCTAGGGGGAAGGGAGAAAAAATTCTCAATTCCCCCATGCCTGACAACATAGGTGGGTTTTAAGGAGCTTGTGAAAGGCAAGGAGGGTGGGGGCAACTCTGATATCTGGGGGGAGTTGGTTCCACAGGGTCTGAGCCGCCACAGAGAAGGCTCTTCTCCTGGGTCCTGCCAAATGACATTGTTTAGTCGACGGGACCCGGAGAAGGCCAACTCTGTGGGACTTAACCAGTCGCTGGGATTCGTGCGACAGCAGGCGGTCCCGGAGATATTCTGGTCCGGTACTATGAAGGGCTTTATAGGTCATAACCAACACTTTGAATTGTGACTGGAAACTGATCGGCAACCAATGCAAACTGCGGAGTGTTGGAGTAACATTGGCATGCCTTGGGAAGCCCATGATTGCTCTCGCAGCTGCATTCTGCATGATCTGAAGTTTCCGAACACTTTTCAAAGGTAGCCCCATGTAGAGAGCATTACAGTAGTCGAGCCCCGAGGTGATGAGGGCATGAGTGACTGTGAGCAGTGAGTCCCGGTCCAAATAGGGCCGCAACTGGTGCACCAGGCGAACCTGGGCAAACGCCCCCCTCGCCACAGCTGAAAGATGTTTCTCTAATGTGAGCTGTGGATCGAGGAGGACGCCCAAGTTGCGGACCCTCTCTGAGGGGGTCAGTAATTCCCCCCCAGGGTTATGGATGGACAGATGGCATTGTCCTTGGGAGGCAGAACTCACAGCCACTCCGTCTTATCCGGGTTTTGCATTGACCAGTGTAATAAAGACTTTGAAAGTATCCTTGGATACAAACGCAATTCTGCTTTGAAAGAAACCGGTCAGTTATGGTAATGCTCCACCTGCCAAAAACATGATTAAATACTACTGCTTGACACACCTAAAAGATGCTCAGTATTACAACAACATTAAAATGCCATTAAAGGCCAGCTGCTTTGTGTTGAACAGGGCCAAGAAACTCAGACAGGGCTTTAGACGAATGCTTCATTTTATGGATACTCCCTGAGCCTATGATTTCCTTTGAATTTTTCCCCCCAGTAGACCAGAGCCAGGAATAAATTATTGCCAAAAGGCAGCTCCCACTGTGTGAAAGTGTAAATGCGTATGTTTAATAGAAATCATTAATGATGACTAGGGCATTTATGGGTGGAAGGTCAACTTTTGCAAGATGAAAGGCACGGCATTGTGATGACCTTTGTTACATGACTCTACCCTTTGGCGTATGAGTGCATGCATCACCAAAAGGCAGGAGAAGAAAGGATGGATGGAAACCAGGGGTGGGTACCACTTATCTTGGGCCCATTTTCTTGGGCCATGACCTTTGTGATTGAATCACAAGCAACTGTGTCCTCTTCGCCAACGATGTAAAACTTTTCAACACCACCGATAACACAACTACTCTCCAAAAAGACCTGAACTCTGTTTCTGAGGGGTCTAACACATGGCAACTCCAAACCTCAACTAGCAAATGCTCTGTCCTACACATTGGGAAGAAGAATCTGAACTTCAAATACGAACTGAATAACCAAATTATCACAGATAATCCCCACTCGGTTAAAGACCTCGGTATACTAATAACGAAAGATTTAAGTGCCAAAGCCCATTGCAACAACATAGCCAAGAAGGCTTCAAGAGCTGTAAACCTAATCCTATGTAGCTTCTGCTCTGGCAATGTCACACTGCTTACAAGAGCTTACAAAACTTTTGCCAGACCCATCCTCGAATACAACTCATCTGTTTGGAACCCATATCGCATCTCAGACATTAACACCCTTGAAAATGTCCAAAGATACTTCACCAGAAGAGCCCTTCACTCCTCCACTCGAAATAGAATACCCTATGAGACTAGACTTTCAATCCTGGGCCTAGAAAGCCTAGAACTAAGACACCTTAAACAAGATCTAAGTATTGCCCAAAAGATCATATGCTGCAACGTCCTGCCTGTTGCCGACTACTTCAGCTTCAACCACAACAACACAAGAGCACACAACAGATTTAAAATTAATATTAACTGCTCCAAACTTGACTGTAAAAAATATGACTTCAGTAACCGAGTTGTCGAAGCGTGGAACTCATTACCGGACTCCATAGTGTCATCCCCAAACCCCCAACACTTTACCCTTAGATTATCTACCGTTGACCTATCCAGATTCCTAAGAGGTCAGTAAGGGGCGAGCACAAGTGCACTAGAGTGCCTTCCGTCCCCTGTCCTATTGCTCTCCTATATCTTTTATTCTTTTCTTCTATTCCTATATCTCTTCTTCTATTCTTTCATTGATATGTTCTATTACTATACCTTCTTTTCTATTATTTCTTAGATATATTTTACTATGAGTATCTCCTTTATAACCTTCATCATATATTTTACTATGTGTATATAGATATATACCCACTAAAACCCTCATTGTGTATTAGACAAAATAAATAAATAAATAAAATAAAACAAGATGGCGACCACATGCACAGTGCCAGAGACTCTGGCTTCTGCACATGCTCAGAAGGAAAAATAAAAAATAAATAGCAATAGCATTTAGATTTATATACCGCTTCATAGTGCTTTTGCAGCCCCCTCTAAGCAGTTTACAGAATCAGCATATCGCCCACAAAAATCTGGGTCTTCATTTTACCCAGTTTGGAAGGATGGAAAGCTGAGTCAACCTTGAGCCGGTGGTGAGATTTGAACTGCTGAACTACAGCTAGCAGCTGACGTAGCCTGTAGTGCTTTACTCTAACCACTGAGCCACTCCAGCTCTCCCAAAATAAAAAAAAAATTAAAAAGATGGTGGCACTGACGGACCAGCACTGACCAAACCGGGTCAGTATGTCATCGTGATATCACTAGCTGGTCACTATTGGTTTGTCCAAATTGGTCTGAACTGGGAGGAACCCACCCTTTGCATATCTGCATTGAGAATAATTCAGAATTTTCTTTTTACGCAGATCCCTCAACTGTTACTCCTCCTGGAAATGTCAAAGCCGAGTTCCACGAATCTATGCGGCATATGTTTCGGGTATCTCGGCCAAAAAAACCATGTCTGCTATTGAGTAAGCCGTCACTTTGACTCCTTTGTACAATGGGGTGGTTAAAAATGGGCATTCAGTCAGAAACAGTGGACCTCAAGCTGCAGAGCTTCCAAACCAAGCAAATTATTATTTTGAAATAATAAAGAACAGTTAATACATGGGGGAAGTGCTATGGAGCATCTTGAACTCAACGCAATTTTATTAAATTGATGTGGAATCCTTTCGTCTAATGCTTTGCCTGACTTTGGTAGCTTTTTAGACTCTGGACATCAGCTTGGCGTGGCTTTCATTTTGCACAGAATAAGAGATTCCTGGACTCCTTTTATTTCTATTAGAAGCAGGGGTGTCAAACTTGATTTCATTGAGGGCCACATTAGGATTGAGTTTGACCTTGGGGGGCTGGGGTGTATGTGTCGCTAGGGTGGGCATGACCACTTGGTCCTCCTGGGCAGAATTGGGTTGCTACCAGTATGGATGAGGACAGTGCACCAGTAGCAAAAGTTGAATTGCGTGCGCAACATCTGTTCTCCTGCATGCGCATACGTGCATCCCAGGATGTTTTTGCTTCTGTGCATGTGCAGAAAGCAAAATCTCTCAAGGGGACATGCACACATGTGAGATTTCAGCTATATTTTGCTTTTGTACATGCATGGGAGTAAAAAACATGCTGAGATGCATGCATGCACACAAGAGAACAGAAGCTGCATGTGCTGTGCACCAGTAGTGACGGTAATTCTATTTATTTATTTATTTTATTGATTGATTGATTTTGTCCAATACACAATGAGGGTTTTAGTGGGTGTACACATAGTAAAATACATGATGAAGTTTACAGAGGATATACTGTACTTATAGTAAAATATATCTAAGAGAGAGAAGAAGTTATAGTAATAGAACATATCAATGAAAGAATAGAAGAAGAGATATAGGAATAGAAGAAAGGTATAGGAGATATAGGAGAGTAATAGGACAGGGGATGGAAGGCACTCTAGTGCAACCATGGATAATCTTTTTTTAAAATACATTTTATTAATTTTCATAAAATGAACAAACAGACAAACATACATTTAACACAAAAAATGGGGTTGCATTTTCCCCGCTTCTTTCAAAAGTATAAATTTGAATACAGAAAAAAGAATACATATTTAAAATTCAATTCATTGTTGTAAATATAAAGAAATAATTTGTTTAACTTTTCATAATAATTCTTCATATATAAACTAATTCTAATATAGTTTTAAAATTCTTCTCATAATAGTTCTTCATATATAAACTAATTCTAATATACTTCTAAAATCATATTCTAATTAATTTTAATATAATATATAAATCTTATCTCTACAAAAACAGTTCAAAAACTGTTTTTGAACTGCAACCATGGATAATCTAAGGGTAAAGTGTTGGAGGTTTGGGGATGACACTATGGAGTCCATTAATGAGTTCCACACTTCGACAACTCGGTTACTGGAGTCATATTTTTTACAGTCAAGTTTGGAGCAGTTAATATTAAGTTTAAATCTGTGGTGCGCTCTTGTGTTGTTGTGGTTGAAGCTGAAGTAGTCGCCGACAGGCAGGACGTTGCAGCATATGATCTTGTGGGCAATACTTAGATCTTGTTTAAGGCGTCTTAGTTCTAACCTTTCTAGGCCCAGGATTGAAAGTCTAGTCTCATATGTGTTCTGTCTGGGTGCCCCCAGACTTCAACACCAACTGGAAAAAGCAGCCAGACACGCTGGTAAAAGCAAAAGCACTTTATAGTTTGAAAAATAAACACAGAGAAAAACCTGTTCTTCCCAACAGGCAGGCTATGAGACTTCACAGGGGAGTCCTGATGGCCAGACAATACAGCAGACTTCTTGCTGGCACACCCACCACTGTAGAGAATAAGACCCACACCTTTCCCCCCCAAGGTTTCAGTATTCAAAGTCATAAACCAGAATTCCAAGACGCCAAAGATCACAGCCAGGTCCCAGGACTCCCAAAGATAATACTCCACAAGCCAGGAAGGGTGGGTCTGCCTTTTCAGCCTTTCCAGAGAGCACCACACCCAAACCCAGCTGTTGCCTCTTTAGTGCTGAAAGTACCTGGCTAATTGTCCCCTTCGTTGTGTTGCTCTTCTCTGCCGGAGATCGATTATTGCTTGTGCATTTTCATCTAAGGAATCCAGGCTGCTTGCTGGGGAGAGCTCTCTCTCGGGGGACTTTGGTGTCCTCCCTCTCCCTCAGCCTGAGATTCCTCCTCCCCGTCTGCCTGAACCTCCTGTTCCTCATCCTCCCCCTCTGAGCAGGAAGCCGGCAGAGGATCAGCCGTTCCCTGAGGGGCCTCAGACGGAATCACAACAGTATGGTATTCTGTTTCGAGTGGAGGAGTGAAGGGCTCTTCTGGTGAAGTATCTTTGGACATTTTCAAGGGTGTTAATGTCTGAGATGCAATTCCCTCAATACTGTCAAACTATTTACTAAGTCTGTACTACTATTACTACCAGTTTTTTCTCAGCATTCCTATCAACCATTTCCTCCCATTTATGACTGTATGACTGTAATTTGTTGCTTGTATTCTTAAGAGTTTTATTAATATTGGTTGTTTCCTCAATGCTTATTTGTACTCTATGACAATCATTAAGTGTTGTACCTCATGATTCTTGACAAATGTATCTTTTCTTTTATGTACATTGAGAGTATCTGCACCAAAGACAAATTCCTTGTGTGTCCAATCACGCTTAGCCAATGGAATAATACTATTCTATTCTAATGGGAATCTGCCCCGGCTCCCAGAGCTTCGTTTTTGGCTGCGACAGTCTCCTGCAGCCCTCTGCCAGTGAAAATAGAGCCCTGGTCGACTGCGCCCAGCCCTCCCAAGCTCCACGTTTGCTGGCAAGGCACTGTTGTGGTTGGCTTTGGCCCAACTCCTGCCCCAGGGAGTGGGGAGGTGGATGCAGGGGAAACTTCAACATGTCACAGGCCTGTGTTATTGCCGACAGAATCAGATCTGAGTTTAGTTTCCTCGGATGAAGAAGAAGGTGGGAGTGACTCGGCAGAGGGGGGCTTGGCACACAGCCCAGGCAGTCAATCTCCCTTATCTTCCATTGATTCGGATGAAGACGTTTTGGATCCACGCAAGCGCAGAATTATGCGTAGAAGAGACCAAGTAAGGACATATTACAGGAGATAAGAGAGGTCACTTGTGTTTGGGTGGGGCTCCAGTAATTAGGGCTGCTGCTATAAATAGCAGCATGTGGATTTGGCCGTTGTGGAAGAGTATCTGATCGCAGTTCGTCAGGAATACTGGGTTGCTGGTTTCTGGACTTCGTTTGTTGGTTTTTCACGCCTTAGAAAACAAAGCAGAGCAACGTGTGTGTGTGTGTGTGTGTCTCACTTCGTTGGAAGAAGAAGGGGTGTGAAGTTTCTTCACAGCTGCTAGCTAAGTACTTAATGACTGCTTAAGGGAAATTGTACAGACTACCCGGTTGTTTTGGGATGAGTGCTCTTTGCAATACAAAAAGGGTGCTTACTTTATTTTGAATTTTGAGATAAAGAACATTGTTTCGAACTTTCAAATGTGTGTGTCTGAAATTTGTACCCTTGAATTTTCAGGAGGCTTCTATCAGAGAGCCCGGCAGAACAGGCACCGTGGGCCATTCCTTTGTTGTTTGCAGGGCAGCCCTGTGGGCCAGGTCTAAGCACTCTGTGGGCTGGATCCAGCCTGCGGGCCTTGAGTTTGACAGCCCTGGATTAGAAGGCAATTTTAGATGTCCCAAGACAGATAATAATAATAATGATAATGATGATGATTATGATGATGATGATGATGATGATGTTGATGATGAAAAACCAACAGACAATCCAAAGTGCAGACTCTGTAAAGAAGCAGATGAAACAATCGATCACATTCTCAGCTGCTGCAAAAAGATCGCACAAACTGACTACAAGCATAGACACAATGCTGTGGCAGAGATGATCCACTGGAACTTGTGCTGGAACTACCATCTACCAGTGGCAAAGAACTGGTGGGATCATAAGCCCGAAAAAGTGGTTGAAAATGAGCAAGCAAAACTACTGTGGGACCTCTGACTTCAGATTGACCGAATTCTGAAGCATAACACACCAGACATCCTGATTGTGGAGAAAACGAATGTATGGATCATTGACACTGCAATCCCAGGGGACAACAGAATTGAGGAGAAGCAGCTAGAGAAATTAGTGAAATACGAAGATCTAAAAATTGAGCTGCAACGACTCTGGAATAAGCCCAGTGGTACTTGGCACGCTGGGTGCAGTGCCAAAGGATCTCAGCGGACATTTGAAAACCATTGGAATTGACAAAATCTCCATCTGTCAATTGCAAAAGGCTGCTTTACTGGGATCGGCAAACATAATTCGCCTCTACATCACGCAGTCTTAGGTGCTTGGGAAGCGCCCGACTGGTGATGAAATACGAAATGCAGCATAGTGATCTCGTTTGCTGTGTTGTATTGACATGATGATAATAATAATAATAATAATAATAATAATAATAATAATAATAATAATAATATTGTATGCCGCCCCTCTCCGGAGTTGCTCATAACCTAGAGAAGAAAGACCAGACACCCACTGCCCAATCTGTTTTCACACCTAAATGACCTTATCGTCCCTGGGACCCCCTGTTTTCAACAATGCAAAGAAACAAAATAATAATTTAGTATCATGATTTCAGGCACAACTAATAGAAGAGTCACTTTGGCGTAGTGGCTGATAACCAGGTGAAAAAACAAGAGGCTTTGAGTTCTAGTCCTTCCTTTAGCTACAAAGCCAGTGGGGTGAGTGTGGGCCAGTCACTCTCTCAGCCCTAGAAAGAAAGCAATGGCAAACCACCAAAAAATTGCAGGGACTTTTCCAAGAGTCATCGCTGACTCAAAAGGATGCATGCATAAGCACACACACAGTTGCAGTAACAAATGGTGGAATCAGGACATTGCTCATCAGGACTTCTGGGTCCCATCCAGTGTCATAATTCTGCCATTTGTTACTGAAACTCTGTGTGTCTGACTGTTTCTCTGTGTGTGTGTGTCTCCATGTATACCATCAGGTCAGTATTGACTCCTGGACAAGTCACAGCAATTTCCTTGTGGTTTGGCCACTCTTTTGCTGGCTAGGTAGTATACTGAACGGACTGGGAGAGGCCAAGAGCAGAATGGACAGGGCCAAAAAAGCAATGGGGATCGAATCATGTTATACAAAAGGTCAGAGCTGGGTTTCCTCTCTTTCTCCTGGTTTCTCCTTGGTGGGGAGGTTTCCAGGCGGGGGTTTCTGCTTACTTCTGCTACCGGTGTGGTTGGCAGATGACCGGCGGGTATGCATGCACATCTGGTGGGCATGCACACGCATCTGGTGGGTGCCCATGCATGTCAAAGTGAGATATGGCTTCTGCACATGTGCCGAATGCATACACACACCAGCCGGTCACCTACATGGGGCTGCCTTTGAAGAGTGTTCGGAAACTTCAGATTGTGCAGAATGCAGCTGCCAGAACAATCATGGACTTCCCCAGATATGTCACTTCAACACTCTGCAGTCTGCATTGGTTGCCGATCAGTTTCCGGTCACAATTCAAAGTGTTGGTTATGACCTATAAAGCCCTACATGGCATCAGACCAGAATATCTCCGGGACCGCCTTCTGCTGCACGAATCCCAGCGACCAGTTAGGTCCCACAGAGTTGGCCTTCTCCGGGTCCCGTCGACAAAACAATGTCGTCTGGTGGGACCCAGGGGAAGAGCCTTCTATGTGGTGGCCCTGGCCCGCTGGAATCAACTCCCCCCTGGGATCAGGACTGCTCCCACCCTCCTTGCCTTTCGCAAACTCCTCAAAACCCACCTCTGTCATCAGGCATGGGGAAATTGATTCCCCTGGGCCATTTACGCTTTATGTATGGTCTGTATGAGATGTATGATTGTTTTTATATTAAGGGTTTTAAATTGTTTTAAATGTTGGATTTGTATTGTTCTTGTTGTAAGCCACTCTGAGTCCTCGGAGAGGGGTGGCATACAAATCTAATAAAATAAATGAGTAAGTAAGTAAGTAAGTAAGTAAGTAAGTAAGTAAGTAAGTAAGTAAATAAATAAATAAATAAATTTCCTTATTTTTAAAAAATTCATCTTGCATGTGCTTCTCATCTCAGAATGATGAGAAATGTATGTATTATTAACAGAGTTGGAAGGTGCCTTGTAGATTCAACCCCCTGCAGGAGACCTTACACCTGTGATCGTGAACCTATGCCACATGTGCCACAGGTGGCATGTGGAGCCCTCTCTGCAGAGTTGCAAGCCGTTGACCAGCTCAGCTCCACTGCGCATGTGTGGGTGCCTCCCGCTAGCCAGCTGGTTTTCAGGTTGGACATGCACAAGCTTTCTCCTCATTTTCTGCAGCCTGTGCCTTCCCATATCTCTGGGGATTCCACCCCAGTGCTGTCTGGCCACACAAGGCTTTCCCCTCTCACAAGGTTGGGGTCATGCATGCAGGTGCAGGGGTTAGGATGTGCAGGGGGAGCATTGCATTATGGGTGTGGGCATTCGGACATGTGAAGTTTTGGGTTGCAGCATGGATGATCCGGTACGCCATCCTGGTAGGAAAAATGGAGATGCACATGAATCTCCATGTCTCTGTCATGTGCACATACACATGGCCATGTGAGATTTGGCTTAGGCACATGCGTAGGAAGTGAAATCGCACATGAGAGATTTTGCCGATTTCCAGCATTTATTTGCCACCACACATGTGCGGAAGCAACTGAGTCATCGAAAGTCAGTGAAATCTCTTGCACGCAAGCATCCCTGTGTGAGATTTCACTTCCTGCACATGCACAGAAGCTAAGTCATGCATTGGGGAACACACATGTGCAAACCAGACCCGTGCGTGCCCATGCTGGTCACCAGGAGTAAAATGGTAGTGCCAACGATAGGAAACCCTTCACTGCACACGTGCACCAGTGCACATGCGCACACTTTTGACACCCAAACGGGAAAAGTTTCACCATCCCTGCCTTACACCCAGGGGTGGGCAGCAGGCAGGATGGGGTGGAACACAGTTCCACCAGCAGAAGTGAAGATGCGTGCACAGCTCCAGCTGATCAGCATCTGTCAGTTCCTGGATTACCGGTCTCAGCTCGGCTCTCCCTTTCCCCCCTGCTGCTGCTGCTGCTGCGTCTGCACTCCTTGCTTTTCTCCTCTTTCCTCCTTCCTGGCCTCGGATGAGCTTCATTTTCTCCTGCCTGGCTCCCCTCCATCCTCATGCAGCCACCTCCTGCCTAAGGTGCAAGCAGAAGACGTGGGTGGAAGCGGCACTGGCAGCATTTATGCTTCTGGCAGCACCCGTTCACCCAGCCTGAGGCATGGGGGGCGACCCAGGAAGGAGAGCACAGGAAACACAAATTGTCACCCCAGCGAGCGACACTGGTACGGTTTTAAGCCGAGGAATTAACAGTTCACTTGAACGATGATGATCGTTCAAGCCACTCCCACCTGGTCACATGGTCGGCAAGCCACTCCTACCCAGTCCCATGACCATTAATCCACACCCACAAAATAAGCCACAGCCACGGTGTGGCAGTAAAAATTTTGCCTGCCCATTACTGCTTACACCGTTTCTGACAGATGGCAGTCCAGTCTCTTCCTAAAAGCTTCCAGTGATGACGCTCCCACCGGAGGCCTCAAGAAATAAACTTTGGGGACTTCCTGTGGTTGCAGGCCACTCTCTTTTGCTGTAGGCCATCCAAGACCATTAAGCCTTACTAGGAAATGATTAAGACTCATTTCTGTTTTCTTTTTTTTTAAAAAAAAGTCTGGATTGCTTTGTTCATTAACCCAGCTCTGTGGCACGCTTGATTTATCCCTTTTCCATGGCTATGAGGGATAATGAATAATGTGAGCTCCCTTGTTGCTCCAGCCAGTGAATTATGTCTACAAGTTGTTGCCTGCTTAATGATGGCTCTTGGTTTCCTGTAAGGAGGAACAGGTCTTGGCAAGACACCTTACTACACAGAGCAAATATGGATGCTCAAAAAAGTGCCTGGCATAGTAAGAGCGAGGGAGCCATTTTCTGGTCCTGCATCTTTTTACTCCTGAGGCCCTTGAAATGGTATTTTAGCCTCATATCATGCCTGCATGATGGACAAAGGGTTTTAGATAAGGGTGGGCTGCTGCCCGGACAGAGAGAACGCAGTGGGGTAGCAGAAATGGAGTTCCACCCCAGAGCACCCAATTTGCACCAAATGATGTTGAAAGAAAATGCAGGGTGTCCCCTTTGGGAAGCCTCTGTGTTCTTCCTGAAAGCATTTAAAAACCCCAAATCTGGTGATTCTGCTACAAACAAAAGTATAGGGAGATAAAATCTGGAATTAATTCTCTGTGATCTGGGTTTCTGCCTCCCCCTCCTTTCCGAATGGCTATAGTATTCTCTAGAACAGAGGTCTTCATAGCTGGCTGGAGAATTCTGGGAGTTGAAATTCACAAGTCTTAAAGTTGCCAAGTTTGTGGACCCCTGCTCTAGAAAATAAAATGAATAATGCTTGAAACATAATGTTTTGCCAGAAACCTTGATTTTGTTTGGTAGTCTGCAGGAAAGAGGGTTAAGACCAGGGGAGGGCAGCAGGAAGGACGGGGTGGAACGCTGTTCCACAGGTGGAAATGAAGCTGCGTGCACAGCTCCAGCTGACTGGTGGCAGTCACTTCCTGGGTAACTAGTCTCAGCTTGGCTCTCCGTTTTTCCCCTGCTGCTGCACCCCCCTTGCTTTTTTCCTCTTTCCTCCTTCCTGACCTCAGATAAACTTCCCTCTCTTCCTTGCTCCCCTCCAGCCTCACGCAGCCACTTTCCGAGGCCAGGAAGGAGGAAAGAGGAAAAAATTGGGAAACACGAAGGAAATTGTCACTCCAGCAAACGACACTGGTGAGGTTGCAAATTGAGGACTTAACAGTTCACTTGAACGCTGATGATTGTTCAAGCCACTCCCACCTGGTCACATGGCCAGCAAGCCACTCCTACCCAGGGACATGACCATCAAGCCACACCCACAAAATAAGCCACACCCACAGTAAAAATTTTGGGATATTCACTTAGGTTGTGAAAGTAGCAAGGAACACTTTAGATTGTTGCCTTTGAGTAAGTGATTATTTTATAAGTGGCCATTTTAATTATGAAGGCACCTTTATGGCAATGCTCAAAATGTGCTTTCAAAATTCTAAGTGAGATGTTTCTGTCATTTCACTGTTCTATAGCTGCTTGCTTCTAGGACGTGGGTGAATTCGATATCCTGCTTGTTTTGAGTACATTTGTTTGTTTGTTTGTTTGTTTGTTTGTTTATTTGTTTGCTTGCTTGCTTGCTTGCTTGCTTGCTTGCTTGCTTGCTTGCTTGCTTGCTTGCTTGCTTGCTTGCTTGCTTGCTTGCTTGCTTGCTTGCTTGCGGGGCGGCTAAGAACAGTAATAAAAACAGCATGTAACAATCCAATACTAAAACAACTAAAAAAGCCTTATTTATAAAACCAAACATATATACAAACATACCATGCATAAATTGTAGAGGCCTAGGGGAAAGAATATCTCAGTTCCCCCATGCCTGATGGCAGCTATGGGTATTGATATGGGTATTGTTTTGAGGTTCTTGGAAAATCCTTGATCAAGTCACATGATCGTCAAGCTACTCCCACCTGGTCACATGGATGGCAAGCCACTCCTACCCAGTCACATGACCACCAAGCCACACCCACAAAATAAGCCACACCCACAGTGTGGTAGTAAAAATTTTGGTAGCCCTTCACTGAGTATATTTTATTCTAAACAAAGTTCAGCATAGCCTTGCTGGGATCAATAGGCCTTCAGCTGATTTGGTTAAGTCTTGTTGATCTCAGTGGCTACTCTAAAACATAGCAAATTTTGATCCAATCCATAAAGCTTTATTTGAACATGTAAATGGAACTTGTTCTCAAAGCGCCATCATTTGTTCACAATGACAGCTGTTTAAGGTAATGATCTTTGCATTGCGTTGCAATCTGTCAGCCAGATATCAATGCAACTGTGATAGTGATGTTGTCCAGACTTCTAATTCTCATGGAAACAGCATGTCATTGGAATAAACACTTCATGCATTTATCCCAAGATACAGTCTGGATTTGAAATTTAATACAATAACAGAACAATTATATATTTTGCTAAAGCATAATTCTCCCAGACCTTAAAAGCACCAGTTATTATCTGGGATTATAGTGTCAACTTGTGCAGCGTACTTAGGCCATGGCTAACCTTCCAGAATGTGAAATGTGAAAATAATAATAATTTTAAAAAATATTCCTTGTGATTCTTGGCAACACACAATTCTTTAGATCACTAGCCATAAAAATGGAATTTTAATGAGTATTGATCTACCAAAATTGGCCACTAATCCATTTTATGAATGAAGGTGAATCAATGTGCCCTCAGAATAATCTTTTCCTCATGCCTATGTTTCTCTCTCCCCCCCCACCCCTCTATAGAGAGAGGAACACTTAAACAACACAATATAACTCCAAGTAAATCAAATTCCGTGAAATCAAACTGTCCACTTAGGAAGCAACACTGATTGACAATCAATTTCATTTTGTTGTCAGCACATTCAACTTTGTACAGAACAAACTATTCAATGAGAATATTTCATTCATTCAGATCTAGGATGTGTTATTGGAGTGTTCCTTTTATTTATTTATTTTTGAGCAGTGTATATATCCCAGCACCCAGGAGCTCTCTGCAAGCAGGGTGCGGGGCTTCAGGACAGCAAAAATGGCTGCATTCTGTATATAAGATGCACCTCTTTTAGGGGGGGGGGGAAGGTCTGAAAAATATGGTACTTTCCATCCGTTACTTCTTGTCCTGTCTTCAGATGCTTTGGAGAATAGCTTGACTTCCTCTTCTTTGTAGCAACCCCTGATATTGGAACACTGCTACCATGTCATCCCTAGTCCTTCTTTTCATTAAACATATATACATACATACATACTGTTCTGCCTGACTGGGCTCAGGCAATTCGTAACAGTCTAAGGAAAAGAAATCAAACACACACGTGCTCTTCTAATCAGCAAACTTGTATTAAACAAACAAAAAAGGGTTAACCAAAACAGTCCTTAGTGTCAGGAAATAATGATAGTGCAAGGCGTAATTCAGCCAAATACAAAACACAGGAAAAAGCAAACAAAGACAACCTGCATGGAGCAGAAACGTTTCAGGAGTCCTTTGAATCTTTAGAGCAAACAGCAAGTCCCAGAGGTTTCACCTCCCATGTGCCTGAAAAGGCTGGGTTGAAATCCAAAGGCACGGAACAGAAACATCAGAGCAGGAACCACAAAGTAACATAGATAAACAGCCACAGTTTGCCTTGTGCCTCTGTTCCCTTTTATACCTTTAGCCCTCATTAAGGGAACCACACCCAGCCCTCAGAATAAGAACCACACCCAGCCCAGGTGCTACTCTGATCACCTGTAATAATCCTTCAAGTGAGCCTTCCTTTGCATGGCTCTTCGGCTACGATCAGTTTCCGGTCACAATTCAAAGTGTTGGTTATGACCTTTAAAGCCCTTCATGGCACTGGACCAGAATATCTCCGAGACCGCCTCCTGCCGCACGAATCCCAGTGACCAATTAGGTCCCACAGAGTGGGCCTTCTCTGGGTCCCGTCAACTAAGCAATGTCGGTTGGCGGGCCCCAGGGAAAGAGCCTTCTCTGTGGCGGCACCGGCCCTCTGGAACCAACTCCCCCCGGAGATTAGAACTGCCCCTACTCTTCCTGCCTTCCGTAAACTTCTTAAAACCCACCTTTGCCATCAGGCATGGGGGAATTGAAACATCTCCCCCTGGGCACGTTTAATTTATATATGGTATGCTTGTGTGTGTGTCTGTTAGTATATGGGGTTTTTTAAATCTTTAAAATTTTAAATTGTTTGATTACTTATGATTTGTTTCTACATGTTGTGAGCCGCCCCGAGTCTTCGGAGAGGGGCGGCATACAAATCCAAGTAATAAATAAATAAATAAATAAAATGTCTATGAATTGGTCTGCAGAGGAATCCAAGGAAGAGAGACTGTCTGAGGGACTGCATGCCAAATCCCCTGGGCTGTCTGCTGGGTCCTGCGTGCTGTCTGCCAACTCCTCTGAACCAGTGGCCTCATCCTCCTGGCTGTCTGCCACGTCTTCCTGGCTGTCAGCCAGGCTTTCGCACTCACTTTGTGCCGCATCTCTCCCACCTGTGGGAGCAACGGCTGGCCCAAGCCCAAACACAACACATACATACATACATACATACATAATGGTGGTGGTGGTGGTGGTGATGATGATGATGATGATGACATATGCAAAATTTCCTTTCCATGGAAGGCTTTCTGTCACTCCCATATTTTAAATTTATCCTTGAGCATCCTGCAGAGGTCTGGACCACTGGGGTGGGGAAGGGTAGAAAGAGCAACATACTCAGAATGACATCATTGTATGCAAGGCTAAATGATAGTTTTTAGTGTAGAGTTTTTCAGTTTTACAACTAGCTATAAAATGCTTGCATCACCAAACACATTCCCTGTGTTTTATTTTTAAGGGGTGTGACAAGGAGGATGGGTAAAACAAAAAGAGAAAAAAATACTACAGTTAAAAAGCATCTGAATTGGTAGAATCTTGTAAAACATATCAGCTAGCCCAGGAGTCTCCAAACTTGGCAACTTTAAAACCTGGGACTTAAAACTCTCAGAATTCCCCAGCCAGCTTTTTTCCTCCTTTTATTTACAACTTGGAGACCCTGGAGCTAGTCAACCGATCTCAACAGAACTGTGGCATCTTCCTCATCCCTACTCCATTCACTTATTTGTGCAACAGATCCAACTTTGTTAATATACCGTGTTTATTGGACTATAAGATGCACCCCCCCCCCCCCCAAAAAAAAAGTGAGTGTAAATGTTTGTGTATTTTATGGAGCAAATATTTTGGTGGGATTGATGCAGTGCCGATCAGAGAGATAGAATCAATCTTGTAAACTTCTAGTACCTAACTCCTAACAGACAGGAAGCAGCAGGTGAAGATAGGAAAAATCGCATCAGATACATGTACAATTAGCACAGGTGCCCCCCAAGGCTGTGTACTCTCACCACTTCTCCCTATACACTAATGACTGCATCTCAAAGGATCCATCTGTTAAACTACTGAAGTTTGCAGATGATACAACAGTGATCGGACTCATTCGAGACAATGATGAATCCGCATACAGATGGGAAGTTGAACAACTCTCCTTGTGGTGCAACCAGAACAATCTAGAACTGAACACACTCAAAACCGTAGAAATGGTGGTAGACTTTCAGAGAAACCCTTCCACCCTTCTACCTTTCAGAATACTAGACAACACAGTATCAACAGTAGAGACCTTCAAATTTCTAGGTTCTATCATATCTCAAGACCTAAAATGGTCACCTAACATCAAAAACATCATCAAAAAAGCACAACAAAGAATGTTCTTTCTGCGCCAGCTCAGGAAGCTCAAACTACCCAAGGAGCTGCTGATACAGTTCTACAGAGGAATCATTGAGTCTGTCATCTGTACCTCTATAACCGTCTGGTTTGGTGCTGCAACCCAACAAGACCGACACAGACTTCAGAGGATAATCAGAACTGCAGAAAAAACAAATGCTGCCAACCTGCCTTCCATTGAGGACCTGTATACTGCACGAGTCAAAAAGAGGGCGGGGAAAATATTTACTGACCCCTCACATCCTGGACACAAATTGTTTCAATTCCTACCCTCAAAACGTCGCTACAGAGCACTGCACAGCAAGACAACTAGACACAAGAACAGTTTTTTTCCGAACGCCATCACTCTACTAAACAAATAATTTCCTCAACACTGTCAGACTTTCTACTAAATCTGCACTTCTATTCTACTTTTTTTTCTCATCATTCCTATCACCCATTTCCTCCCATGTTGACTGTATGACTGTAACTTGTTCCTTATATCCTAAGATTTTTATTAATATTGCTTCTTCATTGCTTATTTGACTCCTATGACAATCATTAAGTGTTGTACCACATGATTCTTGACAAATGTATATTTTATTTTATGTACGCTGAGAGCATATGCACCAAGACAAATTCCTTGTGTGTCCAATCACACTTGGCCAATAAAAATCTATCTATCTATCTATCTATCTATCTATCTATCTATCTATCTATCTATCTATCTATCTATCTATCTATCTATCTAAACTTCTAGTACCACTTTACAAAACTTTGGTAACACCATACACCTGGGATATTGCATCTAGTTATCTAATTACTTGGGATATTGCATTACTCTGTTAACCAAAGCATACAAAACTTTTGCCAGACCAATCCTTGAATACAGTTCATCTATCTGGAACCCACTCCATATTTCAGACATAAATACATTAGAAAATATTCAGAGATACTTTACGAGATGAGTCCTACACTCCTCTACTCGTAACAGAATATCTTACATAACTAGACTTGTAATCTTAGGCTTAGAAATCTTGGAGCTTCGTCGACTTAAAAACGACCTAAGCCTAGCCCATGAAATAATCTACTACAACGTCCTTCCTGTCCACGACTACTTCAGCTTCAACCACAACAATACACAAGCACATAACAGATACAAACTCAAAGTAAACCACTCCAAACTTGACTGTAGAAAATATGACTTCAGCAACCAAGTTGTTAATGCATGGAACTCACTATCAGACTCTGTTATTTCACTCCCCCCCCCCAAAAAAACCCCTTTACTCTTAGACTATCCACTGTTGACCTCACCCAATTCCTAAGAGGTCAGTAAGGGGTGTATCATGTATATAAACAGGGTTATTTTTTTGTATACTACTAATGCGTATTTGATAAATAAAAATAAATAAAATAAATAATAAAAATGTGTTGATACCCTGGAAAGATTGCAGAGTAGAGCAATAAAAATGATTTGGGGGTTGGAGGCTAAAGCATATGAAGAACGGTAACAGTAATTGGATATGTCTAGTCTAATTCAAAGAAGTGCTGGAGGGATATGATAGCAGTGTTCATGTAACCCCTAGTCCTTCTTTTCATTAAAGTAGACATACCCAGTTCCTGCAGCCATTGTAGTCCAGCCCCTTGCTCATGCAGGACAACTCCTACCAGTTATTTGTTTGTTTGTTTGTTTGTTTGTTTGTTTATTTGTTTATTTGTTTGTTTGTTTGTTTGTTTGTTTGTTTATTTATTTATTTATTTATTTATTTATTTATTTATTTATTTATTTATTTATTTATTTATTTATTTATTTATTTATTTATTTATTTATTTATTTATTTATTTATTTATTTATTTATTTATTTATTTATTCGATTTTTATGCCGCCCTTCTCCTTAGACTCAGGGCAGCTTACAACGTGTTAGCAATAGCACTTTTTTAACAGAGCTAGGCTATTGCCCCCACAATCCGGGTCCTCATTTTACCCACCTCGGAAGGATGGAAGGCTGAGTCAACCTTGGACTTCTGGCCCCACGGGGGTGGACATAGTCGGGGTAGTAAATTTGTGCATTATTTATTGAATACGTAATAGTTTCTTATTGTCCTTCCTTCTCTAGTACCTTAGTATGATCCTTACTTACTTTTAAAATAGGAAATAATTAAATAGTATGCTTTTACCCATAAACGCTTTAATCATTATCTAGAACTGAACTTTTATAGCAATTAAAGAAAGCTACTTGCCTAATGTGTTATCGTACTGAACAATGTCAGTTCAGAACAAAACCTTAATATGTTAATGTGCTCCTCAACAAATAATGCTGTCTATCATTTGTCCTTTTTGTGGCTATTCAAATAATGTGACTTAATCCACTGAAAAAGAGTCCAAGCCCCTATTTGAAAAATTATCTTGGTTGGTAAGCCACTCCCACCCACTCCCACCCAGTCACATGACCTTTAAGCCACCCCCGGTCACATGATTGTCAAACCACTCCCACCTGATCACATGGCCGGCAAGCCACTCCTACCCAGTTACATAACCATTAAGCCACACCCACAAAATAAGCCACGCCCACAGTGTGGCAGTAAAAATTTTGGCAGCCCATCACTGCCTCCTACTACTTACCATTGCAGTTCTAGGGCACCCTCATCACCTCGAGGCTTGACTACTGTAATGCTCTCTACATGGGGCTACCTTTGAAAAGTGTTCGGAAACTTCAGATCATGCAGAATGCAGCTGCGAGAGCAATCATGGGCTTCCCAAGATATGCCCATGTTACACCAACACTCCTCAGTCTGCATTGGTTGCCGATCAATTTCCGGTCACAATTCAAAGTGTTGGTTATGACCTATAAAGCCCTTCATGGCACCAGACCAGAATATCTCCAGGACCGCCTTCTGCCGCACGAATCCCAGCGACCGGTTAGGTCCCACAGAGTTGGCCTTCTGGGGTCCCGTCGACTAAACAATGTCATTTGGCGGGACCCAGGAGAAGAGCCTTCTCTGTGGCGGCCCCAACCCTCTGGAACCAGCTCCCCCCAGATATCAGAGTTGCCCCCACCCTCCTTGCCTTTCGCAAGCTCCTTAAAATCCACCTCTGTCATCAGGCATGGGGGAATTGAAATTTTCCCGTCCCCCTAGGCTTATAGAATTTATGCATGGTATGTTTGTTGGTATGATTGGTCTCTTAAATTGGGGTTTTTTAGATTACTTTTTAATATTAGATTTGTTACATTGTTTTTTATTGTTGTTAGCCGCCCCGAGTCTTCGGAGAGGGGCGGCATACAAATCTAAATAAACTAAACTAAACTAAACCTTTTCTAGACTGAATGCCCACTACAGCAAACCAGGATATCACTGAATGTGAGTTTTTAGCTGCAAAAACATTCTCCCTTTTCTGCAAAGTGTTTGTTGTCTTTTGATGAATATAGCCAATAAATCAACGGGAGCCACCATCCTAGTAACATCTGGAGGGGGGCTAGGATGATGAAAGTTAGATGATATAAGCAGCATTAGGCAGGGCTGTACACATTCCGCATAATTCCCACGAAGGGAAGACATAAAAAGGATAAACGGGTTTTTTAAATGGGGTGCAAATTGACCACATCAGCATACGGAGCCAGGTGGCTGATGATGAACTCTCCCTTTTAAACTTTGATTCAGTGCCAGGTTTTTAAAATAAGAGGCACCAGAGCTCTTCTGCCTGGAAGTCAACCTGAAAAATATGCCTCTGTATTAACACAGCTGGGGAAGGAAATTATTCATGACTACAAGAGTGATCTATATGATTTGGCAATTTTGTGCTAAAGAAAAGTAAAACAATAGAGCGGGAAACTGGCTTCAGAAGTTTCTACCTTTCCTTTCATAGTCATGGTGTCACAGAATTAAAAGATTTTATCCAGCATATCTGGCAAGATTACACTGCTAACCAGAGCCTAAAAAACGTTTGCCAGACCAGTTCTCGGATATCGCTCACCTGTATTGAACCTGCACTGAATTTTGAACATTAATAAAATTGAAAGAGTCCAGAAATATTTCACAAGAAGAGTCCTTCGCTCCTCTGCGTGCAACAGAATACCTTATTTTACCAGACTTGAAATTTTGGGCTTAGATAGCTTAGAATACGTCACCTTTGTTATGATCTAAATGTAGTTCATAAAATCACCTACCACAATGTCCTACCTGTCAATGAATGCTTCACCTTCAACCGCAATAATATACGAGCTCACAATAAATTCAAACTCAATATAAACCGCTTCAAAGTCGATTGCAGAAAATACGACTTCAGCAATAGCGTGATCAATGCATGGAATGCATTTTCGCAAATATCAGTGAAAATCACCAAAATTTTGCCCTTGCGTGCCTCTTCACAAAAGATTTTTGCCTTGCATGTGCAGAAGCCAAATTTCACGCCGACAGGCACACATGTGCCTGCAATGGCCTTGGAGGGTACACTGGCCTTCGCTGAGGACCATGCAGTTCACCTGATGACCATGGTAATTTGCTTAACAACTATGGGGGAAAAAGGTTGTAAAATCAGGTACAACTCACTTAATGAGCACATTGCTTTTGATTGAAGTTCTGGTTATAACGGTGACTATAAGTTAGTTGGGGAAAAGATCAAAAGCAACATGAGAAAATATTATTTTACTGAAAGAGTAGTAGATCCTTGGAACAAACTTCCAGCAGACGTGGTAGATAAATCCACAGTAACTAAATTTAAATATGCCTGGGATAAACATATATCCATCCTAAGATAAAATACAGAAAATAGTATAAGGGCAGACTAGATGGACCATGAGGTCTTTTTCTGCCGTCAGGCTTCTATGTTTCTATGTTTCTATGTTTCTAAATTGAGGACAACCTGTATGCTGAGTAAAAATGGGAATTATATTACAGAATATCTAATGAATTACGTTTCAACTAAGCTCAGTGTAGGAGACAACCAGGCTCAATCCGACGGAGGGATCAAATGCATCATTGGCAGTGATGGGTGAACCCAACGGTGTTCAGGTTCGGCAAGTTTGGATGAACTTTACGCAAAATTCGGCCGAACCCGAACCCAAACGGGAAATCCCTCCCACGAAGAGATTCTGGGGGTGGAGCCTTGACGTCACCGGCAGGTTGCTAAGGACGCCAAGGTGATCACTTCCTGGATTCCATGGAATCCAGGAAGTGATCACCTTGGCGTCCTTAGCAACCTGCCAGTGACGTCAAAGCTGCAAACACTGAACACGACCCCAAACTTTGCCTGAAGTTTGAAAAAATTTCGTGTTCGGCATACCGAACATTGCAAAATTTGGTACGGACCCGAATTGTGCGGGTTCGGTTCACCCATCACTAATCATTAGTCATGAATCTCTTTGTTCCCACAAAGAAATCTAAATCTATCCCAAATTGAATTCCATTGATTCTTATCTACCGCCAATTTCTTCGATCCTTAATAGTTCAGATTCTTGAAGAGAGCTTAAACTTGCAATAAATCTTTATACCCATTTGAACTGCCTTGATCTTCTGATTTTCCTGCGACTGGACACTTGGAAACTATGTCCACATCAAGGCTGAAAGCTGTTTAATATCTTATCCTTCCTAGATAATTCTGCAGAAGTAGTCCATTCTCACAAATCTAACGCTATCTTGCAGATAGTATTCAATAAAGCATGCAATAAAAATTTCCCAAACCTTTTTGAAGATCAAATGGGGGTGGTGGTAGTGAAACAATAGCCAACAATCCACATTTCTACATTTCTTGTCATTCTTTCCAGCTCGCCAGTTTCAGATTCACAATGCTACCAAACTAGATGTCATAGCTCTGTTGCCTTGACCTATTGATAAAATATTACCAGGCATTTAACTGATATCATGTAACTAGTAATGGGCGAACCCAATGGTGTTCGGGTTTGGCAAGTTTGGACGAACTTTACGCAAAATTCGGCCGAACCCGAACCGAACCCGAACTCGAACCCGAATGGGGAATCCCTCCCATAAAGAGATTCCAGGGGCAGAGCTTTGACGTCACCGGCAGGTTGCTAGGGACGCCAAGGTGATCACTTCCTGGATTCCATGGAATCCAGGAAGTGATCACCATGGCGTCCTTAGCAACCTGCCGGTGACGTCAAAGCTCTGAACGCCGACCCCGACCCCAAACTTTGCCCGAAGTTTCAAAAAATTTCGGGTTCAGGTTCGGCATACCGAACACCACAAAATTCCGTATGGACCCAAATTCGGTTCGCCCATCACTACATGTAACCTTTCCTATGTTATTTTTGTTTTCAGAAAAATTCACCAAGAATAGAATAGAATAGAATAGAATAGAATAGAATTCTTTATTGGCCAAGTGTGATTGGACACACAAGGAATTTGTCTTGGTGCATATGCTCTCAATCTACATAAAACAAAAGATAAGTTTGTCAAGAACCATAAGGTACAACACTTAACGATAGCCCAGGTACAATAAACAATTATTAGCAAATATTTGGAACCAGTCAATATTAATTGTAAGGATACAAGCAGGAAAGTTACAGTCAAACAGTCATTAGTGGGAGGAGGTGGGCGATGGCAATGATTAGAAGATTAATAGTAGAGCAGACTTATTAAATACAGTAGTTTGATAGGGTTGGGGGAATTATTTGTTTAGCAGAGTGATGGCGTTCAGGAAAAAAACCTGTTCTTGTACCTAGTTGTTCTGATGTGCAGTGACGTTTTGAGGGTAGGAGTTGAAACAGTTTGTGTCCAGGATGCCATGGGTCAGTAAATATTTTTCCCGCCCTCTTTTTGACTCATGCAGTATACAGATCCTCAATGAAAGGCAGGTTTGTAGCAATTGTTTTTTCTGCAATTCTAATTATCCTCTGAAGTCCATTTCTGTCTTGTTGGGTTGTAGAACCATACCAAAGGAGAAATATCTGCCAATGCATTTTGACTACTAACACTACAAAGATGCCATCTGTGAGCATTTTCTGGGAGGGGAATTTTGTACCTTTAAAAACACAGGCGGCTGTGCTGTTGCTTTAAAAAAAAAAATCCTCCCAGGACTTGGAGTTGGCTAGTTTCCCTTTCATTCTTGCTGGTGCCAAAACCTGTCTAGAGCACAGCCAATCAAAGTTGGCTGCATTAAAATCCTATGACCCTTTGAAGCCTATTGAATATGTTCATTCTTGTTCTCTTTACTTTGCTCCATTCACTCTCTGGGTTTGAGTTATTCCGCCTGGGTTTGCTTTACAGAATAATGTTCCAGATATAAAATGGAGATGTGCTGCTTTTATTCCTATCTTTGATCCCTCCCTCCCCCTACCACTATGATATTTAAAGAGTGGTGATTCTGATGCAAATGCTGGATCTATTTCAAAATATCAACAGATTTTTTTCCCCACAAGAATGAAAGCTTCAGGAAGGAGGGAAATTCGGAACATAAGAACTCTGCTGGATTTGGCCAATGTTTGGTATCACACAGGGGTAAACCGGGTGTTATAAATTTGTATTTATCAAATTTATATGGCTGCCTGTCATACAAACAGGTGATTTATTTTTTATTTATTTATTATTTGGATTTGTATGCCGCCCCTCTCCGAAAACTCTGAATGGTGTACAACAAGACTTGTACACTTACCGTATTTTGGAGTATAAGACACACCAGAGTATGAGACACACCTTAGTTTTGGGGGAGGAAAATAGAGAAAAGGATCTGCTTATCAAGTATTCATCTGGCTAGTATCCTTAGCCAGCACATTATTTTATCACCTGGTTAGGACTTTAAAAAAACTTTATTCGGAGAGAGTAACAATGAAAGAGCTTGCAAGCCAGTAAGCCACCTGGAAAGAAATTAGAAGAATCTAATTTGGAGCAAATAGAACAATGGAAAAAAAACACTTCAAAGACTTAGGGCTTGGAAAACATTCTTCGCAGAGAGTAACAATGAAAGAGCTTGAAAGCCAATAAGAGCTGGGAACATTCTTAGCACCTGGTTAGGGCTGGAAAGAAACTTATTTGGAGCAAGTTAGAGCAATGAAAAAACCCTGCAAAGACTTAGGGCTTGGAAAACATTCTTCGCAGAGAGTAACAGTGAAAGAGCTTGCAAGCCAGTAAGAGCTGGGAACATTGTTAGCACCTGGTTAGGGCTGGAAAGAAACTTATTTGGAGCAAGTTAGAGCAATGAAAAAACCCTGCAAAGACTTAGGGCTTGGAAAACATTCTTCGCAGAGAGTAACAATGAAAGAGCCTGCAAGGTAAAAGCTGGGAAGATCATTAGCAGATAGTTAGAGCTGGGGTGGGGGGGGGGAAGATACATTCAGAGTATAAGACACACCCAAATTATTGGCCTCTTTTAGGGAAGAAAAAGGTGCGTCTTATACTGTGAAAAATACCATAATATATGCAGTCTAACAAAGAGATGATACCACTCTAATGGCAGAAAGTGAAGAGGAACTAACAGGCTCTTGATGCAGATGAAGGAGGACAGTGCAAAAGTTGGCTTGAAACTCAATATTAAGAAAACTAAGATCACGGCACCCAACCTTCTCAATTCTTGGCAAATAGATGGGGAAGAAACGGAGGTAATGACAGATTTTATTTCCCTGGGCTCCCAGATCACCGCAAGTGGGGACTACAGCCAATAAATTAAAAGACGCTTGCTCCCGGGGAGGAAAGCTATGGCAAATCTAGACAGCATACTAAAAGTAGAGACATCACCCTGCCAACAAAAGTGTGTATATTCAAGGCTATGGTTTTCCCAGTTGCAATGTATGGCAGTGAAATCTGGACCATAAGGAAGACTGAGCACCAAAGAATGGAGGCCTTTGAACTATGGTGCTGGAGAAGACTCCTACGAGTCCCTTGGACTGTGATCTAACTGGTCAGTCCTAGAGATCAACCCTGACTGATCTTTAGAAGGCCAGATTCTGAAGATGAAACTGAAATACTTTGGTCACCTAATGAGAAGGAAGGTCTCACTGAAGAAGAATCTAATGCTGGGAACGATTGAGGGCAAAAGAAGAAAGAGACAACAGAAAATGAGGTGGCTAGCTGGAGTTACCGAAGCAGTTAGCATGGACTTTGGGAGATGGTAGAGGACAGGAAGTCATGGAGGAACATTGTCTATGGGATTGCGATGGGTTGGACATGACTTCATGACTAACAACAACAACAACCAAAGAGAAAAACATCCACCCATCAATACTGGCAGGGCAAACTCCTGTATATAAACACCCACTTGCCCTGATGAGATTCCTTAGTCAGGTAATGAAATGTCTGCAAGGGAACCACCAATTCAGATAGCAGCAAGGACTCCATAATTCAACTCTGTGCTACGTACATTATATTCTATTAGAATTTCATTCTCCAACCAGAGGTCAAAATTAATATAATTACAGTACTTGCCTGCCAAGCTGTTATGTACCAATTAAGAGCACTGGCTAGGTTCACAGAATATGCTAAACCTAAAATCAGATTGATTGGAGGGCATGAGCCAGTTTGGTCTAGTGGTTAAGCACCAGGCTTAGAAACCAGGAGATTGTGAGTTCTAGTCCCACCTTAGCCATGAAATCCAACTCCAGATGCACCTTTTTACCTCCCCCAAAAGGATGAAAACTTGGGTGCGTCTTATACATCAAATATAAACTCCATCCTTTGGCCTCTGCCTCCCAGCAATTTACCTTCTTGTAGCAAACAGTGTAGAGCCTGATTAGCACAAGCAACTGATTATTGGCCTCCTGTTAAGCAGCTGATTGAGGTTGCAGGCAAGACCACCTGCTAAAATGAAAGCAAAACTAAAACTGCAAGGAGGCAAATTGCTGGGAGGGAGAGGCAGAGACCGAATTTTATTTTCTTGTTCTAATCAGTTGCTGAAACTGGATGCAAGGAAGTAAGTCAATAACTATAAATGTCTATAGAACGTTCAAATTATTAGACTTATTTTTTAAAGATTGTTTTATTATTGTTCTAGACAACTTAACAAAATGATGAAGCTTTTTAAAATAAATGCTTGATCTGAAGAGGCCCAGTGCTTGTTGTGGTGGGCTTCAGGCCAGCTCCTGTGGCTGCTGATTTTGACACAGAGGAGTGGGGGGCCATCTGTTCACAGAAGACTAGTCTGGCTGGAGTACAAATCATCAGACAGTGAACCAGAAGCAGAGAGACAGGGAGCAGGAAGGGACTGGAGAGACAGAGAGGGGAATGGATTCAGTCAGCTCTCCAGCCAGATGATCATCTGAATCAGAATGGGGAGAGTTAATGAGTAATCCTACTCTGAATGCTAAGGTCCGGAGAATGCTAGGAAGACAAGAGCAGTTGCGCAAACACAGAAACAAATTATAGGGCACAGGTGATAAGACTTAATGACGCTGCTGCAACCTTGAAAAAAGGGGAGGGTTGGAGAGATCTGTGTGGGAGATTATCATTCAGCTTTGGAGAGAGACATTGATACATCATGGTTTCATTTTGGCCTTTGGATCTCTGTGACATTCTGACATTCCAATTTGGCCTTTCCAATTGTGAGTTATTGCTGATTGCTGTAAGCCTGAAATCTTGATCTATTGACTACTTAAACTCACATTGCTCTGAAACTTCGTGGTTTGCAGTTTCCTGAACATAAAGAAGAATCCTTGCTTGATTTTTACAAATCTGAGTGGGTGTGTTTGATTCATTACTTTGTTCTTGGGTGGCTCGAAGCCAGGCAGAACAGTGCTATTGTATCTTCTTTTGAATAGCGGAGAATAATGTATAAATCCAGAAAGCCAGATCCATTTTAACAGCATCTGTACAAGTATAATCTGAAATGTAACAGTGTCCTATTTAGTATTAAGAAAAGCTGAGTTAAACCTTGACTTAGTCATGTTTAGGATAGATGTATTCAAATAATTGAGAGGAGTTAGTGTGACTAAATTTAAGAATACTTTCTGGCATTAATATAATGCACATTTCTCCAACTGTTTGCTATTTCTATGGGTCAGGCATAACGGCACAGGAATACATAGCAAACAGTGTATATCATCTATATTATTCGCTGGGAGGCAAATTGTTGGGAGGCAGAAACAGATTTTCCCCCCTTGTTTTCCTTCCCCAAAACTAAAGTACGTCTTATACTCCGATACCAAACAATACAGTATATACATTAACTGGTTGTAAAGCTATTGTATATCCTTGTCTGAGACCCTTTTAAAGCTAATCCTGCCATTCAGCAAATCTTTGGAAAATTAATTAACCAATAATATGCAAAAAACACTCAATTTGGTCTTTACCCATTTCAGTAAGTTACAGTGTGGTTTATTGGTATTCCTTGGGTTGATTCAATAGACGCTGCTTAAACAAATTATGGCACAGTGCAATGTATGGATCAGAGCCATCAAGGAAGTGGGCAGCATATACATTTGCTAAATAAATAAATCAGACTAAGAGATTGCCCTTCTTCTTGAAAAATTGCTTTCTAATGGCTCTGAAGACCCACATATGATGTTCTTTTTCTTTTAATGCATAATCTTTTTAAAATGTTTGGACTCCAGCCCTCTTACGCTGCTGGTTTTAACCAATTCATATTATTATGATTATGATCAAATATACATTTTACGTCATTTCCTATTTAAAAGCATCTTGAAGCAGTTTACAAACTATAAAATGTACAGTTTTTTTAAAAAAGACACTAAATGAAAAGCAATATAAAACCACAGTTAAAAAGGAAACAGAAACAAAAGCCATTCCCCTTACCCATCCATCTCCCACCCCAAATAAGATTTGGATGAAGAAAGAGAAGAAGGAAAAATAGGCAGCTCAAAAATTCCAAAGAACAGAGATTTCCAGATTGTGGATGCGAAGATTTCCAGATCTGGAGATTTCCTGATAGTGGATTATGGAGAAAACCCATCAACTAGCACAGTGATTGTGAACCTACGGAGCCATTTGCTTTCTTTTCAGCTGTTTATCACCATCCCCAGGGTTCAGGAAAGCCTCCAAAAGCCTGGGGACAGTGAAAAACAGTCAAATGGTCCTACCAGAGGTGGCTTTCATGCTTAAGGTGGGACTAGTACCCACAGTCTCCTGCTGATTGGCCCAAAGTCACCCACCTATCTTTCATGCCTAAGGTGGGACTAGAACTCAATGTCTCCTTCTGATTGGCCCCAATCATCTTTTATGCCTAAATTGAAACTAAAACTCAGAGTTTCCTGGTGATTGGTCCAAAGACACATAGCCCGATTTCATACCTAAGAAGAACTAGAATTCACCTTCTCCCAGTTTCTAGCCTGATGCCTTAACCACTAAACCAGGGGTAGGCAAAGTTGGCTCTTCTATGACATATGGACTTCAACTCCCAGAATTCCTGAGCCAATCATGCTAGCTCAAGGAATTCTGGGAGTTGAAGTCCACATGTCATAGAAGAGCCAACTTTGCCTACCCCTGCACTAGACCAAACTGTTGCTAAACAATCCAGGCTTGTGGGGCGAAGTTGGGTGACTGGAGAAATCTATTTCAAAGCAATCCCGTTCAACTTTCCCAGAATTCAATTTCTATGAAACTCGGGGCCAAGCTAGAAATAACATTAAGGGAGCCGCTATTGTCAGTAAGTTTCTTTGAGAGCTTTTATACAGTCTGCTCCATTTAACTTGCCCTCCTTTGCTCTAGATCTTGAGGTTTGCAGACCACTTCTTTTAGTCCTACTGCTCGACTCCCACAAAGTTGTTTATTTGAGTTTAATGTCTCGTTACTGCTGCTTGTAGTTTCTTTTCTGCGTAAACCACTTTGAGATGTGTTTGTTTTTTAATTCTGGAAAATGCATTGTAGGGTAATTGGATAGAAACAATGGTTTGCCTTTCCATTTCATCCATGAGTTTTATTCACTAAAATACAGCCGTAGGGAAGAGAAATAAGGAGGTTAAAAAAACCCAAACCCCAAAATGGCGGCTATAGCAACATGAGCAGAGTCTTGTTCCTTGGGTGCATCCAGGGGTGGGCAGCAGGCAGGACGGGGTGGAACACAGTTCCACCGGCGGAAATGAAGATGTGTGTGCAGCTCCAGCTGATCGGCGGCTGTCACTTCCTGTATTACCGGTCTCAGCTCGGCTCTCCTTTTTCCCCCTGCTGCTGCTGCTGTGTCTGCACTCCTTGCTTTTTTCCTCTTTCCTCTTTCCTGGTCTCAGACGAGCTTCCCTCTCTCCTGCCCGGCTCCCCTCCAGCCTCACGCGGCCACCTCCCACCTGAGCTGCAAGCAGAAGGCGTGGGTGGAAGCAGTGCTGGCAGCATTTATGCTTCTGGCAGTACCCATTCGCCTAGCTACCCAGCCTGAGATGGGGGGGGGGGGCACCCAGAAATTAGAGCACGGGAAACACGAAGCAAATTGTTACCCCAGTGAGCGACACTGGTAAGGTTGTAAGTCAAGGACTTAACAGTTAACTTGAATAATGATGATCCCATCTGGTCACATGGCCGGCAAGCCACTCCTACCCAGTCACATGACCATTAAGCCACACCCAAAAAATAAGCCACACCCACAGTATGGCACTAAAACTTTTGGCTGCCCATTACTGGGTGCATCTAGGTATCATGCATGCAATTCACTGTAGTGGGTTGCAGCCAATATGGGTGGGATTGGCGATCCATTAGCAGAAATGGAGATGTGCATGCATCTCCATGCCCCCAAGGTGCACACCCGCACAACAATTGGCTTCTGCACATGCTCTGGAAGCAAAATCTCACACCAGGATGCTTTTGCACACAAGATTTCACCCAATTTTGGGTTTTTTTGCTCAACACTGCCAAACTATTTACTAAGTCTGCAATACTATTATTACTAGTTTTTTGCCATCATTCCTATCACCCAATTCCTCCCACTTAGGACTGTAAGTTGTTGCTTGTATCCTTAAGATTTTTATTAATATTGATTGTTTCTTCATTGCTTATTTAACCCCTATGAGAATCATTAAGTGCTGTACCTCCTGATTCTTGACAAATGTATCTTTTTCTTTTATGTACACTGAGAGCATCCTTGTGTGTCCAATCACACTTGGCCAATAAAGAATTCCATTCTATAAAGAATTCTATTCCTCCAGCAGATGACTTCAGAATTTCAATGAATATTTGCCCAAGAGCCCGATAGTCAGAACTTAAAGAAAAGAGGCGAGGAGAAAGAAAGAGAGAAAGAGAACCAAGGAAGTTACTTAGCTGGTTGCAGTGAGAATACATGCTCCTGGATGAGCTGTTTGGACTTTGGGGTGGGCATAATTTGGCTTTTTGAAGCTGCCTTGGTCTCTGTGAAGTTTGTTTATCCCCAGCTTTCATCTCCCCTCCTTTATTTAAGAAGACAGCACACAGCAAAAACAAACAGTAATTACCTTCAGGTATCATTAAGGGCCTGCTTTGAATCCCACAAACACAAAACAGTCTCTTTCTCTGCCCCAGTCAAAGCTGGAAACTCCATCCCCAAGTCATTTGTTTTAAGGGGGTGACAAGTATAGGGTGGAAGAAAGACCCCCCCTTCCATGGCAAACAGTTGCATTTAAAATAAAAAAGGATAACAAAGTTTAGCAAAAGGTTGCTATTTGAAGTTTATTTGTCTGATTTCGTATTTTTATTTTATTCATTTGTTCAATACACAATACATATGGAAGAGAATAGACATGAAGTAATAATATGTAAAAATAGAGGAGAAGATATATGGAAGGAAGAAAATATATATGATATATGAGATAAAGGAAAGACGAAAGGCACACTAGTGCACTTATGTATGCCCCTTACTGACCTCTTAGAAATCTGGAAAGGTCAATCGTGGAGAGTCTAAGGGAGAAATGTTGGGGATTAGGGGTTGACACTATTGAGTCCGGTAATGAGTTCCACGCTTCGACAACTCGATTGTTAAAGTCATATTTTTTACAGTCAAGTTTGGAGCGGTTAATATTAAGTTTGAATCTGTTGCGTGCTCTTGTGTTGTTGTGGTTGAAGCTGAAGTAGTCATTGACCGGTAGGACGTTGCAGCATATGATCTTGTGGGCAATACTTAAATCGTGTTTTAGGCGCCGTAGTTCTAAGCTTTCTAGACCCAGGATTGTTAGTCTATTTTCGTAGGGTATTCTGTTTCGAGTGGAGGAGTGAAGGGCTCTTCTGGTGAAGTATCTTTGGACATTTTCAAGGGTGTTGATGTCCGAGATGTGATATGGGTTCCAGACAGATGAGCTGTATTCAAGGATGGGTCTGGCAAAAGTTTTGTAGGCTCTTGTGAGTAGTGTGAGATTTCCGGAGCAGAAGCTACGCAGGATCAGGTTAACAACTCTAGAAGCCTTTTTGGCGATATTGTTGCAGTGCTGCTTTCAAAGCAACTCCCCCCTCTTGTGTTGCTTAAGTTAATACTTTGTGTTGAGGGTGTGCTAAGATTCAGATAATGGAGTCCATCCCAGACAAACAGATCCTAATTCTTCAGCTTTAAGGCCTGCAAAGATCTCTTCTCCCAGGTGTTAGCAGTTCAAAGGATAGGTTTAGGTGAGTTTATGTTGACTAAACAAGGGTCATTTGCATAGATACAATGGAGGGGATGGTTTGTAGATGATTGGATGTCTGACAGGAAGCAGAGGGTTTACATCAAAGGGTGTTAACGCTGCCTTGTAAATTCATAAAGTGGAAAGAGGCCCCTGGTTCAGTTATCTAGGGACAAATCTCCTGAGAAAAGGTTTTCTCTACGCTGTTTTTGTCACCTTTAACAGAATTAACACATTTAACAGAGTTGGAAGGGACCCTGGAGAGCTTTTAGCTCAACCAATTGCTCAAGCAAGACATCTTATTATACCATTTCAGATGGTTGTCCAAACTCTTCTTAAAATCTTTCAGTGATGGAGCACCAACAACTTCCAATGGCCTTGATTCAGAAACTGGGTGATTGCTCTGATTTTGAAATCACTGCAGGTTCCACTGCATGGACCTACAAGATTGATTCTTGTAGTTATTACTATATAGTTATTACTATACTATGTAGTTATTATTATATAGAGCGCTGGTGAGACCACATTTGGAATACTGTGTTCAGTTCTGGAGACCTCACCTACAAAAAGATATTGACAAAATTGAACGGGTCCAAAGACAGGCTACAAGAATGGTGGAAGGTCTTAAGCATAAAACGTATCAGGAAAGACTTCATGAACTCAATCTGTATAGTCTGGAGGACAGAAGGAAAAGGGGGGACGTGATGGAAACATTTAAATATGTCAAAGGGTTAAATAAGGTTCAGGAGGGAAGTGTTTTTAATAGGAAAGTGAACACAAGAACAAGGGGACACAATCTGAAGTTAGTTGGGGGAAAGATCAAAAGCAACATGAAAAAATATTATTTTACTGAAAGAGTAGTAGATCCTTGGAACAAACTTCCAGCAGAAGTGGTTGGTAAATCCACAGTAACTGAATTTAAACATGCCTGGGATAAACATATATCCATCCAAAAATAAAATACAGGAAATAGTATAAGGGCAGACTAGATGGATCATGAGGTCTTTTTCTGCTGTCAGTCTTCTATGTTTCTATGTTTCTACTGCTCAAAAAATAATAAAGGGAACACTCAAATAACACATCCTAGATCTGAATGAATGAAATATTTTAATTGAACACTTTGTTCTTTTAATTGAATACTTTACTTGGAGTTATATTGTGTTGTTTAAGTGTTCCCTTTATTTTTTTGAGCAGTGTATTTATTTTGAAGATCTAAGTCATGGGTGTCAAATTCATGATGCCCTCGTGTGATGATTAGCTGCCCTGAGTACTTCAGGATTGGGCGTCATAGAAATCAAATCAATCAATCAATCAATCAATCAATCAATCCAATCAATCAATAAATGAATGTTTCACAGCAGTTTTACCCTTCACGGAGCTGGAGTGGGTGTGGCCCATGCATGACACATCTGGCTTGTGGGTTGGCAGTTTGACACCCCTGAATTTTATTTTTATTTACTTCTTTATTTAGTCAAAACATGTACAAGATAGCAGATATTGGTATAAACATAAACAAAAGCAAAGAAGGTACAGGTAAATTTGAACAATAGGACAGTAAGACAGGGACAATAGGCATGATGGTACACTTATGCACACCCCTTACAGACCTCTTAGGAATGGAGTGAGGTCTACAGTAGGTTAAGGTTAAATTTTTTTTGGGGGTTGGGGAAGAAACCACAGAGCTGGGTGGTGATTTCCAGCCATTGATCACTCTGATGCTGAAGTCGTACTTTCTGCAGTCGAGTTTGCAGTGGTTTAAGTTTGTATCTATTGTGTGCTCGTGTATTGTTGCGGTTGAAGCTGAAGTAGTTATTGACAAGTAGGACCTTATTTTCAAATTTCTAAATGGTGTTGTTGTTAGTTGGGAAGCTGTGTCCGACCCATCGTGACCCCATGCATAAGGTTGCTCCAGGCTTTCCTGTCCTACCATCCATTGAAGTCCATTTAAGCTCATGTCTGCTGCTTCAGTGACTCCATCCAGCCTCCTCATTCTTGGTCATCCCCTTCTTCTTTTGTCCTTTTTCTTCTGCCTTCTAAATGTGCTATCCAGCCAAAAGACATCCTTGTCTCAGCTTGCTTTGAGTCTTCTCTCCCCGAATTAAAGTGGGATCATAAATTAATCATAATTATAAATCATTCCAGTGATTCTTGCTTTTCCCAAAGTTTCTTTCCCAATTACGCCTACTAAATTTCCTGTAATCAGAAAAAAAATATTACTAGACATGTCTTACCACGAGTGAACCTTATTACTGGCATTATCAGCTTTCAGTTTCTTTTTAAAAAAACCTAGATCGACCATAATTTAATTTAACTGATGCAGAGGATAATTAAATATTAAATATTGTTTCTTGTCCTACCTAATCTGTTAACAAAGCACCAAAACAATGTGTATTCAGGGTTATTTATTTTATGCCATGCTTACTTGGAATTTCTTTTTAAGGCCCCTTTAATACTTTTATGGCTAAGCTACTCAATCAAGGTTCATTATATCAAATGCTATCGATGTTTACTCCTGCAGAGACCTCAAGTCTATTCTTCCAGTTCACCTGAAATCTTGTACGATTAAATCTTGATCGACTTCAGTAACTCTTCTGAGTTGTTGTAAAAGCCATGAAAGCATTAAAAGCTTACAAAGATTGGAGCTATTACACACCCCTGCTTTTTGGAAAACTATGGTTTTATCTTAACTTATCTTGGAAGGATTTGTGGGTCCCATTTCTTCATTTGTTATATGATTAACTTTATAACTCACTAGTCTGTTTACCTAAGCAATTTGGGGAATGACCAGTCCCTCGATTTCACTACTGCCAAACCTTGGTTTGCAACAGTAAGTCAAGAATTAAGTCATTTAAAAAAACACAACCCCAGCCAGTAGCCTTCTTTTAGGAAGGATGATGGGGATCCTTGGCTCAAATCCTAACATTTTTCTATACAGAAGATCCAGATTTGATTCCTAGTATTCCCACCAAAATGGTACCATGGTCTCATTAAAAATGGAGAAGCACGTTCATTTGAGGACTTGGCAAAATGCTGTTGGATCAGAGTCAAGGTTTAAATCCTACGTCCTCATTCGTTTTAGAGAATGTCTCAAAACAACTGTCAGCAGAATTTGTCACCTAAAGCTGTGAAGTGGACAGATAAAAATGAATTACATCTATCTTGTCAGGAGGAATATTTCTACCTAAGTCTGATACTAGTTATGCTTGATGTCAAGAACATCCAAAGATACAGTATATCCCCTCTCTTTCCTTAAATATTCTCAAATAACCCATTATTTAGAACTCTTCCCCTTCCTACCAGGGTTTTTCTAGACAAGGATTTAAGAGGGGAAACTGTCAGATTATTCATGAACTGGGAGAGTAAATGACCAGGCATAGCAACTAAGTCAGCCAATTAATTAATTAATTAATTAATTAATTAATTAATTAATTAATTAATTAATTCATTTGTTTGTTTGTTTGTTTATTTATTGGATTTTTATGCCGCCCCTCTCCGTGGACTCGGGGTGGCTAGCAACAGTGGTAAAAACAGCATGTAACAATCCAATACTAAAACAATTTAAAAAACCTTATTTATAAAACCAAACATACATACAAACATACCATGCATAAATTGTAGAGGCCTAGGGGTCAACAATATCTCAGTTCCCCCATGCCTAACGGCAGAGGTGGGTTTTAAGGAGTTACAAAAGGCGAGGAGGGTGGGGGCAATTCTAATCTCTGGGGGGAGTTGGTTCCAGAGGGCCGGGGCCACCACAGAGTAGGCTCTTCCCCTGGGTCCTGCCAAATGACATTGTTTAGTCGATGGGACACGGAGAAGGCCAACTCTGTGGGACCTAACTGGTCGCTGGGATTCGTGCAGCAGAAGGCGGTCCCGGAGATAATCTGGTCCAGTGCCATGAAGAGCTTTATAGGTCATAACCAACACTTTGAATTGTGACCGGAAACTGATCGGCAACCAATGCAGACTGCGGAGTGTTGGTGTGACATGGGCATATTTGGGGAAGCCCATGATTGCTCTCGCAGCTGCATTCTGCACGATCTGATGTTTCTGAACACTTTTCAAAGGTAGCCCCATGTAGAGAGCATTACAGTAGTCAAGCCTCGAGGTGATGAGGGCATGAGTGACTGTGAACAGTGACTCCCGGTCCAGATAGGGCCGCAACTGGTGCACCAGGCGAACCTGGGCAAACGCTCCCCTTGCCACAGCTGAAAGCTAAACACATCTAAGTCTGTGTAGAGAATCGAAATTGAAGCTAGAAGGCTGGGCGTGGCTTAGTCCTTACTCTTAGTCCATTCTGAACTGCTGAAATGAAATGAACTGTTTTCTCCTACCTGTAACTGCTATTACGCTGAAGAAGAATCTATAATGGTATAGTAAATACTCATCTGTTATTCTTGTATATAAAGAAGTGTCTTATTTAAATCAATCCTGCTAAATCACTCTGCCTGTGTGTGCTTTCTGAGTTTAATTTTCTGCAACAAACTCTAATAGAAACAAATGTGTGGATCCTCTTTTCTCAGCATTTCTTCTGATGAAGAAGAAAAAGTAGCAATGAGCCATTGTTCCAGCTGCAGCATCTTTTGCATTTTTCTAGGTGAGAGTTGTTACATTATGTCAGTGGTTCTCAACCTGGGGGTCAGGATCTTTTTTGGGGTCAAACGATCACTTCACAGGGATTGCTTAAGACCCTGGGAAAAGACAAATTTCCCATGGTGTTAGGAACTAAAGCTTCTATTCTGGCACCTTGGAACATACACTGCTCAAAAAAATAAAGGGAACACTTAGACCACAACTCCAAGTAAATCAAACGTCTGTGAAATCAAACTGTCCACTTAGGAAGCAACACTGATTGACAATCAATTTCACAGGCTGTTGTGCAAATGAAATATTCAATGAAAATATTTCATTCATTCAGATCTAGGATGTGTTACTTGAGTGTTTCATTTATTTTTTTGAGCAGTATATTCTTACAATCCGACCAATCAGATGTTTACAGTGGGGGTGTCCCTCTGACCTTCCTGCCAATCAGCTTAAAGCTCTTTGGGGAAAATTGGTGCTTGACTTATGGTTGGGGGTCACCACAACATGAGGAATTGTATTAAGGTGTTGTGGCATTAGAAAGGTTGAGAACCACTGCATCATATAGAAACATCTAAGAACAGAAGGGAGAGAGTGGAATGGAGAAAGCAGACACTGAAGAGTGATTCTACATAACATCTTACTTGGAAGTGATTTGAATTGATTTCCACCAGGTAGATAGACAGGCTTGTCACTAGAATCCACATCTAGGTGCTTGTGTCCTCCTATTGGAATCATCTATTTTCAAAAGCAAATAATGGAACAAAATTGTAGCACCTCTTCTCCATTTATATCCTAAATCCAACGTTTCATTGTTCCCAGTTCAGGCTGTTTTATCTCTGACCACCAAGCGATTGCTCATCTTTAAGAGTTTAATTTCTAGACAAGAATTTATTCTGAAGGTCACCATTAGCTTAATGCGTGCATACATTTGGGAAATGACCCATATTTCAGGGCAGAAAAAAAGTTAAAGCATGTTATCACTAGTAAATTATGACTTGCCTGGAACAGTCTATGAATTAGCATTTCTACCATGAATCACATTAACGGCCATGAGATTAAACTTGACTACAGTGAAAGCTAGGAAACGCAATTGTTAATCATGATAGAGGTCTTCCTTTAAGATCCAGCTTCCTTGAGTCTTTATAAAAAACAACTTACTCTCCATTTATGGACAATAGGACAGATTGTGTAAATCTCACTGTCATAGATGGACCTTGCCTTATGCAAGATAGTTCAGTAGAACTATAACAGGAAGATGTGTGAGAGATGGATTTTATTTGCCAATTCATATATACATAAATTTAGTTTTTCTTGCCTACGTTTTAAGACAGTGGTTCTCAGCCTGGGAGTCAGGACCTCTTTGGGGGTCAAACGACCATTTCACAGGGGTCGCTTAAGACCATGCAAAAAGACAAATTTCCCTTGGTGTTAGGAACTAAAGCTTCTATTCTAGCGCCTTGGAACACATTTTTACAATCTGACCAATCAGGTCTGACCTTCCTCCAACCAGCTTGAAGCTCTGTTGGGAGAATTGGTGCTAGACTTATGGTTGGGGGTCACCACAACATGAGGAACTGTATTAAGGGGTCATGGCATTAGAAAGATTGAGAACTACTGGTGTAAGACTTTACTTTTATCTACATTGAATTTCATTTTGTTAGATAGGGCCAGTGAAAGGCTACCAAAATTATGCAGGATGCCCTGATTTTTATTTCAACATCTTTCAGTGCAAATTGGGCACTCTGGGGTGGAGCTCCACTTTTGCTACCCACTGCATTCCCCCCCAGGGTCCAGAGCAGCCCACCCCTCGATAGGGCCCACTGGTCCTCTGGTTAATTGTTCTCCCTGTTAGGAAATTTCTGCTTAGTTATTTTATTTATTTATTTATTTATTCATTTGTCCAATACATAAATACATAGGAAGAAAGATAGACATTTGATAATATAAAAGAGGGTGAAAGTGGGCTTAGAGAAGAGGATATATGAAAGGAAGAGAATATATAGGATAGTTGAAAGAAAGGAAAGATGATTGGACAGGGGATGAAAGGCACACCAGTGCATTTATGTACGCCCCTTACTGGCCTCTAAGGAACCTGGAGAGGTCAATCGTGGAGACGCTAAGGGAGAAGTGTTGGGGGTTAGGGGTTGACACAATTGAGTCTGGTAATGAGTTCCACGCTTCGATAACTCGGTTGTTGAAATCATATTTTTTACAGTCAAGTTTGGAGCGGTTCGTATTAAGTTTGAATCTGTTGCGTGCTCTTGTGTTATTGCGGTTGAAGCTGAAGTAGTCATTGACCGGTAGGACATTGCAGCATATGATCTTGTGGGCAATACTCAAATCGTGTTTTAAGCGCCGTAGTTCTAGGCTTTCTAGGCCCAGGATTGTTGTTTCTCTCCTTGACTAGTTTCCATCCATTGTTTCTAGTCTTGCCCTCTGATACTTTGGAAAATAGGTTGACCCTATGTTCTTTGTGGCAATCCCCCAAATATTGAAGCACTGCCCAATTCCTGTAACCACCCTTCATATGTTTTAGCCTCCAGCTGCCTAAATACTGTTACTGTTCTTTTCTACACTCTAGCGTCTCGACATCTTTTTTAATAATATGGTGACTAAAACTGGATACACTATTCCAGTTGTGAACTTACTAAGGCTACTAACGCTTGGATAAAACTGGAGACAGTATTCCAGCTGTGAACTTACCAACACTTCACATGGTTTTGATTCTATCCATCTGTTAATATAATTGGTGCTATCTATGACAAACTTCTTCAGCCGCTGTGGAATGAACGATGATAATTAATGGAGGAAGTTCTTGCTTCCTTAGAAGAAGGTACTAAAGTGGCTTTCCAAAATAAAATATCTACTGTCTGTATAGCTGTGAAGAAATAAAAGACACACGTGTCCCATTCATGCTTTATTTCAAAAGGCAACTGTGCTTTCCTGTTTTGTTTTTAAACATTTTACTTCTTATCCAGTTCCATTCACTTCTGGAACCGAAGAACTAACAATTCTTCTTGGATGTCAACACCTACAAAAAGATATTGACAAAATTGAACGGGTCCAAAGACGGGCTACAAGAATGGTGGAAGGTCTTAAGCATAAAACATATCAGGAAAGACTTAATGAACTCAATCTGTATGGTCTGGAGGACAGAAGGGAAAGGGGGGACATGATTGAAACATTTAAATATGTTAAAGGGTTAAATAAGGTCCAGGAGGGAAGTGTTTTTAATAGGAAAGTGAACACAAGAACAAGGGGACACAATCTGAGGTTAGTTGGGGGAAAGATCAAAAGCAACGTGAGAAAATATTATTTTACTGAAAGAGTAGTAGATGCTTGGACCAAACTTCCAGCAGACGTGGTTGATAAATCCACAGCAACTGAATTTAAACATGCCTGGGATAAACATATATCCATCCTAAGATAAAATACAAAAAATAGTATAAGGGCAGACTAGATGGATCATGAGGTCTTTTTCTGCCGTCAATCTTCTATGTTTCTATGTTTCTATGATGAGAAGTAAAATGTTTTCAAAGGGGGAAAAAAAATCCCAAAAAATCCAGTTGCTTTTTCAGAAAACTGCCTTTGAGACAAACAATGACCTGAGTGCTTGGGAATCTCCATAGACAAAGTAGCTATTTCTGCATTTCTATTTTGAAAAGGGAATTTCTGTCAGGGATAATTATACACGGGTTGGACTTTCCCATTACTGGAGTAGATGCTCCCATAGCTCTTTCAGTTTTACTCTAATTCTTTGATTCTGTCAAAGAATTATAATAGCCCGCAATAATAAACAGGAAACCATTTCCGAACAATTGCTTGTAGAAAAACACAGAGGAGTGGGTTCCTATATCCTAAGGGGTGTGATTGTGATATGTGTACCTAATTTTAATTTGCCTCTATTTGTATATATCTGTTTGTAAATATATCTGGAAATGAAATAGCTGTAAAAGTGGTTAGCATTTACTTTATTTGTTTATATTTCATGTATTTTTGTATATCTTGTTTATATGTTGTTTGTTTTTAACTGAAAAATAAAGATTATCAAAGTAAAAAATAAAATAATTTGCCTCAGGCAATAGAACCTTTCTATTAGTGGCTACTATCTTAAAATAATCAGGGGCTCTCTCTGTTCTTACTTCCTGCCTTCCTCAATTTGCCTGAAAAACAGAAAACAATTTGCACCAGATTCTCCACTCTCAAGAAACAGATTGTAACTTGAAAAAAGTTAGGAGGAGTGGGGAAAAAAATAAGATATATTACCTTTTAACCAGGAAAGAAACAACTGACTTATACTCTTTCTTTTTGAAAAATAACATTTTCAATTAAAATATTATACTAAAAGGCAAAAGATATAATTTCCCACGACCACAGGCCACAGATCTACCCACATTAAATGTTTCAGATTGAATGTTTTAAGGACTGGAATTGCTGATTGCCATTTTCTTAAACCATTTAAGTGATACAACCCTCGCAATTTTGGATGTGGTGTCATAGTCTCACAACTCAATCTGCAACCAAGCTAGACTGAAATTTTTCAATCCCATTTTTTGCTGAAATCAACAGAGCTATAAAACCTTCAACATACATCTCTTACTTTTAATGGGTTATGGGTCACGCTGCTACCATTAAAGCAAATTTACATTTTAGAAAATTGAGGCCACTGTTTTCAGAAGCTACTTCAGATGTGGCCTACTCGTTGCTTTTATTCCATTTATTTGTCAGACTTGTGTGAATGGAAATCAGAGATTTGGTACACACATCACCGTCATTTGAGGTTTTAAAATTGCTCATCGAATATATAATTATTCTCAAAATACACCAACATTGAACAGAAAGAGAATTTTGAGATTCGATTTTACTCCTTCCTATGCAGGGCTTGTTTAAAGTGATTAGCCATGGGAAAAATTATAAATTTCTACATGACAACCATTCGTTTTCTACAAATGGTGCCAATTACCGTAATGAGATAATCTTTTATGCACAGATCTGTTTTTAGAATTTGTGGTTCTGAGTAGGGCTGCCACAGTTTCAGGACCGGATTAATTCCTTTGCTGCGTTTGCCACATAATTTTGGTTTTCCTTCAGTCATCTGGTGATTTGCTAGATGGTCTTCCTCTTCTGCTCCTAGCCCCAAACATTTTTTTTTAAAAAAACTCCTTGCAACAGCATGGATACATCCTTTAATTCTGGACTGTTGGAAAATTAAAATTTTGCCACTAAACGGGCTAGTTTTGCAGGATGGCAACGCATATAGTTGGGAAATGTTGATATCTGCTATTACCGTGTTTCCCCGAAAATAAGACAGCGTCTTATATTAATTTTTGCTCCCAAAGATGTGCTACGTCTTATTTTCAGGGGATGTCTTATTTTTTTTCAATGAATTGTATCTTGTATCCTGCTGCAGCAAAAACGCATCCAAACACACAGCTGCATGTTCAATGCGTATTGGATGTGTTTTAAATCTGATTGATGCAGCGTTTTGCGATGCAATTTATGGACAGCAGTGTTATATATTTTCTGTTCGGGAATACTGCGAAATGAAACATCTCCTATGTCTTACTTTCAGGGGATGCCTTATATTAGGAAATTCTACGAAACCTCTCCCATGTCTTACTTTTGGGGGTGACTTGTTTTCGGGGAAACAGGGTAGTTAACTGAGAGAGTTAATTGGAAAGTAACTGACCTCTCGCATCCTGGACACAAACTGTTTCAACTCCTGTCCTCAAAACATTGCTATAGAGTACTGTACACCAAGACAACTAGACACAGGAACATTTTTTCCCAAACGCCATCACTCTGCTAAACAAATAATTCCCTCAACAGTGTCAAATTATTTACTAAGTTTGCACTACTATTACTACTAGTTTTTTCTCATCATTCCTATCACCCATTTCCTCCCACTTATGACTGTATGACTGTAACTTGTTGCTTGCGTCCTTAAGATTTTTATTAATATTAATTGTTTCTTCATTGTTTATTTGACCCCTATGACAATCATACCTCATGATTTTTGATAAATGTAGGTTTTATGTACACTGAGAGCATATGCACCAAAGACAAATTCCTTGTGTTCACACTTGGCCAATAAAGAATTCTATTCTATTTTATTAACTGTGAAAGGGATCTTGGAGTCGTACTGGAAAATCAATTTTTTACGTACTGAGGTATGGTCTAAATTTACGTGTCACTGACTGATTGGCTGTCAGAAGCCTTCTGTGCATGCACACAGGGTGAAATGGCGCATCCGAGAGAGAAGCAGGGATGAAAAACTGCAGAGATGAAAAAAGTGCAAGAAACATGCACTTCCAAACCAGTAGGAAAGTTAAGTAGATTTCAGATTGCTGCTCTGAGCTGGTCACTTTCTCTCAGCCTAACTCACTTCCAAGGCATGTTATCCTTATTTATTTTATTTATTTACATTTATAGGCCTCCCACCTCCAGTGGTCTCAGAGCAGCGTACAAGGTAAAACAATACAAAAGATTAAAAAAAACCAAATGTAAGAAAGAGCCATTCTATCTTCCCTTATGAGGGAAATAGGAGGAAGAAGAAGGTACAGTGATCCTTCGATTTTCGCAGGGGATGCGTTCTGAGACCGCCCGCGAAAGTCGCATTTCCGTGAAGTAAAGATGCGGAAGTAAATACACCATTTTTGGATATGAACAGTATCCATTAGCACTTTAAACCCCTAAATTACCATTTCCCATTCCCTTAACAACCATTTACTCACCATTATTACTGGTACTCACCATTGAATAAGACACTTAGTGATCCTGATATTTATAAACATAATTATTTATTAACAATAATTATGTTTTTTGTTATTTATTTGCAAAAATTATTAATTTGGCGATGACGTATGATGTCATCAGGCGGGAAAAACCGTGGTATAGAAAAAAACCCCGTGAAGTGTTTTTTAATTAATATTTTTTAAAAAACTGTGGTATAGGCTATTCACGAAGTTCAAACTCACGAAAATCGAGGGAACACTGTATATTGTTTGCCGCCTTGAGTTACTTATGCAGTAATAAAGGCAGGAATAAAATAAAATAAAATATAAAATAAAATACTTGAGTTGCTTGCACAGTAATAAAGGCAGGAATGAAATAAAATAATATAAAATATAAAATATAAAATATAAAATATAAAATATAAAATATAAAATATAAAATATAAAATATAAAATATAAAATATAAAATATAAAATATAAAATATAAAATATAAAATATAAAATATAAAATATAAAATATAAAATATAAAATATAAAATATAAAATATAAAATATAAAATATAAAATATAAAATATAAAATATAAAATATAAAATATAAAATATAAAATATAAAATATAAAATATAAAATATAAAATAATATAAAATAATATAAAATAATATAAAATAATATAAAATATAAAATAATATAAAATAATATAAAATAATATAAAATAATATAAAATAATATAAAATAATATAAAATAATATAAAATAATATAAAATAATATAAAATATAAAATAATATAAAATATAAAGTAATATAAAGTAATATAAAGTAATATAAAATATAAAATAATATAAAATAATATAAAATAATATAAAATAATATAAAATAATATAAAATAATATAAAATATAAAATAATATAAAATATAAAATAATATAAAATATAAAGTAATATAAAGTAATATAAAATATAAAATAAAAGTAAAAAATAAAAAATAAGAAAAATAAATAAAATAAAATAATATAAAATAAATAAAATAAAATAAAATAATATAAAATAATATAAAATATAAAATAATATAAACTATAAAATAAAATAAAAGTTTAGAGGCTCCAGGAAGACCATCCTCCCAAGTAGACCTTTGAATCAAAGGGGACATTGTGAGGAGATTAAGGCACCCCTAGAGTGACACATCAACTTTCCTTCTGTGTGCTTTGAACTTTGGGAAACTCTCAGGGTGATGTCTTGTTCAAAGCAGTGTCCTTCGGATGAGCAAATATTGGAGGAAGGTCAAATTACCACCTCATCTTGTCGGTGTCTTCCTCTTCTCTATTCAGCTGTCGTAGCTCAGGTTTCAGCATTTTCTCCCCCTTTCTCCTTGAAACTCAACAACAAAGGCAAAAGATGCTACTGGGCTGGGAAAATGCCAATAAGCAGTGACCTCTTGTGAGAGGGAACAGCTCCCCCCCCCATTTTAAAAATGAGGAAAGGTTTTTGCAACATTACACATGTGAGGCTTTGATCTGGCACATCTTGAAACCCAGAGAAAGGGAAAGAGAAAGAAAGAGAGAGAGGGAAGGAGGAACTGATTAAAGTTTCAATGCTTTTAATCTGTGGTGCAATTGAGTAACTTTTAATGCCTAGCTGGATATGCCTGTACATCTCCCTAGATTGGGTAGAAACAAATCTTGGGGCTAAGAACTCTGCATTATAATTTATGGAGACTGACAGTTACAAAGTGGGCGAGACCACACTGTACACCTAATAATTGTGGGGAGCGGGCTAATCACAGGGATGGCGTTTGTTTTTAACAGGAAAAGTTTGGCGTTTAAATGGTATTGTGCTGCATTCTGTTAGGAAACGGGCCATTTTTGGCTTCTGGAGGACTTCCAGGAGGGATGGGGAAGGCCCTTTTGCCTTTCCCAGGCTCCTCGAAAGGTAAGCAGCTGAGCTTCAAATTGCTGTACAGTGTTCCCTCGATTTTCGCGGGTTCGAACTTTGCGGAACGTCTATACCACGGTTTTTCAAAAATATTAATCAAAAAATACTTCGCAGTTTTTTCCCCTATACCACGGTTTTTCCCGCCCGATGACGTCATATGTCATCGCCAAACTTTTGTCTGCCTTTAAAAAACATTTTTAAAAATAAACTTTAATAAATAAACATGGTGAGTAATAATCTAAATGGTTGCTAAGGGAATGGGAAATTGTAATTTAGGGATTTAAAGTGTTAAGGGAAGGCTTGTGATATTGTTCATAGCCAAAAATAGTGTATTTACTTCCGCATCTCTACTTCGCGGAAATTCGACTTTCGCGGGCGGTCTTGGAACGCATCCCCGCAAAACTCGAGGGAACACTGTATTTTGAACGCTGCTCACAAGTGCATCAGGCGAAGCACACAATTGTTAATCCGTTTGCAGCCTACCATTGTTCTAAGACACATGCAAATAATAAGTGATAGGCTCCTATCGGTACAGTGAGGCACGCAGAACCGGTAGAAAAATTTTGGTCAGGTATGCAGAACCGGTAGAAAATTTTTGAATTTTTTTCTTTTTTTCCTTTCTGGGCTCTGGGTATGCTTTTTCTATCACAGTAAAGGAGGTGGAATATGTATAATTTTAGAAGAGCTGTACATGTCCGTGTGTGTTTGTAGATACACATACAGTTTATATAGTAGATAATGTATATTTTTGTGTGCCTGTGTATAATATATATGCACACCTATGGCATACATACATAGAATTAAATAGTATATTTTGGAAGTTCAGTAATTGGACCAGAATAACTCCGTAACTGCCGCACGAATCCCAGTGACCAGTTAGGTCCTACAGAGTTGGCCTTCTCCGGGTCCCATCGACTAAACAATGTTGTCTGGCGGGACCCAGGGGAAGAGCCTTCTCTGTGGTGGCCCCAACCCTCTGGAACCAACTCCCCCCAGATATCAGAGTTGCCCCCACCCTCCTTGCCTTTCGCAAGCTCCTTAAAACCCACCTCTGTCGTCAGGCATGGGGGAATTGAAATTTCCCTTCCCCCTAGGCTTATAGAATTTATACATGGTATGTTTGTATGTATGATTGGTTCTTTAAATTGGGGTTTTTAAAGATTATTTTTAATATTAGATTTGTTTACATTGTCTTTTTATTGTTGTTAGCCACCCCGAGTCTGCGGAAAGGGGCGGCATACAAATCTGATTAATAAATAAATAAATAAATAAAATAGTAAATAGATAGGGAAATTGTTATCTCTTTGAGGTGAGGAAAGGCCAGGCACCGCAACCCAAACACTTGACGTGAGTGACGTCAAGTTGGCCACCTTTAAGCCAGTCACATGACTTTTAAGCCACTCCCCAGTCACATGATGCACTTCCACCTGGTCACATGGCCATCAAGCCACACCCACAAAATAAGCCACGCCCACAGTGTGGTAGTAAAAGTTTTTGCAGCCCTTCATGGCTAACAATGCACACCAAACCCCCAAGGTTCACAGAGCTGATTTTCTCAAATGAAATAATAATAATAACTGCCTTTGTGACATCAATTGTGAAACTGGATTATTAAGTTCCAAGAATTGGGGGTTTCCCCACCGTCACTATTCGTTTTAGAGCGCAGTCAGAAACAAGGAAAGAGCTGTATTCCAATTAGCTCCACTTTTAGAATGGAATTTGTTAATCTGAGACCTTTGACAGGAATCAGATCTGTATCCAAAGTTGCCGGAAAACAGGAGATCCTTTTATTCCGTTAACATGTCTGTGTCTGCTTTTCTACTTTAGGGTCTTTTAGGCTTCACACAAAGACATATTTGGATTTGTTGACAAGGGAATTCCCTGGCTGGTGCTACAGTTAGAGAGCCTGTTTTGGGAAATCCAAGTTGATCATTCATTCATAATTTATATGTCCGATATAAACCATCTGCAAAAGTGTTCAGTTGGGCAATCATTCATAATTTCATATTAGAATCTGTTGTATAAACAGTCAAAAGTTTATTAATTCAGGATACATGCCTTTTGAAAAGAGCATCTTTGTACAGTGGTACCTCTACCTAAGACTCTACTTATGAACTTTTCTAGATAAGAACCGGGTGTTCAAGATTTTTTTGCCTCTTCTCAAGAACCATTTTCCACTTACAAACCCGAGTCTCTGAAACGGTAACCAGAAAAGGCAGGGAGAAGCCTCCTTGGGGCCTCTCTAGGAATCTCCTGGGAGGAAACAGGCCGGAGAAGGCAGGGAGAAGCCTCCGTGGAGCCTCTCTAGGAATCTCCTGGAGGAAACAGGACTGGAAAAGGCAGGGAGAAGCCTCTGTGGGGCCTCTCTAGGAATCTCCTGGGAGGAAACAGGGCCTCCACCCTCCCTGTGGTTTCCCCAATTGCACACATTAATTGCTTTTACTTTGATTCCTATGGGAAAAATTGCTTCTTCTTATAAATCCTGTTCATGGAACAAATTAACAGGGGGATACACTCCAAGACCAGAGAGGTAATAATACCACTCTATAAGGCCATGGTCAGACCACACCTGGGGTATTTTTATTTATTTTTTTATTTATTTATTTATTCATTCATTCATTCATTCATTCATTCATTTATTTATTTGCTTACTTACTTACTTACTTACTTACTTACTTACTTACTTACTTACTTATTTATTTGGTTTGTATGCCGCCCCTCTCTGTACATTCACACCTACCACATACATAAATAAACAAACAAACAAACAAACAAAGAAAGAAAGAAACAAACAAACAAACAAACTTGCATCCAGTTCTGGTCACTCCACTTCAAAAGAGATATAGAGACTCTGGAAAGGGTGCAAAAAAGAGCAACTAAAATGATAATGGGACTAGAGACCAGGCCATACGAGGAAACGTTGCTGGAACTGGGCATGGATAGTCTAGTAAAAAGAAGGGCTAGGGGGGACATGATAGCCGTATACAGGTACTTAAGGGGTTGCCATGGAGAGGAGGGGGACACACTATTTTCCAGGGCGCCAGAGGGCCAGATGAGGAACAACAGTTGGAAGCTGACCAAGGAAAGTTTCAACCTGGAGATAAGGAAGAATTTCCTGATGGTGAGAGCGATCAACCAGTGGAACAGCCTGCCAGCGGAAGTCGTGAACTCCCCAACTTTGGACATTTTCAAGAGGAGATTGGACTGCCATTTGACTGGAGTGCTATAGGATTTAATAACTCCAGGCATTAATAACTCAGTTCCTGAAGTCATATTTTCTACAGTCGAGTTTGGAGCCATTTACTTTGAGTTTGTATCTGTTTGCGCTTGTGTATTGTTGTTGTTGAAGCTGAAGTAGTCATCGACAGGAAGAATGTTGTAGCAGAGGATTTTATGGGCTAGGCTTAGGTCCTGCTTAAGGCGACAAAGCTCCAAGCTTTCTAAGCCTAGGATTTCAAATCTGGTTGCGTATGGTATTCTGTTGCAAGTAGAGGAGTGGAGGGCTCTTCTAGTAAAGTATCTCTGGATGCTTTCTAATGTATTTATGTCCGAAATGCAGTGTGGGTTCCAGACAGATGAGCTGTATTCAAGGAAAAGGGCGGCATACAAGTCTAATAAATAATAATAATAATAATAATAATAATAATAATAATAATAATAGTAGTAATAGTAATAGTAATAATAATAATACAACAACAACAACAATAATAATAATAATAATTGGTTTGGTGAAAGTTTTGTATGCTTTGGTTAGTAGAGCGATATTACCAGAGAAGAAACTGTGTAGGATTAGGTTAACAACTCTTGAAGCCTTTTTTTACAATGTTGTTGCAGTGGGTTGGACTAGAAGATCTCCAGAGTTCCACCCAACTTTATTATTTTGAAAAGAGTGGAGGGGGAAATGAGGTAAGTATTAGAATGGAAGAATAGGAAGCAGAGAACCAGCAAAATAGGTTTGCTGTTAGAAAATAAACAACCCAGCAAGGCAAAAACGTACCTGATCTAATCAAACCTAAGCACATTAGTCCTGTGGATTTCATAAAAAACAGCGTGTGCATGCTCCTTCCTAATACAATTAGTCACACAATGCAACCCAGCACGCTTTTACTTGGGAGAGGAAAGGTCCTCTTCTATCTATTGCCAAGAAAACTGCATGGACGGGTCCATGAAATTATCAGGATTCGAGCATGAATTCTGGCCCTCTTTACCTCTTTTAAGCACCAGGAATTCAGAGAGACTTTGATTCAAGTGGGATAGCGCCTAAAAAACACCTTAACTTTGGCTGAACTACGTCTTCTGAACTAGAATGCTCACATATCCGGACTCGGTTTCCAGTAAAAAGGGAAATGTTATACAGAAATTGATTCTTCTAATTTTATTTGTACTTAAGAAAGGTCAGCAAAATCCAGCATGCTGTAACGTGGTCTCTTGCAATGGACCATGACCAGTGAAGGGCTCCACTTTGACAGCAGAAAAAGACCTCATGGTCCATCTAGTCTGCCCTTATACTATTTCCTGTATTTTATCTTAGGATGGATATATGTCTATCCCGGGCATGTTTAAATTCAGTTACTGTGGATTTACCAACCACGTCTGCTGGAAGTTTGTTCCAAGCGTCTACTACTCTTTCAGTAAAATAATATTTTCTCATGTTGCTTTTGTTCTTTGCCCCAACTAACTTCAGATTGTGTTCCCTTGTTCTTATGTTCACTTTCCTATTAAAAACACTTCCCTCCTGAACCTGCATTTTATCTTAGGATTGATATATGTTTATCCCAGGCATGTTTAAATTCAGTTACTGTGGATTTACCAACCACGCCTGCTGGAAGTTTGTTCCAAGCCTCTACTACTCTTTCAGTAAAATAATATTGTATCATGTTGCTTTTGATCTTTCCTCCGAACTAACCTCAGATTGTGCCCCCTTGTTCTTGTGTTCAGTTTCCTATTAAAAACACTTCCCTCCTGGACCTTATTTAACCCTTTAACATATTTAAATATTTCTATCATGTTCCCTCTTTCCCTTCTGTCCTCCAATCTGGAACTCCAGATTGAGTTCATTAAGTCTTTCCTGATAAGTTTAATTCTTAAAACTGATAAGTTTTAATCTAACAAGTTCGGCCCAATGCCTGCTGCATGGTAAGGAAGTGAAAATTTTGACAAAGCGCAGTAGGATTGCTCAAATTGGGAATTCTGAAGGTAAATTAAGGGGCGTGCATAAGTGCACCAGTGTGCCTTCCGTCCCCTGTCCAATTGTCTCTCCTTATCTCATTTATCTTTTTTTCTTCCTTTCGAATTTGTTCACCTATACTTTTATATCTTTTCTTCTATTCATTTCTTTAGTTATATTACTAAATATCTATTCTCTTCAATGTGTATTATGTATTGGACTAAATAAGTAAGTAAGTAAGTAAGTAAGTAAGTAAGTAAGTAAGTAAGTAAGTAAGTAAGTACGTACGTACGTACGTACATACATACATACATACATACATACATACATACATACATACATACCAGGTGAGGAAGATCTTCCTTAAAAGCTTAACATCTTTATGATGAATTGATCTGAAATGTATCACTCTTGGGGTGACAAAAGAGCCAGGTATCTCTGTACATTCACACCTACCACATTTTGCCCTGAGCCAGAAGACCTCTTGACCCCTTCTAATCTTTCTGAAGCCAATCTATTCAAAAGAATCTGTCCCTTAAGAGACCAAACTAGAAGCTTAAGATCTGGGCAGCTGAATTAAATCAAAAGTTTGGCAAGTAATTTACTCAGAGCTCTCAGAGCAGTTTGACTTTAGATATCTTCCTCCCATTTGGCACTTAAGTGGTTTAACAGCCTTTTAAATAGTTTGGATTGTTACATCCTGAGCAAATTAAATGACCTTCCCCCCCCCCCAAACTCCCTGCAAAGAACAATTTCCCCAGTGCCAGTCCAGAGTGTAGAATAGAATTACAAAGTTGGAAGGGACCTAGGAGGTCTTCTAGTCCAACCCCCTGTTCAGGCAGGGAACCCTATACTAGTAGATGGTTAACTGTTTTGTTGTTTTGTGCCGAAAGCACATATGTGCACCCAAAATTTATTAATTTATTAATTTTATAAATTAGACTTCTATGCCCTCCTTCTTGAAGCGACTCAGGGTGACGTACAACATTGTAAATGAAAACAATATGTATGAAGAGATCTAATTGTTTTTTAAAGAATTATTAATAAAAATCCTAAAAAACCCTATATGCAGTCATTCCCATTCATTCAATTAAATCATTCACAACATCAGCTGGAGACAATCTCATCTCTCAAGGACCCCATGCCCGCCAAAAGAGGTAGGTTTTCAGAGCTTTATGAAAGACCAGGAGGGAGGGGGTGGTACGTTCCAGAAGGCTGGGGCCATCACAGAGAAGGCTCTTCCCTTGGGCCCCATCAGACGACATTGTCTGGCTGACGGGACCTGGAGAAGGCCAACTCTGTGGGATGTAACTGGCCGCTGGGTTGCAAGGGGCAAGAGACGGTCCCTTAGGTTATCTGATCCTAAGCCATGTAGCGCTTTGTGGATCATAACCAGCACTTTGAATTGAACGGGTCCAAAGACGGGCTACAAGAATGGTGGAAGGTCTTAAGCATAAAACGTATCAGGAAAGACTTCATGAACTCAATCTGTATAGTCTGGAGGACAGAAGGAAAAGGGGGGACATGATCGAAACATTTAAATATGTCAAAGGGTTAAATAAGATTCAGGAAGGAAGTGTTTTTGATAGGAAAGTGAACACAAGAACAAGGGGACACAATCTGAAGTTAGTTGGGGGAAAGATTAGAAGTAACATGAGAAAATATTATTTTACTGAAAGAGTAGTAGATCCTTGGAACAAACTTCCAGCAGACGTGGTTGGTAAATCCACAGTAACTGAATTTAAACATGCCTGGGATAAACATATATCCATTGTAAGATAAAATACAGGAAATAGTATAAGGGCAGACGAGATGGACCATGAGGTCTTTTTCTGCCGTCAGACTTCTATGTTTCTATGTTTCTATCTGGAGACCAATTGGCAATCAGTGCAGCTCACGGAGTGATGTTGAGATGTGGGCAGATATTGGGAGCTCCTCAATATTATTTATCTATCTATCTATCTATCTATCTATCTATCTATCTATCTATCTATCTATCTATCTATCTATCTATCTATCTACCTACCTACCTACCTACCTACCTACCAACCTACCTACCTACCTAGTTGCTTACTTGCTTACTTGCTTACTTACTTACTTACTTACTTACTTACTTACTTACTTACTTACTAGATTTGTATGCCGCCCCTCTCTGCAGACTCAGGGTGGCTCACAGCAATGATAATTCGCGCAGCTGCATTTTGCACAATTTGTAGTCTCCAAACATTCTTCAAAAGCAGCCCCATGTAGAGAGCATTGGAGTAATCAAACCTCGAGGTGATAAGTGCATGAGTGACTGTGAGCAGTGTCTCCCTGTCCAAATAGGGCTCAGCTGTGGATAGAAGAGGATGTCCAAGTTGTGGACCCTCTCCGAGGAGGGTAAACACTCCACCCCCCAGGGTGATGGATGGACAGTTGCAATTGTCCCTGGGAGGTAAAACCCGCAGCTACTCCATCTTGTCGTTGTATCTCAGCCTATTAATGCCCATCCAGATCCTGACAGCCTCCAGACACTTGCACATTACGAGTCTCTGGAGGGAGTTGATTCCATCAGGCCAGGGCCACCACAGAGAAGGCACTTCCCCTGCCTAGCTGATGGGACTTGGAGAAGGCCAGCTCTGTGGAACCTAACCGGCCACTTGGATACATTAGGCAGAAGGCGGTCCCGTAGGTAATCTGGTCATAAGCCATGTAGGGCTTTATAGATCATAACCAACACTTTGAATTGCATTCGTAGACCAACTGGCAGCCAATACAGCTCTGTTTAACTTTTTTGCAAGTTATTTACAGCATCTTCCTATCTGCCAAGTCAAGGCAAAATCACCCTTCACAAAGAGATTGCAGGCAGATAGTAGAGAATGGCCACAAATATTCAACCGAAGCCTTCAAAGAAGGTGTTATCATCAGAAGCAGCTTCCACAATTCGTTTGTTCTGCGTGACGTCTTTTAGCACATGGATTCCTGGAGATTTGGAGAACCCAAACTAATCCAAGGCAAACGGCTCACAGGTCCCATCCTTGCTGGCACAAGAACGGCTTGCCATCGCAATATGGCCACTTGCTACAGAGCCGTATTCTCAATGTGTTGTTTCCCCGTATTCTCACTTCTCACAGTCACTCACGCCCTCATCACCTCGAGGCTCGACTACTGTAATGCTCTCTACATGGGGCTACCTTTGAAAAGTGTTCGGAAACTTCAGATCGTGCAGAATGCAGCTGTGAGAGCAGTCATGGGCTTCCCTAAATACGCCCATGTCACACCAACACTCCGCAGTCTGCATTGGTTGCCGATCAGTTTCCGGTCACAATTCAAAGTGTTGGTTATGACCTATAAAGCCCTTCATGGCACCGGACCAGAATATCTCCGGGACCGCCTTCTGCTGCACGAATCCCAGCGACCAGTTAGGTCTCACAGAGTTGGCCTTCTTCGGGTCCCATCAACTAAACAATGTCGTTTGGCAGGACCCAGGGGAAGAGCCTTCTCTGTGGTGGCCCCGACCCTTTGGAACCAACTCCCCCCAGATATCAGAGTTGCCCCCACCCTCCTTGCCTTTTGTAAGCTCCTTAAAACCCACCTCTGTCGTCAGGCATGGGGGAATTGAGACTTTCCCTCCCCCTAGGCATATGAAATTTATGCATGGTATGTTAGTATGTATGATTGGTTTTTAAATTGGGGGTTTTAAATTAACTTAAATATTAGATTTGTTTACATTGTATTATTATTGCTGTGAGCCGCCCCGAGTCTGCCGAGAGGGGCGGCATACAAATCTGATTAATAAATAAATAAATAAATAAATAAATTTTAACATGGGTGGACTCAGAGGTGGGATTCAAATAATGTAACAACTGGTTCTCCCAGGGTCAGGCGGGCCGTTGAGAGAGGCGTGGCCAGAGATCGCCTGCCACCAGAATGGTCAAGTGTTAAGCCCCAGTAGCAATGTTCAGGATGCACATGTAACTGCACCTCCCTGACGTGCGCATGTGCACCTCTGCGTGAGATTGGGTTCTGCGCATGCATATTAAGAGAAATCTCACGTGAGCAAGATTTTGGCAATTTTCACCCATTTCTTTTTGCTTCTGCACATTCAGAAATGAATAAATCCAAATTTTGATTACTTAGTTGCCCCAGAGATATATCAGAGTTTTCAGATTTCATGCCAGGCATGGTAACAAACTCCAACTCTCCAGTTGCAAATGCTCACAGATGCAATATAACTAAACGCGTTACTTTATGGCAGACAAAACTTGATGATGTTCGTCCATCATGTTCGAAGAGGACTTTGACATCTAACATCTTGTGTACCATCCACGATGTGTCCGCAGATGGCTGGTAAGACCTATATTTATTTATTTATTATTTATTTATTGTATTTATATACTGCTCACTCTAAATGGACTCTGAGCGGCTAACAACAGGAATAAATACAACAACAATAAAAACAGTTAAAATTTAATGATAAAAGTCAGTAATAACAGTAATAACATTAAAAACATGCATACTTGCAATCAGCCTAATTCCAGGCCTGCTGGAAAAGCCAGGTCTTAACGGCTTTCCGGAAGACCGTTAGGGTGGATCTCTGGAGGCATTTGGTTCCAAAGTGTCGGAGCCACCACAGAGAAGGCTCTTCCCCAAGGTCTCACCAACTGACATTGCTTGGCAGATGGGACCTGTAGAAGGCCAACTCTGTGAGCCCTTACTGGCCACAGTAAGATATGAGGGAGGAGGCAGTCCCGTAAATACTCTGGCCTTGAGCCATTTAGGGCTTTAAAGGTGATAAGCTGTTTGGTGATGCGATGGTCTGGTCCTATATTAACTTACACACCAACAGAAGATCTATCTACAAGCCTACCATTGTGTTGTGGTTGGCTCTGGCCCAGTTCCTGCCCCAAGGAATGTGGAGGTGGATGCAGGGGAAACATCAACATGTCATAGGCCTGTTTTATTGCCGACAGAGTCAGGTAGTGCAGAAGGTGGGGGTGACTTGGAAGAGGGGGGCTTGGCACACAGCCCAGGAAGCCAATCTCCATGATCTTAGGTCGATTCAGATGAGGAAGTGTTAGAACCAGTGTTTGGGTGGGGCTCCAGTAATTAGAGTGCTGATATAAATAGCAGCATGCTGGCTTGGCCGTTGTGGAAGATTATCTGATTGTTGTTCTTCAGGACCGTGCCTTGCTGTTTCGGGACTTTGTTTGTTGATTTTTCACGACTTTGAAATCAAAGCAGAGCAAAGTGTGTGTGTTTCACTTCGTGGAAGAAGGAGGGCTGTGACATTCCTTCACAGCTGCTAGCTCAGTACTTAAGGACTGATTAAGGGGATTGTACAGCCTACAAGGTTGTTTTGGGGACGAGTGCTCTTTGCAATACAAAAAGGGTGCTTTGTTTCTTTTGAATTTTTGTGATAAAGAACATTATTTTTGAACTTTCAAGTGTGTGTGTCTGAATTTGTACCCTTGAATTTTCGGGAGACTCTTACCATAGAGCCCGGCAGAACACATTGCAGAGTTGAAGCCATCAATATTCTCCTTTTCCCATTAAAACTCCAAATCACAAATTTGATTTTCTGTTCTTAAGTTTTGAACCTGGGAAATATGTGCCCAGGGTTTAAATAACAGCTCAGTTTATTTACCCCAGTGTTTCTCAAATAGTGGGGCAGGCCCTGCGGGGGGCACGGAGCAATGCCAGGGGGGGCGTGTGACCCCGGGGAACTTGCTTTTTTTGCCATATTGGAGTAGGGTTTTTTTTGCACCAAACAATAGCACACAGCACAGACTAAGTGATATGAAGTGCAGATAACAAACCCTTAAGAGACACCATGGAAAAATATTTAACAGGGATGAAAAGAAAGGAGGAGAGACACGGAGATAATGTGACAAACGTAAGTCTCCTAAGAGGAGGAAATGTGATGAAACGTATGCAGCGCTTGGCTGCAATGTGACTACGCTGGGAGACGAAGAAAGACCGGTATGTTTACTTTGTCTAAAAATATTGGCAGCGGACAGCATGAAGCCAAATAAATTAAGGCATCACTTAAACACATTACACTCTGATCACATTGATAAGCCACTTGAGTTTGTTCAGCAAAAACGTGCTGAGTATTGCAAACAATCGTCCTGGTGGAGAGTTGGGGGGAAGGGGTGTCACGCTGAATATTGCCAGCCCCAGAAACATTTAGTAATTAAGGAGTTAACTGTGTGTGTGCCTTACTAAGATCCTCCTATTATGATGTAATATCCTGCCAAATCTAACATCACTTCCTTCTTCTTCATCCTAAAACTCCATTCTCTTTTCTATCCACCATCATGTAAGACGTATTTGTTATGTTGTCCCTCGAGACATGTTTTATTTTCTACTTTTATAATAAAATAAATCTTATTTTGAACAAATGACTAAAGGCTTTTCATCTATCGCCTCTGCGGGGTTAATGTCTTAACGGACTTTAATCACCTTTCAAACCACGACAAGGGGAATGTTTACTTCTTCCTAGGAGAGGCGGAACAGAAAATAATTGAGAAACACTGATTTACTCTGTGAACTGCTGGTTGCAATCTCACCACCTTTAGTCTTTTTACATTACTTCAGATGCTTTAGGACAAGGGTCCCCAAACTTGTCAACTCTAAGCCTTGTGAACTTCAACTCCCAGAATTCCCAAGCCAGCCTGGCTGAGTTGAAGTCCACAAATCTTAAAGTAGCCAAGTTTAAAGACCTCTACTTTAGGACTACAACTCCCAGCTTTCTTAGAACAACCCTGCACTCTGAGAATTCTGGGAAGTGAAGTTTCAATGCAGATAGAGTTTTTTGGCTAGGGAAATCTGGGTTGTGTCAGATCTAAGTTCCAGCGTGCTTTCGTAAGTTTGACCTTGCAGATTTTGTTTTTTTTAAAGAGGGAAGGAATAAAATGTTTCAGTTCTGATTCCGTTCACTCTCTCATTTGAAGTAACTGCTTGAAGAACCAGGAAATGTCTAAGAAAGCAATACAGGGGTACCTCTACCTACAAACGCCTCTACTTATGAACTTTTCTAGATAAAAACCGGGTGTTCAAGATTTTTTTGCCTCTTCTCAAGAACCATTTTCCACTTAGAAACCCGAGCCTCCAAAACTGTAACTGGAAAAGGCAGGGAGAAGCCTCCATGGGGCCTCTCTAGGAATTTCCTCGGAGGAAACAGGGCCAGAAAAGGTGGAGAGAAGCCTCCGTGGGGCCTCTCTAGGAATCTCCTGGGAGGAAACAGGGCCTCCACCCTCCCCAATCGCACGCATTATTTGCTTTTACATTGATTCCTATGGGAAAAATTGCTTCTTCTTATAAACTTTTCTACTTAAGAACCTGGTCACAGAACGAATTAAGTTCGTAAGTAGAGGCACCACTGTAATGTGTTTTGAATCCTCCCTAAACAATCTTACAAGGGAATATCAGAGAAAAAGATTCACATAGGTTTAGAAGTGAACCAGATGTTCAGGTGCTTTGGCCACCAACTTGATTTGGATCCATCTCAATGGACACAAATTGATACATGCTTTTCAGTTGGACTTACCATCCGCGTATATTAAGAAAAATAAGCCAGGCCAGTGACAAAATATGGACTTATTACTAGTTTATTGTGTTTTTCAACAGTGCCACCTGGTGGTGATTCATCTTAAAATTTGGCTATCCAGAGCAAACTCCAGATAAATTTCCCAAAATTAGGCCAAAGGGCAATCAATCAATGAGATGGGATCCAATTTTCTTACCTGGCTGTAACTGAGGATGATAATACAAGTTGTTTTAACTAAAGCAATCTCAACAAACAAAAAATCAAAAATGATGATAAGAATTCACAGGAGGTGAATTCAAACTCAGCTCTGCGATTCGCCGACAAGCATCTCAGCCCAATTTTTTCCCCAAAGTGGTTGAGAAAAAGGCAACAAGGACTATTCCTTTTCTTTTAAAAAAAATATTGAAGAAAGAACAACACCGCAATATACAGTATACGTGTCTACATATACAAATCACAAAAGTGAAATTTGAGCATGGGGAATATAAAAAAACATACAAATATTTGATTTTGGCATTAAACCTCTATCGTAAAAGTAGTTAATGTCTTAATTAAATGAAAAAGAGAGAGCAGTACAGCACATTAATAAAATAAAAAGAAAAAAGGTAAAGAAGAGTTAAAGAAGAGAGGAGGAAAGGAAGAAGAAAAGAGAAAGAAAAGAAGAAAGAAAAAGAGATGGAAGCTATATATATATATATACAACAGACACAAGTCAACCTCTTTGTTGGCTATCATGTCTCACAGCCTTTATAGACTTGTTGCATTTCTTTTAATTTCTGGTATTTTTATGGTCCTTGGTTTATATAGGAAGAAGTTCGATTTCTAAAACTGATGTTTTATCCCCTTGTTGTTATCTATTGAGTCATTTGTGTATGGTTCCAACATCCTAAATTGAAATGTCTACCCTACTGTTAGATCTTAATTTTCGATGGAGTTGTAGAATGGAAGTTTAGATGGTGAGTTCTTTTGTAGTTCAGTCAAGTGTTGGGATTCTTTTTTTTTTTGTCTAGCCATGAACCATGTACAATTGGTAGGCCACTGTGTGACACAGAGTGCTGGACTCCATGGGCTTTGGCCTGATTCAGCATGGCTCTTCTTATGTTCTTACGAACCATTTCTCCCAGGCTTTGTAAAATCGTGATTCTTCTTTCTCTTGCAATTCCAGGGCCATCTTTGTCAACTCAGCACATTGTCTTGTTGATAAAATGTAAAGTGGTGGGTGTATAGTCATATACTATACCAAAACATGAGGACTAACCCTTTCCATCAGCTTCACTTCACTGAAAAAAAGTGAAGTCTCAAAGTAATCAACACACATTTAGATTACCCGGTAAAAATCAGATATTGTTGGCTGGAAACACAGAATGGGCCCTTGAAATAAGCATTGAGCTTTATTGGAATCCTATTCTACAAACGGAGGCTGTCCAGTCTTGGAGAACAAAGGGGAAAAAAGCAACATCCTCTGAGGGAAGTGCCACTTTTCAGAATCAGAAGTTACTGTGCATCTTAAAAACCATGAGAAACTGAAAGTTGAAAGGGTTCTTCAAGGTCATCTAGTCCAACTCTGGCGCAGAATTCACTACAGCAAGGGGTAAGCAAAGTTGGCTCTTCTATGACTTGTGGACTTCAATGCCCAGAACTCCTGAGCCAATCATGCTAGCTCAGGAATTCTGGGAGTTGAAGTCCACGTGTCATAGAAGAGCCAACTTTGCCTACTCCTGCTCTAGTGAATTCTGCACCAGAGTTGGACTAGATGACCTTGAAGAACCCTTTCAACTTTGGGGTCTCCAACTTTGGCAACTTTTTTACGACTTGTGGGCTTCAACTTCAAGAATTCCTCAGCCAAGCAGCTTGAAGCCCACAAGTCGTAAAGTTGTCAAGGTTGGAGACCCCCCTCCACTGGAGCGTCTCTGACGTGCTTCTGACCTCCAGCCTTTCTTTGAAGACCTCTAGTGAAAGAGAACTTCTCTCTTTCTGGGGCTGACATCTCATACAATCGTGAGGTCCCTCCCTATGCATTTGTTCCAACTTTTAACTCCCTGATTAGACTGCCTCTACGGTGGGTAATGGAGAATGTCTACTCCCTCGTTGACCTTTCAGATCTTGACAGTGGAAAGACCTATTTCCATCCAACTGTCCGTAAAGGAAACTTGGTTCTTTCCCCCCACAACCCTTTAATTTTCTGCTTCATGCATGGTTGACATGATTAAGACTCCTTTTACAGAAAGGACATTATGGTTACTGGATAGAGTGGCTCAGTGGCTTGGTTCCATCCATTACGCTCCAATGCTTGCTTTCCCCTTCCCTCCAGGCTCCTTTTCCCTCTTATGTGGTGTCTGTTAGACCAGTGTTTCCCAACCTTGGCAACTTGAAGATATCTGGACTTCAACTCCCAGAATCCCCCAGCCAGCGAATGCTGGCTGGGGGATTCTGGGAGTTGAAGTCCAGATATCTTCAAGTTGTCACGGTTGGGAAACACTGTGTTAGACAGTAAACCTGCTAGCAATGACTGTTGTCTATTTCTATTATCTAGCCAGGCTTAGAATGTGTGGTTAGCAATATGAATAACACTTATATAGCACTTTACATTGCTTTGCAAGCCCTCTCTAAGCGTTTTACAGAGACAGAATCTTGACCCCAACAATCTGGCCCTCATTTTGTCCATCTCGGAAGGATGGAAGACTGAGCCAACCTTACCATCCTCTAGTACCTTACTGTCATCTAATAAAAGTAAGAGGAAGTTATGATGATCCCAGATGTGGTTGGGCTCCTTTGATGCTAATCCTTCCAGATGTTGATTGGAAGACACTCGTCTAACAAGAGAGTTACCCATTCAAATGATAACAACCAGTGGAATGGCTTGCTTTCTTCACTGGAGGTTTTTTTTAAAAGAAAAGATTTGACAGCCAATTGTCCCAAGACTGGTATAAAAATCTCCTGTTTCAGCAGAGGCTGGTCTAGAAGACCTCCAAGGTCCCTTCCAATTTGGTTGTTCTGTAATTAAGCGAAGCAGGAAGAACTGCCACCGGAGGAGAAAGACCCACATCAGGATGTGAGCCCTTAACCACATCAGAGATGCTGGGAAAAGGATCTCTGTCTCTCTCTCTCCCACCTTCTCTCATTCCCTCATTCCCTCCATCTGTCTGTCTGTCTGTCTGTCTGTCTATCATCTATCTATCTATCTATCTATCTATCTATCTATCTATCTATCTATCTATCTATCTATCTATCTATCTATCTATCTATCATCTATCTATCTACCTACCTACCTACCTACCTACCTACCTATCTATCTATCTCATCTATCTATCTATCTATCTATCTATCTATCTATCTATCTATCCATCCCGCCCTCCCTCCCCCTCTCTCCCTCTCTCTGTCCTTCCCCTCCCTCCTCCCCGTTCCCTCCCTCCCCTCTCTTCCTCCCTCTCTCTGTCTCTCTCTCTCTCTCCCCCTCCCTCTCTCTCTCCCCCTCCCTCTCTCTCTCTGCACGATTCTTACAGAAAATGCAAAAAAAAAAGGGGGGGATCGGGAATTGCCTCCTGAAATATTCCCGATTTGTGTTTTTCTTCCCACTTTTAAAAATAAAAAAAATAAAACCCCAAACCCCTCTTCTCCAACGTCGGGTGGTCTTTGCAAGCCTGGACTTTCTTTCCGTCCCATCCCCACGGCCTCCCCCCTCCTCTTCCTCCTCCTCCTCCCTTCTGATCTCGCAAAGCTGGGCCGGATCAAGGAAGCAGGCACGGAGCCACTCCGATGAATTAAGCGCCGATCCCCAAGCAATCCCCGCGGCTTTAAAAGCGGACGGGAAGCAACCGGCAACCTGGATTTTCCTAACCCAACTGCGGAGCAGAAATCCTTTTGCAATACGAAGGGTGGGGAGGAAGGGAAGGAGGGGGATCGAACCAGTGCAGGGGACGAGGGACTGGGAAAGGACCAGCCTTACCTTTCCCCTCTACACACGAATAGGAAACCAGGTGGCGATCAACATGCGTGTCTCGCATTTTGGGACGAATGTTAGTCATTAACTCTTAATTGAATTCATTCGTTCCCGGCTCCTGGAGCCTTACGCGCTGCTGCTGGGCAGTTCCCACCCACCTTCCCCTTTCCCTCTCTCTCTCTCCTCCTTCCTCTCTTCCTCTTCTTCTTTCTCTCTCTCTCTCTCTCTCACTCACTCCCCCCCCTTTTGCAGGAGTTCCCTCCTCCCTCCCATCCCCTCCCTCTCTCCACCCTATTAAAACAACCTCCAAGCCTCACCACTTGTTTTAAAAAGACCCCCTTAACGTCGGAGGAGGCGCAGAACCGGCCGTCTCGGGAAGAGAGAAGGCAGCGAGGGGAGAGAAAGCAGGAGGAAGAGGAGGCGACGGTGGAAGAGCAGCAAGGGCAAAGAAGCAGAACTGCCAGGAAAATATTCGCGGCGGCTGGTTGGAAACCCCCGCAAATAGACGCTCCATTCAAGTCCGCCGCGCGCAAAAGAAGCGCCGCGAAGTTCTCCAGATGCTGCAACTTTCCGCCAACTTTCGCTCCGGGCGCTCGGAGGATTTGGGCGCCAAGAGAAACCGGTCGGCCGCTTAAACCTCGGGGCGGAAAGACCCTTTCTCGGCGAGGAGGAGCGGTAGGGTGGGGAACTTGGGACCCTCGAGCCGGCAGAGAAGGCACCCGCTGGGCTTTTTCCATGGTGGGGAGGCGAGCTGCGGCCAGCCTCGCCAGAACTGTGCCGGGAGAGTAAGTACAATTGGTTCGATTACTTCGTGGAGTCTGTATGTGCCCGTGTGTGCGCGGTGCGTGTCTCTCTCTCTCTCTCTCTACCTCCTTCCCCCTCCCTCCCTCCCTCTCTCTGTCTCTCTCCCTCCCTCCTTCCCCCTCCCTCCCTCTCGGTCTCTCTCTCCATTCCTCCCTCTCTGTCTTTCTCTCCCTCCCTCCCTCTCTGCTCTCTCTCTCCCTTCCTCTTCCCCACCCTCTCCCCCTCCCTCTCTCCCCCCCTCCTTCCCCCCCTCTCTCACTCTCTCTGCACTGTTCTTACACGAAAGTGCAAAAAATGCAAGGTCTCTTGGAGATCTTGGCTGGGCCATAAGATCCAGAAAAAGGCATCAAGGGGATCCCCGATTACCATTTTACTTCTGAGGTTTTGTTAATTTCTGAGGTTTTCCAAGAAAAAAAGTTCCAAGATCTGGGGAGAACGGGGGGAGGTGGAAGGTAGGCTCCCTTCCTTCCCAACCCCCGATTTTCCTAGCGAGATCTTCTCGATGGTGGCGGAAATTTCAGCGCCGTCGAAACACAAGGGAGCGCTTGTTTGAGGACCAGCGGATCCCTGCCCCGAGGAGCGCGGCGCCTAGTCCGTTTCAAAAAAACCCTCTCCCCTTGAGCTTCGGTGATCCTGCGTGGGTGGCTCCCCCCCCCCCCGGGTTGGCGGATCTCTTGCGAGAAAATAGCAAAAGCGATAGAATTTAGACTTATATACCGCTGCGTAGTGCTTTTACAGCTCTCTCTAAGCGGTTCACAGAATCAGCCTATTGCCCCAACAATCCGGGTTCTCGTTTTACCCACCTCGGAAGGATGGAAGGCTGAGTCAACCTTGAGCCGGTGGTGAGATTTGAACTGTTGAGCTACAAGCTAGCAGTGAGCTGAAGTAGCATGCAGTGCTGCGCTCTAACCACCGCGCCACTCCGGCTCTAGAAGAAGCGGTTTGGAAGAGGTTCCCCCCCCTCGCTTATTATTTTTTGGGGTGCGGAAGGGTAGTTTGCAAGCTCCCCGTTTAAGGAGGGGGGGGATGGAGACGCGCAACGTCTTTCGTTTTGCGCTGATGCGCGAGATTTAACCGGACGCCGGTCCGCTCATTTAGGGCAGGGATTTGAGAAGGATTTGAATCCGGAAAGAGGTCAGAAAAGCTCCCAGGATCTGGTCTCGCTGCCCTGCCCTTAACTAAAGGCACCTGACGGTGAAAATGCGCACCGCTTCTCCTGAATTTAGGCGGTCTCCAACCTTGGCAACTTTAAGCCTTGGATGACTTCAAAATTTGCTTTGTTTGCTGACTGGGGAATTAGCAATAGCAATCGCATTTAGACTTATATACTGCTCCACAGTGCTTTTGCAGCCTTCTCAAAGCGGGTTACAGAAACAGCATATTGCCCCCAACAATCTGGGTCCTCATTTTACCCACCTCGGAAGGATGGAAGGCTGAGTCAACTTTGAGCCGGTGGTGAGATTGGAATTGTTGAGCTACAAGCTAGCAGTTAGCTGAAGTAGCCTGCAGTGCTGCGCTCTAACCACTGCGCCACCACGGCTTTTAATTCTGGGAAGTTGAAGTCCGCCAGGCTTAAAGTGGGCAAGGTTTTGAAACCCCTGTTCTAAAGAATCTTTCTCAAAAATGGAGTGGGGAGATGAGTTACGATCCATGCCCGGCGACCCCAAAAAAACGCGCTCCAGAAATGGTGACTTCTTTATTTCTTCTGAGATCAACTTTTCGCATCGATAAAGCGTTTCAATGCAGCAGAGAAACTTCTCACCCAAGAAACTTCTTCGTTTCTGAACCCTCCCGTCCTAACACACCACTACTAGAGGGGTAGAAACTAAGAAACTCTTCCGATTTTTCTCCACCCCAATTTTGGCTAGCGCGCAAAACGCGCTCTTCAAGGCGAGCGTCCCGCGCGCAATCGTGGAGCGGAGCAGCTGTGCTTCTTCTTCTTCTTGCGTTGGGTATAGATTCGCATTCGCAGGCTTGGGGGGCGGGAGGGAGGGAGGGGGAAAAACCTTGATCTGTTTCCAAGGAGGAGGCAAATATCCCGGAAGGCGGTTCGTTTCTTGGCTTCCCTCCCTTCTCAGCCCGGAGATTCACACTGCCGCTATTTAGTCGCTGGTAAAAACATGGAGCGTGGTTTCTACCCCGCCCACCTCTTCGTCTTTCCCCCTCGTTCCAATGGGTGGGCGTGTAGATGGGTGGGTGGGTAGGGGGGAATAGGGGATGGGAACTGGGCGGGGTTGGAGCGCCCGAATCCCAGATGCTCAGAAAGGAACTGGTGAGGTCTTCTTAAGGCACAATGGGGAGGGGAGGGATAGAAACGGGCATGCGGGGGGGGGGGGGACTAATACAGATTTTTTAGAAATAACGAAGGGAGGAAGGGAGGAGGAAAGGAGGAAAATAAAGAAAGAATGAAAGGAAAGGAAGGAAGGAAGGAAGGAAGAATGAAGGAAAGAAAGAAAGAATAGAAAAGGAGAAGAGAATAGGAAGAGAATAGAATAGGAAGAGAATAGGGGAGGGGAGGGATGGAAACGGGCATGCGGGGGGGGAACTAATAAAGATTTTTAGAAAGAACGAAGGGAGGAAGGGAGGAGGAAAGGAGGAAAATAAATAAAGGAGAAAAGGAAAGAAAAACGGAAGAAAGAAGGAAAGAATGAAAGAAAGAAAAGAAAGGAAAGAAAGAAGAGAAGAGAAGAGAATAGGAATAGAATAGAATAGAAAGAGAATAGGAATAGAATAGAAATAGAATTCTTGATTGGCCAAGTGTGATTGGATACACAAGGAAATGGTCTTGGTGCATATGCTCTCAGTGTATATAAAAGAAAAAGATACATTTGTCAAGAATCATGTGGTACAACACTTAATGATTGTCATAGGGGTCAAATAAGCAATGGAGAAACAATCAATATTAATAAAAATCTTAGGATACAAGCAACAAGTTACAGTCATGCAGTCCTAAGTGGGAGGAAAAGGATGATAGGAATGATGAGAAAAAACTAGTAGAAATAGAAGAAATATAGAAAGAAAAAACTAATAGAAAAAGAAAGAAAGAGAGAAAGAAAGAAAGAAAAAAAAAAGAGGCACCCAAAAGAGGCTTCGTAATTTTGTTTTTCTTTTGAAGTCATTCCACTTGTCCTCCACGAAGCTTCTTCAGCTCTGATGGGATAGTGGGAACTGGGAAGATTTATATTCCTCTATTCCAGTGGTTTTCAACTTGGGGGTCAGGACCCCTTTGGGGGGGTTGAATGACCCATTTCACAGGGGACTCTGGGAAAAGACAAATTTCCCCTGGTGTTAGGAACTAAAGCTTCTATTCTGGCACCTTGGAACTTTTTTTTTTTTACAATACTGACCAATCAGGCATTTAGAGTGGGGCTGTCCCTCCAACCTTCCTGCCAATCATCTTAAAGCTCTTTTGGGAGAATTGGTGCTAGACTTATGGTTGGCGGTCACCACAACATGAGGAACTGTATTAAGGGGTCATGGCATTAGAAAGGTTGAGAACCACTGCTCTATTCCTATCCTTCTATTCCCTGCTATCCTGCCGAGATCTGAAGAAGCTCCTTGGAGGAGAGGGGGAAATGTCTTCAAAAGAAAAACCCAGAAAATCCAGTTGCCTCTTGGGTCAGGGGTAAGCAAAGTTGGCTCTTCTATGACTTTTGGACTTCAGCTCCCGGAATCTCCTGAGCCAATCATGCTAGCTCAAGGAATTCTGGGAGTTGAAGTCCACATGTCATCAAAGAGCCAACTTTGCCTACCCCTCTCTTGGGTTAAAAAATAAAATAAAATAAAAAGGAACCTTTGCAGAACAAGCAGGACCTGAATAACTGAGCATCTCTATAGACTTGTAGAAATGGGCAGATAGACTGTACAGGAGAGGTAGTAGTAAAAAAGGCAAATTCAATGCTTGACATGATTAGGAAGGGAATTGAAAATAAGTCAGTAAGGGTGGTATTGCCTCTGTACAAATCAATTGTGAGACCACACATGGAGTACTGTGTACAGTTCTGGTCATCGCACCTCAAGAAGGATATAATGGAACTGGAAAAGGTGCAAAAAAGGGCAACAAGAATGATCAAGGAAATGGAGCACCTCCCTTGTGAAACCAGGTTGCAACGCTTTGATCTCTTCTGCCTTGAAAGACGGCGTTTAAGGGGGGACTTGATCGAAGTGTATAAAATCATGCATGGGATAGAAAAGGTGGATAGAGAAACATTCTTTTCTTGTATGACACTCCCTAAAGCTCATAGGTAAGAAAGTGAGGGCAAATCAAGGGAAATATTTCTTCACCCAGATGGTCATTGGTTTATGGAATTCACTTCCAGAAGAGGTCGTGACAGCTGTCAGCCTGGATAGCTTCAAAGCAGGATTAGACAGATTCATGTACACCAAGCGTATCAGTGGTTATTGAAACGGATGTCCATGTGCTGCCTCTATGTTGGTTGAGGCAGGCAGGATTCCCCTGAGTACCATTTGTTGGGGGTCAAGGGAAAGGGAGGGTTTTGCCTTCTCTTTCTACTCAAGATCCCCATGGACAATTGGTACAGAATGTTGGACTCGATGGGCTTTGGCCTGATTCAGCATGGTTCTTCTTACGTTCTTATGTTTGCTCTCTGCAACCCTGTACAGTGGAACCCCGACATAAGAGCTGCTCTACTTAAGAGCAACTCGAGATAAGAGCTGGGAGGGGAGAGATATTTTTGTTCTACTTACAAGCCCAAATTCGAGATACAAGCGCCAAGGAGGTGTGTCCTGAAGCCAAACGCTAACTTCCGCGTTCGGCTTCAGGAGACAGCTGCGAAGCGGCGCGCGTGTTTTAAAAGGTTGCAGCCGGCCTGGGGGGCTCGGGGGGGTGCTTGCAGCTTTCTTTCTTGCTCTTTTTCTTTCTCTCTTTTACCTTCCCTTCCTCTATTTCTTCTTTTCTTTCTCCTTCCCACCTTCTTCCCTCCCTCCCTCCCTTCACTCATTCCTCTCTTACTCTCCCCTTTCATAAGTTTCCTTGCTTCCTTCCTCTGTTCCTGTCCCTTCCCCCTTTCTTTCTTTCTTTCTTTCTTTCTTTCTTTCTTTCTTTCTTTCTTTCTTTCTTTCTTTCTTGCTCTTTTTCTTTCTCTCTTTTACCTTCCCTTCCTCTATTTCTTCTTTTCTTTCTCCTTCCCACCTTCTTCCCTCCCTCCCTCCCTTCACTCATTCCTCTCTTACTCTCCCCTTTCATAAGTTTCCTTGCTTCCTTCCTCTGTTCCTGTCCCTTCCCTCTTTCCTTCCTTCCTTCCCACCCTCCATCCATTCATTCACCCACTCCTCTCTTGATCGCTTAAAGCCGGTTCCTGGTGCAAAAAGGGTTGGGGACCTCTGTCCTACAGGATTGGGTGGCAGAGAAGTTGAACATATGTAAATTTAAAAGTTTAAGAAAGTTTACAAGTTAAGTGAAAGAAACTTCATTATTCATTTATATGTACATGTACATTTCTTCATTAAAAACATGTCTTTCTGCATAATTTAGACTAACTTTGTGAGTTTTTTGAGGGCTGGAACCAATTAAAATTATTTACATTAACTCCTATGGGGAAAAGTCGTTCGAGATAAGAGCTGCTCGACTTAAGAGCCCAGGTCCGGAACGAATTAAACTCGTATCTCGAGGTACCACTGTATCCTGTTTTCATATGTAATCCACATACAAGTGTAACTGTAACTAACTCACCCTTTGGGTCAAGTTGTATACATTTAGGGGCCATACAAAGTTCTTGGTATGCTTTTGCTCTGGAGTGTAGGAAGGCTCGGGGGTCTAGATCTCCATTTGTACCCTGTGACAATCATTAAGTGTTTCACCTCGTGATTCCTGACAAATTCCTTGAGTGTCCAATCACACTTGGCCAATAAAGAATTCTATTTTATTCTATTCATCTGGACTTTCAGCTTTCTCTCTTTTGACTTCAGGCAATGGGGCCTCTCTGAAGATGCTTCTGGGAGCGTGTGCTGGGGTTAGTAGCCAAGAGGCAGCAGAGGCAGTAGAAGTGGTAGATGTTTGTCCTAAGTGGTGTAGAGTTTCCTGCCTAAGTGGGGAGGGGTTAGACTGGAAGACCTCCAAGATCCCTTTCAACTTTGTTATTCTATTCTATTCTATTCTATTCTATTCTATTCTATTCCATTCCATTCCATCCCATCCACTCCCATCGCACCCCACCCCACCCCACTCCACTCCACTCTCATTCTCATTCTCTCATTTTCATTCTCATATTCTCATTCTAGTAGTCCTTGAATTACGACCGGAGAAGACCAAAGGGGAATCCTAGGATGCCACCACCTTTATAAATGCAAGTTGGTCTCCAAACATCTGAATGTTGATCCCGTTAGTATGGGGGGATGCTGTGGTGGTTGTATGGAAAAAAAACCCGGCCACAGGACCCTTCCCTGGCTCCCAATCTCTTTGTAACTTTGAACGGTCGCTAAATGAACAGTTGTAAGTCCAGGACTATCTATATTATTGCATACCTCATTGTCCGGGGATTGGAAGAGGGGCATTGTGACTTGTGGAAATTGGGGGTGGGGGAAACAGGAGGTGGGATTTGCAACTTTGAAGAGCTGAAAGGCTGCAGAGAAGAAGAGACAGGTGGCGCCCACTTACTGGGGGGAGTGGGTTTCCATAGGATTCACTTTAGGGCCAGCGGTTCTCAACCTGGGGATCGGGACCCCTTTGGGGGTCAAATGACCGTTTCACAGGGCTCACCTAAGACCATGGGAAAAGACAAATTTCCCATGGTGTTAGGAACTAAACCTTTTATTCTGGTGTCTTGGAACCTATTTTTACAATCCGACCAATCAGGCGTTTAAAGTGAGGCTGTCCCTCTGTCCTTCCTGCCAATCAGCTTAAAGCTCCGTTGGGAGAATTGGCGCTAGACTTATGGTCGGGGGTCACCACAACCCCAGGAACTGCATTAAGGGGTCGCGGCATTAGAAAGGATGAGAACCACTGCTTTAGAATAGAATATAATTTGTTATTGGCCAAGTGTGATTGGACACCCAAGGAATTTATCTTGGTGCCTATGCTCTCAGTGAACATAAAATAAAAGATTTGTCAAGAATCATGAGGTACAACACTTAATGATTGTCATAGGGGTTAAATAAGCAATGGAGGCAGTGTCGGTCGCCGCCTCTCCTCTAGGCTTAAAAGTCAAAAGTTTAGTCAAAAAAATCCTAAACATTTAACGTACTTATAATTTAGATTATTAAGCTATAGTGCAGTGTTTCCCAACCTTGGCAACTTGAAGATATCTGGACTTCAACTCCCAGAATTCCCCAGCCATCATTCGCTTGGCATTCTGGGAGTTGAAGTCCAAATATCTTCAAGTTGCCAAGGTTGGGAAACACTGCTATAGTGTAACTGGCTATAGAGAATATACAGTATACTGTATAGTTCATATTTTCAATACAGATCTGTCGTGCACCCGCCCGCTTTTTATTGTATATCTTATGTATTTTTTTTCTTTTATTTTTTTTCCTTATGTGTTTGTATTGTCAGTTGTATTGTTATTGCATTTATATATTTAAATAAAATTTATTTTTAATTTTAAAAAAGAATCAAAAGTTTAGGAAGTTTGGAGTCAAGCTGGGAGACGGGCCCGTTTATTGCGCAGTATACTGGACCGCAGCTCTCACCAACTGCGGCGCGGAAAGCCCGGACTCGGGTCGGGATCCCTGGAAACAATTGCGATCCTTGGAGCGCCGCGCGCGCATTCAAGCATAGGATCGGAGCTTGCGGCGGCAGCGGCGTTGCAGAGAAGCTGCGGCTTCAACAGGAGCTGTGTGTGTGTGTGTGTGTGTGTGTGAGAGAGAGAGAGTGAGAGAGAGAGTGAGAGAGAGAGAGGTCGGGAAGGCGAAGACCGACGTGGCAGCCGCTCAGAAGCTCCAGCTCGCCCGGGGAGACGCGCTCTCCTCCCCCTTCCCCAGGCAGGGAGGGGAAAAGAAGGGGTGGAAGGACCAGATCTCAGCCTAAGAGAGGCGAGCTGGCCCGCTGGGGCGACACAGGGCTCCGCGATGCCTATCTCCATCCTCTGGATGGAAGCCACTTTATTGTTCCTGCCCCACCCACCGCTCGGGAGAAAACGGAGCCGGGGCGCCCTTCCTTCCCGAAGAAATATCGGGTGCGTGGGTGCGTGAGAACCGGCCCGGGGACGGTGGGTTCCCCCGCTTTCCACCAGTTTCTCCTGGGATCCGCTCGAGCAGAGTTCGCAGAGGGACCTTGGAGATCACCTAGCCCAGATGTAGGCAAAGTTGGCTCTTCTATGCCATGTGGACTTCCACTCCCAGAATTCTTAAGTTAGTACGATTGGCTCAGGATTTCTGGGAGTTGGAGTCCACAAGTTCATAGAAGAGCCAACTTTGCCTACCCACGATCCTAGTCCAGATTCGTTCTGTCTTTTGTCCCCTGAGCGGAGGCAACCGACCCAGGGAGCAAAAAGCAGGCTCTTCCAAGGAAGGTTTCGTTGTTTATTTGTTTGTTTGTTTTCCTCAAGAGGCAACTGGACTTTCTGGTGTGTGTGTGTGTGTGTTTTCCTTTGGAGACGTTTCGCTTCTCCTCCAAATTGCTGCTTCAGAAGAAAGCGGGAGAGCTGGAGAGGCTCCTTTTGAGGAGGAGCGAAATATCTTCAAAGAGGCCGTTGTGGGATCTCCTGTTTGGGCAGGAGGTTGGACTAAATGACGTGTAAAGTCTCTCCCCCCCAACTCTCTTAATCTGTTGAAAACCAGACAGTCCACCAACCACCAGCTGGATGACTTGAAAATCTCCCATAAGGAGGGTCTTCGCTCTTTTCCATTCCCCCCCAACCTGCCCCCCACTTTTTCTTCTGTGGGGAAACGAGGGAAAGGGAAAAAAAGAAAGTGACGAAAAGTTCTTAAAAGGAAAGGAAAAGAAAAGAGAAAGGAAAGGAAAAGGGGAAAAAAGGAAAGGAAAGAAAAAGGAAAAGGAAAGGAAGGGAAGGGGAAAGGGAAGGGAAGAAAAGGAAAAAGGAAAGGAAAAGGAAAGGAAAAAGAAAGGAAAGGAAAAAGAAAGGAAAGGAAAAGAAAAGAGAAAGGAAAGGAAAAGGGGAACAAAGGAAAGGAAAGAAAAAGGAAAAGGAAAGGAAGGGAAGGGGAAAGGGAAGGAAAGAAAAGGAAAAAGGAAAGGGAAAGGGAAAGGAAAAGGAAAAAGGAAAGGAAAGGAAAAGAAAAGAGAAAGGAAAGGAAAAGGGAAAAAAAGGAAAGGAAAGAAAAAGGAAAAGGAAAGGAAGGGAAGGGGAAAGGAAAGGAAAAGAAAAGAGAAAGGAAAGGAAAAAGAAAGGAAAGGGGAAAAGAAAAAAGAAAAGCCCACGCAGCAAGAGAGCGAGGGAATGAATAAATAAATCAATAGCCCTGGGAATGCCGGCGATGAGCTCATGGAATGGAACTCCCCACCTCCCTTTATGACCTAACGCCGCACCCTCTTCTGATTGGCTCCGGTCATGTGGAAGGGTTTTCCCCGACAGAAGGCTGAAGTTTGAAAAGAGCTTTTCCACAGGGTTAAAGGGAGAACTGAAACGTCTTTTCTTTCGGCGGCTGCCGGGGAGAAGGTTGCTGGAAAATAATAGGAACTTTTGAGAGAGGGATGGAGGGGAGAGAGAGAGAAAGGGCTTTCCCGTTGAAGTAACTGTTACAAGGAATGATGTATGTGTATTCTGTCCATGGGTATTTCAGAGGCAAGGATTTTTTTTAAGAGATCTATTAGGGCCACTTGATTAGGAAAAAAAAAAAGAATTATTTGGAGCTTAACGAGCCTTACTCTTGATCTGGCTGGCCAGTGTCTACAATGCTCTGAAATTATTCAGATTCTGAAGTTAAATGATGGTTTATTTGGAATTTAAAGTATCCAGGAAGAATAGAATAGATTGGACCCCCAAGAAATTTGTCTTTGGTGCCTATGCTCTCAATGTACATAAAAGAATCATGAGGCACAACACTTAATGATTGTCATAGGGGTCAAATAAGCAACCAGGAAATTAAAATCTTAAGGATACAAGCAACAAGTTACAGTCATACAGTCATAAGTGAGAGGACGTGCATGATAGGAATGATAAGAAAAAAGTAGTAGGAATAGAATAGAATAGAATAGAAAATAGAATAGAATGACAATATGATGGAACTATACAGTATATATGTAAAAAGATTCTAGATCAATGAATCTGGAATGAAAAATGTGAATATGTGTATATTGGTTTCTTTAAGGTTTTAAAATTTCAATGAAAATTATGAATAGAATAGAATAGAATTTTATTGGCCAGGTGTGATTGGACACACAAAAAAATTGTCTTGGTGCATACAAGCAGGAAGAGGGAGATTATGAACTCTAGTACCTTAGTGTGATCCTTAATTACTTTTAAAATAGGAAATAATTAAATAGTATGCTTTTACCCGTAAACGCTTTAATAATTTTAACCATTATCTAGAACTGAACTTTTATAGCCATTAAAGAAAATTGAGCTACTTGCCTCATCTGTTATCATACTGAACCTTGTGGGTTCAGTACAAAACCTTAAAATGTTACTGTGGTCCTCAGCGAATAATGCTGTCTATCATTTGTCCTTTTTGTGGCTATTCAAATAATGTGACTTAATCAACTGGAAAAAGAATCCAAGCACCTATTTGAAAACTTATCTTGGTCGGTAAGCCACTCCCATCCAATCACATGACCTGATCGAGTCACATGATCAAGTCTTCATAAAGGGGCGGCATACAAATCTAATAAACTAAACTGTAAGCCACCCCGGTCACGTGATTATCAAGCCACTCCCACCTGGTCACATGGCCCGCAAGCCACTTCTGCTCAGTCACATGACCATTAAGCCACACCCAGAAAATAAGCCACGCCCACAATGTGGCAGTAAAATTTTTGGCAACCCATCACAGCCTACAATCTGTGAAATGATTGTCATAGGATTAGCACTTCTGAATACAGTGTTCCCTCGCTTTTCATGGGGGATGCGTTCTGAGACCGCCCGCGAAAGTCGAATTTCCGCGAAGTAGAGATGCGGAAGTAAATACACTATTTTTGGCTATGAACAGTATCACAAACACTTTAAACCCCTAAATTGCAATTTTCCATTCCCTTAGCAACCATTTAGATTATTAATCACCATGTTTATTTATTAAAGTTTATTAAAAGAAATATTTATTAAAAGCAGGCAAAAGTTTGGCGATGACATATGACGTCATCGCGTGGGAAATACCATGGTATAGGGAAAAAACTCGGGAAGTATTTTTTAATTAATATTTTTGAAAAACCGTGGTATAGACTTTTCGCGAAGTTCGAATCCGCGAAAATTGAGGGAACACTGTACATCATTCTTCCCCAGGATTGAGGATAGCTGAAAGATATTGTAATACACACTCTGTTCCAAGTAACACAATTTGTGTGTGTGTGTTACCCATGAGTTGAGATTCTGTTCATTCCTGCCCTTATAATTGCTATTGATAGTTTGCCATTCCCAAAAGCTGAGCTTGACTCTTCTTTCATTTGCTCTTCATACAGAGAATGGATGCCTTTCCCAACTGAGCCCTGCAGTGAAGATCATAGCATGTAAAAATCTGGAAATGATAAATGAGTTGAAGTAGCAGGAAAGCCCTACAGATGTAACATAGCTGTTCAGATCCGTCTCCATTGGCTGTTAAACTAAAAGGCGAGGAACGCTGACAGCTATTTTTATGTTCGGAATGAATGAATGCTGCAAATCACGGGTGCTTCAGAATTAGATTTGCTTTTGCTATTGCCAAAAATAAAAATTAAAATTAAAATTTATAGCAATCGTAATCTTAGCCTGCTTCCCAGAAATCTGGAGTCTACTTAATAGAAGTCAGCTAATATTTGTAATGGGAAAAAGAGGAATTGTGTGGCTATGTGCATAGATGCACATATCTGGAATTCATTACAACCTTCAAAGTAGGTTGATGTGTGAGTATGTGTGATGTATCAGTAAGACCCGCAAATTCAGGGATCGCACAATCTACTTGTCCAGAGTTAACTTAGTCACAGATTAGCCATAGGTCCTGGTTGCTGATGACACAACAAACCATAATCTATCGAATACAAGTCATTAACTTAAAATATGGTTACCTAACTTGTCATTATGCATATCACGCAAAATGCTGACAGGACATCGGTGGTCTCACATTGCAATGAACAAGTGCATTCATTTAATTTTACAACTACTAAGATTGTTGGCTGAGCAGTTACAAAGACAGCCAGGGAAATGATTGATACCTGGGAAATGGGGCCCTTGTCAGTCAATAGGAGTGCCGATTTACCACCAACTTATCAGGTATTTAGGAGCTGAGGATTTGGTAGTACAATGAAACAACAGCCAATCCCTGGCCATCAATATACCAATCAACCAATAGGAAGGCACCAAATGAATGGAATAGAATGTAATGTAATGGAATGGAATGGAATAGAATAGAATAGCATTGGCATCCTTCATTGGATAGGATAGGAGCCTGGATAGGATAGGATAGCCTAGGATAAGATAGGATAGGAAAGGATAGGAGCCTGGATAGGATAGCATAGGATAGGCTGGGTAGGGTAGGGTAGGGTAGAATAGAGTAGAGTAGAGTAGAGTACAGTAGAATAGAATAGAATAGAATAGAATAGAATTCTTTATTGAGCAAGTGTGATTGGACACTCAAGGAATTTATCTTTAGTGCATATGCTCTCATATACTATTTGTCAAGAATCATGGGGTACAACACTTAATGATTGTCATAGCAATCAGGAAACAGTATTAATGGTAAATCATAAGTATGCAAGCAACAAGTTACAGTCATACAGTCCTAGGTGGGAGATGATGGGTGATAGGAATGATGAGAAAAAACTAGTAGTAATAGTAGTGCAGCCTTAGTGAATAGTTTGACAGTAGTGAGAGAATCATTTGTTTAGCAGAGTGATGGTGTTAGGGGAAAAACAGTTCTTGTGTCTAGTTTTCTTGGTGTGCAGAGCTCTGTATTGACAATTTGAAGGCAGAAGTTGAAACAATTTATGATCAGGATACAGGGGGGTCAGTAAATATTTTCACAGTCCTCAATGGAAGGCAGGTTGGCAGTAAGTGGACGAAATATCATTTAGTTCCTTTCTCTGTATAGTAATTTTATTAAAAGTTATATTGAAAAAGATACCAATAAATACAAACCATATAAAAATAAAAATAGAAAGTGCAGATTTTTAAAAAACAACAACAACAACAGAAAAGTAACACACTATGTATCTGATAAAATTTGTTCCTCTTTCATAACATCTATGAAACGCAAACACAGAGACAGATACTGTTCAGGTTAATTGTTAGATCCTTTGGCCCATGAATTAATAACCATCATGCCCAAATTGTATGAATGTTATATATGCATGTTGATTGTTTAGTCAGTGTGGGTTTTAATCTGGATGTTCTATACTGCTCAAAAAAATAAAGGGAACACTCAAATAACACATCCTAGATCTGAATGAATGAAACATTTTCATTGAATATTTCATTTGCACAACTATTCCATTTGCACAACAGCATGTGAAATTGATTGTCAATCAGTGTTGCTTCCTAAGTGGACAGTTTGATGTCACAGAAGTTTGATTTACTTGGAGTTATATTCTGTTGTTTAAGTGTTCCCTTTATTTTTTTGAGCAGTGTAGTTAAATAGTATATTTGACTTCTTTTTAATTGTTCTTGTTTTTTAATATTGTTGTAAGCAGCCCTGAATCCTTCGGGATTGGGCGACATGGAAGTCGAATTTAATTAATTAATTAATTAATTAATTAATTAATTAATTAATTAATAAACCTATCCTTCTGTAACTTCCATGTCAAAATACTTTTGCTTTATTCTCTACTAATCAATAAGGAATAAATATGGAGTACAGAATTAATCAATATGGATGGAAATTTACCAAGGAGAGATCCAGTGTGCCATATACACTGGGATTTACACAATGATGGGCTACCAGAATTTTTACTACCACACTGTGGATGTGGCTTATTTATTTATTTATTTATTTATTGATTGATTGATTGATTGATTGATTGATTGATTTGATTTGTATGCCACCCCTCTCCGTGGACTCGGGTCGGCTAACAACAGTGATAAAAACAGCATGTAACAATCCAATACTTAAAACAACTAAAAACCCTTATTTATAAAACCAAAAATACATACAAACATACCAAGCATAAATTGTAGAGGCCTGGGGGAAAGAATATCTCAGTTCCCCCATGCCTGATGGCAGAGAAGGGTTTTAAGGAGCTTATGAAAGGTGAGGAGGGTGGGGGCAATTCCAATCTCTGGGGGGAGTTGGTTCCAGAGGGCTGGGGCCGCCACAGAGAAGGCTCTTCCCCTGGGGCCCACCAGACAACATTGTTTAGTCGACGGGACCCGGAGAAGGCCAACTCTGTGGGACCTAACTGGTCGCTGGGATTCGTGCGGCAGAAGGCGGTCCTGGAGATAATCTGGTCCGGTGCCATGAAGGGCTTTATAGGTCATAACCAACAGTTTGAATTGTGACCGGAAACTGATCGGCAACCAATGCAGACTGCGGAGTGTTGGTGTAACATGGGCATATCTAGAGAAGCCCATGATTGCTCTCGCAGCTGCATTCTGCATGATCTGAAGTTTCTGAACACTCTTCAAAGGTAGCCCCATGTAGAGAGCGTTACAGTAGTCGAGCCTCGAGGTGATGAGGGCATGAGTGACTGTGGGCAGTGAGTCCCGGTGCAGATAGGTCCGCAGCTGGTGCACCAGGCGAACCTGGGCAAAGCGTTTTGTTTCAACATCTTTCAGTGCAAATTGGGTGCTCTGGGGTGGAGCTCCAAATTTTGCTATCGGAACTGCATTCCTCACCATTCCCATAGGAGCCCATCACTGGATTTACATGAACTGCAATGCAGCACATCGGAAAACCCCTAAAATAAGTCATTGGATGATTTTCCAACCAGATTCATGAGTAAGGAATTGGATGATTTTGGCTGCTTTTGTCGTTGAGGTGGGAACTACTCCAGCCATACCATTTTCCATTTAAAGGCAAATTCTGGGGATGGAACATTGTCAGGCAGGGGGTGTGGTAGTAGCAACCAGCATGTTCTCAGGGCTGGAAGATCCTATCACCTTCTGGATGTCAGTTTGCAATCACTAAAGGACCCATTGTGACTTGAGGGATGAAAAGTCAGCTTTTGCCCCCAAGGCTGCAATCTTGAAAGGCATTTGGCCAGGTCCATCTGCTTGTCTTCCGTTCCAATTTAGCTGCCTTCCCGATTGTATCTTGAATGGCTTGACATGTTAATCTTAATAGCAAGAAGGGATTTGGAAATTGCTCAGTGAAGGTTGTTTGGTTAGGAAAATAATTTGTTCCCATTACTGCTCCTTTCCTCAAACCTGGTGCCAGGGTTTGGGTTCTGAGTGACCTCATTACTGATTTGAACATAAGAACATAAGAAGAGCCATGCTGAATCAGGCCAAAGCCCAACGAGTTCAGCATTCTGTGAGCTGCCCTGAGTTATATTATATTATTATATTATATTATATTATTATATTATATTATATTATATTATATTATATTATATTATATTATATTATATTATATTATATTATATTATATTATATTATATTATATTATATTATATTACATTACATTACATTACATTACATTACATTACATAATAATAATAATAATAATAATAATAATAATAATAATAATAATGTCAGTACAACACAGCAAACGAGATCACTATGCTGGATTTCATATTTCATCACCAGTCGGGCGCTTCCCAAGCACCTAGGACTGCGTGATGTGGCGGCGAATTATGTTTGCCGATCCCAGTAAAGCAGCCTTTTGCAATTGACAGATGGAGATTTTGTCAATTCCAATGGTTTTCAAATGTCCGCTGAGATCCTTTGGTACTGCGCCCAGTGTGCCTAGTACCACTGGGACCACTTTCAATGGCTTATGCCAGAGTCGTTGCAGCTCGATTTTTAGATCTTCGTATTTCACTAATTTCTCTAGCTGCTTCTCCTCAATTCTGCTGTCTCCTGGGATTGCGATGTATTATTATTATTATTATTATTATTATTATTATTATTATTATTATTATTATTATGTGTTACACAGTGGCCCACCAATTGTACATGGGGATCTTGAGTAGAAAAAGAAGGCAAAACCCTCCCTTTCCCTTGACCTCCAACAAATGGTACTCAGGGGAATCCTGCCTGCCTCAACTAACATAGAGGCGGCACATGGGCATCCCTTTTAATAACCACCGATACACTTGGCATCCATGAATCTGTCTAATCCTGCCTTGAAATTACCAAGGCTGACAGCTGTCACAACCTCATCTGGAAGTGAATTCCATAAACCAACGACCCTCTGGGTGAAGAAATATTTCCCTTGATTTGTCCTCGCTTTCTTACCTATAGTTTTAGGGAGGGCCCCCTCGTCCTAGTATTGTGTGATAGAGAAAAGAATTCTTCTCTATCCACCTTTTTTATCCCATGCATGATTTTATACACTTCGATCAAGTCACCCCTTAAATGCTGTCTTTCAAGGCTGAAGAGACCAAGGTGTTGAAACCTGGTTTCATAAGGGAGGCGCTTCCTCATGCACCCTGTGTGCATGCGCAATGCTAAAAAACCAGTTATTTTCGCATGTGCACAATTAGCCATACCAGCAGGAGCCCACCACTGATTACCTCGCTGCAAGTTTGCTTCCTTCCATGCCATGGGTTTGCGTGCATATTGCAAAAAACAAGATGGCGCCATGAAGAAAAAAACAAGATGGCGCCACCTAGGGCACCGCTGAGAAAGACTGTTCAGGGGCGTGGCCAGCCGGCCATTGCTGTTAGTTCAGTGAGCGGGAGCAAATTCTTGCTACCGGTTCTATAGAACTGGTCCAAACCAGCCGGAATCCACCTTTGCCTACTTCCTGTCCCAAGGGCAGCCAGAAGTAGCCACCAGCTGACCCTATAAAAGAATATCCTGATATTGGGGGGAAAAAGTGGTTGAGAATTGGAATTGTTTTATTATGTCCTGAAATAGCCAAATGGATATGTCAGGATTATTAGACCTACATCTCTGGATGTTACTAAGTAAGTAAGTAAGTAAGTAAGTAAGTAAGTAAGTAAGTAAGTAAGTAAGTAAGTAAGTAAGTAAGTAAGTAAGTAAGTAAGTACGTAAGTACCTAAGTAAGTAAGTAAGTAAGTAAGTAAGTAAGTAAGTAAGTAAGTAAGTAAGTAAGTAAGTTAGTTAGTTTAACTATCAATCTATCAATCTATCAATCTATCAATCTATCAATCTATCAATCTATCAATCTATCAATCTATCAGCCTATCAGCCTATCAGCCTATCAGCCTATCAGCCTATCAGCCTATCAGCCTATCAGCCTGTCAGCCTGTCAGCCTGTCAGCCTATCAGCCTATCAATCTATCTATCTATCTATCTATCTATCTATCTATCTATCTATCTATCTATCTATCTATCCATCCATCTATCTATTATCCATCAATCTATCAATCTATCAATCTACCAATCTACCAATCTACCAATCTACCCATCTACCAATCTACCAATCTACCAATCTACCAATCTACCAATTTATCAATCTATCAATCTATCAATCTATCAATCTATCTATCTATCCATCCATCTATCTATTATCCATCAATCTATCAATCTATCAATCTACCAATCTACCAATCTACCAATCTACCAATCTACCAATCTACCAATCTACCAATCTACCAATCTACCAATCTACCAATCTACCAATCTACCAATCTACCAATCTATCTATCTATCTATCTATCTATCTATCTATCTATCTATCTATCTATCTATCCATCCATCTATCTATTATCCATCAATCTATCAATCTATCAATCTACCAATCTACCAATCTACCAATCTACCAATCTACCAATCTACCAATCTACCAATCTACCAATCTACCAATCTACCAATCTACCAATCTACCAATCTACCAATCTACCAATCTACCAATTTATCAATCTATCAATCTATCAATCTATCTACCTATCTATCCATCTATCTATTATATATATATATATATACTGTATATATATATATATCCATCCATCCATTATCTATCTATCTATCTATCTATCTATCTATCTATCTATCTATCTATCTATCTATCTATCTATCTATCTATCTATCTATCTATCTATCTGTCAGAAATCCAAGTTTAAAAACTAAACCAATTCAAAACCTAAAACCCATTAGGCATACTAAGATTCAGTTTAAGTAATCCTAAAAACCCACGTTTTAAAAACCATTCAGTCACATTCACGATGTGATCAAGTTGCTATGTGATGTCTAAGAGATGGCCCTTGCAAGTTGAATTTTTTCCCCATAATTAGAAAGGTTTACTGTCACTGGATAATTATCAGATCCTAACTTTTGCTATTCTTCATGAAAAAACAAACAAACCTTGGGCTATCACGGCCCAGCAGTTCCATAGCTTTATTAGAAAGCACCGAAGTAAAAAAAAGATTGTGCTTTCTTCTGAAGTCAGTGACAAAGTTTCCCTCTGAGTTCAAGGCAGCCAAAATTACATCTGTCAGGTTGATTGGAGTCATTTGAAAGGGGGGACTTAATCAGGGATGCCCTGGGCCTTTTTTTCACATGACCGTTTGGCTCAAAACAAATAACCTTTCAATTCACCTTCAACCTTTCCTTGTTATTGTTGCTGTTTTACTTCATACCATCAATGTGTCCGGAGCTTTGCAAGGGTAAATAAACCAACATCTTTGCATCTAAGGGGAAGGAAGGCTCAACAACGAAGGGTGGGAAAGTGGGTGCTGTTGTTTTTAAATGTCAGTTTATTTATTTGCAGTTGAGGGAGGGTGGAATGCTTCTTATCGAAGCATTGGTCCATGGGCACTCTCTGCTTACTGGGAGATGGGTCACATTTCAATCTGCTTACTGGTATGAAGAAGAGTTCCACCTTTAGGTAAATAAAACCAGACAAGAGGTAGAAATTGTTGGGTATTTTGATTATTATTAATATTATTTGTATTAGCAGAGTTCAGCTGGCTTAATTTGCAGCGGAGTTAGCATGGCAAGAAATAACACATGGTTCAGAATCCCATTTGTTAGCAATGAATGACCACTCCTTCATAAAGATGAAAAAATACAATCTTTACTTACAATTATGTTGATTCATGCAATTGATAGATTGCAGGCAGATAAGTTTATATTCCAGTCCATATTAATAACTTCTGGATGGTCCCATGTGTGAGGATGGCTTTGGATTTCATCTCACGCATGTGTCCTCAGCCGAGGACAATGGAGCACACACAGAAGAAGAAGGTAGAAGAGGTAGAAGAAAAAGAAGAGAAGGAAGAGGGGAGCATCTACTCTGCAGAGGTTTATATAGCCTGCAGGGTACCTGCCCCTTTTGGTCATCAAAAGGTGACACACTGGTCAGTTAATTGTGACCTGACCATAGAGATGTGTTTACAAGACAGTGCAAGCATGTAGTAGAGTAGTTAAATCCAACAGAAATACCGCCTTAGTTCACAAGCAGCAATAGCAGAGGCATGTAGACAGTGAAGGGCTACCAAAATTTTTACTACCACATTGTGGGCGTGGCTTATTTTATAGGCGTGGCTTGCCGGCCATGTGATCAGGTGGGAGTGGCTCAGGGAAGGGCTACCAAAATGTTTACTACCACACTGTGGGCGTGGCTTATGCAGGACGCCCTGCATTTTCTTTCAACATCTTTCAGTGCAAATTGGGTGCTCTGGGGTGGAGTTCCATTTTCGTTATCCCACTGTGTGTGTCCCCTGTCGTCCGGACAGCAGCCCACCCCTGCACATAGACTTATATAATTTAAGTTTAAGTTTAATTGGATTGTATGCCGCCCCTCTCCGAGGACTCGGAGTGCTTTTACAGCAGACCTGGGCAAAAGGCGGTCTTCCCGCTGTCTGTGACCGGTCCACGGAGGTCAGGGTCCGCTCCAGTGGAATGATGAAAGAGCTCACCGCGTCTGCCGGGACTCCTCCGGTTCCTGCTTTCCTGATAAATCATGAGGAAAGAAGGAACCGGAGGACTCCCGGCAGACGCTGTGAGCTCTTTCATCCTCGCACTGGAACGGACCCCGACCTCCTACCGCAAACACTCCAGCACAGTGAATGTGGGGCACCATGTTGCTGTAAAGCAAAAAATTAGGGGTCTGTAGAGTGGGTTTGGGTGTTTAGGTCAGGCCAGGGTCTGGGTCTTTAGAGTATATTGTACAGTATTGGGTAGAACTGTGTTAATTATATTAGTCCAGCCCTCTAAAACTATCCCAATTTCTCATGCAGCCCCATGGCAAAATTAATTGCCCACCCCTGTTTTACAGCTTCTCTAAGTGGTTTACAGAGTTCGCATCTTGCCCCCAACAGTCTGGGTCCTCATTTTACCCACTTTGGAAGAATGGAAGGATGGGTCAACAGCCTGATAAAATTCGAACTGCCAAATTGCAGGCAGCCAGCAGTCAGCAGAAGTAGCTGAAATCAGGAGTAAATGCCAGGTTTCCTGCAAAACCATCATAAATCCTTGTTATGGGACTGTAGGGCGAGGCAAATAGCCATAAATACAGACCAGTTAGATTAGATTAGATTAGATTTATTGGATTTATATGCCGCCCCTCTCCGCAAACTCGGGGCGGCTCACAACAAGGTAAAAACAATACATAATAACAAATCCAATACCCACCAATCCAATTACAATGTTAAGCTAAAAAATTCATAAAAAACAACCCCGGAATATTAAAAAACAAGCACCCAATCAATCTAACACCAGAACAACATGGGCAAGGAGGAGATGTTTCAGTTCCCCCATGCCTGACGGCAGAGGTGGGTTTTAAGGAGTTTGCAAAAGGCAAGGAGGGTGGGGGCAATCCTAATCTCAGGGGGGAGCTGGTTCCAGAGGGTCGGAGCCGCCACAGAGAAGGCTCTTCCCCTGGGTCCCACCAGATGACATTGTTTAGTCAATGGGACCCGGAGAAGGCCAACTCTGTGGGACCGAACCGGTCGCTGGGATTCATGCGGCAGAAGGCGGTCCCGGAGATATTCTGGTCCGGTGCCATGAAGGACTTTATAGGTCATAACCAACACTTTGAATTGTGACCAGAAACTGATCGGCAACCAATGCAGACTGCGGAGTGTTGGAGTGATATGGGCATACTCAGAGAAGCCCATAATTGCTCTCACAGCTGCATTCTGCACGATCTGAAGTTTCCAAACACTTTTCAAAGGTAGCCCCATGTAGGGAGCGTTACAGTAGTCGAGCCTCGAGGTGCTGAGTGCCCTCCTCCTCCTCCTCCTCCTCCTCCTCCTCCTCCTCCTCCTCCTCCTCCTCCTCCTCCCTTCCACTTTTCACAGCCTCAGAGTCCTCTTCAGAAATCTCAAGACTATACTGCTTCTGTTTTTGTTTTATAGACTGTAAAGTGGATAAGGCTAATTTCTACTAAATTGAGGGGAACTAGATTTGAACCTGCTTCTTTTTTTTTGTTACATGTCATTTCACCGGACTTACTGTTTGGGCTGGTTTCAAAATGTCATCATTATGAGGTAGTTTTTTTCCAAGTCTAGGAAGTGGGGGTTTGCAACTGTCTAGCTTCCAGATTTGAAAACAAAACGTTATTAGTATATGCAGCTCAGGATTGAACTGTTGGGTCCCTGGTGATTCTCTGAGCTTGGGTACTTTCCTACAGATGTTTCATTACCAGGTGATGTTGTATCATCTGGATATGGAAGTTTGTTGGGAAAGGCAAATGATGTTCTCATTTTTAGCCCTTTACTTCAAGCCTGAGAACAACTTTCGCAAACTTCTTAAAATTCACTCTGCCGTCAGGCATGGGAGAATTGAGACATTTCCCCCTGGCTTATATAGTTTTCATGTATGGTATGCTTGCGTTGAATGGTTTTAAATTAATGGGTTTTTAGATACTTTTTAAATATTAGATTTGTTTATTATATACTGTTTTGTTATTGTTGTGAGCCGCCCCGAGTCTATGGAGAGGGGCGGCATACAAACCTAATAAATGAATGAATGAATGAATGAACGAACTAACTAACTAACTAACTAACTAACTAACTAACTAACTAACTAACTAACTAACTAACTAACTAAGTCAAATGACAACTTATTATTTGGCATCTAAAGATGAGGAGTCCTTGGTACTCTCTGAACTTGATTGTTTTCTTGAAGACATTTTATTACCCAAACTCAATAACACCATCAGTGCTATTAGGAAGAGTTTTATTTATTTATTTATTTATTTTATTCATTTGTCCAATACACAAATACATAGGAAGAAAAATAGACATATGATAATATAAAAGAGGGTGAAAGTGAACTTAGAGGAGAGGATATATGAAAGGAAGAGAATATATAGGATAGTTGGAAGAAAGGAAAGACAATTGGACAGGGGACGAAAGGCACTCCAGTGCACTTATGTACGCCCCTTACTGAACTCTTAGGAACCTGGAGAGGTCAATCGTGGAGACGCTAAGGGAGAAGTGTTGGGGGTTAGGGGTTGACACAATTGAGTCCGGTAATGAGTTCCATGATTCGATAACTCAGTTGTTGAAATCATATTTTTTACAGTCAAGTTTGGAGCGGTTCGTATTAAGTTTGAATCTGTTGCGTGCTCTTGTGTTATTGAGGTTGAAGCTGAAGTAGTCATTGACCGGTAGGACATTGCAGCATATGATCTTGTGGGCAATACTTAAATTGTGTTTTAGGCGCCGTAGTTCTAGGCTTTCTAGGCCCAGGATTGTGAGTCTATTTTCATAGGATATTCTGTTTCGAGTGGAGGAGTGAAGGGCTCTTCTGGTGAAATATCTTTGGACATTTTCAAGGGTGTTGATGTCTGAGATGTGGTATGGGTTCCAGACAGATGAGCAGTAGTCTAGGATGGGTCTGGCAAAAGTTTGCTCTCAGTTTATATTCTGTCAGTATTGCCCTCTCAGTATTGGTGGGAATGGTCTTGGAGCTTCTTTGGTTGGGCTATTTACTATTACCTTCTTTAGCAGTTCCTTGATTGGGGTATTATTTAGTTACTAATTATCAGTCTGATGTTAATGAAATCGAATTTGACACCCTTGTTCTAAACTCTACTCTTAAGCTCTTCTTCCTTTCCTTTATAATTCCCAAGCCTGCAATCTGCAAGGAGAACCTTTTCTTTTGCAAACGAGTCTTTGAATTTTCTTTTTTTCTTTAAAAAGAGCATTTTCTCCCTTCTGGCTGCCAGATTCACATGGATTGTGAACAGCTGATGTTGAACATTGTATGGCTGTAATTAAGTAGCAGCTTTTTTTCCCAAGCTTTTCAAAGAGACGATCCTTTGGTTTATATGAAGTCAGAGGGCGTAACTCTGAAATCAGATGTGGCCAGCAGATGGTGCGGTGAATATTATCAGCATATATATACATATATATATATATAGACACTGATAAATGCAAGGAAAATATGAATAATGTAACAGGGGCTGGGGGGAAAAGAAGACCATGAGCAGTGACTCTACAGGTTTTTTTAAAGGTTTCTCACGTGAGAAAATTCCATCCATATGGAATTTAAATAAATTTAAATTTAAATAAATAAATATTTGATTTGATTGATTGATTGATTGGACTTTTATGCCACCCCTCTCTGAGAACTCGGGGCGGCTTACAACATATAATAAAACAATATGAAACATCTTAATCCAATTAATTAATTAAAATTTTAAAAACCCCAAAACCATAAAAACAGCCATTTCATTCAATCAACTTTCCCTCAATACATTCATTGGCCAGAGGTTGAGGATCTAATGGCCCCAAGCCTGGCAACATAAATGAGTCTTAAGACTCTTATGGAAGGCAAGGTGGGTGGGGGCAGTACGAATTTCTACTGATTCCAGATGGTCGGGGCTGCCACAAAGAAGGCTCTTCCCCTAGGCCCTGCCAAGCGACATTGCCTAGATGATGGGACCTGGAGAAGACCGAGTCTGTGGGACATAACCGGTTGCTGGGATTCATGCGGCAGCAGGCAGTCCTGCATGTATTATTTTTAAAGTCACGATTCCCAACCAAGGGATTGGAGAAGTAAGTTTCATTGTATTGAAGGACCTTAGCTTTCCAAGACATCTGCCCAAATTAGATTGGAGTTAAAGGTAGTCCTTGATCACCAGCAGTGATTGCCACTTAAACAACTATGGCAAGAATGGTAATAAAATGGGACAAAATTCGTTTAACAACTGTCTCGCTTAGCCACAGAAATTTATTATTATTTATTACTTATTTATTAATTGGATTTCTATGCTGCCCCTCTCCGAGGACTCAGGGTGGCTCACAACATACAATATACCGTATGCAAAATCTTACATCCAATTAATTAATTAAAAATCTAAAGAAAACCCCAAAAGCCTAAAAAAACAATCATTCATTGTGTATCAATTCCCTTTATCCGAGTTTATTACTGACTTTTAACTCCTCTTCCTTCTTCCGCTTATCTTCCTTAACCCTTAATCTGTCTTCTAGCCATTGATACCAATCTTTCCATACTATATAGCAGTGATGGTGAACCTACGGGAACCTACGGGACCGTCTTCTGCCTTGTGTATCCCAATGGCTGGTCAGGTCTCACAGAGTTGGCCTTCTCCAGATCCCGTCGGCCAGACAGTGTCGTTCAGTGGGGCCTAGGGGAAGAGCCTTCTCTGTGGTGGCCCCAGCCCTCTGGAATGAAGTCCATCCAGAGATACGTACTGCCCCCTCCCTCCTGGTCTTTCGTAAAGCTTTGAAGACCTACTTCTGCCGGTGGGCATGGGGACCTTGAATTATGAGATTGTCCCCTGCTGATATGAATGATTCTTTTTCCCAGGATTTTTAAAAAAAATTTTCTCCACACCAATCGCATATGCAATATACAATACAATACAATAATTAAATTTTTGAATAGGATATTCATAATCCACCCAGTGCTATCTCCTGTACTTTTAACATCTGGATATATAAATAAGTATTCAAATTTCTTATATGCATTTAAAAAGCTATTAACTAATACAGTTTCTTTTAGTTGCGCCTTTTTTTATTACATCTGATCATTTAGGCCGTCATGCTTCAATCTCCTCAATATATCCTTAATATTGATATCAATCAAATATGAATGATTAAATTGGATGAATGTGGATGATTGCGTAAGGGGTTTTAGATTTTTACTGGCGTTGTATATGTCTTTTAAAATAATTAGATTTCTCATGCACATTATGTTTATTTACAATGTTGGACGCCCCCCTGAGTCTCTTTGAGAAGGGTGGCATAGAAATCAATTAATCAATCAATCAAACAAACAAACAAACAAACAAACCAATCAATCAATCAATCAATCAATCAATCTTTTTTTGCTCAGGTGCCAAAAGGTCGCTTGCATGTGCTCACACCCATAATGCAATGCCCCCCCTCACACATACTCCACCACGCATGTGTGTAGGCCTCACTGAAGCTTCTGGAATTCCCATAGGCCCATTGGGCTGTTTTTCATCCTCCTGAGGCTCTGGACGCTTTCCTGAAACCTGGGGAGGCTGAAAATGACCTCTCCAACCCCCCCGGAAAGTCAAAAATCAGCTGACCAGGGTACATATGTGTGCCGAAGCTGACATAGGGCAATGCCTCACATGGCCTCAGATATGTCTCCACGTGCCACCTGTGGCATTCATGTCATGGCATAGGTCCGCCATCACAGCCATATAATACTCTGATTCTTCTTTACCTTGTAATTCTTTTGTGAGTCTACCCATCTCTACACACTCTAAAACTTTCCTAATCACATTTTCCGCTGATGGTATATGATTATTCTTCCAGTTTTGTGCATAGATTATTCTCACTGCCATTATAATAACTTATATAAGTTATATTAACTTAATAACACCAGCGATTTACTTAATAAATGTGGCAAGAACCGTCATAAAAGGGGATTAGCAACAGAAATTTTGGGCTTAATTCATGCGTTGAGGACTACCTGTACTAATCTAATAGCTAGATCAGAGACAAGTATTGCATAATGTTAAACAGATTATTATTATTATGTCAGTACAACACAGCAAACGAGATCACTATGCTGGATTTCGTATTTCATCAGCAGTTGGGCGCTTCCCAAGCACCTAGGACTGCGTGATGTAGCAGCGAATTATGTTTGCAGATCCCAGTAAAGCGGCTTTTTGCAATTGACAGATGGAAATTTTGTCAATTCCAATGGTTTTCAAATGGCCGCTGAGATCCTTTGACTTTGCGCCCAGCGTGCCAAGTACCACTGGGACCACTTTCACTGGCTTATGCCAGAGTCGTTGCAGCTCGATTTTTAGATCTTCGTATTTCACTAATTTCTCTAGCTGCTTCTCCTCAATTCTGCTGTCTCCTGGGATTGCTGTTATCTGCTGATTATTATTATTATTATTATTATTATTATTATTATTATTATTATTATTAATTAAATTTGTATGCCACCCCTCTCCGTAGACTTGGGGTGGCTCACAACAATAGTGGCAAAACAATATGTAATACAAATCTAATAATTTAAACTAAAAACCCATAATTTAAAAACATGCACACAACACACCATACATAAACAATATAGGCCTTCAGTTTCCCCATGCCTGATGGCAGAGGTGGGTTTTAAGGAGTTTAGGAAAGGCAAGGAGGGTGGGGGCAATTCTAATCTCAGGGGGGAGCTGGTTCCAGAGGGTCGGGGCCACCACAGAGAAGGCTCTTCCCCTGGGACCCGCCAGATGACATTGTTTAGTCGACGGGACCCAGAGAAGGCCAACTCTGTGGGACCTAATCGGCTTTTATGAATCTGACTTAATTATGAATCTGACTTAAAGAGGACAAAAGATGAAGCAGACTTGGTTTGACCTGATTAATATCCATGGTTGCAAATAATTCCAAATGCAATGAATTACAGTAATTCAGCATATTTAGTTATTATTAAATTTATTTGCCTTCCATCTCATTTCGAAGCTGCTCAGGGTGGCTTGTAGCACAAAAGCATTAAAATAATTAGAGATAAATATTCCTAACACAATAAAATGAAAGTACCATCAAAGCATATACAGTGGTACCTCTACCTAAGAACGCCTGTGCTTATGAACTTTTCTAGATAAGAATCGGGTGTTCAAGATTTTTTTGCCTCTTCTCAAGAACCATTTTTCACTTACAAACCCGAGCCTCCGAAACTGTAACCGGAAAAGGCAGGGAGAAGCCTCGGAGGGGCCTCTCTAGGAATCTCCTGGGAGGAAACAGGGCCGGAAAAGGCAAGGAGAAGCCTATGTGGGGCCTCTCTAGGAATCTCCTGGGAGGAAACAGGACTGGAAAAGGCAGGGAGAAGCCTCTGTGGAGCCTCTCTAGGAATCTCCTGGGAGGAAACAGGGCCTCCACCCTCCCTATGGTTTCCCCCAGTCACACACATTATTTGCGTTTACATTGATTCCTATGGGAAAAATTGCTTCTTACAAACTTTTCTACTTAAGAACCTGGTCACGGAACAAATTAAGTTCGTAAACTGAGGTACCACTGTATTGCCAGAGTGGGAAAAACTGTCCCACTCAGTATGCTTTAAAAAATCCATTAGCTTAAGTTTCTTTATCTTTAAAACTGGGCTTGGATCAAATTGCCTTTCAAAGTGGGGAAAACTTCAAAAGAATGTCCCTGGGGAGGCAGGACGTATCATCCAAACTCAAGTGTCTCTGGCATGCAGTGCAACAGATGCATTTTAGAACTATTTGTGATGTTGCAAGGATTATATATGATCACATACAGGCAAAGACAGCTGGGCTCCAGTATCCTACTTTTAAATTTTACAACACTTGCTCTTCTGTTTACTTGGAACGCCCATCAATCTTGCGTTTCCAAGCTATTGCATCGGAAAACTTCCATACTGTTATTTGAAGCGCATCAAGTAGGATGCTTGACTGCATAGCTAGAGGCATAACAAGCAGGAAGAGGGAGATTGTGATCCCCTTATATAGAGCGCTGGTGAGACCACATTTGGAATACTGTGTTCAGTTCTGGAGACCTCACCTACAAAAAGATATTGACAAAATTGAACGGGTCCAAAGATGGGCTACAAGAATGGTGGAAGGTCTTAAGCATAAAACGTATCAGGAAAGACTTAATGAACTCAATCTGTATAGTCTGGAGGACAGAAGGAAAAGGGGGGACACGATCGAAACATTTAAATCTGTTAAAGGGTTAAATAAGGTCCAGGAGGGAAGTGTTTTTAATAGGAAAGTGAACACAAGAACAAGGGGACACAATCTGAAGTTAGTTGGGGGAAAGATCAAAAGCAACATGAGAAAATATTATTTCACTGAAAGAGTAGTAGATCCTTGGAACAAACTTCCAGAAGACGTGGTTGGTAAATCCACAGTAACTGAATTTAAACATGCCTGGGATAAACATATATCCATTGTAAGATAAAATACAGGAAATAGTATAAGGGCAGACTAGATGGACCTTGAGGTCTTTTTCTGCCGTCAGTCTTCTATGTTTGTATGTTTCTAATTCAAATTTAAAATTTAGGTCAATTGGGTGGGGGGGAAGAGGATTTGAGTGTAATCTGGATGAAAGAATAATTATTTTGATATTTGAAGCTGACAATGCCAGGCAATTTATCAATACGGTCCCCTTGGGTAGTGAATAAAGCCTGGTTCATATAAAATATTAATTGGTTGGTTTTCTTGGCTGATACAGAATAGAACAGGGTAGGGTAGGGTAGAATAGAATAGAATAGAATAGAATAGAATAGAATAGGAATAGAATAGAATAGAATAGAATAGAATAGAATAGAATAGAATAGAATAGAAGAGTAGAGTAGAGTAGAGTAGAGTAGAATAGAATAGAATAGAATAGAATAGAATACTTTATTGGCCAAGTGTAATTGGGCACACAAGGAATTTGTCTTTGGTGCATATGCTCTCAGTGTACATAAAAGAAAAAATACATTTGCCAAGAATCATGAGGAACAACACTCAATGATTGAGGGTACGAATAAACAATCAGGAAACAATAAATAATAATATGAATTGTGAGGATACAAGCAACAAATTACAGTCATACATTCATAAGTGGGAGGAGATGAGTGATAGGAACAATAAGAAGACTAATACTAATAGTAATGCACCTCAGTGAATAGTTTGACAGTGGTGAGGAAATTATTTGTTTAGCAGAGTGATGGTGTTTGTGGGGAAAACTGTTCTTGTGTCTCGTTGTCTTGGTGTGCAGTGCTCAATGGCATCATTTTGAGAGTTAAGAGTTGAAACTATTTATTAATTGATATGTGTAAGAAGCAAAGAAAGACGTGTTGCAATCTCCCTTAATATTTGAAATTCGTATATCAGAGTGGGATATCCCTCTCGATTTTCACTTTCTGCTGTCGATTCTTTATTCATCCAGAGCAATTGAGATGTTGAACCGTTTGACACAAAGTCAATTAGGGAAGCCACATTTACTTAACAATCATGTTACTAAATTGACAACTGCAGTTATTCACTTAATAATGGTGGCAAGAAAGATTAAAAAATGGGGCAAAACTCACTTAATAACTGTTCTGCCGAGCTTTTGGCACGAGCTCTCAATTAAATGCAAAGGTAGAAAAAGCAGACAAACAAACACACACATGAAAAGGCAAGAACACTGCCTTTATCCAAAGGAAAATAGAAACAAAACACCATTTTGGTAGTCAAAGGGCTCACCTTCAAAGCAAACAGACTTGAATGCAGTGAAAAAACAAGAAACAAACACAAAGCAATTAACAAGTAGTTGTGAAGATGTCACAGCTACCCTTCAAATGTTTTCAAATTCACACGTTTGACTATGGTTCAAGTTCAGAGTTCTGATATCAAAGCACAGAGCGTCCTTGGAGAATCTGGAGATTAAAGCCACTTCCACTGTCACAAAAAGATAAACCTCCGCACTTCTGCAGTCACAATGCTGCCAATTTAACGCCAGCCCCAATTAGTTGAACCACACCCAAACACAGGTGAAACTCCCTTATCTCCTGAAGTATTTCCGCAGCTGCTCCTTCCTAGTCATTGCCCTGCGGCGGCGTACGTCAATGAATGCTTCTTCATCAGAGTCCAGCAAAGATAAGGAGGAGGATGAATTGCTTCCATGGGCTGCTTGCCAAGACCCCTCTGAGGGTCCCATTTCACAGTCACTCTCTGCTTCTGACCAGTAAAACAGACCTCTGACACTGGGAGGATTCACTCGCATCCACCCCCACAGTCCTTGGGGCAGGAGCTGGCCCAGAGCCAGTCACAACAATAACTAAGTCTGTGGAGAGGGCGGCATATAAATCCAATAAATCTAATCTATCTCATTTAGCAACAGAAATTGGCTCAACTGTGGTCCTAAATCAAAAAAATAACTCTAAGGAATTTTATTTTAGAAAGCTATTCTGGATACAAAACAAAAATAACGACCAACCTTTCCTAGTAATCTAAAGTCAATTTAAGTTACCAATAAAAGGAATACTTATAGCTCAGGGTTAAACTTTGGGGTCTTTGGTGCACTTTGAGCTGGGTTTTCCTGCTACTGCTGATGGTGTTACCTAGTTTGGTAATGAAATGTCTGCAAGAAAGCCCCCCAGCTCATAAAGCACTAAGGACATTACAATTGAGGTTATCTTTAGACCAATCTAAGCAATATTGCTCAAGGTATTTCCTGGGCAGATTCTGAATGAAAAAAATCCCAGCCAAATAATTGGGGTGAGGGGTGTCACGCTGTGTATTGCCAGCCCCAGAGACATTCAGAGACATTCAGTAATTAGATAGTCAACACTATGTATGTTAGTTAGCTCCACCCATTATGGTGTAAAATCCTGCCTGTCATACATGCAACATTTCCTTTCTTCTCCGAAGAATCCATCTTCCTTCTTTTGTCTTCAAAGATGTAGCACGCATGGAAATTGCCTCTGAAAGGCATTAGATATATTTTCTTATTTTTCTTAATAAAAGTAACTTCGTTTGAAAGCTGTTTCTCTATTTTAATCCATCGACTCTCAGATTTGATTAATTATGGTCCACGCAGGCTGTAATTTATCTCTAAATCTGTCAAGGGGGAAAATATAGTAATAGTCTTTGCCTCCTGGATCAAGAAATACTATTAGTGAGTGATCAAACATTTTGAATGCACATGTCCATATGGCTTTCTCATCTTGGGGGAAATAGTTTTTAGACCAAAGACCCCATGAAGAAATATACTTTTAGCTTCCTCTTAAGCCATTCCCATCATACAATTTCCATTGGCCTGGGAAAACTCAATAGCATTGTAATGCAACTCTAATCTGAATCAAATCCTAATGTTCACACAAGCACCCATATTGAAATGCTTCTTAAATAATTGCTAGCAGAGATACATGTTTCCTGACAGAAAGTAAACATTATAAATAAAAGAGACTTCCCTTTTGAAACCATATAATGTATTTTGACTTTCATCTTGATTTGTCAAACTAGCGACTCAAGCTGGTCGGTGGAACTTCATCCACAGATTTCACTGGGATTTCTAAATGTTCAAGATGAATTGATTCTTGTTCGTTTGCTAACATGTTGTCCTTAGTCTTCTTGGCGGGGGAAAAAGAGCAGGAATAAAGTACTTTAAAACTACTGTAGGTATGTTCTGTTGCAACTTTCATTGAGATGCGCACGGCAATTGATTTGCAAGAGTTTTATAGCTCCATGAAAACAAGGCTGGGACTTTAAAACTGATGTTTAAACATAGGATTAACCCAGTGATGGGCTGCTACGGCTACAGTCAGGTATGCAGAAATGGTACAAAAAAATTGGTCAGGTACGCAGAACCGGTAGAAAATTTTTGAATATTTTTTAGTAAATTTTTTAAAGTTAAAGTTAATCTTACTTATCAATGAGTACACTGCCAACTGAATACTGGGGATTATTTTGGAGTAACTATGCCTCAGGTTCAGCTAGCAGGTCTTGTTTCATTCATTATATTACTTATTGCAAGATACTCTTACTACCCCTTTGCTTGTTAGGTCTTGCTTGCAAAACTCAAACTCAACCCAGACAAGACGGAGTGGCTGTGGGTCTTGCCTCCCAAGGACAATTCCATCTGTCTGTCCATTATCCTGGAGGGAGAATCATTGACCCCCTCAGAGAGGGTTCACAACTTGGGCGTCCTCGTCGATCCACAGCTCACATTAGAGAAACATCTTTCAGCTGTGGCGAGGGGGGCGTTCACCCAACTTTGCCTGGTGCACCAGTTGCGACCCTTTTTGGACCGGGAGTCACTGCTCACAGTCACTCATGCCCTCATCACCTCGAGGCTCGACTACTGTAACGCTCTCTACATGGGGCTACCTTTGAAAAGTGTTCGGAAGCTTCAGATCGTGCAGAATGCAGCTGCGAGAGCAATCATGGGCTTTCCCAAATATGTCAATGTTACACCAACACTCTGCAGTCTGCATTGGTTGCCGATCAGTTTCCGGTCACAATTCAAAGTGTTGGTTATGACCTATAAACCCCTTCATGGCACCGGACCAGATTATCTCAGGGACCGCCTTCTGCTGCACGAATCCCAGCGACCAGTTAGGTCCCACAGAGTGGGTTTTCTCCGGGTCCCGTCAATTAAACAATGTCGCTTGGTGGGACCCAGGGGAAGAGCCTTCTCTGTGGCGGCCCCACCCCTCTTGAACCAACTCCCCCCAGAAATTAGAATTGCCCCCACCCTCCTTGCCTTTCGTAAGCTACTTAAAACCTACCTGTTCCGCCAGGCATGGGAGAATTGAGATACTCTTTCCCCCTAGGCCTTTACAATTTTATGCATGCTATGTCTGTATGTATGTTTGGTTTTTATATTAATGGGTTTTTAATCGTTTTTAGTATTGGATTATTATTGTACGCTGTCTTATTATTGCTGTTCGCCGCCCCGAATCTCTGGAGAGGGGCGGCATACAAATCCAATAAATGGATAGATAGATAGATAGATAGATAGATAGATAGATAGATAGATAGATAGATAGATGATAGATAAATAATAAATAAATAAAATTTGGGTTAGGTCATGTGTCATGTAGAGTTTACCATTACAGCTTTTGGAGCCTGCCAGATTCCGTTTCAAGTGTTGTAAGAGTTCCTGCTATATATATATAGATAGTCCTATCTTGTTTCTTTTTTTGTGTGTCATTGCTGTTTTAGGACCATCCTAATAATAGTACAAGCAGCATGGCGTTAACATAACCAAGAAAGTTGCTTTGTATACCAAGTTTTATATAGCCAAAGAATGAGTGCAATGTTTTGGAGTCTATTCCAAAAAAATATTTTGGATCGAATTCAAAATTCTCACTCAAGGCACAAATGACCACAGTCAAATGATTATATTCTGGACACGTTATGCAAAAAATGTAGCCTTCTAAAGAAGTCTATAATTTTGTCTTTGGAGAGGGGTGGCATACAAATCTAATAAATTATTATTATTATTATTATTATTATTATTATTATTATTATTATTATTATTATTAATCAATTTGTGATTTATGGTCGGGCGGTAGGAAAAGCAAGTAGGATGCTTGGCTGCATAGCTAGAGGTAATAACAAGCAGGAAGAGGGAGATTGTGATCCCGTTTTATAGAGTGCTGGTGAGACCACATTTGGAATACTGTGTTCAGTTCTGGAGACCTCACCTACAAAAAGATATTGACAAAATTGAATGGGTCCAAAGACAGGCTACAAGAATGGTGGAAGGTCTTAAGCATAAAACCTATCAGGAAAGACTTCATGAACTCATTCTGTATAGTCTGGAGGACAGAAGGAAAAGGGGGGACATGATCGAAACATTTAAATACATTAAAAGTAGTGATGGGCGTACCCAACGGTGTTCGGGTTCGGCAAGTTCGGACGAACTTTAGGCAAAATTCGCCAAACCCGAACCGAACCTGAACTTGAACCCGAACCTGAATGGGGAATCCCACCAAGAGATTCCAGGGGCAGAGCTTTGTCATCACGTATACCGGCATGTTGCTAAGGACGCCAAGGTGATCACTTCCTGGATTCCATGGAATCCAGGAAGTGATCACCTTGGCGTCCTTAGCAACATGCTGGTGACGTCAAGGCTCTGCCCCCAGAATCTCTTCATGGGACGAATTCCCCAGCTCCTTCAAAGGGAGATCTTCAAATAAACATTGTTATTTTTACGAAAAAGGACGCCGCAGCGGCGCTGCAAGCAAAGGGCAGTCCTTTCACGTAAAAATAAACATGTTTATTTTTACGTGAAAGGACCGCCCTTTGCTTGCAGAGCTGCTGTGGCATCCTTTTTCGTAAATTAACAATGTTTATTTTTACATGAAGACCTCCCTTTGAAGGAGCTGGGGAATTCCTCCCACAAAGAGATTCTGGGGCGTAGCTTTGACGTCACCGGCAGGTTGCTAAGGATGCCAAGGTGATCACCTTGGCATCCTTACCAACCTGCCGGTGACATCAAAGCTCCAAACACCGAACACGACCCCGAACTTTGCCCGAAGTTTCAAAAAAAATTGTGTTCGTGTTCAGCATACTGAACACCGCAAAATTCAGTACGGACCCAAATTGTGCGAGTTCGGTTCACCCATCACTAATTAAAGGGTTAAATAAGGCTCAGGAGGGAAGTGTTTTTAATAGGAAAGTGAACACAAGAACAAGGGGACACAATCTGAAGTTAGTTGGGGGAAAGATCAAAAGCAACGTGAGAAAATAGTATTTTACTGAAAGAGTAGTAGATCCTTGGAACAAACTTCCAGCAGACGTAGTTGGTAAATCCACAGTGACTAAATTTAAGCATGCCTGGGATAAACATATATCCATCCTAAGATAAAATACAGAAAATAGTATAAGTGCAGACTAGATGGACCATGAGGTCTTTTTCTGCCGTCAGTCTTCTATGTCTATATTTCTAATCATTCTGGTTGCTCTCCTCTGCTTTTTCTCAAGCGTTTCAATGTCTTTTTTGTAGTGTGGTAACCAAAACTGGATCCAGTACTCTAGGTGTGGTCTAACTAACACTTTATAGAGTGGTATTAGTACCTCCCTAGTCCTAGATTGTATCCCTCTATTAATACAACTTAGGACTTCCTGTGTGGCACTGTGCTAATAACTAGCTTTGTATTTTTAACCACGATAGATTCCTCATCAAAATTGTTGCATTGCCAATGATCAGTTCCTTCAGACAAATCGATGGATGTTATATTCAGTTTCTGAAATGATTTTTCTTGGCAAAGAGTTCTCTTTTATTACTGTATTTTCATGATTCTTTGAGATATTTTTTTTTCGGGATTGTTTTTGAACATACTTTATTATGGACTACAGCAGAAGCTGGTACTGCTGCTCTTAGTTTTCTGTATTAAGACGTTCCAGTACTTTGAAATTTCCCTTGTGGTCCTCATTTTCTGATGTGAAAAAGCTGAATGGAACAATTTCCCGTATGTTGGTCTTCCCTTGAGATTTAACGGAAGCATCGAAAGCCAAGGAGCCTTCAGACTATTAGAAGGATGACTGAACACAATTTCAGGCCACCCCACTGATGAATAAGTTCAGGAATTCCAAATTTTGCTTATGAGGATTTTTTTTTAAATTCTCCATCTTTGAAAGCAGCTTCAAAGCAAGCTCTCTTTCCCTGAATTGAAAGGAAATTGGTAAAAAATGTTATGGAATTTTTTTCCCTTTAGCACCCAAAGGAATTCTGTGAATTCCTGGATCAATTAAAAGACCCCTTCCTAGTGCTTCCAGTTATTTCAGTCGAAATTCCCACCATCCTTCAGTATTGTCTGATGAGAGGCTAAGAGTGATGGTCCAAAACCATCTGGAAGGCATCAGATTGTCCTAACGTAGAGGTCACCACTGTGGGGAAATAACCAAGGAACAGAAAAGACCATAAAACAGTTTATAGAAGCCGGAATTCATATAAATCAATTAAATTAATCTTTGATGAAATGGGATTTCAAAAATCTTTTATTACTGTTATTATGGACTTGCCATTTTGCAATGTTAATTACTTTCCCACAAGAAAATAAGGAAAGCCGAGCCAGTGTTTTGGTGTCATTATTATTATTATTATTATTATTATTATTATTATTATTATTATTTATTAGATTTGTACGCCGCCCCTCTCCGCAGACTCGGGACGGCTCACAACAGTGACAAAAACAATATATATTGTCAAATCTAATAATTAAAATCTAAGATAACAATTATACATTTAAAAATCTAAAAGCAAAGAACCCCAATATAAAAAACATACATACAGTCGTTGAGCATGGCCAAGGGTTTCAGTTGTCCAACAAACTGCACCTCCCATGAGCCTAGGTTCGTTTTATTTGTGCTAGGAAAGGCACAAGATTCAAAGGAACCTTGTGTCTATCCTAGCACAAAGTAAGGACAGGAATCATAACAGCATTTTCAATACACATCCATATTTTGATAGTCACCTATATCTCTCCCTTCTTGTTCCATGGCAAAATTATTACTAGAGTCTAGTGGCCCTAGACTCTAACCTCCTGGCCAATGAATGTATATCTGTTTTTTGAATGGGAATGAGTGATTTTTAATGTTTCTAGGGTTTTAGAGTAATTAGTTAAATTAATTGGATTTTGGAGATTTATACTGTATGTTGTTTCTTTTATATGTTGTGAGTCCTCGGAGAGGGGCGGCATATAAATCAGATAGATAGATAGATGACAGATGATAGATAGATAGACAGGCAGACAGACAGACAGACAGATTATGATAGATAGATAGATAGATAGATAGATTATGATAGATGATAGATAGATAGATAGATAGATAGATAGATAGATTTAGATAGATAGATAGGTAGGTAGGTAGGTAGATAGATAGATAGATAATAGATAGATAGATAATAGATAGGTAGGTAGGTAGGTAGATTTAGATAGATAGATAGATAGATAGATAGATAGATAGATAGATAGATAGATAGATTAATAGATAGATAGATAGATGACAGATGATAGATAGATAGATGACAGATGATAGATAGATAGATAGATAGATAGATAGATAGATAGATAGATAGATAGATAGATGATAGATAGATAGATAGATAGATAGATAGATAGATAGATAGATATAGATTTTTCATAAAGTATGCAAAGTTCCAATTATTTGTAACTAAAAAGTGGGAGGAAAAGTGTGAAACAGCTTTAACACTCTAAATTGTGCGTGTGTGTGTTTGTGTGTGATTAGTAAGCAGAATCCTCATTGGAATACTTGCTTTGTAACATTAAGCCTCCTTTTAGTAAGTTCTCTAATGGGTATCTCAAATTCTTGGTCTTTGGGTCAACTATTTCCATCCTAGACTGCAAAGTGGGAAGCCGATCCGTCCGTTGTTTTACTAAGCAACACACTTTGTGCTTCCATTAAGCCATGGAGCGAAATTTACAATTCTCTCTCTTTTTTTATTTTTACAGATGCATTGTGAGAGGTTTATATGTATCCTGAGAATTCTCGGAACGACCCTCTTCGGAGTATCTCTTCTGCTTGGGATTTCAGCTGCTTATATTGTGGGCTACCAGTTTATCCAAACAGACAACTATTACTTCTCCTTCGGGCTCTATGGTGCCATCCTGGCATCCCACCTTATCATCCAAAGCTTATTTGCCTTTCTCGAGCACCGTAAAATGCGCCGCTCCCTCGAGACGCCAATCAAGCTGAACAAAACCGTCGCCCTTTGCATTGCTGCCTATCAAGAAGACCCAGACTACTTAAAGAAATGTTTACTTTCCGTGAAGAGGCTCACCTACCCTGGAATTAAGTTGATTATGGTAATCGATGGGAATTCCGAAGACGATGTTTACATGATGGACATTTTTAGTGAAATCATGGGCAGGGATAAATCTGCGACTTACATCTGGAGGAATAACTTTCACCAGAGAGGCCCCGACGAGACCGAAGAGTCCCACCGAGAAAGCATGCACCACGTCACTCAGCTGGTCCTCTCCAACAAGAGTGTGTGCATCATGCAGAAATGGGGTGGGAAGAGGGAAGTCATGTACACAGCCTTCAAAGCGCTGGGAAGAAGCGTGGATTATGTACAGGTAGGTCCAAAACGTTCCCTTCCGCTGCCAAGTAAAACAGGCATCCCAAGAAAGCCGGTCTTGTATGCTTTGAGCTGCTGGCAGCCCAACCCATCCTGTCCCTTATGCAAACATAATGCGCCTCTTTCTCTCTCGGCTAGAAAACAGCAGAGCCGTTGAAAAAGCTGGACTTCTTGAAATAGTTAAGGTGATCAGATGGCACATAAGGACGGTGGGGAGGGCTCAGAAAGGGAGGATGAAAGCTTGCCGTCAGGTTTTGGGAAGATAATTACTTAATAAATTAATCTAGAGCAGTGCTTCTCAAATAGTGGGGCGTGCCATCCCAAGGGGGCATGGAGTGATGCCAGGGGGGTGCATGTGACCAAGTAACGGGCAGCCAAAATTTTTACGGCCACACTGTGGGTGTGGCTTATTCTGCGGGTGTGGATTGATGGTCATGTGACTGGGTAGGAGTGGCTTGCTGGCCATGTGACCAGATGGGAGTGGCTTGAACGATCATCATTGTTCAAGTGAACTGTTAATTCTTCGACTTACAACCTCACCAGTGTCGCTCTCTGGGGTGACAATTTGCTTCGCGTTTCCCGCGCTCTCCTTCCTGGGTCACTCCCTGCCCCAGGCTGGGTAGCTAGGCGAATGGGTCCTGATCAGCTGTTGAGGAAAGATGGGGAAGGAAAGGGGCCCCCTACAACTCCTGCCGGTGCTGGTCTCCCTGCCGCTTTCCAGGAGGAAGAGATGGATGGGAGGGTGGGAGGTCAGCTGGAGCTGGGCACATAGCTTCATTTATGTCGTGAGCCACCCCGAGTCCTTGGAGAGAGGCGGCATACAAATCCAATAAATAAATAAATAATTTTCCACTGGTGGAACTGTGTTCCACCCTGTCCTGCCTGCTACCTACCCCTGATGTGACCTCAGGCAACATGCGTGGTCCCTCTTGATTGATTTCCCTGGAAGGGGATGTTTCAGCAGAGGGCTGCCCGACGCCAGCGCTCCCAGCAGTGTGTATGTGCGCATCCAGCATGTGTGCATGCATGTCCAGTGCATGTTCATGCGCATCCCAGTGCGTGCACATTTGGCACATGCACATGCATGTCCATGCATGAGATTTTATTTATTTATTATTTATTTATTTATTATTTAGATTTGTATGCCGCCCCTCTCCGCAGACTCGGGGCGGCTCACAGCAAGACACAACAATTCATAACAAATCCAAATATAATTTAAAATATTTAAAAAAGAGATTTGGCTACTGTACTGATGCTGTCTTCGGTTTGAGGCTGCCTTCTACTGACTAGTCAGTTTAAAGATGATAACAATAACAACAACAACAACAACAACAACAATTTATTAGATTGGTATGCCGCCCCTCTCCAAGGACTTGGGGTGGCTCACAACAATAATAATAACAATGTTACAATGGAAAGAAATCTAATATTTAAAAAAACAGCTAAAAACCCTCATCATTTAAAAACCATACAGCACACACATACCATACATAAAATGTAAAAGTCTGGGGGAGATGTCAAAGTTCCCCCATGCCTGGCAATACAGGTGGGTCTTACGTAACTTGCGAAAGATAAGGAGGGTGGGGGCAGTTCTAATCTCTGAGGGGAGTTGATTCCAGAGGGCCGAGGCTGCCACAGAGAAGGCTCTTCCCCTGGGGCCCGCCAAACAACATTGTTTAATCCACGGGACCCGGAGAAGGCCAACTCTGTGGGACCTTATCGGCCGCTGGGATTCGTGTGGTAGAAGGCGGTTCCGGAGGTATTCTGGTCCGATGCCATGTAGGGCTTTAAAGGTCATTACCAACACTTTGAAATGAGACCGGAAACTGATCGGCAGCCAGTGCAGGCCATGGAGTGTGGGCGAATCTAGGAAGCCCCACGATAGCTCTCACGGCCGCATTATGCACGATCTGAAGTTTGTAAGAAGCAAAAACAGAGTTTACAAAACGGGCGTGATGGCGAACTTATGGCACGCCTGCCACAGGTGGCACACGGAGCCATATGGGAGGGCATGAGAGACTTGGTCCTGTGTCAACTCCAGCATGCATGTGCTCATTTTCGGCCTTTGGAAAGGCAGTTTCATCCTTCGGACACTTCGGAGAAACTTCCCTGAAGCCCTGAGGCAAAAAAAATCCCCCAAGAGACAAAATTGGAAGTTTGGGAAAACATACTTCTGGTTTGCCCGTTTGGGCAATTTTGTCACCTACCAGCAGTATGGTGCTCCTGGTTCCTGTAGTCTCCTACTCCCACACTATTCAAAGAGTGTTCAATATAAATATATTGACATACAGTGGTACCTCTACCTAAGAACGCCTCTACTTACGAACATTTCTAGATAAGAACCGGGTGTTCAAGATTTTTCCCCTCTGTTCTCAAGAACCATTTTCCACTTACAAACCTGAGCCTCTGAAACTGTAACCGGAAAAGGCAGGGGAAGCCTTTGTGGGGCCTCTCTAAGAATCTCCTGGGAGGAAACAGGGCCGGAGGAGGCGGGGAGAAGCCTCCGTGGGCCTCTCTAGGAATCTCCTGGGAGGAAACAGGGCTGGAAAAGGCAGGGAGAAGCCTCCGTGGGGCCTCCCTAGGAATCTCCTGGGAGGAAACAGGGGCTTCACCCTCCCTGTGGTTTCCACAATCGCACAAATTATTTGCTTTTTCATTGATTCCTATGGCTAAAATTTGTTTCTTCTTACAAACATTTCTACTTAACAACCTGGTCACGGAACGAATTAAGTTTGTAATTCCCCAATATCCTGTCAGAGCTGAAGAAGCTTCTTGGATTGGAAGCAAAAACAAAAAAGGCCAATTACCTCCTGAAAAAGCACCTTTAGGACAACCATGACCTGGATGACTGGGTCTATGTTTCTATGTTTCTACAATGGGCAAACCAGAAGTGTGTTTTCTGAACTTCCTGTTTGTCTGTTGGGTGGGGGGTTTTTTGCACTCTGGGGCTTTAGGAAAGCTTTCCAGAATGTCTGGAGGGCAAAACGGCCTTTCCCAAGCCCAAAAATCAGCTGGAGCTGACATAGGGCAATGTCTCATGTGCCCTCCGACAGGGCTACACATGTTACCTATGGCATCTGTGCCATACTTTCACCACCACTGCTCTACAGACTTTTAACCTTTGAAAAGTATTCGGAAACTTCAGATCGTGCAGAATGCAGCTGCGAGAGCAATCATGGGCTTTTCCAAATATGGCCATATCACACCAACACTCCGCAGTCTGCATTGGTTGCCGATCAGTTTCCAGTCACAATTCAAAGTGTTGGTTGTGACCTATAAAGCCCTTCATGGCACCGGGCCAGATTATCTCAGGGACCGCCTTCTGCCGCACAAATCCCAGCGACCAGTTAGGTCCCACAGAGTGGGCCTTCTCCGGGTCCCGTCAACTAAACAATGTCGTTTGGCGGGGCCCAGGGGAAGAGCCTTCTCTGTGGCGGCCCCGACCCTCTGGAACCAACTCCCCCCAGAGATTAGAATTGCCCCCACCCTCCTCGCCTTTCGTAAGCTCCTTAAAACCCACCTCTGCCATCAGGCATGGGGGAACTGAGATACTCTTTCCCCATAGGCCTTTACAATTTATGCATGGTATGTTTGCTTGTAGGTATGATTGGTTTTAAAATAAGGGTTTTTTTAGTTGTTGTAGTATTGGATTTACATGCTGTTTTTATTATTGTTGTTAGCCGCCCCGAGTCTATGGAGAGGGGCGGCATACAAATCCAATAAATAAATAAATAAATAAACTATACAATTTGGGTTGAATTTCAGACCGTTGTTATCTAATATTAAGAATGCATTGCTCTGTCCATATATCTTTAAACAGGTTTTTTTTGTCTATTGCCTTTTTTTTCCCAAAGAAAAAAAAATCATCAAACACATTTCTTTTTTTTAAAAGATAACAATAATCCCAGCTAGGACCTGAGGGCTTAGTTCATTCTGTGAGCATCTCAGAGGCCCTCTTATGTCAACATATGGTCTTACGTCGCAAAAGAGAAACGCAAAAGTTTGGCAGCGTCGTCGGTGAAAATGGAAAGTGTAGTCCAATAAAAAATTGTTAAGAAGCAGGGAGGGAAAGTGGGTGGGTCAGGAAGCTGGGGGGGTGGGGGTGGGAAACCTAGAAATACAAACAAGACGAGTCCTTCAGCCAAGTTCATCGGCTTGAGCCGCCACAGCTGCATTACCTCACTCAAGGCAAAAGCTTTGTATTTAAAGCCTTGGTGATACTGTTCGCTTAAAAATGAATTAGGCCAGGCCAACTCCCCAGTTCTAAAGTACAGGCTTCAGGCGGAGATTATCTGTCAGCTGGGCTGTATCTAGTAGACATCTCCACCCATGCATTGCCCTTTAAAAATTAATTGGGTGGTGATGGGGGGGGGAGGTTATCTCCGTAACCATATTTTAATAATAATAATAATAATAATAATAATAATAATAATAATAATAATTATTATTATTATTATTATTATTATTATTATTATTATTATTATTTATTAGATTTGTATGCCGCCCCTCTCCAGAGACTCATCCAAGCTACTTGTGTTAATTGGCAGTGTATTTGTATTCTTGATACCCTTCTTTTCTTTCTTTCTTTCTTTCTTTCTTTCTTTCTTTCTTTCTTTCTTTCTTTCTTTCTTTCTTCCCTCCTTCCTTCCTTCCTTTTTTCTTTCTTTCTTTCTTTCTTTCCTTCCTTCCCTCCTTCCTTCCTTCCTTTTTTCTTCCTTCCTTCCTTCCTTCCTTCCTTCCTTTCTTTCCTTCTCTCTTTCCTTCCTTCCTTCTTTCTTTCTTTCTTTCCTTCTTTCATTCATTCATTCCTTTCCTTTCCTATCTCTCCCTTCCCTTCCCTTCCCTTTCCCTTCCCTTCCCTTCCCTTCCCTTTCCCTTCCCTTCCCTTCCTTCCTTCTATCCATCCATCTATCCATCCACCCACCCACCCACCCACCCACCCACCCACCCATCCATCCATCCATCCATCCATCCATCCATCATCTTCTCTATGCATTACCTAAAACAGCCATGTTAAGATATTTAATAGCCGAAGCAGTGAAAGATTGGATAATGAGCAAGAACACATACAGTAGTCACTGTTATGTACAGAGTAAATTTGAATAGCCACCACTGATTGGCCTATGTAGCGGTGGCAAGAAATAAATTGCTGTCACTGGCTAGCCGGTTTCAGGGAAGCCCTTAAAAGCGGCTTCCCTGCAGTCCGTTTTGAGTACGTGCTGATTTTCAATAAAGGTGCTGAACTGTTCTATGTCTCGATTCTTCAGGCTCACACAAACTTAACAGTTACAGCTAATGGTTTGAAAAGAGCTGTCCATTGTATGAGGCAATCTAAGCTGTGATTGGTTACTGGGATTGTAGAGTTTCCTTGTTTCCTGCCTTTTTCTTCTGTGTGCTGTTTGTGTGCTCTCTGTGATTTACCTCATGATGTTCCTGCTGTGTTGATTTACCTGATGATGCTCCTGTTTGTCCCACTTTCTAATATTTTGTTAATATAGTTATAAAATATATTTATTTATTTATTTATATTTATTTATTTATTTATCTAAAACTATAAGTTTGTATCAGTGTCTCTGACTTCATTTGGAGACCGGTTGCATAATTCCCTGACAAGTCGATACTATTACTGGGCAAAATGAGATGGTCACTGCCAGAAGCATGTGCTATGGAGCAGCAAAAGAGAGCGAAGAGAGTGTATTAGAGTTTGTTGCAGAAAAATCAATTTCCAGAAGCACACACAGATGACTGCATTCATTAACTTCGTTATAAACATAATAACATGTATATTTACAATACTGATGTAGATTATTCTTCAAGCATTTACAGACCACAGTGAACAATCAGTTTCATTTCAGCAGTGTTCAAAGCAGACAGAGAACACAGAGTGGGCTGAGCCATGCCCAGCCTTGAGCTTAAGTTTTCAGTTTCGATTCTCTGCACAGACTCAGAAGTGGTTAGCTCCCATTGACTGACTTAGTTGCCCTGCCTATTCATTGGCTAATCTTGTTAACATGGCTCTCCCAGTTCATGAATATCTTAACAGTCATCATCTGTACTTCCCAAAGTGAAGGTCATGGAGCCATTGTTAATGTCCCACCACCACCACCACACACAATTGCTCATTCTAGATGACTCTTCTGCAAGGAGTGCAGAGGAGAACAACAAAATTAATGGTGCTTTCAGCTGGTCACAACCAACATTGACTGTGGACAGATGAACAGATCAACAGAGTTGGAAGGGACCTTGTAAGTCATCTAGTCCAGCCCCCACTCAAGCAGGAGACCCTACAGAATTTCTGACAAATGGCAGTCCAATCTTCACCACTTGAAAGTCTCAAGTGATGAAACTCCTACAATTTCCAAAGGCAACTTCTGTTCCATTGGTTGATTGTTCTCACTGTCAGAACGTTCCTCCTTATTTCTTGGTTCTAGATCTCTCCTTGATCAGTTTCCATACATTATTCCTTGTCTGGCCTTCAGGTGCTTTGGAAAATAGCTCAATCCCATCTTCTCTGTAGGAGCCTCTCAAATATTGGAACTCTGCTATCCTGTCTCCCATGATCCTTCTCTTCACTAGGCTATCCATGCCCAGTTCCTGTAACTATTCTTCATATGTTTTAGTCTCCAGTCTCTTAATCATCATGGATGCTCTTCTCTGAATTCTTTCTAGAGCCTCAACATCTTTTTTATAGCATGGTGACAAAAACTGGATGGAGTTATTATTATTATTATTATTTATTAGATTTGTATGCCGCCCCGCTCCGCAGACTCGGGGCGGCTCACAACAGTGACAAAAAACAATATGTATTGACAAATCTGATAATTTAAAATCTAAAATAGCAATTGTACATTTAAAAAATCTAAAAACAAGGAACCCCAATATTAAAAAAAAACATACATACAGTCATATCATGCACTAAAACTACATAGGCAGGGGAAGATGTCTCAGTTCCCCCATGCTTGACGACAGAGGTGGGTTTTGAGGAGTTTACGAAAGGCAAGGAGGGTAGGGGCAGTTCTAATCTCTGGAGGGAGCTGATTCCAGAGGGTCGGAGCCACCACAGAGAAGGCTCTTCCCCTGGGTCCCGCCAGACGACATTGTTTAGTCGACGGGACCCGGAGAAGGCCAACTCTGTGGGACCTGACCGGTTGTTGGGATTCGTGCGGCAGAAGGCGGTCTCACAGAGTACTCTAGGTGTGGTCTTACTAACGCTTTATAGAGTGGTATTAGTACCTCACTTGATTTTGATTGCATCCTTCTGTTAATGCCATTTAGTATTGCCGGATTATTGGGTTAGCCATGGAAGATAGATACTAGTACTCAGTGAAGGGCTACCAAACATTTTACTACCACACTGTGGGCGTGGCTTATGCAGGGCGCCCTGCATTTTCTTTCAACATCTTTCAATACAAATTGGGTGTTTGGGGTGGAGCTCCATTTTTGCTACCCCACTGCGTTCCTCCCCATCCAGGCAGCAGCCCACCCCCTGCTAGTACTCCAGAAGAAGGTGAATTGAAGCAAAACATCTCATAAAGTTGAGTTATGGCCACATTGGGCCATTAATAAATACAAAAATGAAGCGGCAGAATTCTGGAGGTCATTCAAGTCCCTTCCTAATGCAGAAATCCAAATTGAAGCATCCCAGAGAGATGGTAGCTGAACATCCAAAGGAAGGATAGACTTTTCACCTTTCTTAGCCATTATCTCTTATTTTAAACCGCTCTTACTATTAGGCCATACAAACCTGACATTTGGCAGTAACTCCATAACTTAGAATTAAGATATAATTTCAATTTTATTTTATTTTTTACACATGCGATGTTTTCTCCCCATGAGTCACCCGGTTTCATCTAACTTTAATGATTTGAACATGATGAATCACAGGCATTGAGGCCCTGTTGGGAAAGGAGATGCGATGTGAATGGCTAGAGTATTATGTTTGCTTGGCTTGAAAACATTGTATTCTCCCTCTCTCTCTTTTTTGAGCATTTGAAATTTTTGGGCACCTTCATTTGTGTATTGAAAGTTTATCCAATGTTCTTCCAAAGGGAGAAGGCTGGTGTAACAACACTGATTTTAATTTTGAGTTTAATCATGCTGATTTGATTAGCCAATATTGTGCATATTCTTTTAATTATCCTAAGTTGCCATTCAGTTTCTGAATGGATTTCCTCCAAGTATTGGAGGTCCAGCTTGCTCTGAAAATAGGAACCACTTTCTCCCTTTGCTTTATCCTACCTTGATCTTTGAAATGTCCCTTTTTGTATGAAATTCCTCCTTTATAATTCTGACAAGCAATGGAGTCAGTTGAGTATGTTAGAGGCAGTACATTGTTAGGGATGCCTCAACTCTATAGAAGATAAAGTAGGCGAAAAAAATTCTTGAATTTAAAACAGGCGTTAAAAGACTCAAGGTAATCCTTCTTGAATCCGAACCAACTGTTTTGGTTTTAAGCTCAGAATTTAAACTCCAAACTTTAAATTCAAAAGTGCTTTGTGAAATTCTAGGGCTGGACATAGAAGAGATAAGAATAATCCCATACACACTATACAGATAGATCCTCCAGAAAACTGTGGATTAAAGTCAAAATTGCAACAGTTCTAAGAATGCGTTCTCCAATCTGCTTGCTTACTGAATTAACTCATTCTCTCAGTTTACACAGTACTGTAAACCATAAAGCATTCAGAGAGGTTGGGTTTACATAGCACTTTAACACACACATACCTCCAACAAGATTAAAAATAAACCAAATTTCACATCGCCACTAAATCTTTTTTTAAACCAAGCTATGCAAAGTGTGATGTATATACAACACGAATACTAGTTGTATTCACAACAACCATGCTCAAAAGAGCTATCTATTTCACATTTGAAGGAGGCTAAAAATATAACCCTTTCCCCAGTCCATTGGAAACATGAGCATATAATCAGGAAATAAAATAACATGCACTCTAAACATAAGAGTGAAACAGACTTTTATTAATGTTTAGAAGTATGGAGCCCCATGAATTGAGAGTTCAAAGAGAGCGGGATGGTGGAATTGAAGGTATATATTTCACATGAATAGTTAAACCTTCTGTGAGTAAAAATGGCTATCATGTTTCTTCCCAGATCCTTTGCCAATTTTTTTTTTGAAGCATCTGTAAGTTCACTCATCATTCATTCCCCCTTAGGACAGTGGGAAACATTTGAACTGGGGCACCAAATGGAATCCCTCCCCCTACCCTTTCAAGGGGAAGTACAGATCAGGAAATGCCCAAAGCACCCACTAAGTAATGTTTTTTTTTTAACCCTATTCTATATAAGACATAAGATGAGACATAAAATGGTGAGATAAGATGAGATAAGGTGATAAGTCTGTTTGGGAATGAGCAGTATATAAATACAATAAAATAATAAAAAGATAAGATAAGATAAGATAAGATAAGATAAGATAAGGAGATGAGATAAGATAAGATAACATTTATTGTCACTTTTTTTCTGTGAACACACTGGCACTCATTAAGAAATGAAATTCTAATGCATACTCTCGAAAGAATATACAGGTAGTTCTCAAGTTATAATATTATAATTATATTCAGTAAAATATTATTTTACTGAAAGAGTAAGTAGATGCTTGAAACAAACTTCCTGCAGATGTGGTTACTAAATTCACGGTAACTAAATTTAAACATGCCTGGGATAAACATATATCCATCCTAAAATAAAATACAGGAAATAGCATAAGGGCAGACTAGATGGACCATGAGGTCTTTTTCTGCCGTCAGTCTTCTATGTTTCTAAGTTACAACAGTTCACTTAGTGACTGCTCAAAGTTACAACACTTTAAAAAAGTGACACAACCATTTTTTTAAAAAATATCTTTATTAGTTATTTGCATATGAAAAACAAACAAAAAGAATACTCAAATACAATTACGAAAACAAGCAGAAACAAAAGGAATGAGAAAAGAGAAAGAAAAGGTATAGAAAAAGAAAGAAAGGAAAGAGAAAAAGAGAAAGAAACAAGGTCAACTAATTTGTTGACTATCATTATCTACACAGCCTTTGGGTAACTGTTTTGAGTGGCTATTTTTGCATTTTATATACAAGTTTGTTTTTCCAACTCTTTCTTTCTTTCTTTCTTTCTTTCTTTCTTTCTTTCTTTCTTTCTTTCTTTCTTTCTTTCTTTCTTTCTTTTATTGCATTTACGTGCCACTCACTCCAAACGGACTCTGAGAGGCTAACAACAGGTATAAATACAATATAAGTAAAAAACCAATTAAAAAACCATCACTAAAATCACATGTATTATAAAACCATACTTGCCACAATCATTAATTCCAGGCCTGCTGGAAAAGCCAGGTTTTAACAGCTTTCTGGAAAACCGGTAGGGAGGAGATAATGCGAATCTCTGGGGGCCGTTGATTCCATAGGATTGGAGCCGCAACAGAGAAGGCACTTCCCTGAGGTCCTGCCAATCAACATTGTTTGGCGGACTGGACCTGGAGAAGGCCGACTCTTTGGGCCTTTACTGGCCTCAATGAGGTATGAGGGAGGAGGTGGTCTCGTAAATAGTCTGGCCAACTTTTCAATGGGATTGTAAGATTACATATCTGTAAATGATACAACCATTCTTTAGTTACAATCATTACAGCATCCCCATGATCATGTGATCAAAATCCAGATGGCTTGGCAAGAGATTCATATTTATGACCATTGAGGTGTCCAGGGATCATGGGATCACCTCTGCGACCTTGCAAGAAGCAAAGTCAATGGGGAATCCAGATTCACTCAACAACTGTGTTACTAATTTAACAACTTCAGGGATTCACTTAACAATTGTAAGCAACAGAAATTTTGGGCTCAATTTGTGGCTATATGCCAAAGGCCACCTGTAATGAATTATGTGAGTGATATGCCCACTAATGTGTTTAACTCTTCCTGCAAAGAACAAACAATGTCGATTCCATTAGTTGGGTTTTTAGAGATCCAAATCCGATGCAGAAAAACCAACTGAACTCTTACAGGGATGGGATAGGAGGCTATATTCTCCATATGAAGCATATGGGTGAACAGTGCAGTCAGGCGGTAGGGAAAGCAAGTAGGATACTTGGCTGCATAGCTAGAGATATAACAAGCAGGAAGAGGGAGATTATGATCCCGCTATATAGAGTGCTGGTGAGACCACATTTGGAATACTGTGTTCAATTCTGGAGACCTCACCTACAAAAAGATATTGACAAAATTGAACGGGTCCAAAGGCGGGCTACAAGAATGGTGGAAGGTCTTAAGCATAAATCATATCAGGAAAGACTTCATGAATTCAATCTGTATAGTCTGGAGGACAGAAGGAAAAGGGGGGGACATGATAGAAACATTTAAATATGCTAAAGGATTGAATAAGGTCCAGGAGGGAAGTGTTTTTAATAGGAAAGTGAACACAAGAACAAGGGGACACAATCTGAAGTTAGTTGGGGGAAAGATCAAAAGCAACATGAGAAAATATTATTTGGCTGAAAGTGTAGTAGATGCTTGGAACAAACTTCCAGCAGATATGGTTGGTAAATCCACAGTAACTGAATTTAAACATGCCTGGAATAAACATATATCCATCCTAAGATAAAATACAGAAAATAGTGTAAGGGCAGACTAGATAGATCATGAGATCTTTTTCTGCTGTCAGTCTTCTATGTTTCTATGTTTCTAAGCAACCCCCTGCAGAATTTTTTTTTTCCAAATTTACAGTCAATTTCACAAGCCTCTCTTTTGCCCAATATTCTAAAGGCACAGTGATACATTTTTACATTGTGGTATACTTGTTCTGCATTTCCAATTCATTCTTAAAGAATTCCAAGTCACAGTATTGGATGTAATCATGATGGGATTTCTCAGGAAATCCAGTGAGAAAATAGCATCAAAATGCAAGCTTTATTATTTAACTATGTAGAGTAATTGCTTGTAGTTCTTTTCAACAATCTGGCCCAGATCTCTTAATTTTTTATATGTTTTCTTTTCATGGACAGGTATGTGATTCAGACACAATGCTCGATCCAGCATCTTCAGTGGAAATGGTGAAGGTCTTAGAAGAAGACCCGATGGTTGGTGGTGTTGGTGGAGATGTACAGGTGAATATAGTAATCTTTCTGACTTTACTATAGGTTTTTGTGTGTGTGTGCCTTCACATCCATCTTGACGCTTCACAACTGCTTGGACAAGTCTCTACAGTTTGCCTGGCAAGATTTCAGAACTGGTTTTCCCTGATCTCCTTCCTGTGTCAGAGTAACCGGCCCAATGTCCCAGCTGGTTTTGTGCCTAAAGTGGGATGTTTAGAATTCAGTGAGTTGCTGCTGGTTCTTTAGAACTGGTAGCGGAAATTTACTGCCGCTCGCTAAATCAGCAGTGATTACCGGTGGTCCACGCTCCTGAACTAGTCCTCTGGTTGCCGCGGCTTGTACAAAACCCCCCCAACAACCTGTATATGCATAAAGGCTTCTGCACATGTGCAGAGAGTCATTTCCAGGTGTTTTGTGTGGCATATGGAGCACTTCCCGCGCACTTCCATTGCGATGCAAACTGGTAGGGAAGGTAAATGGAACCCACCCCTGTTAGAACTCATAAATCAACTCATAAATCAAAGACTACCTGTCCATCAGAAAAAGGTGACATACATACATACATACAAACAAACAAACAAACATACATACATACATACAAACAAACAAACAAACAAACATACATACATACATACATATATACATACTTTATTGTCATTGTATGTATATACACAGTATACCCATACAACAAAATTTGTATGACACCAAAGTCACATATGCACCAAGACAAATTCCTTGTGTATCCAATCACACTTGGCCGATAAAGAATTCTCTTCTCTTCTCTTCTCTTCTCTTCTCTTCTCTTCTCTTCTATTCTATTCTATTCTATTCTATTCAATTCTAAGACCAAACTTAACATACATAACAATCCAAAAGAACATGTTCAGCCCACCATAATTTCCCACCTGAACCATCCAACATCTACACAACAGACTAAGTAGTATTGTCCCAGATATAAATATAGATCTGTTGAATACATATTAAACATTAACACAGGGATTCTTGGTCTTATGAGTTGCAGAAGATTGGGTATGAAACCCTCTTAATCAGAATAATGACAAAAAGCAAAGCAAAGAAATCTATCCAAACTAAAATATTGGGTCTTTGGAACTCTTGGATTAATTTATTACTAGGGTTGCCTAGTATGGCAGCAAAAGCAATAACAATTTTTGGGACCTCCTAAGATCTTGAGAAATGTTATTATACAGTTGTTATTCTTGTGCGTATAAGACCTTTCCCCCCCCCTTTGTATGTTTTGTTTGTTTAGATTGTTTTTTATATGTAGAAACTTAATAAAGATTATTTTTTTAAAAAGAGCTGATGAATGAAAACAATGAATGTGGAACCTTCCATGCTACAATATTAAAAATAACATTGACTGCTTTATGTAAAGGATAAACCTTGTTGTCTTTGTCTCAGGAACTAATGTTTCACCTTCTCTTGCAGATTTTGAACAAGTACGATTCATGGATCTCCTTCCTCAGTAGTGTCAGGTACTGGATGGCATTTAATATTGAGAGAGCGTGCCAGTCCTACTTTGGCTGCGTACAGTGTATCAGTGGACCCTTAGGGATGTACAGGAACTCCTTGCTCCATGAATTTGTGGAAGATTGGTATAATCAAGAATTCATGGGCTCCCAGTGTAGCTTTGGAGACGATCGACATCTCACCAACAGAGTCCTAAGCCTGGGCTACGCGACAAAGTACACTGCTCGATCAAAATGCCTAACGGAAACTCCCATCGAATACCTCCGATGGTTGAACCAGCAGACCCGTTGGAGCAAGTCCTATTTCCGCGAGTGGTTGTACAACGCCATGTGGTTCCACAAGCATCACTTGTGGATGACCTACGAGGCGGTCATCACAGGGTTCTTCCCTTTTTTTCTCATTGCCACTGTCATACAACTTTTTTACCGGGGGAAACTGTGGAACATCCTTCTCTTCTTGTTGACTGTTCAACTGGTTGGCCTCATCAAGTCTTCCTTTGCGAGCTGCCTTAGAGGGAACATTGTCATGGTGTTTATGTCCCTTTACTCAGTGTTGTACATGTCGAGTTTACTTCCCGCCAAGATGTTTGCCATCGCCACCATTAACAAAGCAGGATGGGGCACCTCTGGCCGAAAAACTATCGTGGTCAATTTCATAGGACTCATTCCCGTGTCTGTTTGGTTTACAATCCTTCTAGGCGGGGTTATTTTCACCATATACAAGGAATCTAGAAAGCCATTTTCCGAATCAAAACAGACAATGCTGATTATTGGCACAATACTTTACGCCTGCTACTGGGTGATGCTTTTGACTTTATATTTGGCTCTTATCACTAAATGTGGACGGCGGAAGAAGGAGCAACAGTACGACATGGTGCTTGACGTGTGATTTTCACCAGCATGGACATTTCCTTGTTGTTGTTGTTTCATGTTTGCTACCCTTAGCAAAGTTGTGGGTTTTTTTTTTTACAAGATACATGAAAATAAACCTTTTCAGAGTTGGTGGCACTGAATTTGACATCGCTAAGAGAAAAGGATAATTGCTGCTTGGATTTGAACATTAACGAAGCATGCCAAAGCAAGAGAGAGAGAGAGAGAGAGAGAGAGAAAGAAAATAAAAATGTGATTGTGCCTTTTTTTTCGTAGGGGGGCAGGAGGATAAAAATTATGGATTCAACCCATTCCTGTGGGTGGTCTCTGAAAATGCACTTTCTTCTATCATGCGTATGTCCGAAAGTGTTAATGTCCTATATACCTCATTACTCACTCTGATATGGACAGACACAGAAGAAAGGGAGTTTTGGAGACACAGGCAAAGGATTTGTTAACCCCTTGCGACCATAATTTATAAAGTTCTTTGCATTGTTCTGTGATTATTTTTTTTTAGAATGATGTGGCACCTGTGTGTGTTTGCGTGTATGTATGTATGTGTTGGGTGTGTATGCAAAGGTGAAACTGCCAAATGCAATTCCAAAGTCAATTTTTTATAAGAGTGGCTGACCCAGTTGTATTTTTATATCATTGTAATAATTTGTCTTTGTTTACCTTTTACACCATTTTTTTAAAAAAAAACTTTCGTATTTTGTATTACTGCCAAAAATCTTTTCTTCCCGTCCTACTTAACAGCCGACTTTTCTAAATAGGTGTTGAAGAATTGTTACTTTAAAATAAAAGGTTTAAAAACGAGAACACCCTTGCCCACAATGTGAAAATGGATGTTCTGTGTTGTTGTTTTTTAAGAATTAAAACTTAATTTCTGTGTTTTTGAATGGTTGAATGGCTATTTCAGTAACAATACACATAAACATGTCTCACTTGCTTTAATTTTATTTGGAAAAAGCAACCTGGCTGTCAGTTTATGGGGACAGAAAAACAGCGAGGGAAACTTCTAAAAAGGTCTTTTACATCAGTCCACCAAGTATTGTTTTTCATATGAATCTCAACCCTTGCTTTCTCTTCTATGAGCATTGGTCAAACCAACTCATCTGATGGTAGCATATCGCATTTCTGAAAATCCCGCCCCTTCTGTAGAGGTATCATGACATCACTTGCCTGTACAAAAGGAGCAGGGCTTCTATTGCAACAGTTCCTTCATCATTTTGGTAAAAACAGTCCAGAACTGTAGCTCTCCACATCTATTGCCCCAGTTTCCTTCCAATAATTCTATTATTTGTTGCATCTGCGGAGTGCACGTCCTACATTCTCCTGGGAATTCTTTTTTCTGAGATATTACGCACAACTCTTTGTGGTCAGTGTGGGTTGCACTGAATGACATTCCGCCCTATTAAGGCTAAAGGGATAGAAGGGATCGTGCAATTGTTTTCCCCTCCCAGAAATAGCTGAATAATAGAGTTCGAAGGGAACTTGGAAATGTTCAATGATGGTGAACCTTTTTTTCCTTCAGCTGCTGACCATGTGCATGCATGCGCTATTGCACGTACATAGGTGCCCACACCCAAAATTTAATGCCCCCACAGGTGCGCATGCCCCTTCCCCATTTCCTGACTTCCGGTGGGCCCAGTAGGACCATTTTTTGCCCTCCCCAGGCTCCGGAGGCCTTCAGGAGGTTGAAAATGCCCTCCCAGATCCTCTGTGAGAGCCAAAAATCAGCTGGCTGGTGCGCACATATGCACTGGAGCTGAGCTAGGGCAACGGCTCATGTGCCGACAGATATGGCTCCACATACCACCTGTGGCACACGTGCCATAGGTTGGCCATCACTGTTCTAGTTCAACCCACTATTTAAGCAGGAAACCAAACAATTTCAGACAAAGGTTTTTCCAATCTATTCTTAAAAACTTCAAGTGTTGAGACACTCACAATTTTTGGAGGCAGAAAATTTCTCTAGTTTAGGTTGCTTCTCTCCTTGCTTCTCTCGGTCCTTTCCTTGGTTCTTGTTTAGTTTCCATCCTTTGCTTCTTGTTTTGCCTTCAGATGCTTTGGGGATTACAAAACAGAATATATTTCCTGACAGATGAATAAAATCCCACCTTCTCTATTTTAGCTAAATATGTGTGAGGATCTTTGGGAACTGTGGTGTTGCAGTGGTTAGTGTGTAGTATTACAGGCAACTCTGCCCACAGCTCGGGATTCAAATTGAGATTGTCTCAAGGTTGACTCAGTCTTCCATCTTTCCGAGGTTGATAAAGTAGATTTTTCATGCTTTTCTCTTTTTGTTCAATTAAACTCTAGAGTTTGGTGGTGCAGTGGTTAGAATACAGTATTGCAGGCTAATTGTGCCGAATGCCAACAGTTTGATTCTGAATGGCTCGAAGTTAACTCAGCCTTCCGTTCTTCCCAAGTTGGTAAAATGAGGACCCAGGTTGTTGAGGGGCAATATGTTGACTCTGTAAACTGCTTAGCAAATGCTGTAAAGCACTACGAAGCAGTATAGTGTATAGGTCTAAGTGCTATTTCTTTTTCTATCTTGGAGCAAGGTTGTTTACAAATCTAGCTGTGAACACAAGACATAATCAAAGATATTAATTAAGGTACTCAACCGTGTAGCTGTTTGGTAGCCATGGTCCAGAATTCCTCATTCTGTGTTACCCAAAAATCTTTAAAAGGTACGAAAATGCCATTAACATAAAACCAAAAGGTTTGCAAACTACAGCAAATTTAAATCAGTGTTAGTGAAAGCAATTTTTGTTTTTAAATTCACACAAAAGAAATGCAACTAAAAGGAATTTAAAGATCCCTTTTCCCCCCAATCTGAATGACCTCAATTTGGGAATTGAAAAGGGGTCTTAATGTAATTCCTTACTTCCCAAGTTTTTTTTTTAATCACATTAGCTGGGTCTAAAGTTAGGTTAGTCACATATTAACCCAATATCTTATCTCAAAAATGTCCATCCAGGATTCATAGTCATTATGACAATTGGCTTTAGGGTGGCTTGCAATCTTGGCAATCAGAAGATTATATGGAAGCTTATGGAAGGTGACTTAAATAAGTTTAATGTCCCATTGATTTCAATAGACAGAGATGTTATTTCTAATAACGTATTAGAAATATAACTTCAAAAGTGTTTACTATAAAACCCACAGGACTTAATGTGATCTACTCCAAAGTAACATGAGCACACTAAATACAACTCTGCGAAATGAATAAACATGGACACAGGCTGTAGTATTACCATCTGTTCTAAGTTCATCTACACCAGCGTTTTTTTGACCATTTAAAGATGTGTGGATTCCAACTTCCAGAATTCCCCAGCCATCATGACTTCTGGGAGTTGAAGTCTGCACATCTTAAAAAGGTCAACATTGAGAAACACTGATATTCACCTTTGTAAACAAAGTCTGTTTTACTTATTCCTATAAAGATGGTTCTGGTTTAGTAAAATAAAAATTTGGAGCCTAATGCCAATGGGTTGGGCAAAATCATATAACACTCATTCTCAAAGAATATTAACCGAAGTATTATTATCCCCACACCAATTTGCAACTTTGGTTTTTTAACTGGATTGTGGAAAATACGTTCACTTAATTTCAGACACCTCTTTAATTATTTTTTTTAATTAAGATGCTTCTTTCTCTGTCATCCTTTTATTTGTCTGTGATGTAGAGACAAGCATGTTTGCTTGCAAATGTGTTTTTAATATACACTTCAACTGGGCAAGGAAAGACTCTTTTTAGCAACCGAATTGATCAGTATTAGTTTTTTTTTTTTTTTAATGAAACAAAACGAATAAACAACACAAGTTGGTGGTGGGGGAAAGAAACTTGACTTTGCCTTTTAACTATTTATATTGTATAAATTAAAGCTTTGGGGTAATAATGTTTGAGTGTCAAATAATTCATTTCCTTTTTATTAAAAAAATATTGAATTTATTGCCTGTATTTATTCTAGCAATAATTCAATGCATTTCAAATATAGGTTGTTTAGTACAATTGTTACTTTAATAAATAAAATATTTTTGTACAACTGTGAGTGTATTATATTTTTATTCTACAATAGTGTCTTTGGCATAGGTTCTTAATTTAATCATGGAAATCTACACCAAAAGGCAATCTCTGGATAATTTATAGTGTAAGTTTTGATGTGGATCCATATTAACATTTAGTTGTGCGCATAGCTGGTCCCTTTTCTAACTATAATAGAGAGTACTTTTTAACTGCACCAATTTTAAATGCAGACAAACTTCCAGCAGACGTGGTTGGTAAATCCACAGTAACTGAATTTAAACATGCCTGGGATAAACATATATCCATTGTAAGATAAAATACAGGAAATAGTATAAGGGCAGACTAGATGGACCATGAGGTCTTTTTCTGCAGTCAGTCTTCTATGTTTCTATGTTTCTAGATGTGTGTGTGTGTAAGAGAGGGGGGGAAAAGGGAGGGGAGATAGAGAGGGAGGGAGAAAGAGAGGGAGAGCGAGGCAGAGGGAGGAGAGAGGGAGGGAGCGAGAGAGTGAAAGAGAGACAGAGGGAGGAGAGAGAGAGGGAGGGAGAAAGAGAGAGGGGGCAGAGGGAAGAAAGAGAGGGAAGGAGGGAGAGAGGGTGGGGGAGAGAAATATTTCATTATATTATTCTCATCATACCTCAAACAAACACCTGAAAGTAAAAAAAAATAGAAGGTTTTCAAACATTCATTCAAGCACACAATGTTTGTGACTCTCTTTTTTTCCTCAGTTTTTCTTTCCGTGCAATAGTAGTCAGGAAAACACAATGTAAATCGTTCTAAACTTGACTGAAAGAAACATAATTTCTGTAATAGAGTGGTCAAAATCTGGAATGCTCTTTCTGATTCCGTTGTCTCAGCTACAAATTTTCAAACTTTTTAAGGTTGCCTCCAAGAGGGCAGGGGTGGCTTCCACTCACCTTGGCTACCAGTATGTATCATGACATTTCACTTCCGTGCATGCTCAGACGGTCGATTCAGCCGCAAGCACAGCTGAGGAGCTGATCAGCTGTGCTTCGGGAGAAGAAATAGAATAGAATAGAATAGAATAGAATTTTTATTGGCCAAGTGTGATTGGACACACAAGGAATTTGTCTTGGTGCATATGCTCTCAGCGTACATAAAATAAAATATACATTTGTCAAGAATCATGTGATACAACACTTAATGATTGTCATAGGGGTCAAATAAGCAATGAAGAAGCAATATTAATAAAAATCTTAGGATATACGCAACAAGTTACAGTCATACAGTCAACATGGGAGGAAATGGGTGATAGGAATGATGAGAAAAACTAGTAGAATAGAAGTGCAGATTTAGTAGAAAGTCTGACAGTTTTGAGGGAATTATTTGTTTAGTAGAGTGATGGCGTTCGGGAAAAAACTGTTCTTGTATCTAGTTGTCTTGGTGTGCAGTGCTCTGTAGCGACGTTTTGAGGGTAGGAGTTGAAACAATTTGTGTCCAGGATGCGAGGGGTCAATAAATATTTTACCCGCCCTCTTTTTGACTCGTGCAGTATACAGGTCCTCAATGGAAGGCAGGTTGGCAGCAATTGTTTTTTCTGCAATTCTGATTATCCTCTGAAGTCTGTGTCGGTCCTGTTGGGTTGCAGCACCAAACCAGACAGTATTAACCCGGGGACAAGCGGGAGGGATTTTTTTTTCAAAGCAGAAGCCATCAAAACACAGGAAAATCAGCCAAAAAATCAGAAAAAAGGATGGCAGTGAGCACGGATCGACACAGACAGAACTGGATCCACTATGCCAAAATTACCTCACCAGCAGGTTGCTAATGATTCAGGCAATCTCTTTCTTTCTTTCTTTCTTTCTTTCTTTCTTTCTTTATTCATTCATTCATTCATTCATTCATTCATTCATTCATTCATTTATTTATTTATTTATTTATTTATTTGATTTCTGTGCCGCCCCTCTCCGTAGACTCAGGGTGGCTAACAACAGTAAAAAAACAATATAAACAAATCTAATATTAAAAGTAGTTTAAAAACCCCAATTTAAGAAACCAATCATACATACAAACATACCATGCATACATTTTGTAAGCCTAGGTTACTCATGCCCCCATGCCTGACGACAGAGGTGGGTTTTAAGGAGCTTACGAAAGGCAAGGAAGGTGGGGGCAACTCTCATATCTGGGGGGAGTTGGTTCCAGAGGGTCGGGGCCGCCACAGAGAAGGCTCTTCACCTGGGTCCCACCAGATGACATTGTTTAGTCGATGGGACCCGGAGAAGGCCAACTCTGTGGTACCTAACTGGTCTCTGGGATTCGTACGGCAGAAGACGGTCCCGGAGATATTCTGGCCCGATGCCATGGAGGGCTTTATAGGTCATAACCGACACTTTGCATTGTGACCGGAAACTGATCGGCAACCAATGCAGACTGCGGAGTGTTGGTGTAACATGGGCATATTTAGGAAAGCCCATGATAGCTCTCGCAGCTGCATTCTGCACGATCTGAAGTTTCCGAACACTCTTCAAAGGTAGCCCCATGTAGAGAGTGTTACGGTAGTCCAGCCTTGAGGTGATGAGGGCATGAGTAACTGTGAGCAGGGAGTCCCGGTCCAAATAGGGCCTCAACTGGTGCATCAGGTGGACCTGGGCAAACACCCCCCTCGCCACAGCTGAAAGATGTTTCTCTAATGTGAGCTGTGGATCGAGGAGGATGCCCAAGTTGTGGACCCTCTCTGAGGGGGTTAATGATTCCCAACCCCCCAGGATAATGGACGGACAGATGGGATTGTCCTTGGGAGGCAAAACCCACAGCCACTTTGTCTTATCAGGGTTGAGTTTGAGTCTGTTGATCTTGTCTGAACTGTGAGCAACCCACCCCTTCAAGGGGGTCATATCCAGGTTTTGTGTGTGGCAAGCAACAGACTTGAGATCTTGGCTTCTACGATATAATTCCTCCACATATTGTACATGGGATGCTCTTTTGGGAGATATTCTTTCAAAAGTGTAATATTAATTAAGTAACTCTGACATATAGACAGTGAAGGCCTCAAAATATTTTACTACTACACTGTGGGCGTCATAGTTCCCTCTAAGCTGAGCAGTGAGCAATGGCTCACTTAAAAATCATCATCAACTCAGAGTTTTCCAAACCTGCCCAGAAGCCGAGAGGGAAAGAGTGAGAGGGAAGGAGAGAGAGAGGAAGAGAGAGAAACAGATAGAAAAAAGAGAGGAAGGAAAAGAGAAAGAAAAAGAATGGGAGTAAGGAAGAGAGAAAGAAAATCAAAATCTAGTTTGAAACTAGCTCAACTATTTAAGTGGCATTTTGATATTGATAGAGTTGCCCTATTATGAGCTCACTGTTATAGACACACAGTACAGTATTTTAGTTTGAAATTCTCTGAGGCAAAACAGGGTGGGTTTTTTATTTGTTTGTTTGTTTGTTTGTTTGTTTGTTTGTTTGTTTGTTTGTTTGTTTGTTTGTTTCTTTCTTTCTTTCTTTCTTTCTTTCTTTCTTTCTTTCTTTCTTTCTTTCTTTCTTTCTTTCTTTCTTTCTTTCTGTGCCGCCCAGTCCCGAAGGGAGTGCCGCTCAGACACTATACTTTTCCGCCCACCCCCCCAAAAAATTAGAGGGAACACTGGTGGGCGTGGCTTATTTTGTGGGTGTTTCTTGCTGGCCACGTGACCTGGGGATATGAGTAGTTTAAAGGTGGCCAACTTGACGTCACTCACCACAAGTGCTAGGGTTAGGATTAGGGTGCCTGGCCTCTCCTCACTAGTGTTGGGTGAACCGAACTCACACAATTCGGGTTCATACCGAATTTCATGCTGTTCATGATACCGAACCCGACCCCAATTTTTTTTTAAATTTCGGGCAAAATTCGGGGTCGCGTTCGGCGTTCAGTCACCTTGGCTGGCCAGGAAGTGACGTCTCCGTGACATCAAAGCCCTGCTCCCGGAATCCCATCATGGGGAGGCTGGGGGAGTGGGGGCAGAGGATTGCCCTCTGCTTGCCACCGCCCTCCTCCCCTTTGACATCGGAAAGAGGATGGGCGTGCGCGGTGTGTGTGGGGAGCGTTTCTCCATTGGGAAAGTAAGACGGTGGCAAGTTTCTCGGCGGGGACCACCTCGGTGGTGGCTTTAACATGCCAAGAAACTTGCCCTCTGCCTGCCACTGCCCCCCTCCCCTTTGACGTCAGAAGGAGGATGGGCGCATGCGGTGTGTATGTGGTTGGAAAAGTAAGACGGTGGCAGTCTTTTACTGAGTGGGGGTTATCTGTGAGGTTTTGTTTATTCAGTTTATATTTGAAGTTCTGATCCTCCCTTCATAGAAACATAGAAACATAGAAGACTGATGGCAGAAAAAGACCTCATGGTCCATCTAGTCTGCCCTTATACTATTTCCTGTATTTTATCTTACAATGGAAATATGTTTATCCCAGGCATTCAGTTACTGTGGATTTACCAACCACGTCTGCTGGAAGTTTAATAATATTTTCTCACATTGCTTTTGATCTTTCCCCCAACTAACTTCACTTCTTATTGCTCAGTCCTTTCTCCAATATATTAGCAGTGTCTCATAAATTCTCATTTAGATTACCTCTATACTACTTATCTTGTTTTGTTTTGTTTTATTTTTCTTCTCCAACCAATCATACAGTTTCTCCCAGATTTTGTAGACATCTGTTTCTTCCTTCTTTATTCGCATAATTAGCCTATTCATCTCTGCCGATCCCAATTTCTTGTTTAGGACCATGAGGTTAGTGGAACTGTATCTTTTTTCCATAGTTGCGCATATGAAATTCTTGCTGCCGTTATTATGCGCATCATCAAGTATTGCTTGTTTTTGTTTATGCTTTGGTCCATGATGCCTAGGAGATTTTAGGTCTAATTTAACTAGTGTGATTTCCATTAGCCATTTTTTGTATTTGCTTCCAATAGGAATAGAAAACTCCAATTCTTAGCAGGTTTCTTTTCAACTTTCCCTACCTTCCACACACACGCATGTATATATCTTTATCTTTTGCTGGAGCTTTACTTTTAGGAGATCCCTGTCTTACTTCCTGTCCCACCATGGGAGGCAGTCCTGCCAACTGCAAGTGTCAATGACTTTTGTCATTCCCACCCCTGATGGAACCCATCTATTTCCTCTTTGATGTGCCTGACCTCTGTTGACCCAGCAGGGGCCTCAGCTTCTGAACTCAAGTTTCCCTGGGGGCAATCAATTAGTTTGACAATAGACTCCTTACAAACTCCCTGACCTATCCTCCAACAGGAAGAAGAGCAGAAGATAAGGACTTCAAGGGAAGAGAGAGCCAGAAGGATGGACTTGTCATTAACGTGATGGCCATTTCATATTTCAGAAGCTGCTTTCGCTATGTTCTACCCAGTGGCTTGGAGAGATTCTTTCAACCAGCTTGCTGGGCATCACAATCTATACATAGAAAACGTGTCTCTTCTTCTCCCCTCTCCTTTATATAAACTCCTTTCTTTCTTTCTTTCTTTCTTTCTTTCTTTCTTTCTTTCTCTTTCTTTCTTTCTTTCTTTCTTTCTCTTTCTTTCTTTCTTTCTCTTTCTTTCTTTCTTTCTTTCTTTTTCTTTCTTTTTTCTTTCTTTCTTTTTCTTTCTTTTTCTTTCTTTCTTTCTTTCTTTCTCTTTCTTTCTTTCTTTCTTTCTATCTTTCTTTCTTGCCACCCCGAGTCTTCGGAGAGGGGCGGCATACAAATCTAATAAATTATTATTATTATTATTATTATTTCTTTCTCTATTACGACTTTTCATTATATCTTTATTTCTTTTCCCTTCTTTCTTTTCTTCTGTCTCTGTTTTAACATGACACCTGTGATTGTGATATCATGCATTATATGTACCTTTGTTATGTCTTGTTTTGGTTGTGTTTTTTTAAAGTATATATTTAATAAAGATTATTTTATAAAAGAAAAGAAAAAGAAAATGTGTCTGTGGAGATTCTCAGCCGTACAGGTCATGGTTGACTCAAAGGTGCTTTTTCCTCCATATAAACTTTTTCAATTTTCAGTATCAAAATATCTTCTATTCATGTTACAATAAAAATAGTATCGTGTTAGTAAAACAAATATAATCAACCCCAAAAAATTTTTACACACACCCCCTTTAAAGATGACACTGCCCAATGGGACCCAGACAAGGCCAACTCCATGGGACCTAACTGGCCGCTGGGATACATGAGGCAGAAGACGGTCCCATAAATAATCTGGTCTTTACTTGTTGTTAGCTGCCCTGAGTCTCAGGGTAAGGGCAGCATAGAAATCAATCAATCTATCAATCTATCAATCTATCAATCTATCAATCTATCAATCTATCAATCTATCAATCTATCAATCTATCAATCTATCAATCTATCAATCTATCAATCTATCAATCTATCAATCTATCAATCTATCAATCTATCAATCTATCAATCTATCAATCTATCAATCTATCAATCTATCAATCTATCAATCTATCAATCTATCAATCTATCAATCAATAGTAAGTGGTGGTAGGGAAAGCAAGTAGAATGCTTGGCTGCATAGCTAGAGGTATAACAAGCAGGAAGAGGGAGGTTGTGACCCCGCTGTATAGAGACCTGGTGAGACCACATTTGGAATCCTGTGTTCAGTTCTGGAGACCTCACCTACAAAAAGATATTGACAAAATTGAACGGGTCCAAAGACAGGCTACAAGAATGATGGAAGCATAAAACATATCAGGAAAGACTTCATGAACTCAATCTGTATAATCTGTAGGACAGAATGGAAAGGGGGGGACATGATAGAAACATTTAAATATGTCAAAGGGTTAAATAAGGTTCAGGAAGGAAGTGTTTTTAATAGGAAAGTGAACACAAGAACAAGGGGACACAATCTGAAGTTAGTTGGGGGAAAGATCAAAAGAAAATATTATTTGACTGAAAGTGTAGTAGATGCTTGGAACAAACTTCCAGCAGATGTGGTTGGTCAATCCACAGTAACTGAATTGAAACATACCTGGGATAAACAAATATCCATCCTAAGATAAAATACAGGAAATAGTATAAGGGCAGACTAGATGGACCATGAGGTCTTTTTCTGCCGTCAATCTTCTATGTTTCTACCCTCTCCCTGTGAATGAATGAATATACACACACACACACACACACACACACACACACATCCTACATTTGCAACTATGCTAAAAAATGTGACGTGCTCTATAGCTGTCCAGCTAAAATCAGAAGTATACAGGTTGCTTTAAAAGTGGAAATGTTTTGAAATTCACAAGGAGAGGACGGGTGTGTGTGTGTGTTTGTGTACCTCTCCTCTCCCTGTAAATATCCAAACTCTTTCACTTTTAAAGCAGTCTTAAACTGAACCCGAGGCCACAAAATTAGTTTTCTTAAAACATACCTGTGGGAGACCAATGGGAAAACTCAGAGAACATTACAGACTGAATCATCCAAACAATTAAGTCCTTGTATACCCCAGCATTTCCCTGACTTGGAGGTGGGGGTGGGGGGGGTGATGGCTGTTTTTTCCAACAACAGTTTGTTTAATATTTTAGAAAAAGCTATTTCAAAATAACAAGTTCAGTGTTTGCCTGCTTGAAGTATAGGGAGACTGGAGGAAACATTACTAGAAAGGCAAATAAATGCAGAATCGATTCTATGATGTCATAAAGACACAGCTCTTTCATTTTACAGCAGGCCTATACATGCGAGTGTGTGGTATGGAGAGATTTGTGCCATCGACCATGAAAAGGCACAGCTTTTAAATTCTTTAGAACAGCTTGTAAACTTAGTTCAGTCTAGACTCAACCGAGTGGGGGCTGACAGGAGTAAGGCACTGTAGCCTGTATTGAATATTGTACTATTTATATCCTTGTTCCTACCAAGATGTCCCGAATTGAACCAGAACTTCAAACATCACACAAAATCAATCCAGTACCAATGTTTTCCACAATGGATGTTCATGTTTGAAGTGGTGGTGTCTTTATAACCCAATTCAGGTTCAGGAGTGGAGTTTTAACAGACAAATAATAATTACTAAGCAACATATAGACTTAAAACTAGAAATATTTGTTTTAGGTATAGTACCAGGAGGTTATGATAAAGGGGCTATATATTTAATGCTACATGTATTGACAGCAGCAAGAATTGTATTTGAACAATATTGGGAAAAGGACACACACACCACCAAAAAAATTATAATTCGAAAAACACTGTACTGTGCAGAGATAGATAGATTGAGATTGAAAATAAAAGGTAAAGGAGATACAGAGTATTATTTAATGTGGAATAGGTTCTATCCATGGTTAAAGATACGAGGTAGAGCATTGCTATGTGTAAGTAAAATATGAATGTTGCTTTATAACTATATGCTAATAGAATTCATATGATAATAAATAAGCTAATATAATTATAAATATGGTAATAGTTATTACTTGTATTATTATTATTACTATTATTATTACTACCTGTATATTATTATTACTGTCAGTATATATCAGTACATCAAATCATTGAGGACCTGTATCCTGCACGAGTCAAAAATGGGGCTGTGAAAATATTTACAGACACCTCACATTCTGGAAATAAATTGTTTCACCTTTTACCCTCAAAATGACATAGAGCACTGCATCCCGGAACAACTAGATACAAGTTTACAAGCAGTTTTTTCCCCCAAATGCCATCACTCTGCTAAACAAATAATTCCATCAACACTGTCAAGCTATTTACTAAGTCTGCACTACTATTAATCTTCTCATCGTTCCCATCACTGTATGACTGTAACTTTATTGCTTGTAGCCTTACAATTTATATTGACTGGTTCCTAATATGATTTGATTATTTATTTGTACTTGGATTATCATTAAGTGTTGCACCTCATGATTCTTGACAAATTTATCTTTTCTTTTATGTTCGCTGAGAGCATATGCACCAAAGACAAATTCCTTGTGTGCACAATTACACTTGGCCAATAAAAAATTCTATTCTATTCTATTCTATTCTGTTCTATTCTGTTCTGTTCCACTCCATTCTCTCCTATATCTCATATATCTTCTCTTCTATCTCTTCTATCCTTTCTATCTCTTCTATCTCTTATCTCTTTTCTGCTATTCTCTTTAGTTATATTTTACTCCTATATTTTCTCTTCTCTTCTTTCTTTAATATATTCTATTCGTATATATCCTCTATAACCTTCATTGTGTATTATTGTGTATTGGACAAAACAAATAAATAAAAAATAAATAAAATAAAATAAAATTCCATATGACATATCCAGGCCACAAGCCATGAGTTTGACAGCCCTGCTGTAGACCATAGTATGCCATCCCCCCGCCCCTCCTCTGCAGTCTCTTGGAGTTTGCTCAATTACATGATAATAATAATAATAATAATAATAATAATAATAATAATAATAATAATAATAATAATTTATTAGATTTGTATGCCGTCCGTCTCCGAAGACTTAATTATGTTGATGTATCTAAACATCTCGTCCATCGTTGTGCCCTTCTCCCTTTGCCCTTAATCATTCACAACAATCATGGTCTTTTCCAAGGTCACTTCGGATTAGGTGGCCAAAGTATTGGAGCTCCAGCTTTAGTCTCAGTCCCTCCAAATGACAGTCAGGGGTTGATTTCCTTTAGGATTGATTGCTTTGATCTACTTGCAGTCCAAGGGATTCTCAAGAGTCTTCTTCAACATTCACAGCATTTGAAAGCGTTCCGAGATTTCATTAACTGTTGGAATAATGTGTATTTTAAATGTTATGATAATTGTAAACTGGAATTTCACCTTCTTACAACTGTAACTTTGCTGCTATATGATTATAAATATTACAATTTGTATTGTTTGATTTAGTATCCTACTATGATTTTGGCTGATTGCTTATTTAGTATCCTATGACTAAATGTTGTATCTTATGATTTATGATGAATGTATTTTTCTGATGACTATGATTTATCACTTGTTGCTTGCAATTACATGGAGAGCTTATGCACCAGAGACAAATTCCTTTGTGTCCAATCACACTTGGTCTATAAAGAATGCCATTCTATTGTATTCTATTCTATTCCGTTCCATTCCGTTCTGTTCCACTCCACTCCACTCCACTCCATTCCACTCCACTCCATTCCATTCTATTCTATTCTATTCCATTCCATTCCATTCCATTCCATTGTTCTTTGTACTTGTTTTATTTATTTATTTATTTATTTATTTATTTATTTAGTTAGTTAGTTAGTTAGTTAGTTAGTTAGTTAGTTAGTTAGTTAGTTAGTCCAATACACAATGAGGGTTTTAGTGGGTATATATCTATATACACATAGTAAAATACATGATGAAGGTTATAGAGGAGATACTCATAGTAAAATATATCTAAGAAATAATAGAAAAGAAGGTATAGTAATAGAACATATCAATGAAAGAATAGAAGAAGAGATATAGGAATAGAAGAAAGGTATAGGAGATATAGGAGAGCAATAGGACAGGGGACGGAAGGTACTCTAATGCACTTATACTCGCCCCTTACTGACCTCTTAGGAATCTGGACAGGTCAACCGTAGATAATCTAAGGGTAAAGTGTTGGGGGTTTGGGGATGACACTATGGAGTCCGGTAATGAGTTCCATGCTTCGACAACTTGGTTACTGAAGTCATATTTTTTACAGTCAAGTTTGGAGCGGTTAATATTAAGTTTAAATCTGTTGTGTGCTCTTGTGTTGTTGCGGTTGAAGCTGAAGTAGTCGCCGACAGGCAGGACGTTGCAGCATATAATCTTGTGGGCAATACTTAGATCTTGTTTCCATCTTATTTAAAGTATCTATTTATTCTGTATCTTTAAATGTTTCAATAATAAAAGTACAACAGCAACACAAAACAATCATTAGTTGCCCTTTATAATCCCGCTGAGTTCTAGAATTATTCTAGAATCGGCAATCTGGGCAGGTTCAAACATTTGAGAGGAAGACAATGCTATAAGACGTAATCAGAAAGCAGAGGGTGGTTAAGCATCAGTTAAGAATGGCAGTTCTAAGCCTCTAATTAAACAAGATTTAGCTTGAACCATGTTTTGGAGAACTTGCAGATTTTATGCTGACACTTGTATTTTTTGGCCGATGGGTGAAATTAAGTCCGACGGTCAAATTGCAGAGCAGGGAAAAGCTGGCCAAGGAATCAGAAAGTCTCGAGCTGTCAGGGTGTGCTTGACAGAGAACAGTCTGTACACTTTCAGAATAAAGAACCATCAGATGCAAGGGGAGTGGCAACGTAAACCATTCAGAATGAGCACATGTAGAGCAGAATAAGAGAAACCTCCTCTTAGTCCAACCTCCTCATCAGGCAGGAAACCCTATTCCATTCCAGACAAACTCTTCTTAAAAACTTCCAGTGTTGGAGCATTTACAACTTCTGGAGGTCAAGTTGTTCCACTGATTAATTGTTCAAACTGTCAGGAAATTTCTCCTTACTGTATTTTTCGGAGTATAAGATGCACCTTTCTCCTCCTCAAAAGAGACTGAAAATTCAGGTGCATCTTATACTCTGTAGATTTTTTTTTTCTGAAGCTTTTCCTCCCCAGTCCTAACTATTACCCACAAGATCATATGCTGCAACGTCCTGCCTGTCGGCGACTACTTCAGCTTCAACCACAACAACACAAGAGCACACAACAGATTTAAACTTAATATTAACCGCTCCAAACTTGACTGTAAAAAAATATGACTTCAGTAACCGAGTTGTCGAAGCGTGAAACTCATTACCGGACTCCATAGTGTCATCCCCAAACCCCCAACACTTTACCCTTAGATTATCTACGGTTGACCTATCCAGATTCCTAAGAGGTCAGTAAGGGGCGAGTACAAGTGCACTAGAGTGCCTTCCGTCCCCTGTCCTATTGCTCTTCTATATCTCCTATACCTTTCCTCTATTCCTATATCTCTTCTTCTATTCTTTCATTGATATGTTCTATTCCTATATCTTCTTTTCTATTCTTTCTTAGATATATTTTACTATGAGTATCTCCTCTATAACCTTCATCATGTATTTTACTATGTGTGTGTATATATGTATATACCCACTAAAACCCTCATTGTGTATTGGACTAACTAACTAACTAACTAACTAACTAACTAACTAACTAAATGAATAAATAAATGAATAAATAAATAAATGAACGAACGAATAAATAAATAAATAAATAAATGAACGAACGAACGAACGAACGAACGAACGAACGAACAAACAAACAAACAAACAAACAAACAAACAAACAAACAAATAGGTGCTAATTATGTTCCCAGCTCTTTCCAGCAAAATTGGATCACTAAAGGGAAGTTAGATCTGTTTTCTAGCTGTGTTGCGTTCTTTTTAAAAAAATAAAATAGGCTTTTTTTAAACAATTAAAACACAGAGAATCAATAAACATACTTACAATCATACATAGGTATAGATTAAATAGTAAAGAAATAGAGAGAAGTAGCAAGAAAAGAAAAAGAGGGGGGGAGGTTTAAAAAATGTGTTGAACAAATTATTTTACAAATGATTAAACTAAAACCCGAATTATTTCTATTAGGTATTGCAAGGCAGAAATTTGCTAAAAAAAGAAATGTATTTGATTCTACACATTACAAAAGCAGCCAGGTTGACATATGAACAAACATGGAAAAAACAAACTACGCCATCAACTTTATCCCTAATAATCAAAACCATAGAATCTGCAGAGATGACCCTACTGACCCTTGAACTTCAAGAAAAAGACGACTCTAACTTTTACAGTGCCTGGGGAAATTGGCTGGAAGAGAAAAAATACCTGCAAAATCTAAACAAATGACACCTCAGTACTGAAGATACATAAAATAACCAGAATGTACCACCAACCGATGGATCCAAAACCCTCTCTGAAATATCGTACATAACTCTGTTGTGGTTGGCTCTGGCCCAGCTCCAGCCACAGGGAATGTGGAGGTGGAGGCAGGGGAAACGTCAACATGTCCTAGGCCTGTTTTGTTGCCGGCAGAGTCAGGGAGTGCAGTTTCCTCGATGAAGAAGAAGGTGGGGGTGACTTGGAAGAGGGGGGGCTTGGCACACAGCCCAGGAAGCCAATCACCATTATCTTCGGTCAATTCGGATGATGAAGTGTTAGACCCACGCAGGCGCAGACTTATGCATCGAAGAAACCAATTGAAGACATATTACAAGAGATAAGAGAGGCCACCTGTGTTTGGGTGGGGCTCCAGTAATTAGAGCTGCTGCTATAAATAGCAGCGTGCTAGTTTGGCCGTTGTGGAAGATTATCTGATCGCAGTTCTTCAGGATCGTGCCTCGATGTGTCTGAACTTTCTTTGTGGATTTTTCACGCCTTTGACACCAAAGCAGAGTAAAGTGTGTGTCTGTTTCACTTCGTAGGAAGAAGGAGGGCTGTGACGTTTCTTCACAGCTACTAGCTAAGTACTTAAGGACTGATTAAGGGAATTGTACAGCCGACAAGGTTGTTTTGGTGGAGAGTGCTCTTTGCAATACAAAAAGGGTGCTTTGTTTCTTTTGAATTTTGTGATGAAGGACATTGTTTTGAATTTTCAAATGTGTGTGTGTCTGAAATTTGTACCAGTGAATTTTCAAGAGGCTTCTACCAGAGAGCCTGGCAGAACAGACTCTAGAGAATATCATACCACTATCCAGCAGATTACATACTTACACATTTCACCTTCGCAGATTTTATAGGTGTTGTGGTTAGCTCTGGTCCAGCTCCTGCCCCAAGGATTGTGGATGTGGGGGAGACATCCACATACTGCAGGCCTGTTTTGCCCCCAGTGGAATCTGCTGAGGAAGGCTCCTCTGACCAAGAAAACATGAGTGACAGGGAGGAGGAGAGGGTGGCAGACAGCTCAGAAGGAGATCAATTATCTAGCTCCTCCTTGGATTCAGAACAAGAGTTAATGATACAGCCACGCATGAGGAGAACGATGCATAGGCAACAACAACTGAGAGATTATTATCAAAGAAAATGAGGCCACCTGTGGTTGAGTGGGGCTGTGGTAATTAGTGAGGCTGCTATAAATAGCAGCCTGTGGGTTTGGCCATTGTGGAGGATTATCTGATCATTGTGTTTCGTGACTGCTTTACTGACTTTGACTTTTTGTGTGCTGATTTTTCCCCGCTTTGAAACTAAACCAGAGCAAAGTGTGTTTCACTTTGTGAAAAAAGAAGGACTGTTAATTGCCTCACAGCTGCAAGCTAAGTATCACAAAACTGATAAGGGACTTGTACAAATTACCAGTCTACCAGAGAGCCCGACAGAACAATATGTATATACTATTTCAAACAAACCCCCTACATAATCTACATCTATAGTTGCGGAAATCAAATTTGTTATATCCACAACATACTAGCTGTGTTGCTTTCGTGCCATGCCCCAGGTCATCACATCTATTCTTAGCCATGTCCTATTTTCCCATTTTCCTGCCTTTTCCCATTTTTCATCTTCATTCTTTTTAAGAAGGTTTGAAGTCCTAGGGAGAAGTGGGAGAATTGTCCAAAACAAATATAAATCTAGGGTGGAAAGTCTCTGAAGATCCAGACCTGCATGGCTTCTCCACTAAAGCCTTGGGAGTGAACCCCCACCCCAAAAATCTTCCTATAGGAGCTGCTGAATCACAATTTTTAATTGTGTGAGAAGGCAAAAGCAATGGGAGAAACCATGTTGAGCCATATGGTTTGTAAAAACAGGGAGATGCGCGAAGGTTAACAGAATGTTTAGTTTTGCCCACTGATTATATTATGACCTACAAACAAAAAGAGATGCCTGGACAACATTCTCTTTTGAAACTCCTACTGTTAGTGGTTTTGTATTTTGCCAGTTCTCCGACTGTGGTCTTGCAGCTGCTCTATTCTTTCACTTTGGGATAATCCAGAAACCTTCTTCTGTTTTTAAAGCAGGATCTGTTCTATTGCTCATTCATCGTGGATTCTGTTTTTTTTTCTCAATGGCCGAGTTTGATTCCAGGTTTTTATTCATATTTGTTTTTGATTTCTGGACTTGCACCTGGAAGGGAAAAAAAGGTTGCCTTCAGTTTTGTTTCTCTAATAACCTTTACTACCCTTAACATTCCATCTGAATCCCACCACAAGCTTGCTGGCATTCTGCATAGGCTACAGCTGAGATACAATAAAACCTATACTTCTTGCGGTGCCCCTGGTCTTCTTTTGTTATGTGAATCTAACAGTGCTAAACTGTTCCTATGTCTTGCCTCTTCATTCCCAGGTGAATCTAACACCTTGATCATCTAGGACTTATAGTCATCTTTATGGGGGTGAAGTGGGGTGTTTGTTTGTTTGTTTGCTTGCTTGTTTGTTTGTTTGAAAGAGTTGTAGATGCAAACTTCCAGCAGACATGGTTGGTAAATAGAAACATAGAAACATAGAAGTCTGACGGAAGAAAAAGACCTCATGGTCCATCTAGTCTGCCCTTATACTATTTTCTGTATTTTATCTTAGGATGGATATATGTTTATCCCAGGCATGTTTAAATTCAGTTACTGTGCATTTATCTACCACGTCTGCTGGAAGTTTGTTCCAAGGATCTACTACTCTTTCAGTAAAATAATATTTTCTCATGTTGCTTTTGACCTTTCCAACTAACTTCAGATTATGTCCCCTTGTTCTTGTGTTCACTTTCCTATTAAAAACACTTCCATCCTGAACCTTATTTAACCCTTTAACATATTTAAATGTTTTGATCATGTCCCCCTTTCCCTTCTGTCCTCCAGACTATACAGATTGAGTTCATTAAGTCTTTCCTGATACGTTTTATGCTTAAGACCTTCCACCATTCTTGTAGCCCGTCTTTGGACCCGTTCAGTTTTGTCAATATCTTTTTGTAGGTGAGGTCTCCAGAACTGAACACAGTATTCCAAATGTGGTCTCACCAGCACTCTATATAGCGGGATCATAATCTCCCTCTTCCTGCTTGTTATACCTCTAGCTATGCAGCCAAGCATCCTACTTGCTTTCCCTACCCTCTGACTGATCCACAGTAACTGAATTTAAACATGCCTGGGATAAACATATATCCATCCTAAGATAAAATACAGGAAATAGTATAAGGGCAGACTAGATGGACCATGAAGTCTTTTTCTGCCATTAATCTTCTATGGTTCTATGTTGTTTGTTTGTTTGTTTATTTGTTTGTTGATTAGATTTGTATGCCGCCCTTCTCCGAAAACTCGGGGCGGCTCACAGGATACAGTGTAAAACAAAGTGTACAAAACAAATATATTTTTAGTGTTTATTTATTTATTTATTATTTATTTATTAGATTTGTATGCCGCCCCTCTCCGTAGACTTGGGGCGGCTCACAACAACAATAAAACAATTCAAGACAAATCTAATAATTTAAAAACATTTTTAAAAAAACCCGTTATTAAAGCAGACATACACACAAACATACCATACATGAATTTGTATAGGCCCAGGGGAGATGTCTCAATTCCCCCATGCCTGACGGCAGAGGTGGGTTTTAAGGAGTTTATGAAAGGCAAGGAGGGTGGGGGCAGTTCTAACCTCAGGGGGGAGCAGGTTTCAGAGGTTTGGGGCCGCCACAGAGAAGGCTCTTCCCCTGGGACCCGCCAAACGACATTGTTTAGTTGACGGGACCCGGAGAAGGCCAACTCTGTGGGACCTAATCGGTCGCTGGGATTCGTGCGGCAGAAGGCGGTCCCGGATATATTCCCATTACAACAGAGCAACTTTATAGATGCTTAGCTGCCTCGAGGCAAAGGTTTATGCTCAACAAAAGTAAATTTCCCAGAGGATTCACACACACACACACACACACACACACACACTGCAATGGCCTTCTCAAATGGCAGGCATCCAAAAGCATTGTGCCTTGAGCGATGTAGTTTTCTCTTGTCTCCTCTATCTCTTAGATGCTTTGGCAACTTCCCCCATTGTCAAAGGGGAATTATGCATTGAATGGAGAGGTTATCACAGGGCCAGTGGCGCAATGGATAACGCATCTGACTACGGATCAGAAGATTGCAGGTTCGATTCCTGCCTGGCTCGACTTTTCTTTCCCGAATAACAATGTTTGCTTCTAGCCATGGATATATGAATGGCAACCTTTCTTCCTCCGAGCTCCTTTTAAAGTGTGTCCATCTCAGCCGGCTTTCTTTCATGGCCCTTCTGTTTCTTTGGGAAGGAGATTTATTTATTTTATTTATTTATTACTTAGATTTGTATGCCGCCCCTCTCCGAAGACTCGGGGATGCAATTGCCTCAGCCAGACTGAAGCATCATTCAATGGTTGCAAAGCCATAGTTCGAATGAACAATCAGATGGTTTATTTACTGATTTGATTTTTATCTCGCCTGTATTACTTCCTAAATAACTGAAGGCAACTCTCATGAGTTCTTTGTCTATATCCAGGTTGGTGGGATCCATAACCTCAGAGAGCCCCATAGTCCTAGTAGTAATAGTAATGCAGCTTTAGTGAATAGTTTGACAGTGGTGAGGGAATGATTTGTTTAGCAGAGTGATGGTGTTCAGGGGGGGGGGGAACTGTTCTTGTGTCTAATTGTTTTGTTCAGTGTATTTTTAGGACAAATCTCCCTCTCTTTATATATGTGCATGCATATACAGTATGTATGTGTGTACACACACACACGCAAACACATATAGCCACTCCGAGTCTAGGGAGAGAGGCGGCATACAAATCTAACAAATTATTATTATTATTATTATTATTATTATTATTATTATTATTATTATTAATTATATATATATACACGCACACACACAAAAAAACATAAAGAAGGAAGGGAGGGAGGGAGGGAGGGAGGAAGGAAAGAAAGAAAGGAGGGAGGGAGGGAGGAAAGAAAGAAGGGAGGGAGGGAGGAAGGGAGGAAGGAGGGAGGAAGGAGGGAGGAAGGAAGGAGGAAGGAGGAAGGAAGGAGGAAGGAAGGAAGGAGGAAGGAAGGAGGAAAGAAGGAAGGAGGAAGGGAGGAAGGAGGAAGGAAGGGAGGACTGAGGAAGAAAGAAAGAAAGAAGGAAGAAAGAAAGAAAGAAAGAAAGAAGAAGGAAGGAAGGAAGGAGGAAGGAAGGAGGAAGGAAGGAAGAAGGAAGGAAGGAAGGAGGGAGGGAGGGAGGAAGGAGGGAGGGAGGAAGGAAGGAAGGAAGGAAGGAAAGAAGAAAGAAAGAAAGAAAGAAAGAAGGAAGGAAGGAAGAAGGAGGAGGAGGGAGGGAGGGAGGGAGGGAGGAAGGAAGGAGGAAGGAAGGAAGGAGGAAGGAAGGAAGAAAGAAGGAAAGAAAGAAAGAAAGAAGGAAGGAAGGAAGGAGGAGGAGGAGGAAGGAAGGAAGGAGGAAGGAAGGAATGAGGAAGGAAGGAAGAAGGAAGGAAGGAAGGAGGAAGGAAGGAAGGAAGGAAAGAAGAAAGAAAGAAAGAAAGAAAGAAAGAAGGAAGGAAGGAAGGAGGAGGAGGAGGAAGGAAGGGAGGAAGGAAGGAAGGAGGAAGGAAGGAGGAAGGAAGGAAGGAGGAAAGAAGAAGGAAAGAAGGAAAGAAAGAAGGAAGGAAGGAAGGAAGGAAGGAAGGAAAGAAAGAAGGAAGGAAGGAAGGAAAGAAAGAAAGAAAGAAAGAAAGAAAGAAAGAAAGAAAGCTGGAGCTTTATATATAACAGAGCTTCTTAAAAAAATCCTCTGAAATGGAGGTTTCAGAGGCAGAAACAAAAGGAAGATGAAGAGCTCATAACCAATGAACCTGCTGTTAAAATTCACCTATGGGAAGAGCTGATTGGGGGGATTCTGGGAGCCCGATCCACCCACCAATCTGCTTTTTTCTTATTTTCCTCCCCAAAAACTAAGGTGCATCTTATCTTCTGAAAAATACAGTGTGTGTGTAAATACATACATATATACATACATATACTATTGTTTCATTCATCTGAATTCTGTTCACTGCTAAAACAAAAGGCATCATGTAAGAATCGGACATCTGCTCACTTTTATTCAAGCAGACAGGAAAAAATGTTTCAGAGATAATTTAATTTAATTTAATTTAATTTAACTTTATTTATTTGCCAAATGTGTGTATCCGCCCATTTGACCCAAAGTGATTCTGAGTGCTGTACAACAATAGGATAAAAATCCCTTGATATAAAAACAACATATATATAAAAATATAGAACTTTCCATGAAGTAATAAATGGTAAAAATAAAAATAATCACCAAATATATAAATCTCCAGGCAAAAAGAAGATAAATGTGGCCGCCTCAAAAATGGAGTCATCTAAATGTATCCCAGCGGCTGTTCAGGTCCCACAGGGTCGGCCTTCTCCAGGTCCCATCAGCCAGACAATGTCGTCTGGCAGGGCCTAGGGGAAGAGTCTTCTCTGTGGTAGCCCCGGCTCTCTGGAATCAACTCCCCCTGGAGATTTATACTGCCCCCACCCTCCTAGCCCTTCATAAGGCCTTGAAGATACACCTTTGCTTACAGGCCTGCGGTTACTAAATTTTAACATCTAACCCAGCCCATGACTAAATCCGCTACGTATGTTAGGTTGAAATGCGGATGATTGCTTTTTTAAATTAATTTGGATTTTAGAAAAGGATTTTGTTTTTTTTAAGATTGATTTTTCTCCTTAGACTTTTAAATGTTAGATTTCTTGTACAATTTGTATTTGTTTTGTTGTGCGCTGCCCTGAGTCCTTGAGGAGAAAGACGGCACAGAAATCTAATAAATTAAATGAATAAATAAAATAAATAAGTAACTCTCTGGTTTCTGGGAGCCCTGGGCCTGATAACATAACCAGGTCTTGAGAATCTTCTGGAATCTTCTAGAACGTCAAAAGGGATGGAGCTAATCTAATTTTGGGAGAAAGAATGTTCCATAGGGTGGGTGCTATCTTGGAGGTACATCTTGTGGGACCCACAAAGTGCAAACTCCTATATCATGGCACCCACACCTGCCTTCTCCACCAGATCTACTGTAAAGATAGATGAACAGCTGTGTCCAAATTTATTTACTAAAGGAAATACTGACGGTGCCTGAAACTCATCCAAATGCACCATTACCGTATTAATGTAAACACGTTGTTCTTCCCTTTGATTCATGCATGACTGTTTCTGGAATAGATAGTTCTTGAGACTGCCATTCATACTGTTCCTAACTACATCTTCTAATTAAATTGAACGAGCACAGCCTTTTATATTGCAGAGAAGGATCTGGAACTACAATACAATTAGGGGTGGGCTGCTCCAGGGATGGGGGTGGGGACGCCGTTCCAGTAGTGTAAATGGAGCTGCGTGTAGAGCTGACCAGAGGTCGGGCACATGTGCCGAGCATGAGATTTGCTTCCTGCGAATGTGCAGGAAGTGAAATCTTGCACGAGGACATGCGTGATGGCAAGATTTCAGTGATTTTCGCTGATGTTTTGCTTCCGCGCATGCTCTGAAGGAAAAAACCAGCAAAAGTCACCTAAATCTTACGGTTGTGTGCGTTCTCGTGTGAGATTTTGCTTCCTGCACATGCACAGTGTTAGTATGTCTTGGTACGAAACCTTCAACACACATTAAGCAGAGTTGTTGTGGTGTAGGAAATGTAGGTTAGTCAGACTTAGTATCAATGTATATACAACAATATTATTATTTACAAATATACAGAATCAACAATATAATACTCTAATAGTTTACACACCATGCACACAGCAAGAATACAGTTCACGGCAAATATATCTCTAACAATTCAATTCAATTCAATTTATTAGATTTGTATGCTGCCCCTCTCCGTAGACTCGGGGCGGCTCACAACAATAATAACACAATATAAAACAAGTCTAATAATTAAAAGTCATTTAAAAAACACCTTATTAAAAAGAAAACATACACACAAGCATACCATGCATAAACTGTATAGGCCCGGGGGAGATGTCTCAGTTCCCCAATGCCTGGCGGCAGAGGTGGGTTTTAAGAAGTTTACGAAAGACAAGGAGGGTGGGGGCAAATCTAATCTCCAGGGGGAGCTGGTTCCAGAGGGTCGGGGCTGCCACAGAGAAGGCTCTTCCCCTGGGCCCGTCAAACGACACTGTTTAGTCGACAGGACCCGGAGAAGGCCAACTCTGTGGGACCTAATTGGTTGCTGGGATTCGTGTGGCAGAAGGCAGTCTCGGAGATATTTTGGCCCGATGCCATGAAGGGCTTTATCGGTCATGACCAACACTTTGAATTGCGACCGGAAACTGATCGGCAACCAATGCAGACTGCGGCTTATGCCAGAGTTGTTGCAGCTCGATTTTTAGATCTTCATATTTCACTAATTTCTCTAGCTGCTTCTCCTCAATTCTGCTGTCCCCTGGGATTGCAATGTCGATGATCCATACTTTCTTTTTCTCCACAATCAGGATGTCTGGTGTGTTATGCTTCAGAATTCGGTCAGTCTGAAGTCGGAAGTCCCACAGTAGTTTTGCTTGCTCATTTTTGACCACTTTTTCGGGCTTATGATCCCACCAGTTCTTTGCCATTGGTAAATGGTAGTTCCGGCACAAGTTCCAGTGGATCATCTGTGCCACAGCATCATGTCTATGCTTGTAGTCAGTCTGTGCAATCTTTTTGCAGCAGCTGAGTATGTGATTGATTGTTTCATCTGTTTCTTTACAAAGTCTATACTTTGGATCGTCTGTTGTTTTTTCAATTCTGGCTTTGACAGCATTTGTTTTAATGGCCTGTTATTATTATTATTATTATTATTATTATTATTATTATTATTAGTAGTAGTAGTAGTAATAGTAATAGTAATAGTAGTAATAGTATTAGTAGCAATAGGGGTTCATTTTTTTGCTAAGTACCTGTATTCCAATACATTCTTAAGATGATTGGCTTGGTACAGTGTAACACTTGTTTGGCTGTTGTGTTCCATAGTACCTTGTGGAACTTGGGGTACTGCCCTCTTTGCATTAGGACATCTAGGTTAGATGGCGAGATCTCTAGATTGCAGTCCTTAGTTTGTAACTTGCAGGCAGAAGTGGAAAGATTGTCCCAGCCACGTGCTGTAATGCAGCCATGTGTGCAGCCTCCACTTCCACAGCGCCCCCCGAGGAGGAGGGCTGTTTGGACAACTGTTGGTTCAGGAAGATTACGTGCAGTTGAACAAAAACATAACAATTTTGGTCTCTCTGTATCCAACTCCTATAATGTTCTTGCGGATTTAAATAGTAAGGATGTTGTAGATATTAGCAAGGCCCCTCAGGCGGAGAATGAGGGGATGTTCAAAGGAGAAGTTGTTGTAAATGAGGAACATAGTGTCACCAAACCAAGTCCAGTTAGTAGAAATAAAGAGAGGACACATGTTCTTGTGGGTGACTCGATTGTCAGAGGTGTTGATTTGGGACAGAGGAAGGATGTGGTGAAGGTGATGAGGTGTCTTCCAGGAGCCACTGCCCACAGGGACAGGAGGCGGATTACAAACATTGTCAGGGCTGTGAGTAAAGGTAATAAAGTTGATGTGGTGGTGCATCTTGGCACAAACGATCTGTCCCAGAGAAATGTTAATGTAGTAAAAAGAGATTTTCAAAGTCTAAGTGTGGAGCTGGGTAAAATAACTGATTCAGTGACTTTCTCAGAGGTGTTACCGGTTTGTGGCCAGGAGGGTAAAACAAGTTGTATCAGAGAGTTTAATGTTTAAGGCAGTGGTGTAAAGCTGAAGGTTTTGGTTATGTAAGTCATGATGTCAGTAGATGGTCTAATAGGGAGTTGTTTAAGAGGGATGGTTTGCATCCATCATACAGAGGTACCCAGGTGCTCGGTGAGGAATTCAGAGCTTTTTTGGACAGGCATTTAAACTAGGTAAAGGGGACAGAGATGTACCAGATGTGGAGGATTTCTGTCCCCGACCAATGAGGATACATCAGTTTCTGGAAGCTTATGAAAAGGGAGCTGAAAATAAAATAGATGTAGTTGTTGATGATAAGGGGCAAACTAATAATGAAAATAATGTTCTTCGGGTAATGTGCACGAATGCTCGAAGCTTGAGCAACAAGCTCTGTGAGTTAATGGCCATAATATCTAGAGATAATTTGGATCTGGTTGCCATAACTGAGACATGGTTTAAGGATTCCAATGAATGGGAAATATCCATACCAGGATATACACTGTATAGGAAGGATAGAATAGAGAGAAGGGGAGGTGGAGTAGCCATTTATGTTAAAGAAAGTCTAAAAACAATACTAATTCAAAATACATGTAAAGATCTGGAGACCCTCTGGATTTGCATGCAAAATAAAGACGGTTCTGTCATTAGAATTGGGGTGATCTATAGGCCTCCAGGGCAATCTGAGGAACATGACAACAAGATGGTGGATGAGATTACCCTAATGGCAGTAAAGGGAGATATTGTGGTTATGGGTGATTTCAACATGCCTGATGTTGACTGGAATATCCCCAGTGCCCTTACATGCAAAAGTAAGAATATAGTAGAGGCCTTTACAGGAGCAGCTATGGCACAGCTAGTTAAGACACCAACTAGAGGGGAGAATATTCTAGATTTAGTTTTTACAAATGGGAATCGGGTTTCAGAGGTCAAGGTGGGAGAAAATTTAGGTTGCAGCGACCATCTATGTTTGTGGTTTGATGTAAAAACTGATTGTGAGCAATCCTATACTGCAACCAAAGTATTGGATTTCAGAAAAACAAATTTTAATGCAATGGGGGAATATTTAAATAATGAATTAAAGGGGAGGGATAAAATGGCAGGAGCGAGCACCCAGTGGACTGTATTAAAAAAGGCCATCTTAAAAGCCACAAGACTTTATGTAAAGCAAGTAACTAAAGGTAAAAGGAAGAAGAAACCGCTATGGTTTAGCAATGATGTAAGGGCTATAGTCAATGAAAAAAAGGCTGCCTATAGGAGGTATAAAGAGTCTGGAAGTACAGCTGATAGAGAGGTGTATAAAATGAGACAGAAGGAGGCGAAACAGATAATATATGCTGCTAAAGCCTCAAAAGAGGAAGAAATAGCAAAATCTGTAAAGAAGGGGGATAAAACCTTCTTCAGATATATTAGTGATAGGAAGAAGAAAAACTGCAGCATCACAAAGCTTAGTACCGGGAATAATACATGCATTAATGGGAATAAGGAGATCGCTGACCATTTCAATAGCTACTTCTGTTCAGTTTTCTCAAAGGACACCTTACAAAATAATACTATAGAGGGATATAGCATTGCTTCCAGCTGTACGGATTCAGCTCCAGTGATCTTAGAAGCCGATGTCTTAGAAGAACTTGAAAGATTAAAGATAAATAAGGCAATGGGTCCAGATGGCATCCATCCCAGAGTTCTTAAAGAACTCAGATCTGTCATTGCTACCCCCCTGACTGATTTGTTTAACCAATCCCTGTTAACAGGAGATGTTCCTGAGGATTGGAGAATGGCCAGTGTTGTGCCTATCCACAAGAAGGGCAGTAGAGAAGAAGCTGGAAACTACAGGCCAGTTAGCTTGACATCAGTTGTAGTTAAAATGATGGAGACTCTACTCAAAAAGAGGATAAATCAGCATCTAAAAAACAATAACTTATTGGACCCAAATCAGCATGGCTTTACTGAAGGCAAATCGTGTCAGACTAATCTCATTGAGTTCTTTGACTATGTCACAAAGGTGTTGGATCAAGGTGGTGCCATGGACATAGTTCCCTCTAAGCTGAGCAGTGAGCAATCGCTCACTTAAAAATCATCATCAACTCAGAGTTTTCCAAACCTGCCCAGAAGCCGAGAGGGAAAGAGTGAGAGGGAAGGAGAGAGAGAGGAAGAGAGGAAGAGAGAGAAACAGATAGACAAAAGAGAGGAAGGAAAAGAGAAAGAAAAAAGAATGGGAGTAAGGAAGAGAGAAAGAAAATCAAAATCTAGTTTGAAACTAGCTCAACTATTTAAGTGGCATTTTGATATTGTTAGAGTTGCCCTATTATGAGCTCACTGTTATAGACACACAGTACAGTATTTTATTTTGAAATTCTCTGAGGCAAACACAGGGTGGGTTTTTTGTTTGTTTGCTTGCTTGCTTGCTTGCTTGCTTGCTTGCTTGCTTGCTTGCTTGCTTGCTTGCTTGTTTATTTATTTATTTATTACTTCTGTGCCGCCCAGTCCCGAAGGGACTGCCGCTCAGACACTATACTTTTCCGCCCATCCCCCCAAAAAATTAGAGGGAACACTGGCCATGGATATTGCCTATCTGGGCTTCAGCAAAGCCTTTGATACGGTTCCACATAAAGAGCTGATAGATAAATTAGTGAAGATTGGACTTAATCCCTGGATAGTTCAGTGGATTTCAAGCTGGCTGAAGCATAGACATCAGAGAGTTATTGTTAATGGCGAGTATTCTGAGCAGAGACAGGTTACAAGCGGTGTGCCACAAGGGTCTGTTCTGGGTCCTATTCTTTTTAATATGTTTGTGAGTGACATAGGGGAAGGTCTGGTAGGGAAGGTTTGCCTATTTGCCGATGACTCTAAAGTGTGCAATAGGGTTGATATTCCTGGAGGGGTCTGTAATATGGTAAATGATTTAGCGTTACTAGATAAATGGTCAAAGCAATGGAAACTGCAGTTTAATGTTTCCAAATGTAAAATAATGCACTTGGGGAAAAGGAATCCTAAATCTGAGTATTGCATTGGCAGTTCTGTGTTAGCAAAAACTTCAGAAGAGAAGGATTTAGGGGTAGTGATTTCTGACAGTCTCAAAATGGGTGAGCAGTGTGGTCGGGCAGTAGGAAAGGCAAGTAGGATGCTTGGCTGCATAGCTAGAGGTATAACAAGCAGGAAGAGGGAGATTGTGATCCCCTTATATAGAGCGCTGGTGAGACCACATTTGGAGTACTGTGTTCAGTTCTGGAGACCTCACCTACAAAAAGATATTGACAAAATTGAACGGGTCCAAAGACGGGCTACAAGAATGGTGGAAGGTCTGAAGTATAAAACGTATCAGGAAAGACTTAATGAACTCAATCTGTATAGTCTGGAAGACAGAAGGAAAAGGGGGGACATGATCGAAACATTTAAATATGTTAAAGGGTTAAATAGGGTTCAGGAGGGAAGTGTTTTTAACAGGAAAGTGAACACAAGAACAAGGGGACACAATCTGAAGTTAGTTGGGGGAAAGATCAAAGGCAACATGAGAAAGTATTATTTTACTGAAAGAGTAGTAGATCCTTGGAACAAACTTCCAGCAGACGTGGTTGGTAAATCCACAGTAACCGAATTTAAACATACCTGGGATAAACATATATCCATTGTAAGATAAAATACAGGAAATAGTAAAAGGGCAGACTAGATGGACCATGGGGTCTTTTTCTGCCGTCAGTCTTCTATGTTTCTATTATTAGTAGTATTAGTATTAGTGTTATTGTTATTGTTAGTGTTAGTGTTAGTATTAGTATTAGTATTAGTATTATTAGTATTATCCCTTCTGCTTCTTCTATGGCCAAAATGGGAGTATCAACTCCCAGTGACGAAAGTCACACAGACAATGGATTCCCTTGAATTGCAAAAAACATCTGGCCCCATTAATTAGCCAACAAGATGTTTACACTTATTGAGTAAAATGTTGCTCAAGAATAAAACGAAGCCTCTAATCCAGCCCTTAGATGCTCCTTCAGGAAAGACAGCCAAATTCATTTTTATCTTTATAAGCCTTCACATTTAATAGGGTGGGGACTCGGCGGATTATACTGACTTTTCCTCTGGAGAGATGATTTTATTTCATTTGCTGGGGTAACCACCCATTTTGGAACATTTGGAAGAGTGAAAGTTGGCACAGTGGACATCCACATCCAAGATGTGCAGGCCAAGCAGTGGGGTCAGCTAAGGAGTTAGGTCAATGAAATCTTATGTCACCCACCATTCATGAGGCAGGACATGTTTTCTGGCTTCCATGTAAATTCATAATACTGGGCTTGAGGTCCGGTTTGGATCAGATGGTGTATCTGGCATCAGGCTGGTTGACCAATGGAATTGCTCTCCCCCTAAATGTCTCAAGGGTGCTTTTTCAGCAGGAAACTGGACTTTTTTTTAAAAAAAAAGAAAATATTTATTGAGTGTTATAAAGTAATAAATAAAAGAAGGTGTATGCACCATAATATCTTTCTTTCTTTCTTTTTTTTACAGATCTTAACCATTTCATCATGTTCCTTCTATTTCCATTTTTTCCATTTTATATATTTACATTTCTATATCAATCAGTTTATATACTGCTCAAAAAAAATAAAGGGAATACTCAAATAACACAGGCTATATCGGAATGAATGAAATATTCTCAACTGAATATTTCATTTGCACAACTATTCCATTTGCACAACAGCATGTGAAATTGATTGTCAATCAGTGTTGCTTCCTAAGTGGACAGTTTGATTTCACAGAAGTTTGATTTACTTGAAGTTATATTCTGTTTTTTAAGTGTTCCCTTTATGTTTTTTTGAGCAGTATATTTACCTTTGCAGATTGTTCATTACATTATATATTCCATGTATTGTAATATTCTGAATTGTTTATTCCCTTAATTTCCATGATCATTTTGTCCATTTCACTGCATTTGTAAATTTTATGAATTATATTATTTTCTGATAGTATCCATTTATTTTTCCAGAGTTGAGCATAAGATATTTTAGCAGCTGTCATAGGTAATTAATTGTTTTAGGGTATCCCCCCCCCCTCCCGTATTCCTAGTAACATACTTTCTGGCGAAAATTCTATTTCTTCTTTTGTGATCTCTTTTAACCATTTATGGATTCCTTTCCAAAATCTTTTTGCTTTCGGACAGAAGCACCATAGGTGAAAGAAGGTGCTATTTTCCTCTCTACATTTCCAACATTTGGGGCTTAAATTTGGGTACATTTTTGCAAGTCTACAGGGGTATAAATACTATCTGTACAGACTGTATAGAGTCTTCCGAGAGGGGCGGCATACAAATCTAATAAATTATTATTATTATTATTATTATTATTATTATTATTATTATTATTATTATTATTTTGTAAAACATTTCTTTGAATGATGCACTTTCTTGAGTTTTTTTTCCTTTTGAAGATGTTTTGCTGCTCATCCAAGTGATGCCTTGAGCCCAGTGGTGGGTTGCTACCAGTTCGCTCTGGATTGGCTGAACTGGTAGCGGCTGTGGCGGGAACAATAGCAGGTTGCTACCAGTACCGTTAAGGATGCCACGCCTGTAGCGATCGCTTTGCTGCACGTGTAGCTTCGGTTATCTTGTGTGAGTGCATATCCCAGCGTGTTTTTGCTTCTGCGCATGGGCAGGAATCAAAATCTTGCAAGGGGATGTGAGCATGCATAAGATATTGGTGGGTTTTTTGCTTCTGTACATGCATGGAAGCAAAAAAATTCACCGAAATCTCGCACACACGCATGTCCCCTTGCGAAAATACACTGGTATGTATGTGTGCTCAAGAAATTGAGCGAACTAACTAAAATAAATAATAAATAAAACAATTTTTGCAATATCTTCAATAATCATGTCTTTTTCATTCTTCTGCAGAACTGACATTCCGATAATAGCTAGAAGGAGAAATAGAGAATTATTGTTAACTAGAACTTTGAAAATTGGCCAAATATAATAATTGGCCTTACAGAACTTACCCAATATGTTAGAGATGGCGTTTTTCAAATGATTTGCCTATCGAGAAACTGATGAGATACTGACTCTAATCCAGTGAGAATTTGTGACTGTTATTTTTAACTTCTTACATACAAATGACTAACAAAAATTGTAGTTCCCCTAATCATAAATACTGTTCTGGAGATGTCTGTGGCCAGTAAGAAAATAATATTTCTCTTTCAACTTCTTTGCAGAGTATTGCTACTTGATAAAGGGCCTTTGGTGTATGAAGCTTACAAGCTACTGCTAATTATTGTATATGGCCCAGGTGCTTAGTGGTAACCAGTGGTGGGCAGCCGAAGGTGCAGTCAGGTGCTCTGTCAATTAAAAACAATTGAAACAAAATTCATAAATGGTTAGAAGAAATAACACAACACAAAATAAATAAGAAACTGGAAAGACTTTTATTAGGCATATTCAATGAAAAAATGGAAAGGAAATATTGATACATCATTTTACATATACTAACAGCAACAAGAATAACGTTGGCACAACACTGGAAAAAGGACGAGGTTCCAAATGATAAATTTATTATTAGAAAAATACTAGAGTGTGCAGATTTAGATAAATTGACATTGAATTAAATGATAAAGAAAACTCAGAATTTTATGAAGTGTGGAACATTTTTTATCGATAGATAGAGAAAAAGAAAGCAGAAGGAAAGGAGGGTATATAAAGTGTATATAGTTATAGATATAAATAGAAGGAAAAAATAAATTCTAGAAAATGGAGAATGAACATATAAGTAAAGATGTGTAAGGAATAGAAGTAATGTATATGATAAGAGGTGGTGTTCATAGTTAAATAGATTGAGAATTGAAAACTGGAAATACAGTTTAAGCTACATGTATACACATGGAAATATGACATCAACACAATTTACCGTAAAAGGGTTACAAAGGTATTGTTTTTGTTTTTCTGTGGTTTTTTGTTTGTTTTGTTTGTATGGTTTTGTTTTAAGTTTGTATTTTAATGTTTCAAATGTTCTTCTTTAATGTTTGTGTTCAATAAAAACCATTTTAGATAGATAGATAGATAGATAGATAGATAGATAGATAGATAGATAGATAGATGGGATAGATAGATAGATAGATAGATAGATAGATAGATAGATAGATAGATAGATAGATAGACACATGCATACATACATACAGGGGTGGGCTACTGTCCAGAGGTGGGGGGGAGAAGCAGTGCGGTAGCGAAAATGGAGCTCCACCCCGAGCACCCAATTTGCACAGAAAAATGTTGAAAGAAAATACATAAGCCACGCCCACAGTGTGGTAGTAAAAATTCTGGTAGCCCTTCACTGCATATATACATACATACATACATACATACATACATACATACGTACACCCTCTGAATTCAGCTAAAGACCGAAGAGGTAAAACAAACAATATTAACACATCAGCATCATGTAACATGCTGCCACTCAGCTATGCAGTGCAAGCTGAATATCAGGGGATATATCAAGACGACTATTTCCAAGCCTCAGTTATACAACAAGCTGTTTTCCTGTTCATGCTGAAGCACAACTTAGTAGACTCAGAAGGGGCAGAAGGATGCTGTAAGTGATAGTTCAGACACAGTTAAAGGCCCTCTGCATCCATGGCTAAGTTTCTATGGCTAAGCCTCCATCTTACGAAGAATACAGTGATGCCTCTACCTAAGAACGTCTCTACTTGCAAACTTTTCTAGATAAGAACCGGGTGTTCAAGATTTTTTTTGCCTCTTCTCAAGAACCATTTTCCACTTACAAACCCGAGTCTCTGAAACTGTAACCGGAAAAGGCAGGGAGAAGCCTCCATAGAGCCTCTCTAGGAATCTCTTGGGAGGAAACAAGGCCAGAAAAGGCGAGGAGAAGCCTCTGTGGGGCCTCTCTAGGAATCTCCTGGGAGGAAACAGGGCCTCCACCCTCCCTGTGGTTTCACCAATCGGATGCATTATTTGCTTTTACATTGATTCCTATGGGAAAAATTGCTTCTTCTTACAGACCTGGTCATGGAACGAATTAAGTTTGTAAGTAGAGTGTTGTGATTCAGTCTGAGGCTCCTCAGGGAACGGCTGGAACTCTGCCGACTCCATGCTCAGAGGGGGAGGACGAGGAACAGGAGGAGGAGGAGGACCAGGCAGATGGGGAAGAGGAATGTCAGGACAAGAAGGAGGGAGAACAGCCTGAGACCCCCGGGGGGGAGCTCTCCCCAGCGAGTAGCCTGGAATCATTAGATGAGAACGCACAAGCCATCATAGATATGAGGCAGAGAAGGGCAGCACAATGAAGGGGACAATTAGCCAGGTATTTCCATCCCTAATAGGCAACAGCTGGGTTTGGGTGTGGTTCTCCTCAGAAAGGTTGAAAAGGCAGGCCCGCCCTTCCTGTATTGTGGAGAGTTATCTTTTTGGAGTCCTGTGACCTTGCTTCGATCCTTGGTGTCTCTGATTCTGGCTTGTGGCCTCGAAGGCTGAAAACTTGGGGGAGGCGTGGGTGTTATTATCTACAGTGGTGTGTGTGCCAGCAAGAAGCCTGTTGTATTGTCTGGCCGTCGTGACTCTTCTGTGAAGCTTCATAGCATTCCAGTTTGTAAGAACAGTTTTTGTTATCTGTGTTTGTTTTCAAAGATATAAAATGACTTTGCTTTTTACCAGCGTGTCTGGATACTCTTTTTAGTTGGTGTTGACATCTGGGGGAATCCAGACAGAACAGTAGAGGTACCACTGTACATCCTTTGACCTTCTTGGCTGGTAAACCTTAATCCCTCCACGATTTTTTAGCCCTATTGTGATTCTTGTGTTGGCTATCTGCACATGTCCCTCCGTCTTTTACCAAACAGAGAAAGGAAAAAAGATTTGCTGCCGTTTCTCATCTCCGTCCCCCGAAACCCTCCCACGAACACACACACACACAAAAAGGCAAGCCCAAAATTCTGCAAGAGAGCCCATTATTCGTCAGCCAACTCCGACCCAAAATGGTGGCTATTGCCAGCCCAGCTGGGTCCTCGCTGGCACAGTTGCTACAGAACTTGCCAAGCAGCAACCAAGTCAAGAATCTGCAAGCTTTGTAGGGGGAGGACTATAATCAATTCCATGTGCTCCTTTTTTGTTGTTTATTGCCTAGCAGAAAGTAATGCATTCAGAGATTCCAAATCATATTTTAGAAACGTAACAAATAGGCCATTGTGCATCTGTGTGTTGGCCCGGTCTGGGAAATGTTCATTGTGTGCAATATTATAAAGGTCCCTTCTTGGTATTTCCAAATATTGCGACTGATTTATCTTCTTCACTTGTCACACTGAGACCTACTCTATGCAATTCCGCTCGGGAAGACAAGTAGAGCAATGTTTTTCCTACCCCCGTGAATGCCACAAACAAAGACAGCCATCCACGCTTCTGCATTTACAAGAAAGGAAGTCCACCATGGGTGCTTCGCTTGGTTTGCCCCTATTTTGGGGAGGGGTGGCTGGGGGAACCGGCATCAATGTCATTCATGATCTTTGCAATTTGTAAGGCTTAAACAGAGCCACCTCAGTGGCGCAGGGAAATTCGTCTCTTTTGCATAACAAAGATACAGATCATCCCATAACTCTCATAGGAAAAACTGTGTGTGATGCTGGGGAAAGGAGGGAGAGGGAGGGAGGGGGCTTTCTCGATTTCCAGAATGAAATGGCCTTGTCATGTAAAAGGGGAGGGGTTAATTCCACTTCCTAAACACCTTGTGAGGTTTTATAGGCTGTTCACCAATGCTTCGTAGCTTAATTTCAGTTTCAAACAATTTCCCTAAGTCCTTTTGCTAGTATATGGATTCTAACCCTTTTTTCCTCAAAGAGACAAAGATGCTAACCATAGGAGCAGAACTAATTTGGCATGATCAGCATAACAGAATAATGAT